>NC_134366.1:29171403-29771838 GCF_035582795.1 Mycteria americana | reverse complement strand
AGTAGTGACTTTACAATGCCATGTGGAGGTGAAGAGCTCTAGATAGAGGCCAGGGTTTTCCAGGACACTGTGCGGCAAAAGGGAGCCTTCCCTAAGGGAAATGCTGGTGGAAAAGGAGTTGGATAAGGACAGATTGGCTGTTACAATATAGTTACAATGGAAGTTACAATATAGTTATTGTAACTTCTATTAGGTAAACTTCACAAATGAAGGAGGAATATAACATAGTCAGCCTCAGTGAGAAACCTTTATCTACACAATGAAATGTGCTGATTACTGGGGCGAGCATTTACTTCTGCGTGCCCATAAATTAATAATTGTAAACTTTAGCTTACAGTTCTCTTACTCAGCTGCTGTGGCATGGATTAAGATACTGGAGTGTAAGGGTCTAGACTTTATTCAATGTTAGTTCTTTGTGTTTCAAGAGGACGGAAGCTGTACTTTGAAAAGGGAGAGGGAAAAGGCAGTTTCATGTCAGCTGATAGGATACAGAAAGGGATGAGATGGCATTTCCCATGCTAATCTTCATGGGTCTGAACTCTTTATACAATGTGAGAAGGTGACAGATTAAAAAGACATTTGTGTGAGCAGGCAAGGAAGAAAATGATGAAACCAGACAGAGGTCTTGAGATATAATGCATTGATAGATAAGCAATAAGCAGCTATGGCAATCTCAGTTCATTACGAAAGACATAAATCAGAAAGACCTGATTCAGTCAGGACATATGGACATGCCATGTAGCACAGGAAAAATGCTAATACTGTGACCTGTCATAACATCAGAATTATTGTAAGGCAGAAAACATGGGGCTGACCATGAAGAGTACTTGGATGCTATGGGACACGCAGGCAGGTTTGGCAAATTCTCTCAAGTACTGGGGTGTACAGAAGGAAGTCCTGCCAAAGCACTCCTTGGGAGAATGCACGGATTATTGAGCCTAGATGAAAGCTACCTCTGCATCTCCGTATGAGTTCCAGAAACTTAACCTTGTCTCCCCTTTCCCGCCTTCATCTTTCCCAAGATGAAAATGCTCTGTAAATTCAATTCCAATTCAAAAACAGTTTTTGAACAGCTAAAATCTGAATTTTCCATTTCCTGAATGTTTTTTCCAACCTTGTTCTCTTGCAAGCATATAGTATATACATGTCGACAAATGCTATAAAGATGGGACAATATAATTTCTTCACACTCTAAAGGGAATTATCATTTATCCCCAAAGCAGTAATATTGGGCCTGGGAAAGTATGTTTCTTTGCCATTTTTAATTCCCTTGGGCAAGACCTCAGCATATTTCAGGTAGGATTTTCTATGAGGGCCATATTTATATGGGGTATATGGGCACCTAAGGAAGAGTAAGATTCATAGTGAAGTTTATAAAAGCATCCAATGTAATGGTGCATTAAAATAATAAAACCTAAGCTGAAAAGCATAAAATGTGAAAATAAAACTCTCAAGGTATTTAAACACTCTAAAAAGTCTGAACTAAAGTGAATTTAGAAGCACACACCGCATGGAAAAATCAGTGGGCCTTCTGTTCCTATGTTATTTATGAGCTTAAGAAAATTCCACCTTTAGCAACTGTCACTTTTTTATTTTGACAAAAATATAACTGACCTAGTTCTAGAAATAATTGCAACCTCATCTGATATTTTAAACAGTCTTAAGAGGAAAAGATCACACAGACATTTTTGCTTGTTTCTACTTATTTTGCTGTATTAAAAAAGAAAGTAATTAGACATATAACACCATTCTTCTGGTCACCCGGGCGCAGTGGCTGCCAAACAATGTTTGATAAAGCCAGTAAGTGGACTGGACTGTTTCAGTGTTCATTGATGGCTGCTACCCGTATCAGTGTCTATAGTTGCCGTAAAGAATTATTAGTCTAACTAAGACAAAAATAATATTAATGTCCCAGAGTTCTGTTGCAAAGCAAAATGAGTGAAGAGCCATCCTTATATTTGGATCCTATTTGAAATGACATTTTCCAACAAAAGTTGCAATTAGTGTCGTGGACATTGCTGTCATTGCATCGCAAACACTTCGTTTCTTGTCTGTCAAAATCAGAGCAGCTGTCACAATTCAACTAAATTGAAAAGAATTGTAATTAGAAATCCCTACTTTATAAAATTTCCAGTATACTTTAGCTAAAATCAAAGTAGTAATTATACAGATTTCAGTCAGAAATGCAGTCTTCAAACTTTTTAAATAGAAAATATTGCTTTTTCCGCTTCTGAATTCCAGGTGTGATTATGAAAAATGGAAGTTAGCTGAGATTAAATTATTACTGTATATCCCCAGTATTAGAAAGTAATACTGTGTATTTTTTTTTTAAATCATGTATTTATTACATATAATCCTCTCTCCCTTAAGTCTTTTCTATGTCTAAAGTTGAGGCATTTACCATAGAAACAATAAAATGTAGTGGGCACGTTAAAGAGGCATTCAGAACCAGAGACTGAGTTTGCATCATAGTTTTTCAGGTCCTCAGAGAGACAGATTCCCAGAAAGTTCTTGTTATTAAATAACAGTGAAGGATCCAGAGAACTACCTGATGCAGCTACAGCCCCCACAAAGCTACTGGTTTTGGGTAGAATAAGGGGGGGGAATTAGTTTTAAACTTTTAATCCAACCCACAGATCTCCACAGGGGCTGTTGTTACAGCAATATTACACAATTTCTGAAAAGGTTTGCAGCTGTGACTGGTTTCATTCATTTATTAAGAGGTATTTTTAATTAGTCTAAATGTCATGTAACCTGGACAACCATGAGACTTAATCCTTCAAAAGAATATATTTTTCAAGAAATTCCTAGACTTTTTTTGCACAAACTTTGCAAATATTTCTGCTTCTTAAAAAAATCTTCTTAAAACTTAAACCTTATTCCTTAGCAGAGGCATTATTCAGACAATTGCTTATCACAATTTGCTTATCTCTAATCCCAAGAAACTCATCAACACATTTCTTACAAAGTAACAAATAGATACAGCAAAATATTAACAGTCGGACCTCTGTCCCAAATTTCTGCAGAAAGATAACACGGCAGTTGAATAACAAGGGAGTTAAACTTATTCATGAGCAGACATAAATATTTAAGTTTGTTGAATAAATTATTCACTGTTAATCATTCTTTTATTTCCAAGTATGCTTGATTTGTTTCCCATTTGAATGTCCATTTCATCCTTTTTAATAACTTTATGGTCTCCCTTTATACAAGAGCCCATATTTTCAGAGCTAGACGTCTGAAGTAAAATCACACTGAGGCATCCAAATAAGTGACCTGATTTTCAGAAATGTTGAGACTCAGGTCCCAGTGCGATCAATATATATTGATTCCACATACTACATTCTCTTTATGCAGTTGAAAACATACCAGTATTGCCATCCAGTATTTCATCAGGAAGCTACAAAAAAATTCTTAGGTATCTGTGTTATTGACAAACTAAAGTGTCAAACTATAATCCCAGTGGTGTATAGTGTTAGTAATACTCAACATTGATTTGTAGAGGTTGAATTAGAGAACTTATTTATGTACTCTCTGAAATGCAACAAATGTTTTCAAATGAATGCTATAGATAAGGGCTTAAAAACTGTCTCTAACCTCTCAGATAGTTCACTTGAAATCTTCTTTCTTAGAGATGTAGTTATTAACAGTACATATTTGTATCCTACATTTTGCGTAAGAACAGTTTCCCTGTGAAGCCAAACCACTGATCCTGAAAGGTTTGTTATGTTTTGTTCATATCATTCTTATCATCCTGAAAATGCCATAACTTCCCTCACCCTAAGGCTCTTGCTGGATTATAAACTGGAAAAATCGACATCCTATCTCTGTTAACCTTTGGCAAAGCTTGAGGAACTATTCCTTGCTCGTGAAAAAGCCATCTAATTGCTAATCTATAATCCTTTTAATATGCTCTACGTTTTGGATTGATCTATTGCCAGCTGACCCAGCAGTGCCCATGGCTATATTAATCCTATTATTCACATGTTCCAATGGAACTCTTTAATGAAGTCTGAAAGGCTTGCATACTACTGATATTAAGGATGGTTACACTTGTATTGCACCTAATTATGGAACATTCTATTGTATCACCTAATTGTGCAAATTACGTTTTTTCCTAAGGCATAATTGGTTTTAATTACAAGCTTTATCATATTGTTTTCATCTGTGTTCTTTTTTTTTGGCAGGATGACTTATTTACAGCTTCAATGCTATGGTTTTAATATAATAATAAGCACTACATCACTTGACCAGACTGAAAATAAAATTAGCAAGGTAAACAATGATGTTTTGAAAAATAGGAGTAATAAATAATAATAGTATCTTGTATATTTAGAATTTAACCTGAGGATTTAAAAACACTCTAAAAACAATGACAAATTGCTAGGCCTTAAAATACTCTTTTAGGAAAGTATATTTAACAATATTATAATTTTGCAGAGAAAGAAATTAATGAAGCATGTTAATAGTAAAGACACTTTACTATCATCTGCCACAGTTCTTCAACCTTGACTCTTTGTCATTCTTTCTTGAAGAAAATACAGGAACAGTAAGCTTTGCATTGACTTCTCCTTTAGGATTTTGAAGCAATTCACAACTGTTGAGACTGATGTAATCACTTTTAGTGTCCCACACTAAAAAACAAATCTATCTTTTCACTCTATGCATTGCACAGCAAGTAAAACACATCATCTGTAAGTACTGCATCAGAAAAAAGGTTTCTAATCCAGCCATCTGTAATCCAGTGCAACTTGGAAAATAAAGGCCCCTATTCCCTACACTGATGCCCTTCACTGAGTCTTATTATGGTTTGGGTCATGTATCTCCACAAAACCTGCCCTGCAGTTACAAGAGAAATCACTTACCCTTCATGATGCCATAAGAAAAATAATAGCCTGCCCTCTCAGAAAATCACTCAAACCGATTGTCACATGTGTTATTCTGTCAACCATCCCAAGAAATAAGAGCATCAAGAACAGAATCTGTGTTTTCTAAACTGTATCTCTGCTATGTTAACATCTTATCCCAATTTGGCCTCCATTTACTTTGTACTGGAAATTAACATTTTATTATTAACCCTTAAAAATTAAAGAAGATTAAGGTTGTTGTAATGTCTCAGCTGCTGAGTGATCAGCAGAATACATATGCTCCTCATTGGCAGAAAAATAAATATCAAAGCCTCAGCTGAATAGTAACCTTCAGCTACCTGAGCTTTCTCTCTTAGATCTGTTTCAAAATACTAAATCTATCCCATAAAGCATAACCTTAGACAAGTAATGTGACAATGGAGTATTGGTTATTTTCTTAGCCAGAGCAGGGGCAAGGGGAGGAGTTCATTGCAATGCTAAATCTGATGGTCTGGTCCAAAGGGACCAGGGGTGGAGATTGTAATGCAAATACCTTTAAATTGCTGTAACCCAGGATTTGAGTTGCATGTTATGGGAATTACTATAGCTGGAACCCCTTGTTGCTAGCCAGGCTAGGAGCAAGGGGAGGAGTTCATTGCAATGTTAAACCCTATAACCTGGTCCAAAGGGACCAGGGGTGGAGATTGTAATGGAAATACCTTTAAATTGTTGTAACCCATGATGTGAGTTGCATGTTATAGGAATTACTATAGCTGGAACCACCTGAACCAGTGGAGGACAAGCCTTACAAGAAGCAGTGCAAGAGCAGCAGTGACTTGACCTGATCTGGCTTTGGTGCCCAATAACTCCAAGCAACGCACCACCTCTCCTGTCCTGAGTGACCACCATAACAAATGGAGCCCAAAGTCATGGACTGAATGAACTCAGTGGACATTTATGGACATTTTACAGACATTTTACAGGGGTGGTCCATAGAATAAGGGAATGATATTTGTGTATTATATCAAAGGATGGGAAGGGTGATGGTGGGTAATGAGAATGTATTGGATAGTGTGAGACCTGAGCATGACGTAAATGGTATGGAATAAGGGGTGGAGAATGTGCTGATTTTGGCTGGGATAGAGTTAATTTTCTTCATAGTAGCTAGTATGGGGCTATGTTTTGGATTTGTGCTGAAAACAGTGTTGATAACACAGAGCTGTATTAGCTGTTGCTAAGTAGATCTTACAGTAAATCAAGGACTTTTCAGCTTCCCATGCTCTGGCAGGTCCACAAGAAGTTGGGAGGGAGCGGATACAGCTGGGACAGCTGACCCCAACTGACCAAAGGGCTATTCCATACCATACAACGTCATGCCCAGCATATAAAGCTAGGGAAGAAGAAGGAAGGGGGGGACATTAGGAGTGATGGCATTTGTCTTCCCAAGTAACTGTTATTCATGATGGAGCCCTGCTTTCCTGGAGATGGCTGAACACCTGCCTGCCCATGGGAAGGAGTGAATGAATTCCTTGTTTTGCTTTGCTTGCGTGTGTGGCTTTTGCTTTACCTATTAAATTGTCTTTATCCCAACCCATGAGTTTTCTGACTTTTACTCTTCTGATTCTCTCCCCCATCCCACCAGGGGAGAGTGAACGAGCGGCTGTGTGGGGCTTAATTGCCAGCTGGAGTTAAACCACAACACCTTACTAAGTCTTACGTATTTATATACAAATATAGATTCACAACAACATATACTTACAATACCCAGTTTATATTACACAATATTGTGCAACTGGCTATTTGCTTTTGCTTCCTAAACACCAGAGAAAATGAGGATGTGTGCATGTTGTCTCTGAAATACTTAATTAAGGTTGTCTAATTGGAATGCTACTGAATTACCCAATGTAATGGCTACAGGTACTCTACTCGTAAGCAAGACTCACATGTCTAATTCAGGATAATATTTAATATCTACTATATCGGTGGCTTTGGGGGGTCATAATTGTAGATAAAACAGTGCAGCACCAGTTGCACATTACTCAACATGTATGTGCTTTCTTGACAAAATACTGGTCTCACAAAAATCTCTAGGAAGAATAATCCCCTCTGGCAAACAGTGGCATTCACTTTGATTTTGGCTTTTTTACAAGGCAATTGCTTTCCCCAGACACTCTGCTCAATCCCTCCATGGGGCTTTCCGTAGAGCATCCTTCCTTCCTCTCTGCACATGCATCTGACTTTCCTTATAAAGCAAATCAGAGAGACTGAGGAATTCAGTCTGTCTCTTCATGGCATCAAGAATTCAAGACCTACCTCAGAGGACCTGTGTCCTGCAGCACAGACCCAGGCAGCATTTCCCACAACTAAGAGGCCAGGAGCAACTCTGAAGTAGTTTCTCACACTATTTTGCCTCCCTTCCCTATGCAGTAGAAGGTAACTATGCAATGCCCCTGAAACACTTCCCACACTACAGGAATCGCCTAGAAATGAGACGTACGGTGCTTAAAGAGGCTTGATAAGCCAGAACTGGAGACTGAAAATTCGCCTGGGGTTGCACTGCAATCCAGCTACCCACTCTGAGTAATCCTTCACCTTACCAGCAACCTCATTGTCATTCCAAGGAACAACTCTCTGAATTAGGTGCGATTCAGCATGGACAACAGTGTAACAAACTAGGACACAGAGTTGCTAAGAGATATAAGTGGAAAAATAAGTAGTTCAACTAAGGGAAATCAATAGATTATTCAACCCTTGGCAATACATGCTATTAACATAAATGTGCTCATTAGTCTGCTAATAGACTTACTAGCCAAAAGCATTTTTCCCTTTAGGAGGATGAACACCACAGAATGTAAGAGAGTCTCCGACTCATTGTATTATCTTAAAAGAAGAGAACTCTGTCAATATTGGATATATTTTCTTCAACCAGTATTAGCAAACACTCACCAAATTGAAAAAACAAAACAAAACAAAACAAAAACAAACACAAACACAAACAAAACCCCAGCTGGCTATGCAGGACATCAGTATTGCTCAGTTGATACCTTAGCTGAAATTTGCTTGACTAACTGCAAACAGGAAACCATTAAAGCAGCCATTAAGAGGACTGAGAACCAAGTTAGGACAATGTTATAAATCATGTAGGCTGAGGGGCAGGGTATGAAAGGCCCATAAGATTCATGGGTTGAATGTGAAAATGAAAACCATCTGGGGAAATATATGTAGATGTTGGTTTATTTTTTACTATTTCAGATTCCTGAGATCGTGACCAAACCTTTTATGTTTTCCGTTATTAACATTTCAATTTCTTATCAGCTCATTTGGTTAGTGTATTACCTTGGAAAGAAACAAAAAAAAAGGTGGCTAAGATTTTAGTTTTGGAGGGAAGGAGGAGAAGAGGGAAGAAATCATTCATGTCATCTTTGATTTCGACTTAATGATACCAATTATCACTATCTATCTATTTCCACATGATTTCTAAGATATTTGTAATAGTTTATAGTTAGCAGCTGTATTTGTGTATAACTGATCTCCTGATTTCTCTGGGACTTGCTGAAGTAAATTGGCACAGATTTACTTGCATCTTAATGTCTTTCTTTTTTTTTTTGTCAAACACTTTTAAACCATTTTCAATTGCTCTCAAGAAACCATTATTTACTTCCATAAGGATTAGTAATAGTTTCCCCATTTTTTAAGGTTAAAAATGATATTATCTTTTCTTTCTGGGAATTAATGAATTTTTAACTCTGCAGGTTGTCAATTTGTAGTTTGGATGCTGCTGAACTAGGCTTTGAACATCTCAGCAAGAAGGCATTATAACGTTTATGTTGTTTGTGATACAGTTAGAGAATCTGAAAAGAGTGAAAGTGATTCAGTTACTTCTGCTAATATACTGATGAGCTCTCTTAAAATTATCAGATTCACAAGTATGTTCGGCATACTGTGTTATTAGGCTAACTTTACTCCGGCAGTTGGCTAGTAGAGGTCACTGCAGCCATTAGCTCCTGACCTCCTGCCTTGCAGTCATTTTGAAATTTTGAGCAAAGTTTCCATTATATGTAAGATTAGTAAATCATTTCTCTGTTGTTTGCTGGATTACATCTGTTATTTACTTTCCCCAGAAATATGTATTAGAATTCGCATATCACTAGTTCATCACAAAGATTAATTATTAATTCATCGTAATAATTTGCAAGAGCAATATGTGGTACTTCTCCACACAAAGTACAGCAGAAACTTTAATTAAGTTTCCCAAAATTAACTGGCTGCCCACTGTATCATCTTCCCAGTAGCATACTGTATTCCTAATTTCTACCAAAATAACATGAGCAAGTCAATAATTAGAAAACAAGTGACAGTAAATTCACAGATTAAGCACCCGTTGTAAAGGACACATCAACTATATTTAAAAGTCCAAAATAAAAGTTAATTGTAAATTGTCATGACTATCTGATTTGGGAGTTGATCGATCAAACAAACTTAAGCAGCAATATATTTCATAAAATAGTGGGAACCTTGCGGCAAAGCCATCAAACAGAAATAGCAACATTAATCAAAAATGGCTCACTGCAATAAGTGAAGGTTTAATAAGTATAAATGTACTGAACCAAAACATTTAGTTAACCCTACATGCTCTGCTGAATCAGCAGACTATACTGTAGGTTGTTCTAGTAAAGCATATCTGTATCATAAAGTAATTGAAGAAATCAGTTCCTGTGGTACCAACAATTTCTATTGTAAAGAGAATTTTAGTACTGAAGAAGAGAGAGAAAGAGGGAGATTTATAGTTAATTTGCAGCAGATAAAAATAAATATTTTGTTTATGCTAAGTCCAACGGAAAATAATATTACCTGAGGGATAAATTCAGATTGTTTCAGGAAAATCTTATATTTTTTCTTAAAATCTGACTAAAAAGCATGTTCTAGGTAAATGTTGCCAAAACAGGTGAAAAACATTTAACTAATTTTTTTTTTCCATGTTTTCATGTGTTTGTTTAGTACTGATGCAGACTTACCATCGCTTTTTTCCAGGAGAATTCTAGAGAACATTTCTAAACAGTCTAATTATTTTGAAACACAGATAATGCTCTCAGTGGGCTGTGTCTGAGTTCCACTGTGCAAAGTCTAACCAGGAGGACAAAAAGTTTACACAGGGAAGAAAAAAATCAACCTCTATAAAATAAGTCAGTTTGGAATAAATTTTACTTCAAGACATATTTCATTAATTGAGTGGGCTTTTTTTCCCTCCCTTTTGGTTACATTTAAACTCCATTTCAATATAAATCATCAAGAAAAAATACGGTATGATGGAAAAAAAGAAGTTGATTTTTTTCTCCCTTGTGATAGAAATGGATAATATAAATTGAACCTTAAGAATAACTGCTTCAATACATTAAGATAAACTTGATAAAGTCCATATGCAGTCCAGTCTGTATGCCCTATGAACCAGTCAGGAGCCCTTGCATACAGCAAATCCAGGCCCTGCAATCTGTGAAAGTTTTCTTAAAAAAACTATGGTTGAATAAATATAAGGGTTAAGATTATGAAAGTATCTGGAAGGACACAGAAATATGGATAATAAAACAACATACTGAGGCTGGACATTGAGTCTGGAGGGTTGCTATTCTGTCCAGGGAAAACTGAGGAAACAAGGAGCTGTGCAGAGAGTGTGTCCTGTGGAGGAAAGGGACATAGTTGCTCCACTTTCTAGACTTCTGAACTAGCAACTAGAAGAACTTTTAAGCATGCACCATCCCAAAACAATATATTGTGGTGAGGTGAGAATAGCTAATCCTCAACTGAATCCTTGGTCACCTCCCACTTGCAACTATCCATCCATCCCACCAGTTGCAGGGTATCATTGTGGAGGCTGCTGCTGCTGTGAGATGAAACTTCTGGCACAGGGAATATTCACATCTCATATCTACCCATGCACTTTGAACTGCTGGACAAGGGACTTTGCCTCTCCTAGTGGCAGCAACTGTGTGGGGGAAAAGATACATTGACTCAGATAGTAATAGGACAAAGAAAGAACTTGTTTCTTTCTCTTGTCCCTTCCTCTTCCACGCTAAGCTTATATTAAAATCTTCAATATGTTTCAAAGACAAAAGATGTAAATAAAGTCAAAAGTTTACTTATTGGAACAAACATTTGAATGCTGGGAGACCCAATTTCAAGCCATTTCTGGATTCAGACCAGAAACTTGGATACCTTTCTTCATGTCACAAAACAGTGCTCTGGCACAAGTTTCCTACTGACTAGTCTCCAACAAATGTTTCTTGATATCTCTTTCTCAGTTTTGAATTGTTAGTGGTACAAAATAACTCCCAGTACTGTAAAAATGCCACATAATAAGTACATGGCAGGTAAGATTTTTAGAAGAAAGTAATATCACCTAGTGTATCACATGAAGTAGCTGACAGACTTTAAACCTCAATTATTTCCCAATGTTTAATGAAATAACAGCAAACTCAAATCACAGTTTGAAACAACAGATTTAAGTTAAACCAGTATACTGAATGATCTATAAGAACAAGCTAGTTAACAGGTAAAAAATAATGAAACATGAACCAGAAAAGACAAGAGAAGAGACTGGAATGTGCCTGAAAACCAGTATCACAATTAAGTCCATAAATTGCAGTATATTTCAGAGTTATAATTTTAATTTAAAGACTTATCTTTGCAGTTTTTTTGTAGTTCTCTGTTGAGCATCAGAACTAATAGATCAGGAAATAACTATTTTCTTAAAAATTTTCTCCCATTGAATGTTAGTTGACCAAGCGAATCCATTTTGACACAAAGTGATTGCTTTGCTTCACCTGCATAGGTTCAATGTGGCATCTGGCATAAGTACCACTGGAAGGAAGCATATGTTGTATTCATGAATTTTGATGTTCCCTTTGGGATAGTGGGGGAAGGGATTGACTGTGCTGGGTTCAATGGATAGGTTTGCCAACTGTTGGTCTGATAAGATCTGGTTCCATATGATATTAGCTTGGTGGATATTTGGCTCTTGTGATGAGTTTGGCAAGCTCAAAGTGGTGTGTGAAAATTAACAGAATTTTCTTTTTGAGAGGGAGAAATGGAGGAAAGTATTTTAAGATACAGCGTTCCAGTATCAATTGCTATCATTCAATGATTTTCATATAGATTAGTTTATGTTATATCATGTGAAAACTAGAACTATAGAGTTTGTGGTGTTTGGAACTTGTTTGGGTTCTGTTTTCTGCTTTAAATTTGTACATGGTATTAAGGCATTGAGAAATTGGAAAATACATTGGAAAAAAGTTGCTAGCTAGTGTGATGCTTTGTGTTTTATGATGAAGTCCTTAATTGCTTGATCTCATACTACTTTGAAAATATATGGTAATTTGGGATCTTTTTTCAGCACATGCACACAAACACATGTATTCACGGAAGTCGGTGTGGAGGGAGATATCAAACTGAAAACTTTTGGTTTGAATAATAGCTAGAATGAGAATTCATCAAAAGTTTTAGTTGGGAGATGCTAGACTGGCCTATAAACAGTCACTGTCCCAATGCCAGAACAAGGATTGTCTGTATAGACATGAATTATAATGTTCATTTAGCTTATAGAAGACCTGGAATCAAGTTTCCAAGTCTTAATTTTCCATTTTTCTATGCTATTTGTTACTGTGGCTTGAATCTCCTTAATTTAGATTTAATATCGTATTTAGATCCAAAGAATCTTTCTGCACATTTCTGAAAATATCTCCCATACTGGTACAGTCCCACAAAGCAGTTCATTTTTAAGGGAAATTTCTCCTGTCATCTCTGGTCAGGGATATAGTAAACAGTCATCAAGGGGAAGAGTTGTCTCATTCGCTGAGTTTGGGTGGGTATCTTAAATGGAGATTTTTTAAGATTCTACTGAAAAAACATGTATTTTCTAGTGGTATTTGCCTTCTTCAGCAGACCCAGAGAGAGGAAGATGAAAGTTCAGGGAACAGTCAATAATGTTAACAGTTCTTATAAGAACTGTTGCTTGATTTTTACTAAGTAAGGCTGTACTGATCAAGACAGAAAGTTGTATGTGTTTCTAACTACATATTAATTTATCAGTATTTTTAAACACTGTTTTATACTTTAAAGACAGTCACTTGATTCATCATAACACTTATTCATGCATGGAAAATAAAGTCTTATGTTTCTGCCACCAGTTACTAGACTAATCCTTTGCAGACTACTCAAAAAAAGAAAAAAAAGAAGAAGAAAAAAATATCAATACTTGAATTTTCCTGTCTTTAATTTGGTCTGTGTTACAATAAGGTTCTTTCCAAAGCTAGTACAATAAAAGTAAACGTTAAAAAAAAAAAAGATCTGCACAAAAACCTCAGAATACTTGAAACATGTAAACATTTCAAAATATCATAAATACTTTCTCTTCTGCATTTTCCTGTGTCTAAAATGGCATCAACCTTATGACAGCAGTTGCTAATCCACAGTTGTATGTGTAAACTTTGAGAGAGAAAAATGCTTAATGGCAAGATACAAAATTTGGCTTGGCATGGAAAGCAACATTAAATATAGACAGGATATTGATTCCTCATAATGTAACATATTTTGGAAACTGAAATCAGTGTAAGACCTAGTCCACTGAAGTGAGCAAAAAGATCATTGATTTCCCTGTGCTTTTTATATTTAAAATAAATAAAAAACCACATTCTTTTGTAATTGTACCACATACTTTTAAAGAAAGCTTCTGGATTAAATTTGGAACCTCTGTTTAGAAAAAGCCAATTATCCACCCGGGTATTTTCCAACATAAAAACTATTGAGAATAATGAAAACAAGCAGAAAATATCATTTGAGCATGAAAACAATCTCAAATAGAAAAAAATAAACCTTTTCTATTTTGAAATATTTCTAATTTTCCTATTAAACATTATCCACCTTCTCTAATGTAGAATTCAATTTCCAGCACAAAAGAGATAAACCACTGATAATGGTAATGGATATTAATCTGAAATGGAATGAAGAAAAAATAGAAGCATGCATTAAAATATGTTAATGTTAGTGTTTTCATAATATCCATAATATCATAATATGTTTTTAATGTATTTAGGCAAACTGGAAACAACTGACATTAACAGCAGATAATAAATCTCTTTATTTTGTACGTCCAGATATAATTTACATGCTGAGATCATTGTATTCCTTGTCACACATTTGCAATGAAAACAGCAATGAAATAAATTAATCTGGCACTACTGAAGTGGGCACTGCAGTACAATCTCTCAGTGGTTTTGAGCCTAAAAAATGCCCTAAACATCTAGACAACATCAAACAGGACACACAGTATCATATATACTAGCTTACACCAGAGACTTCTCTTAACACATGGAGAAACTGCCAATATGCCCTTGGAAAACATATTGCATTAAACATGTCGATAACAAACACTATCAGCTTAATGAAACAGATGTTCAGGATTCCAAGTGGATTGAATGACACTGATAACTTCATTCACAAGTAATAGTCAATATAAAATATGATTTTCTTAATAGAGTAGAGCACAGTATTGATAATTAAATAAACTTTTAATAATGAATCTGTCACAGAGCAAGAAGTGCTATGAATCATTCATAGTTACATGCTTGAGGCAAAAAGTGAAAAATGGCTGATTTTTTTTCACTTTTTTCTGCCAGATTTGCTCTTCCAAATTAGCTAGTCAAACCAGCTGAATAATGAGGTCAAATTTTTGACAGGGTTAAAACATCATGAGTTAGGGGTAATAAAAAATAAATTATTTAAACAAGAAGGCAGCATGGCCTTAATCCTCAGTAAATTATTCAAGATTTTTTAAAATAAGAAACTATGATAGAGTCTACAGAAGTTTTCTGTTGCAAAGCTGGAGTAAATAAAATCTGTTCTTAATATTTCACTGCGTCTAGTTCCTCAGAATATATGTTCTTTCCTCAGTCCAGTCTCACAGTGTCACTGCTTGGGCTAAGAACTGAGACAGCACAACTTTCCCATAATCTGTGCACAGAGTTTTCAGTCAGGGATTTAAGCATACAAGTGGGTAATAGGTGCTCCATCAAATACAGTCATTTGTGATACAACAGGAAAGCCCTGAGGTTTCTGAGAAGACGGCCCTCTAATATCCCTCAGCCAGGCACCTCATGCAATGCCATGCAAGAGGCAGCCTTTCCCTGAATGAATTTACTGGAAAGAAAGAAGATTGGAGGAAGAGAAAAAATTATGCCAAGTTTGCAGATGACACCAAATTGGAGGAGATCGTCAACAGGCTCGAGGGCAGGGCTGCCATTCAAAGGGACCTGTACAGGCTGGAGGAACAAGCCTCAGGGGCCTGATGAAATTCAGCAAGGACAAATGCTGAGTCCCACACATGGGAAGGGAGACCACCTTGTAATGATAGGAGCAGAGGAACAGCTCTGCTGAAGGTCCTGGAGGGGCTGGCAGACAGTGAGCTAGGCATAAGTCCACAACTAGATCTTCACTCCCTCTTGAGTCCTTTTCACTGAATCCACTGTCTCTATCCTGCCTAGACTGATTACCTCCATATATCACCAACAGATGAGAACCGTCTGTGCTATTGGTGAGAGCACAACAGTTACACTGGATGAATGAAGAGACTACCAAACTACTTCTTGATGCTTTGAATAGCTGGGCTGTATTCTCCACAACTACGTTACACAGGCTAGTTTACATCTTAATTTGGAGAATTTTCATACCGTCAAAGGCCATGGTTATTATGTTAGTACTGTAAGGTTATAAACTGGCCCTAGTACTTCATTTTCCTGTCTGACTCTGCTGAGTTTTGTGTAGATGAAAACACACAAGGTAGGATAGAGACTACCCAGTCAAATAGCCAATGAAGACTGGAAACAGCACTAGAGACCGTCTTGGAGAAGGCACTATTCCAAAGGAGCTTGAGTGCTCCAGACTCTACTCTTCTATGTTGTTCTGTTCCCACCTTCATCCTCCTGAGGGTCAAGCAACAGCAGAAAACATTTCTACGTTGCGCTCTGTGTAGTATAGATTTATATATCTTACATTATTTTAGAACAAGTTAGCTTAAATTACAAAACCAGATGAATTAGTTTGCATCATACTCCATTCTGCTGTGACTAGTCATCTTCCACTTAACTGACTGCCAGCTAACTTTACTATAGCAACACAATGCTGCAAACTGCAGGAGAGAAACAACCTAGTAGATAATTGGTGACCACTAGTATTGGTTCATCAGTGCTGTGACAAGCATCATTGCTGTGCAGCACAACTTTCTGCATGTTCCTAGAGCTTGCACACTTTGTTTTCCCTAGGACTATAAGGCAGGGTTAATAGTTTGGCACAGATGTATTCTAGTCTGTCTCGTATTCTTTCTCTGATGTGCCATATTTCTTCAGTTTCGTTATTCAACAGGATTTACTTTCTTACAATCAGATACATATGGTGAGTAATGCAAGTAGCTCTGCATTATACTCACGTTCTCAATTAGTTCCTCCCTGTTGAAGAAGTAGATCCAGGACAGTTTCTCCTCTGGATTGATTTTCTACTTTCTGGATCATAAAGCTGTCTTCTCTGTATTCTAGGAACTACTTTCATGTTTTACTGTCTTCATTACCTAATGGGTTTCAAAATGGTTATTGTTAAGTCCCTCATGAATATAGTAGCTTCTGTTTTTTAACACTTCAAGAGTTGATGTAGGAATTTTCCATTCCAAGTCAGATGACCT
Organism: Mycteria americana; assembly: GCF_035582795.1. NCBI lineage: Eukaryota > Metazoa > Chordata > Aves > Ciconiiformes > Ciconiidae > Mycteria > Mycteria americana. The sequence continues at coordinate 29,755,269 of NC_134366.1, read as the reverse complement.
ATAAAAAATATACACAATCATTTCTTCATTGTACCCATTTATTTTTCCAAGGCATACAGTACCACTAGCTGGTACTGTTTTGTTTTCTTATTTTTCTATATAGTGATTCAAATAGTTTATTTCAGGCTTTATTATCACTTTTGTAATACTATTTTTTTATATTTTAATTCTCACCTAGTAATATGTTGGTTTATGTTTTCTCCTCTATTGCTGTTTTAGTACTTTTCTTCCCCTTTCCTTTCTTTTCTTGACACACGTTACGTCTTACTTTTCTACTGCTTCATCCAAATAGTCTAGAGCAACTAAAAGATTTCTTTTTTTCTTTCAGCTGAGAATTAACCATTTTACCTTGTGGGCTTTGCCAGAAAAGATAAAGATCTTTGTCATCCATTTGTATACATTCTTTTAAGAAAGCATGTTCTGTATATTAACTAACAGATACAGTAAGGTACGGTAGTTGCTAGGAGAATTTTTCACTACAATAACAGAACAAATAGTGATTTGTCTGAATATAATTTATAGCTACCCTGAGGCTGTAGTAAATTATGCATCTTCTTTTATTCACAGAATGTTTTACAAATGTCTACTGTAGATACCACTTTTTCCACCTGTGTCTTTTCCTGTAATGCTTCATATTTTTAATACAGAGTAGTAATGTGTTCACAAGATAAAATAACGTACTTCACTTTTTTTTCTATAAGCTAACATCCACAATATGTATTATTTCCTTATAAAGCACACTCTGTAAAGTAGCCAGCTTCTAATCACATATAACCATTGCTAATGTCTAACTATTGCTTATGGACACGGCAGAGGTGGTGGAATGTCCATTCCTTCTTCCTTCTACCAAGGGTATTCAGGACATTTTGTAAGCAACTGAAGTATTTAGGAGAATGAGTGCTAAGTTTTCAGAATTTGTACTTCTAACTTCCTTGGGTATTTTTAAAATCTGCCTTGTGAGATGTTGAAAATCAAACTGGTGTAAATTTTCAATTTTTGAATTGGATTCCTTTCACAGAGAATAATTCTAGTAAACTCCCTGGAAAGAGGACTCTAACTCATTTTATGTTGTTCATCTTGGTCATAGAATGGAGCATCAGAGACTGTCACTTCCTCAATCACTCTCACTTGTGGTTGTCAGAACTGACTTACTGATATCATAGACCTCTACTAAAATTTCTGAGAAACTTCACATCCTTCAGTTTACAGAATGCAAAATTATTTACAGGATAGTGCTATCATGTACACATGGAATCAATTTAAGCAGGTTCCAAAGGAACTGTAAATTATCAGAATTTAAAATAAAAGTCTTGCATGAATCACAGATATGGCTTCCAGTAAGTCTGGTGTTCCCAAACTAAGAAAGCAAAAAACCAAACTCACAAATAAAGAAATGAAAGTTTGACATCTCTAGAGTATCATTTGTGCAGTGCCCAGGAGTTAAGAATAGTCAAGTTCTTTAGCAGGATTAATTTCAATATTTGTAATTATAGTTTACTTTCATGGTATTAACTGTAGATGTTCAGGTGCTTGCATCCAATGAAAATGTAACTGCATTTTATACACTGAGACAATGAGGAGACTGAAGACAGTGGTATTTTTGACAGATGTAGAATGTCATGTCTAAGGCGATGAGTGTCTAGACTGACACTCTAAAAACTGTGATAAAAACTTATAGTAAGAAAATGCCTTACTTACTTAAATGACCAAAGAATTTATCATTTATGGAAGAACGCACTTTTGACCCCATACTCACAAGCCTGTATTGTCTTCAAACTCATGGCAAGGCATAAAAGGCTGGACAAATCCAAAAGCTTATCTGAATCAAATGATTCATTTCAGTCATAGAGCAAGTCCAGTAAATTGTACTAAATACAGAACAAGACAAAGGAGATAGCTTAGGAAACTGACTCCTATTTTAGAAGGCAAAATGGTCTTAAACTTGTTCAGCAAACCTTGGAGAAAATCCATAACCACTGTGTAGGTGATTCCAGTGTAGGATTGTGGTGGGTTGACCCCGGCTGGAGGCCAGGTGCCCACCAAAGCCATTCTATCACTTCCCCTCCTCAGTGGGACAGGGGAGAGAAAATATAATGAAAGGCTCGTGGGTCGAGATAAGGACAGGGAGAGATCATTCACCAATTACCATCATGGGCAAAACAGACTTGACTTGGGGAAATTAGTTTAATTTATTACCAATCAAAATCAGAGTAGGATAATGAGAAAATTAAAACTAAATCTTAAAACACCTTCCCCCCACCCCTTCCTTCTTCCTGGGCTTAACTTTACTCCCAAATTCTCTACCTCCTCCCCCCAGCAGCGCAGGGGGGCGGGGAATGGAGGCTGTGGTCAGTTCATCACACGTTGCCTCTGCTGCTCCTTCCTCCTCAGGGGGAGGACTCCTCACATTCTTCCTCCACTCCAGTGTGGGGTCCCTCCCACGGGAGACAGTTCTCCATGAATTTCGCCGACATGAGTCCTTCCCATGGGCTACAGTTCTTCACGAACTGCTCCAGCATGGGTCCCTTCCATGGGGCGCAGTCCTTCAGGAACAGACTGCTCCAGCATGGGTTCTCCATGGGGTCACAAGTCCTGCCAGCAAACCTGCTCCAGCATGGGCTCCTCTCTCCACAGGCCTACAGGTCCTTCCAGGAGGCTGCTCCAGCGTGGCCTTCCAACAGGGTCACAGCTTCCTTTGGGTAGCCACCTGCTCCGGTGTGGGGTCCTCCACGGGCTGCAGGTGGATATCTGCTGCACCGTTAACCTCCATGGGCTGCAGGGGGACAACCTGCCTCACCATGGTCTTCACCACAGGCAGCAGGGCAATCTCTGCTCCAGCACCTGAAGCACCTCCTCCTCCTCCTTCTTCACTGACCTGGGTGTCTGCAGAGTTGTTGCTCTCACATATTCTCACTCCTCTCTCATCTGGCTGCAGTTGCTGTTGCGCAGCAACTTTTCTCCCCTTCTTAAATACGTTATCACAGAGGCGCTACCATCGTCACTGATGGTCGTCAGCCTTGGCCAGTGGCGGGTCCATCTTGGAGCCAGCTAGTATTGGCTCTAACAGACATAGGGGAAGCTTATAGCAACTTCTCACAGAAGCCACCACTGTAGCATCCCCGCTACCAAAACCTTGCCATGCAAACCCAATACAAGGATTTCCTCTTAAATCTTTTTATTTAAAGAAAGGAGACAAAGAGTTACACCTAAACAATTCATTTTTTTCCACTGCTGGTTTGATTTTCTTAACTGACCTTGTTTAGATTCTTCAGCGGGATCATATGAGCATCAGTCCCAACACAAACAAGGCAGATGAGAACATGCCTACAGTGGCCATGGGCAAAGAGGGTAGAAATATGGAGCATTGCAACAGAATGGCTTAAATTCTCCTAGAGAAAACCACTTCATCTGCCTGTGTATGGAAATACAAATCCTCATCTATGTTTTCAGGACCTGCTTAACCTCTTAGGCCTCTGGTATTGGGTCTTAAATTCAAGAATACTTCAACTGACTCTGGGAGTTTAGACTTGTTATGAAAGAAGTTTGTAAATATTAGCTAGTTTTTAAGGAAAAGTGCTGGTAATCACTCAAAGGCACGAGCACTGAAGAACTGGGTAGGAAATTATTTTCTTAGCCTGTGGTGACTCTGCATCAAGCCAAAACTGAAACTTCTGAAGGGGTTTTATGGAAAAAATAGAGAGCCCCTCCTCAGAAGAGGCAGTAGCTAAGTGCCACTCCCCTGAGATATGAGAGTTGCAAGTTCAAGTCCTTCTTTCCAAATGAATCAGAGCAAAGATCTGAGGTGTGCTTTTTCATACAGCCAGTGCATGGCTATTTGTTGGCAATGACAGGATTGCTTTTTTTCTAGTTTTGACAGAAATTAAACACTGAATAAGATAAATCTTTCCTGATTAAAAAAAAACCCAGGTATATTCATGTGGAAAGTTCCCGTCCTATGCCTCAGCATTTTCTACCAAAAACCTCTCATTTTCTAGTATAATTTTTATAAGCTCTGTTACTTAGCTCCTGGGATTCTTGGACCAATAAAATTTGTCATAGTACATTATAAAGGTCTTCTTTAATAAGAATATCCTAAACACAAAAAAAGCCTAGAGTTAGTGATAAAAGATACTTCAACTATAGCTTATTACATAAAAGTAAAATCAGTCATGGCTCCATTTTTTCTACATCTACAAACTAAACCATTACATGGGCTCAATGTTGCCATTAACTTTTAGCTTTTAGTAAGCAAATCTATCTGGTCTCTAGTTCTTTCTGCATTTCTAGGTTATAGCCAGTCTTTCTTGATTCCTGAGTTTTGTGACAGTGTTGCGCTGTGTATTGTTTGTCCTAGAAATTGTACCTAGAAATTAATTTTCTGCAATGTAAATTTTCTCATGTTTCACACCCCCAAGAAACTTAGCAGGCTGAGAGGAGCTTACAGTGGCAACTGTTTTAGAATATGTTTTTCTTGCAGTTTTTGCCAATTTGAAATATAGGACCTTATGGTACAAGGTCCAAGGGAAAAGTTTTCAGGCAGTCTCAAGTGTTTTCCAAGTTAGTGGCCGACCTGCCCCAGTATATGGGGAAGTTTTAAACATAGGCTGAGACAACCTTTCACCTTGATCTCTGACACAAGAAGAAAATGGGAAAGGGTTTGGCTGTCAGCTGCTGAGGAATGTAAATGAAGTTTGCTGTTTAATTATTAATGTGATTGATATATCCTAGGTAAAAGCACTCTGGAGCACTCCTGTTAGGTAGTGATATTGGGTGAAATAGCTGTTTTGCATCTCCCCAGTTATCATTATGTTAATTAAGTTAATAAAGTTAAAGCCTCTAGCTGTAATCATATTCCTACGTGTGTATCTTATTTGCCTGAGGTGTTTGAATCAACACACTGGTCTTATCAAGTCTGACAAAATACATGTTTTGTTACATAATTACCAGTTTAAAAGGAAGTTTTTGGTGTTTGGGATGTATTCAGTTACTGGTACATTGAAACTTATTCATTTTTAGGAAATATACCAAAGGGATATGTACGTAACTTTGAAAGTACAACTGCAGTCCCCACCTACAAACTCACGTTACGTCAATTAGGACTTTTTACTGAGTCCACGGTAGTGTACACAATCATATTTCTTTTTAAACAGTATTTTATAGGACATTACATCAAATGGATTCACCTCTGCCTATTTTAATTAGATTTTCTTTTTCTCTAAATTGGTGAGAGTTTGCCAAATATCCTAAAATTTCTCATCTCCACGCAGTTTTCAGAACAATTTTTGACTGTATAATTAAGAGGGCTTTTTTTCTGACCTTGCTCTGAATAATGATAGTGCGATTGGATTTGAAATTAAAATGCAAGTGAGAGGAGAAAATTCACTTAAAACTGAGGCAAATAAATACTTCTTATAATTCCTATCATTTAACAGTTCTGAATTAGCCTATGGAATCCAAAGGGCATTATTGAAACCTAAGAATAAACCAGTTTCATCACAGTTTGAGCTGTTACAGTTTGAAAAAATTGATATTGACATAGAAGCATATGTGTAAAAGAAACAGAAACCTTTTTGTTCAGACATAAAACAATTTTCGAGGACAGCTGAAAGAAAAGACTTGATGAGCAGGTTAATCCAGATTATCTCTACAGTATTCCTTGCCCATATCTCTGAGGCATCCAATTCCAGCCATGATCTGAGACTGTAAAGTAAATTTACTGTAAAGTAAATGTCCCTTTGCTTCTACCAGGGAATATCATTATATGGGACCAACAGGATTAAAAGCATCATAGAATCATAGAATCGTTTAGGTTGGAAAAGACCTTTAAGATCATCAAGTCCAACCGTTAACCTAGCACTGCCAAGTCCACCACTAAACCATGTCCCTAAGCACCATACCTACAAGTCCTTTAAATACCTCCAGGGATGGTGACTCAACCACTTCCCTGGGCAGCATCTTAACACTTCCAAGGATTACTTCCTTATTTGTTTCTTCACTAATTTGATCAAGCTGGGTCTGTTTAATTTCAACTAGCAATGCTAACATGTCAGGAAAGATTAACTCAGTCCAACACATTTTCAAAACTGTCACTGACTCGTAAGTTCTTTGTTGGGTTGACACAAAGTGCACAAAGTCAATGGGCATTTTCACTTGAATGGCAGCTGAGGCAGACACCACGTGCATAGTGATGGTATCAGCAATTCCATAGCGTGCAGTCCATTGCAATTTTACTGTAAATGCCTCTTCCTGCATCTGATTCACCTAAAAGCATCAGATATCAGTAAACAACACAAATGTTTATGATAGTCTATTTGTATAGTCATAATTTTAACAAACTCATCAAGGATACCAATTTACAGATGTTCTTATCCCTCTTAGATTTGGCAAACATAATTATGGTACAACTGTGATGTTTGGGTTTAGTTTTCAATTTGCTTTTCCTTTGGGTTTAAGAATTTTGAGGGGAGTTCTTTTTCCAGTTCCCTCTAGTTCAGCCAAATTAGCAATGCTAGTTCTAGTACAAATCACAAAGTTTTGGTATTGATTTCACAGACACCTCAAACAAGATCTTGAAAAGGAAAACCTATTAGGAAACTTAATCATTTGTAGTAAAATTATGTTAGCTACTACTTGGCAAGATTGCTTTAGAACTAAGGCTTTGAAGCCTGTCACAGGTCTTAAAAATAAAATTGCTTGAGTAGTTGAGGAGAACTGTATTAAAATGCAAATTTCCAGCTGTTAATATTTCTTCAAAAACCAATAATCCCTCAAGGCCACCAATATGTCAAATACTTAATGGAAAAATATCCCTTAGGCAGAATGGCCTTTCTAAGTTGACTTTTGATTAAACTTAAAATACTATATAGCAAAAAAACTTAAAATCAAAAAGAGGATATAAATACAGTACTAGACTAAAATGTCATAGAGAATGCAATTGGAGGGGCAAATTTAAGGTCACTAATTTTTAAGTAATTTTCTACCCTTTTTGAGGATTAGCTGAGGAAATAATTGCTAATATAAGGTATAACCTATAGCACACACCTACAAAAGGGCCTTGGAGGAACAGAAACTAATACTTTTTCAAAGTAATACAGGTGTAAACATAAAGTTGGAATATAGTTGGCATATATAGCACGGAAGTCAAAGCCTCCACTGCCGAACACTTCTGCTTCTATTCTGTTGTACAAAATCTGGAACTTGAGGCTCAAAATTATCAAGTGAGAATACAACAGGTCTTAATTTACCCAGCTACCAAATTCCAGGACTCTATGTGTCTCTGTCAAACACAGGAGTCAGATTTCCTTTGAAAAAGAATGACTGAATCAAAAGTCTAACCCTGTTCCCACAGAAAGCAGTGACAAAACATTAATGTAAGGAGGACTGAGATCTCAGTTTGCTTAAGTTGCAGTACACTGTGACTGAGTACATCAAAATTTTGAGGAAATGAAATTGTCATTTAAACATCAAATCAATCCCAGAACCAATAGCTTCTAGCATCTTGAATTACATAATTCCTAAATGTTGTCCTATAAAACAGATCTATGGAAAAGAAATCACAAAATGGCTCTTTACTGATTAGTATATGCTGTGACATCTGTGCTGCTGTAATATCAGCTTTTACAATGAAAACTTCATGGCAGCAAGGTAAAAAAGCTTGACAGATCCACACCATTTGTAGTGTCCATGAGTAAAGAGAATTTTAGTAGCAAGAAAAGCCAACTCCAGCTGCCTGAAGTATAATCCAGTCTCAGTTCATCTCTAACATACTCCACATTTGTTTTTGAACAGGAATTAAACAAGTGTTTTGGTCAGATAAGAAAATCCTATGTGATCATGAGGAACCATCTGCTGGATTCTCAGCTGGTGTGAAGCAGAAGAGTACTGCTAATATATCTTGAAGATATGAAGATCTACATCAGTTAAGGACATGACATTGCATTTGACCTTCAGAGGATGTGGTATAATGTTCTTAAACTGTAATGTAATTCCAAAGAACATGTTTTTAGTACTAAAGCTATCTTAGAGTCCTTCAAAATATAATAATCTGTATAGCTTCATTTTAACTTTTGAGGCTTCAACCTCAAGGCGTCACCAACGCTTTACTCTAGTGAATGTGAACCATCTAACAGCAATGAAATTACCCTGGGAAAAAAGTATGAGGCAGGAGCAATATCAGGCCCCTGTTTTTAAATAGGAGTGGTAAAATCTGTAGTTCGTACAGATAAGGAAAACTGTCAAACAGACATTTCTTTTCATCTGCAAACAAATCTGAAGAGAAAATTATAGTTACTGGTGATGTTTTACCTGAAGTTTTAAAACGAATGGGTTTGTTTCAGCTCCAAAACATTCTAGATTCTATCAACGTACTCCAGAACCACAGGACTCGGGCACGGATACACTTGGGTGAAATCTGGGTTTCACAGAAATTTAGGACGAGTTTTCTCTGACATCTTTAGTTTCTGGATTTCAACTGTTGCTTATTAAGGACCTTTGGCAGATTCCAGGTTCAAAAGGAGATGTTAACATCTAAGCAGGACATACGGCAATTTGCATATCCAACTCCAGTCTCTATGTGCATCTGCATGTTCAAAACTAGAGCTCCCTAAAATGGTTGAGGGAGAGAAGGAGGAAGGGGATGAAGGAGTCATAACAGGAAGTGTGAAGAAAGGGTAAGATATAAGCACCTATCTTTAGGAAAGGGCTCCAGGTCATGTATATCAAATCACTAGGGACTTTAGTTCTTAGCAGCCCTGATCCATAACCTCCCTGAAAAGCTACAGAGGTACCCTGAATTCTGTATTCCTCCCAACCAGTTCTTGGCAGCTAAGAAAGCTAACTGCCCTAGATCTCATCTGAAGGCGCCTGACCATCTTCCCATATGACCTAAGCTCCTGATACAGGATTCTGGATTTTAAACTCTGAGTTTAAAGAATACAATGCATTTTCTCTCAGTAGCTAATGATCTAATCTAGTTACCTTGAAAGACACTTCAAAAAAAGCACCCAACCTTTTGAAACCCCAAGGATTTAGTTTCTGGTGAGCACCTAGAGCAGATAAAGTAGAATGAGCCAAGGACACTCCATGTGATTAGCAGGTTTCCAGTTTGCTGAGTGCCAAGTTCTTTTCTGTAAAAGGAAACTGAAGTCTAAAGAAACAAGAAATTATATTTCAATTTTCTGATGTCCTTTTAAAAACTACTGTTTTTTCAGTCACAAAGAGGTCACTTACTGGGTGTTGAGGACACCACATAAAAGACAATGACCAGTCTTAATTATGACCAATGATCACACTCAAATCTTGATTATGACCAATGATCAAAATGTACTTGCTGACATAGTCTGTCACAGCAGCATTTCTCAGAGCATCAAAATAGCGATACAGTTATATTTACACCAGCTGGAGGATGAATAGTAGCACTTCTACATGTTCAGTTTGACAAGTCTATGCTTAAGGAAGGGTAGAAAATGAAAACAAAATATAGTTAGAATGACAATAAACAAAGATTACTTCACTTAGACTATTTAGTGTGAACAACTTTGAATGAAAAATTCCAAGTGCATTTCAACCTAATTCCCTGAACTTGTGTTTCAAATTAATTTTACTAATTCAAGCTGAAGTCTTAGCTGTATTTCCAGCCAAAGTACGTGTCATCAAAACCATATAAGTACAGTCATATTGTTATCCCAGCTTTTCATGGTATTTAAAAATGCTTTGTTATAAACTCATTTTTTGTTGTTTGTGAGTCAGACTTAGCAGCAATAAGTAGTTGTGATGATCACTGTGAAGCTAAAGATGGAACCAGAGTGTGTTCTGTATTCAATTCAGGGAGCTTTATATCCCTTTCTCTCCATTACTTCAGGGAATAAGGAAAGAAAGCCTCTTTCAGTCTTCCCCAGATTCAGAATTAAATGCTGTCATACTTCCATTCATTTAACATTTTTTAGGTTGCCTTGTTAGCAGTTTAAGCTCATGAACAGGTGACCTATGTAGTAGGGTTATAGTTTTGTTTCACCATCACAGTCATTTTGCCTTTACTTATCTGGCATGAAGTTCCAACAAACTTTTTAAAGTTAGAGGTCTTGCCCTTTTATTTAGTCTATTTTCTGATTTTTCCCTTTATTTTCCTCAGGGTCTGCTAGGAGTTGAATTTCTGTTTCAAATGAATCCAAACACCCTTATTTCTCTGTTCTCCAAATAGTTTTGGTTTTTTAATTTAATTATTGCTAATGGGTCTTCTTTTTACATTTAAATGGACAATTGAGAAGGCATTCTTTTTTCTCATTTATCTTTCATCTTTGAAAGATGGATTTTGTCTTTTTTTTTAGTTTGGTAAGGAAGTTGCTTGAGCATTGCCAGATTCCTAATTAATTCCCCAAATGATAGTGTTGTTTGGGCTTCATTTTTTGGGTTTTGATTTTTTTACATTTAAAAGGCTTTTTACTTTGTTATCAAGTTATAGCATCAGATGGCCTTGTTATATTGTAGGTAATTTTTTTTTAGTATTCACACAGCAATGGAATCAGGAAGGTATTACGCAATGGTTTACATTTAGACATATGGTATTTTTAACCACAAATTTCAAAAGAGCCTTATCTTAAATAGTTGAGAAACAATTAAAGTTTCCATCAGAGAAAGAACGTTAATAAGTTAAAAGTAATGAGTTTCTGTGAAACATATCCCAACCATCAGTGTTGTCTAAAATTTAAATCCTTTGGCATTCTTATAAAAATTGCTTAAACTAAGAATTTTATTATGTTGTAAAATGAGGTTTTATCATCAAAGAAAAACAAAATAAGAAAGAAAAAGCCTAGTAACTGACTTGGATTTAGTACCCAGTAATAACGCTTATTCTGAATGTCCCCCTTGAATTATAGTAAGTAATGGAATTTTTTTTGTTTGGTCTGTTAAGTCACTTTCATTTTGTTGCATGGGTAAGATTATACTTATCTGTGAGATCAGCTGGTATCTTGGAAGATGATTTTCTTTGGTATGAGTTTGTGATTTGCTTGTCTTTTGACCAAAGTTGTAGATTTATAACCTGTCATTTCCAACTATGGTGGTTTGACCTTGACCAGCTGCCAGATACCCACCCAGCCATTCTCTCATTCCCCCTCCTCTCACATGCCCTCTGCTGGGTGAGAAAAAAAGATGAAAAAAGCTTGCAAGTTGAGATAAAGATAGTGACATCAGTTACCAATTACCATCATGGGCAAAACGGACTTGACTTTGGGGAAATTAATTTAATTTATTGACAGTTGAAACAGATTTGGATGGTGGGAAATAAAGACAAAATTAAAACAACACCTTCCTTCCACCCCTCCTTTTTCCCAGGCTCATCTTCACTCCTTCATTCCCAAATTCTCTACTTCCTCCCTGCCCCAAGCAGCACAGGGGGATGAGGAATAGGGGGGTTACAGGCAGTCCATAACAGTTCCTCTCTGCTGTTCCTTCCTTTTCCCCTGCTCCAGTGTGAGGCCTCTCCATGGGCTGCAGTCCTTCAGGGTAAACCTGCTCCAGCATAAGGTCTCCATGGACCACGCTTCCTTCAGGAAATATCCACATGCTCTGTGTGGAGTCCTCCATGCAGTGTGGATATCTGCTTCAGCATGGTCCTCTCATGGGCTGCAGGAAAATACCTGCTTGACCATGGTCTCTTCCACAGGCTGCAGAGGAATCTCTGCTCTGGCCCTGGAGCATCTCCTCCCACTCCTTCTCTGACCCCTGTGTTCACACTGCTGCTTCTCATCGCTTTTCCTCACTTTTATTTGTCTGGCATTTTTTCCCATCCTTGAAATATGTGTTCACAGAGGCTCCACCAGCTTTGCTGATGGGCTCGACTATGTCCTGTGGTAGATCCATGGAGGAGCTGGCTGGAACTGGCTGTGTCCAACATGGGGCAATCCCTGGCCTCCTCCCACAGAGGCCACCCCTGCAACCACACCACCCACCATCAGATACTTCTGATAAGTATTTTATGCAAAGTAAAAATCATAATAATCAAAGTTCATATACATTTTCCTGAAACGCAGCTAAGTTATTTAGAAAAGTAAATCAGGAAAGGATTTCTAACATGTGTTTAAAATCTGTAGAAATATATGGACGTTTAGTAAAAACTTTCTTGAATAACAAAGTACTATCTTCCCTAGCATTTTCTTTTTTTCACGGATGACAGGAAGTACGAGTCTATTAGCATTCCCTTATTTAGGCTGCAGATCTCAATAAATTAGCAGTCAAAGACTGCCCAGTCATATTTATATACCATGATATTCATGTTCTTTAAGTATCGTATGTAAAACTGAGTGTCCCTTCAAGTCAGTAAGCACACAAGCAAGAGTTTAATAACACAAATTCCCAAAAAATAAATTTGAATTGGTTTATTGATAAGTATTTTTGCATCTCTTTTAAGATTTACTTCCTATAATGGTTTTGCACAAACATGCAACAGCAAGCAGCAGCTTCTTGCTGTTAATGAAAATTGAGGCAATGATATTGGATGGATGAGGTAACAAAGGGTCATATCAACCATAAACAGAAGTGTCAGAAGAAATCTGATTCATTTTCAACTTGTTGGTAAACGAATAAGGCCCCTTCATTCAATTTTCAGCCAAAACAGTGGCAGTAGAACTGCAATGTCGTAGGCAGACACTCTGTATATACATTTTACATAAGTATGTGAGCAATGTGACACCACAGGGACAAAGATGTGTGGGGTTGAATGTAGGAGGGATCCAGGTAACAAGAAATTGTAAGTAAAGAACAAAATAAGCACAAGGGACTGTAAATAGGTGGGATATAATGCCAAATACACAAGAAGGATACTCACAGCTAATTTACGGAACAATTGTTAAAGACTAGCAGTTGTGTAGATGCAGTGATTATAACTAATAATGTGTAGAAAGAAATAAACATTGGCTTAAAATGTGGGGGGTTTAATGAATGAATTTGGTATTGTTTTGTTTTAAAGCCCAGAACTGGTCTGTTTTGTCAGTCTCCTAAGCACTCCCATCATATCAATCTCCAATTCCCTAAATTATGTCTATATCTACATGTAGATATCTTCACTTGTAATAAACTTCATGGAATTTCTCCATCAACATTTTTTAACATGAAAATTTTAAAATTTTAACATCCAACCATTTCCAAAATGCCAAAGAATCACCTAGGCATCGCTCTACAAACTCATAACAAGTCTGCTGAAATATGGGGAAAAAGGAAAACCAACATTACTTCAAAAGTGTCTCCTTAACCCCTTTGCTGAGAGCATCCTTCAGGCTAAGCTAATCTACCAAGTCAGCAAAGCCAGCAAAAGGAACTTAAACAAGGGATGTTCTTTTGCACTCTTTACCCTAACATGGTGCTATCACATGCACTACCAAATCCTGGTCCTCCAGTGGGAGAAAAACTAGAGATACCCAGTCCCCTCAGTGTTCCTTCTGTATTGAGAGAAGCAGTGTAGCTTGGAGAGGAGAAAAGAAAATTCAGGCATACAGAACTGCACATAAAACCACCAAGTATGAAAAGTCTGAGGCATGAGGCAGGCAATAGGCAATATCTTTTAGGAAGGATGGTGTGATAAAGGCATGGTCATCAGCATTAGTCCCTTCAGAACTCCTTGCTGCTAACCAAAGGACTTGTTTTCAGAGGGCTCCCTGACAAGTGTCTTCAAGAGCTGCTTGTGACAGAAAATTCCTCAGTTCCACCAATCCACTTTCAATTTCCATTATCACTTTGGCCATTTCTGATGATGATCGAGATAGTCTGCATCCCATATTCACAGTCTGGGGCAGGGAGTCAGGGTGCAGTCTCCAGTGATCAAAAAGTCTCTGCATTTGGACTCCGTAGAAAACATTCCATAGAAAACACATACAATGCACTCCCAATGTCTTATTGGTATAGTCAGCCCTCTCTGGGAAAAAAAAAACCCAAACAAAACAAACAACAGAATGAGCATCTAATTAATGCAATGAGTTTTGGTGTATGGGCAGGACAGGAGTCCTGATACATCCTGGATCTTGGGATTTATCTTTAGGAGGTGTATCAGTTGTACATCACTTCATAAAACAATCACAATAGGGACATGCTGTGTCTCTTCTTTACTATATCTCCAAATCTGATGCATAGGAGGTTTTGTTAATCTTATATGTTGTGTAGCATTTGGGAAGAAATAAATTGGCTGTGTAAGAATATATTTCTACAGTATGTACCATGTTATGTAGAGAAATTTTTATGTAAGAAAATCCTGTGACCTTAATTTTCCTTTTAAAATACCATACATTTTGATTTGCTGTTCATTCAAGTGACTGAAAGTTTCTTCTGAGAGCAGTTTTTAGTAGAAAAAGAAAAAAAAAAGTGTGAAAAAAAAGAAGAAAAAGAAAGCTAATGAATACAATGTTTAGTATGCTGTCAGCCATTTAAGGCTTATGCTGCCACGACTCCAGTTAGCTGAGCACAGCAGTAGTTATGAGGAGTAATGAGTTTGCCAGACATTTTTAAATTCTCTCCTACTGTGTGCTGTCAATTGAAAAAGAGGGAGACAGTGATGGCCAACAATTTAAACACAATGGATTGACCATAACTGGCACCTAAAGAACAATAACGCAAAGACCAAATGGCAGGATCTGGCCAACTAGCTTGTAAGTTCCCTGAATATGACAAGGATTGTTGCATTTTAAGTTTTGCTTGAAAAGCTTGAATTCAGATTCAGTAGCCAGCGAACATTTAATTAGAATTAACCATATTCTATTGGAAAAGCAAGACAATTTATGACAGAATTATGTATATTAAAGATGGCTACACATTTTTTCATTCTTTTTTGCTGCCTAATTTAAAGTAGAGAAGTATTTCTTGATAATTTTGAGTAGCAGTAATAGATAAGAAAAAGACACATGCCAAATATATTTCTCCAGTTTTAGTGACACTCCTGTGAGAGACCAGAGATTACTCTCCTTCTGCATTTATCCCCCCAGAAAGACTGAAATCTGGATTTTTAAAAAACAAAGTAGATCTTCGTAGCTACCACCATGCTGCACAGTTAGGGTATTCTTTATTTTCTGGTAAAAGAGGGATTGGACATCAGATTTTCCACTCCAAGAGAATAATCCCCCACCATTTGAAGTTAATTAGATCAGCTCTAGATGAAAAAATTTATCCTTCTATAACTTTACTTTCAAAGCAATATTTTGGTGTTGCCAAAAAAGAAAAAAGAAAAAGGAAAAAAAAAACCAACTCACAACAAATGGGTTGTTTTCTTCCTTTTCAGTGAGTAAGATTAAATATAATGCTTCAGCATTATGGAATTGAGCCAAATCAACTTCACTTGAGTTCAGTTCTACTATTTACCAAGAGCGAGTGAGCCTGGAGAGGGCTACAAAGCTGTTCCTTATTCAAGGTACCAGCTAGAGGACTCATCAATGGGGAGGATTTATCTCCCCCTACTAAGAAACCCAAACCTTAGTTTCTGAGGCTGAGCTAGTCACTCCAAGATCCTGCTATAGTCAGTGGAGATAAAAAAGACACCTCTAGACAATCATTTATCTCCCTAAAATGGGTGTAGATGGATCAGATTAATTGTGAGTACCTATTTTTGTCTATATTTGCTATAAAGGGAGTTTCAAGTGTTTAATTCTGACTTAAATATCCAGTTTTTAGACACCTAAACTTTGTGCAAATATTTTTTTTTGCCATCAGTGTAGCTCTTTTGAGTATTTTTCTATACATATTCTATTTCCCTTCCTTTGAGATAAAAAGGCAAGGAGTTTTTCCCTAAAATCCAATTCTGCACAATTTCAATAGCCCCCATTTTCAAACAGCAGAACCAGGACTAAATATATACAATTTGTATCATGTTATATCAGTTAAGTTATGTAATACAAATAAATGTAATATTGATCATGCTCGACAACGCACCTCTGTTTACCTGTGATATGAGAAATAACAACTTTCTAGTTTCTAGACTACAGCAGTGAGTTGTTGCAAGGCATATTTGGAGAACTGGAAGTCCACAGTATTATGAGCTGATCCTCTGGTAGCCCCCTGGAGGCCACTGGAACTCATCAGAACAATACTGCTAGGAGAGTTTTTAGTTCACAGATCACTAGCTTTATCGAATATGTATCTTAAATGCCTATTTTCTTTTTATTTTTAAATATTAAAAAATGATGGGGCAGATTTATTTCAAACCAAGAAAACAAGAATTGGGCGTGCCGAGCTCAGAGCTTCATCTGCTCTGTCTTCATCAGGCTTCCTGTCTGTAGAAAAGTCGTGCAAAGAAGCCTCTGGACTACGTGGATAACATACAAAGCTGTGCTAGATTTGCTTAAGGAATGTAGTGCTGGATCACAGGGTTCAAATGTCTATGTCCGACAGAAGCACAGAGACACAGAATCAATGTAAGGGCTAAAACCTCCCTTTCCACATCCATTGGATGTAACTGTATTCCCACTTTGGTCATACAATGGGAAAACAGGGTTTTGTCACATCACTTGGCAGTCATACAAC
This sequence comes from Mycteria americana, assembly GCF_035582795.1. Taxonomy (NCBI): domain Eukaryota; kingdom Metazoa; phylum Chordata; class Aves; order Ciconiiformes; family Ciconiidae; genus Mycteria; species Mycteria americana. Next base: position 29,738,772 of record NC_134366.1, on the reverse strand, counting down.
TTAGGGTCACACCACATAACAGGGTGAGCTTGTATTACACAAGCAGCAGTGCATGTTGCGCTTGTTTGTACAGGAAGAAGGGAACTGTAGTTGTGGCCACATGTAAGCTCCCAGTGTTACAGCACTGAACCAAATGCTGGCATTTGACTTTCCCAAATAATTCCCTGCCTGCTTAACACACTGTCTAAGCACCACAGAAGAACTGCAGCTTTTACTACTAGATAAGGAGGGCAGCTTACAGCAAGAATGGCAATAGGCTTAGGTAATGTAATCCACAGCCATGGCTGTAGCCTAGACAGAGTTTTGTGAACTGCCTATAAACCTATCCTGGTGTCACAGAGTGTTCTTGCTATTCAAAACCATTTCAAAAAATGTTTTTACATGTAGCACTGTCACCCACTGTAATGTCTGAACTATATAATCTTTTCTGCTACATGTTTATTTTTCATCCAGGATTCCTGGTATAGTTCCTGCTCCTTGAACGGACAACAGAGGAGTTTAAGTAGAGGACTTACAAGTGAAAAATAGAAAAAACTAATGCTCCTCAGATATGAAAGGTAATATTCCTGTTGAAATTTGTCCCTAGCTTTTAGATTTAGCAATAGTTTCATGGGGAAAACAATGACTTTTTAAATACTAATACATAACAAACACAATAAGGGGAAACAGACTTACCACAATCATTCACAAAACTATTCTAAACCATTTTTTCATACAAAAGGAATGCTCTATTTCACAGCTTTCTTTTATCACGCAGATAATAGTATCTCTTATTAAACAAGGGAATCCAGGGTATTTCCAGCAGTTGTAAGCAACCTGTATACTTTGTACTTAAGCACAACTGAGTCCTTGAAGAAATAATTTTCTCTTTTTGGAACAATATGAAAGAAACACTGGGTGTTAAAAGGATACTTGACCTTAATGCTCCAGTTTTTGAAAGCAAACATTTAAGAGGTTAATCAATTTTGCAACTAGTTAAGAATTCTGTGGTTAAATAAATTTAATGTCAATACCCACATAGATGTCAGTGCTATGATAAACTCATACTGGGTGACTAGAGCTGCCAGGAGCTGGTTTATTCTAGGCTGAGCCACTCTTAGGACATTGATTTACTCATATTTTGAAGACAGTCAAGCTTTGGGTAGTTATTGTTTTCCACAACTACCAGTGTAGGGCAGATGTTTTAAGACTGAATAGGAAAGCAGCATGATCTATGTGCTTAGGGTCTTCAGAGGGGCTTGACTTTTACCCTGATCTTGCCCTTATTCTGATATGTAACCAGATGCAACTCACTTGTTGTCTGCGTTGCCATGGTCTGTCCAGATTCTAACGTCTTCAGGGAAATTCTTCTAACTACATATAAATGCAGAAATTAATGACAAATTGCTACGCTTTTGGCGAGTGGCTAAATCTTAGAGCATATTGACTGCATACTCAGAGGTCTAATTACATACATCTAATCTGAACCCTTATTCAGTTTCATCCATGATAATTTTTTGCTATGGTGCTGAAATGTCTCCACACAATAAAGAGTATTTATTAAAAATCTGTCTAAAATTCAATAGCAATAATTTTATTGTCTGGACCAGGTTATCATCTTCCACTCTAAAGCAGACATAAATGCAGATTTCTGAAAGATGTACACCACTGTCACAAGACAGAAGACAGAAAATCCAGAAAAAGAGAACAATCCATGTCCGGAGAAGCAAGCTGGAGACTTAGGAGTCAATTCTTTGTGTTTATGTCCTTAGGTATACCAATTAGCTTTTCTTTTTTCTGTGTTGGTCTTCCCTGAAGGGTTAATGTTATTTGCCTATCTCACAATATTTGAAAGCTAATCCACATGAGACTCGGAAGCATTTGGATGCCAGGCTACCAGTGCTAGTCTATGAGAGAGCATTCAATAGAGTCTCAACACCATACTCCTGTTATGGGCTTCTCTCCTCAATGCCTTTACTCGTAGCTTTTCATTTACATCAGCCCAATCCCCACACCTCACAGCTGCACAAAGTGCAGCCACCCAATGATCAAGATCTTTGGAACCAGCTTCCACACTCCAGTTCATAAAACCAGCTAGACCAGTGTTGAAAGCTTTTTAGATTTTTTTGGCCTCAAATTCCTCATATATTGTTGCTACTTATCTTTCTTGTTCCTCCTCCCACCTTTCTTTCCCATTTCTGATCCTGAACCATACTACGTTAACTCTTGTAACACAGGCTTCTCAGTCCTCTCCTAATTGGCAAAACCCTCCTGCGAGGATGACTTCTTAGCATTTCAACATCTTATATTATTGCTGTGATCTTTTCTGCATAAGAGCTGCCAGACACAAATGATTCACGTTCGGTTTGCCAAATGAGATGACTAATGGGAGTGGACAATGGATCTGCAGAGGGACCTTTTTGTCTCATTCTACCCCATGCATGTGCAGATATATCACCATTTAGTTGACTGTCATTTTGTGGGGGTGGCAGGAGTTATTTATAACATTTTTACACATTCAAACTAGAAAATAATCCTCCTATTTTCAAAACTGTTATCTCTCAGAGATTACATATCCTCAAAGTCATATTAAATCCTAGTATAGGGTATAAAGGCTTTTTCTAATTAATTCAATTTGGTTATGCAGATTTGGTTCTGTCTACATAATTTTTTCACATAGCATTTTTAATATTACCTCTTTTACAAAGAGATTAGACTTCAGAAATTAAAATAAAAATCTATGTGAAAAATAGGATGATGTTGGTCTGGCTTTAACCCTAGCATCTACTTCTTCTGTAAGCTAATGGCTGCTGAGCAGACCAAATGACTGCATAAATCATGCAAAACAATTCAAAGTTTCTAGACATCAAGAGGCTTGCAGACTTGAGGTGTGATTGAAGAGTAATAACGTACTTTTGTCAGTGAGTTAGCCTGGGTCTGAAAAATAGACTAGCTGATTGAAGGACTTGACCTAATGATCTCATTCTTTTATCTCTACTCTGTCCTTGTTTCCAGTCCACTCTAGATCTTTGTTCTCCATTTCTTACTAGACGAAAATTTTCCCTCAATTCCACTTATGTAAATGAATTTCACTGAGCCTGTCAGTTTTGGTGAGATCACTTTTTATGGCTCCCTTACTATTTTTAGCTCATGCAACAGACCTAGCTATAGGTATTACAAATGCCTTTGGCATAGAGACGACAGGAAGTTTTTTTCCAGAAAATTCCAAATTACTTACATACAAATCTGTTTGACTAGAATAATAGCACTTTAGGCAAGTAGAGGCAAGATGTCAGGGAAAAAAAAAAATGTTTGTACAAACAAAAAAACTAGTCTCATATACCAAGAAGCATGAAAAAATATAACTACTTAAATATGACTATTTAGATTTATCTTGATTGCATCATGTAATGGAAAGTTTAGTGTGCTTTATATGTCTTAAATAATTCCCCATCTAGAAATGATTGTTATGGATTTATCAGGACTTTTTCCAGGCCCTATCAATTATTCTACAAATAATCCCTGTTATTATCTAAAATCTGTGCTAAAGGAGTACCTGAGATTTCTGTTCATGACCTAGACCAAGTTGTACTCATCTTGTTCCAGCACAGAAAAAAAAAATCTGAGCCTGACACCTGAAATAAACTATTTTCTTCATTTCACCCAACATTCTGTATACTTCCAATGCAGGTAAAGAACATTTAACATCCTAATAAACACTGTAAATAAAAAGTAATTTTAAGGAACCAAAAATACAATATATATTTCTTACACTTTTTGTAAGTTACCTTATCCATAGTTGTCATATTTGTCATTAGAGCAGAAGGCTATTCTGATTTTAATAAAATGTAGGTAAATGGCATTATGATAATTTACAAGTGATTCCAGATTTTGGTATTCCTGCAGAAAATGCAGGTTTAATTTTGAATGGTTAACAGTGAAGACACATGATTTAATTTAGATATAACTGAAAACAGCTGTTAACTATTAGATACCTTCCAAAAGTGCATTTCCTCTGAGCTGCTCTATCACAGAAAATGAAGTGATCACTTTACAATATCTTCCCATTATCCACATTATCAATCATTTACCATGTGCTTTGGCTGTTTAAAAATAAGAGCAATATCATTGAACTACTGTTGCTAAAGATAATGCTGCTTAAAATTAAAGGAATAGTTTTTCTTTATGTTGTCATCTTCAGAGTGCAACGAACAACTGATTTATTTTAATATGTATTCATAAAGTACTGCTGTAATTTTGTAAATGCTATTTCTCTGTCTTATGCCAATATTATATCTGTGTTACTTCCCACACAAGAGGGCATCCATAAGGAAAAAAAAACCCTGTCTTTCTTTGCTTATTTTTATAGCTGGTTTATTGTTTCTAGGGATTTAATCAAAGTTTCCCCTCAGAAGCCTAATTTTTGAAACCAATTTACATCTTACTAGCTATTCTAAAATGCAATTAATCAGCAGAAGACCCATTTTTATGTTCAATTTTTTAGCTGAGAAGGGGATTTTGTAAGGGGAAATTCATCTGATACCAAAAGGTTTGCAAAAGTTCTGCATTTGTTATTTAAGCCCTCTGTTCAGGCTATAAGTGAAATTCTCAGTGGTGTTTACTCAGAAGACTTTAACCGAATTAAAAAGCCCTTGACAAAATAGGCTCCTGCACTTCAGGCTCAGTTAGCCTCAGGAGAAAACGTCAGGGGTAGGGACATGACAACGTGGTCAATTAACATGACTTCAGATGTGTTAGCCTGGCTCTGCAATGACATTAACTAAAATCAAGTGACCTAATGCAATTAAACAGAAGAGCCTCTTTATCCATCCAAATGTACCCCAAAGACTAAGAAGGATGACCCAATGCCTGGCAGATCTTTTCAGGGAAGACACAGTAAAAGCTCCATCTGGAATACCATTGCATCCTTAGGTACAGCCATGTATTCAAGTCAAACCTGAAATCAGTCCTAAATGTTGCACTAATCTTTTGTCTCCTGTGTCTCTCGCATAGTTGATTACCATCCAAATGCCTTACAGGTGCAGTGAAATATAATCCCAGTTCTGATCTCTTCTGTGCTATACCTACACTGTATACTCAACAGGCTAGCATTGGTATAGAAACCTGCTAGTGTTGCCTGCCACCTGTTATAATGATCCCTTCTAAGAAGGGTTTATTTGGGGGGCAAGGGGGTTGCTTAAGTTTTCTTTTTGTTTAAACCATTTTAATCCTTCTGTGGTTTTTAGTCCCCCAAAGTAAATATGGAAGATATTTATGTGCCTCTCAGGCTTCATCTTCTATACCAAAAAAGCCAATCTCTGATACTCTGGAGTAAGGTAGACTTCCGATTCATTTGCTCATCTTAATAACCTTTCTGTACCTTTTCCAGTACAATTTTCCTTTCATGAACATTATTAACTTAAATGGTATTCTTTGATTTAGATATTCTTATTCTTTCATGAGGTTTTCTGTCTTCATTGACTTCACTAACTAGTATTCTTAACTGCTCAAAGTTCAATTTATAGAAGTCAAGAATTCTCAAGTTTATTCAGTCTTCCTCTGCATTCACTTAGTCATCATCAAAGTTCATTTCAATATATTATCCCTTTTTCTCCTCTCCTTCATGTCTTTAATTTTTTATTTCTTTAAAATATTCCCAAAATCTTTTATACAACATACTACTGAGATCCTATCAGCAAGTCAGTAGTTTGTTTCATAACTATGGTGTTACATGTAGTAAGATATTTGTGATTCTCCAGTTAATTTTTATGGATTTATTTTATAGTTGCAACTGAAATTTTTCTATTGTACAATATGCATTTACTCCACTTCTAGAGATGATATTCAGTCATATACACCTGAATTCAGCCTTTTCATTTTTTTTTTTGCCTTGTTTAAGCTACCAATACAAGACAGTTTTTGCATCTTTGACCTGCAGACGCTAAGGTTTCTCTGAGATTTTTCTGTCCAGATTGTTTCCAGGCTTCAACGTTATAAATCATAAACCTGATTTTGTTTATCTTATTATTATTAGTGAATCATCTTCTTTGACTGACTCTCCTAAAAGATCTTTATTACTTATCAATCTGTTAATATCACATGAAAAAATATACAGGTCCTACTACCTTTAGCAGCACTTATTCTCCAATCTATGACTGGGAAGATAAGGTTTCCTAATGTTCCCATTGAAGGCTCTAACTTCAGCCTAATTTGACCCCAGCCATTTGTCAGAAACCTTGAATGTTATTCTCTCCCCACCTTTTTGTATTGTTTGTCCTCCAGAGATTTTGGCAAGCATGCTTTAATAGGAATTTTATGTTACTTTTTTAAGTTGAACTGTGGACATAGCAGTGAACACTGCCATTAGGAGTTTGGAGTGTCCATTGTAGGCTCTTTCATTTTCTTTAATCAAAGGTACACTTCTAGCTTTCTGATAAAGGGTGAGATTAACATGCAAAACAAAAATGTCATCACTTGCTTTGAAAGTTCCTTTGACAACAAGTGGTCATTCTACAAAGAGATCATTGAAATTGTAGATTTTTAAGGAAAAGTGGAATATTCTTTCTAAATGTATTGACAGATTAAAGATACAAAACTAATCTAATACCCTTTGAATGGAAAAGCCTCACTCATTGTACAGTCTTAAAGAATAAACCCTAGCAAATTTTAAACATGAGAACAGAGACAAACACAAGAACTGCATTGAGCAGTGGGTTTGTACAGTGTGATATTGACAACGTTAAAAACAAAGTTGTCCAATGTAACAGATTACTAGAATAACGTAGATGGAAAGAGAGAAAAATTCAAGTATTTTACAGCATTAAGTAAATTCTATAATTTGCACCAGATGTTAACACACAGAACCTTTGCAGGGCTTCGTTTAGTCAGATGCTTTATCAACCTAGCAAATGGAAAAACAACCGTAGCTGCCCCTGCATGCAAGGAAACACCTTTCTCACAGCTGAAATCCAGAACCTCTGGATTGACATGTAGTACTTTTACTGTGTATTAGCTTGTTTACATACTGACATGAAATGAACCTTCTCACCAGGCACATAAAACAAGGCAAAACTTCTACATGATTTGTAACTACCAAGCTCTGTGTGTGTGTGTGGCAAGCCATGAAACTCCTATCCTTTCAATTTTTTCTTCTCCTTGCTTTGTTGTTTATTGCATTCATTGTGACCCATCTTAGATTTGATCCTGACCTCTTCAAGGCAGAGACTGTTTTCTCTGTGTATTTTGTACAGAGTCAAAATTGTTTTGGACATCAAGTAATTTGTTTCAAATAATATTTGAAAGAACTATGAATTGATTTGGATAATCAGGGTTAGCTTGTCTGTTAGTGACTCAGAAAAGAATAAGTACATTTGCTGAATAATCATTTCAGATTAGAATCTGAAAAGATTTGTAAAGGAATCTGACCAGCTCAAGTAGTTTGCAGTTTGTCTCAAAATTCTCCTAGAGGACTCTCATAGAGAAACTGTGGCAAAGGTTGTTTCTGGCATCTAAGAAGAGTTTTTCCATCATGGAGACTGTAGGACTTTACAGACCTGTAATGGCTGTCAGCCATTCAGGTATGGATTTCACCTCTTTCCTATGACTCAGAATAATATTATAATGATCTCTTTGTTGTTTCTGTATGGTAATCATAGCTGTCAGCTATGCTACTTTCTGTAATTTCATGGTTTTCATAATCATAAGAAGCAATAAAACAAAGAACTCTCCATTCTCACCATTCTAAACTTCTCCGTCAACTCTCTTTTTATTGCAAAAAAAAAAGAGAGAAATAGTTATTTTAGCAGTATTTGACCTTTCAGCACAGTGCATCCAATGTGAGTATGCCTCACATTGCATAGTATACATATGTCTCACATATGTATAGTATACTCTGAGGTATACATAGTATACCTCATAGCAACCAGGCATACACAGGATCAACAAAACCTGACTTTTTGGTCAAATATCATAAAAAATATATATTTTCTACAGGTTTCTGTACAAGAATGTCATGACTTGTAAAAATGTCATGAAAATTCAGCTTATTGTCACCGAAGGAACTGGCCTCGTTCAGCCTGGAGAAGAGATTGCTTCAGGGGGAACCTGAATGCCAGAATGTACGAGGGCATCAAGAAGGTCTCTTCACAGAGGTGCATGGTGGAAGGATGACATAGACATAAGTTGAAATAACAGAGGTTCAGCCTACATGTAAGGGAAAAAAAATTGTACCATGAGGGCAGCTAAGCAATGGAACAGTTTGCCCAGAGAGGCTGGGCAGTCCCTGTCCCTGGAGATTTTCAAGAACCGACTGGATAAAGCCCTGGGCTGAGCTCATAGTTAACCATGAGCAGAAGGCTCCTTCTATCCTGAATTTTCCAATGATTCTTTAATCCTATATCTAACAGAAATATGGAATATGATATTGAGCTATTTGTGTGGTCATGTAATTGTATGTAGATACATTGAATACATATTCCTCTTTTTATCCAAGGAGAAACATCACTGACAGTATATGGGCAAAAGAAGAAAGTTCTTACTCAGCTGATTTAATGGTTTGCACAATACCTAATACAGTAGGGGACCAGGGCTGGGGGAGTTTAAGTGCTCAAGTAGCACAGATCATTAATAATGATATTAAGCATACCACACCAAGTATTTAAGCATTTTGACTTATTTGCAGTAAGACAGGACATTTAATCATTGTAAACGTACTACTAATGAAAGAGAATTTCACCATGTAATTACACATATTTCCTTATGCTCTTATATACCTACACATACACCAACACACAGAATATGACAAAGACATAAAATAATTGAAGCAACCATTTCATAACCTACAAAATAGTGACTTACCAAGATGCAGTCACAGGAATATCACTGTAAACATATAGCTAGAGCTACTTATAAATATATATTTCAACTTTTCAGTGACTTCACTGCAGAGATTTAGCATAAACAGCATCTGCAGAAAGTGTCAGTACTGTTGAAAATTATTTCATAAACCTGGTAATCACTTCTTGGCAGGCTGAACAGAAAAACCTCTTCACCATCTTCCTCATATGCACTTATCCAAGTAGCCAAGTTTTAGTGAAGAAAAAAGTATCACCCCTTCTGTGTGTGTGTGTGAATAATTTCTATAGGTATCTATCAATACAGATGAAGAAATAATAGCTGGAAAACAGCAGGCTGAAAAGATTAAAAGGGCATGCTGAGAAGTAGCATGTTACAGTCTCCCAAGAACTAATATGCTCCAGTGACCAGAGGTCCTGTTGAATCTATAAGAAATGATGAACTGAGAACACCAAGAGTTGGCCAAATCTGTGCAAGGCCACCAGCACACACTGGGATCAACAACAGACTGTGTATCTTGAACCACACACAGAAAGGTGATGACTGCAAAGACTACAGGACTGTGTACATAACTCATAAAAGAAGGGACCTTGAGAGACTTTCCAAACACCTACCTATAAGCCACTGGTCTAACAGATTTCAAACTTTTTAAATAGCTGGATCCTGGGGCTCTAGCTTACTGCCTTGCAGAAAACACAGCAGGAGGCTAAAATTAGAGTACTGGAATGATCTCAAATAAAGGCGGCAATGAAATTTAAGTATCTTGAATCCACTGTGATTGGTAATGCCTAAAAAAAATTTATGTAAATGTTACTTTTGTTCCAGATTTTCTTCATAGGTTTATTAAATCTAACCGCACCCACAGAGAATGAAAACGCTTTTCAACATCTTGACATTGACTATGTCATTTTGTCTTGTCCTAGATGTCTCACTTCACTTACTGTTTCCATAAACAGGAGATGACCTCTTCTGTCAGTTAGAGACAAGTTATAACTTTCAAGGTCCAAGATAGGCACAAATTGCCATTTTGTTTTAGTCTCTGATTTTATATTATTGCTTTGATTTGTAATGTACTGCAATTTCATTTGCAGTTTGTACTGTCTTTCTAGGGAGATCAATTAAAGATAACCGGACAAATTCTTGATTATATTCAGAGAGTCAATTTTAATATTACTTACAAGAGGGGATTGTAATCTTATCAAAGATGTAATCTCTCCAGTTTTGCTTTTGCTTACTGGGAGGTTTGAGCATTGTAATTCAAACCAATGTGATATGGAATATGAGCAAAGTCCAATTTATCGGTGTTCCATCATATAAGCTAAATAAATAACAGTGTAATGAAGAAAAATCAAAGCTACAAAAAATATTTCCATTAAGCTGCCCAGAAATGCAATGACGTTTCTGATAGCAAATTCTAAGAGACAGTGAATCTGAAAGCCAATGCAGAGAGTGAGAAAGGAATCAAAATAATACCAATTTCAGAGGAAAATACAATATCTTACTGGATTCAGAATGACCTTATATTGTCTTTATATTCAAAAGATAGCATAGTAGCATTGAAAGAGAACAATGAGATAGCTTGACTCCACTAAATGGTGCCTTCACTGAATATGGAAATGTCAGGTACTTTCTTTTTGTACAGCATTTTATGAATGGTTAATATCAGTAACCTCCAACACTGGTCACAAGGTGGGTGTGAGATCCTTGCCTTACTGAAAATCAGACCTCATATCAGAATGCATAATTTTAGATATCTAACTTGAGACTTCTGTAAATAAACTGTTGAGATACATAGATTATATTTCTATCAATCTTTCATTTTGCATACATGTCTTGGGGCACTGAAAATCCAGTGTTTACTATTGAACAGATGTAGGCATTTTAGGTCTGCTGAAATGACTCAAATTCTCCTACAAACACTAACATATTGGGGTTGAAATAGGATTCAGATAATCATTTAGCAACTTTCAAAGTGCATTGCTAGTCATTATTTGCACATAGGTCTAGATAAAGAGGGATGAGAGAGGATGGAGTCATTTCTTGCATTCTGGAGGCCATATCCATACAAGGCTGGTCCCACTGAAGTAAATGGAACCACCCTGACATGTAAAGGTGCATCAGGGTGTACTACTGTCTGAGGTTCAACACAACTTTTGATTTCTGCTTGTTCTTCACTGAGTGCAAGACCTAGTTCAGCTGGTTTGAAATTAAAAAAATAAAATCATGCACAACAATATTTAATTATTTGGGTTTGGAAGATTAGGCAAGGAGTGAAAAAACATAGCATTTTGTGTACCTTTAGTTACATTTTTGTAAGAATGTAAGTGACTTTGACCTTGCAGCAAAGAAGATTAAGTGTCCTGGGCTTCATTAGGAAGACTGTTGCCAGCAGGTCAAGGGATGTGATCCTTCCCCTCTGTTCAGCACTGGTGAGGCCATACCTGGAGTACTGGGTCCAGTTCTGGATTCCTCAGTACAAGAGACATATGGACATGCTGGAGACAGTTCACTGAAGGGCCACAGAGATGATTAAGGGACTGGAGCATCCCTCATACAAGTAGAGCTGGGACTACTGACCCTGAAGAAGGCTCAGGGAGAATCTCATCCATGTGCATAAATATCTGAATGGAGACCGTAGAAAAGGAGCCAGGCTCTTTTCAGTGGTGCCCAGTGACAGAACAAGAGGCAATGGGCACAAACTGAAACGCAGAAGGTTCCATCTGAACATCAGGAAACACTTTTAATGTGAGGGTGATGGAGCACTGGCACAGGTTGCCCAGAGAGGTTGTGTACTCTGCATCCTTGGAGATATTCAAAAGCCATCTGGACCTGCTCCTGGACAATCTGCTCTAGCTGACCCTGCTTGAACAGGGTTGGACAAGATGACTTCCGGAGATCCTTTCAACCTCAACCATTCAGTGATTCTGATTCTGTGACTCAGGTATATCACATTGATTTTGGAAAATATCTGAAGTATGTAAGGGCTTGTCAAGACCAGTTTTGGCAAATATGGGCTCATGAAACCAGGGGAGTGGGAGGAATGACAAAATGGGAGTCACAAGGAACTGGGCTTACAGTTCAGCAGTACCATCTTTTGGTGGGCCTGCAATGCCCGAGTTCAGCTACATCCCACCTCACAGGTGCAACTTGGCCTCTTGGGACTTCATGATGCTACAAGGTCTGCATCCGCTGAGCACCACTTCCAAAAGCTGTGTTGGCCTGAAAGCCTAGTATGCGCTGCAGGCCACAGGCAACCTCACACTTATCCCAAAAGACATCCACAGGGCCACCTAAGGGCATGTTCATCTGTGGCAGCACAATCTTTTATACAAGTCTTTGGGCCCCATTTTTAGAAGTATTTAGGGGTTCTTTAGCTGATCAAACAAACTCCCAGTGGTCCTAGGCAGATTTGACTAAGCTGCTATGCAGGCATCCAGGATCCACCACATAAAGGTCATGAGAAGAGGGGGAGCAGGGAGTGGAAGGACTAAGGAGCTGGGTTTGATAGCACCAGGTCAGATAACTTGTCCCACTGTGGATCTCACATGAAATTAGGCTTCTCAGCCTCTCTTCCCATTTACGGTACCTCTTTCAGACACAGCTGGTGCCCCTTGGCTGTTGTTTATGCAGATATTCCAGCTGTTAGGGACTTTAATCTGGCCCTTCTGCTACAGAGTTTACAGGATAGAAAGCGTTAGGCACTTTATGTGAATTATATATCATTCACAAACTAGGTGTTCCCAGCTTCTGTAATAGTCCATCTTCAAGGCCTCAAGGCTGGAGCTAGTGCTTCTGAGCAGCTAATCAGTAGGGAAAGTTGCAGCAGTGCTTTGGTTGCTTTGAAGCCGCCAGTTGCAAGACACTATACACATAACTGAATTGGACACCTGGGAGGTTAGGCTGTAGTTATAGCTGTGAAAACAGCAGCAGTGCCAATACAATGAATCTAAGCACCAATCTGTTGTTTTGGGAGTCTGAATTATTTTGAAAGCCCTAGCAAATGACTGTCAAGGAGACTTAGGGCTACAGCTATAGCTTGTGACGGGATGTTTCACAGAGGTACTATCTCAGGTCCTGAGATGGAGTAGTCACATCAGTTCAGGTCCACTCCAATAAGTGCATTTACCCTCTCAGAATGGGATGGTTGCTTGGACTGAGAACGCTGCTGACACTGGCATAGCTGCTGAAAGGAAGAAACTTCAATTAGGAAAGAAAGCTGCCTTTTCTAATCACAGCTGTGCAGGGTAGATATACTAAAACTCCTATGTCTCTCAGTGACTTATCAAAACTGGGCTTCAGGTTCCCAAGTCATTTTAGAGTGGCATTTCACTTCTCTTTCTCAATTTCTAGAACAAAAATAATGACTATTCCACCAGTAAAGACTAGATGGCAATGGTGGAGTTAAATATGGGTACATTCAGGGCTTATGTTCCCGTGAGACATCTGTCTCACAGCAAGACTGTAAGTCGCTCACTTGCCCAAGCAACAAATCCAGAAACATCTTATTTAAAGCAACAATGTTGAAAAAACACTGTTTTCTCATTAGATAGAGTGTGAAACATTACCTTCTGATACTTGCATATGTTCCTCCTGTTTGTAGTAAAGCTCTGAGATGCTGACACCCAGTATCAAATTTTAAATTTGTAGAAGTATTTAATGAAAAAATAGTCCAAAATTTTTCTAACCTACAATAAAAACTGTTTTGCCTATCTGCTTTCCATTTAGAAAATCTGACATATTTAAACTAGCCTTGAGGTAACACTAAATGCCCTATATTTATTTAGTAATGTTAAATAAAATTTGCCACTCAGCAGGGCTAGCTACAAAACATAAGGCTTACTGACACTTTTTTTCTTCCTAAAATGAGGTTTGTAATTCAATTATGTACTTACAGGGGGAGAAAATGGTGCATGTTCCAGCCAGCAGCCCCCATTGTCCACATGTGCATTCTCAGATCAAACAGACCTAATAATTCCTGGTTAAAGTCATCATTTCCCATTAGATGAGCAACTGTGGCTGGTAAAAGGTAATGGTTACAGTGTGTTACACAATTAACACAGTGTGAAATGAACTGAAATATGTTTTCTAAAGATTTTCAATGGAAATGGGATATTTAGACTATGTGTATCAAAAATACAGATCCAAATGTGGGATGTGCTGTTTTTACAAAACTGACAGTGTGCTCACTCAGAGCAGCTCTTCTACTACACATTAAAATTAGTATGTTGTCAAAAGCATATCAAACATTCTTTAGGGCTATGAAAGAGAAAACTTGAATTAGAAGAAAATCACTTGAAGTTGTCTGGGTATGCATAAATGATGGAAATGTTTTCAGGCTTTGTAATGGTTTCTGCGACAAAATGTACTAAAAATTCAGATAATCATAAGGACTGCAATGGATAATAGACAGCAAGTTTAGTGTAAGTAGAATGAATTCAGAAAAGAAAATTACATTGCTCTGAAAAAAAAAGAAAACCTAGCAAAACCATGAGTGAGCAGTTCACTGTGTTTTCTACATGATATGTGCCAAATTACCCAAGTATAACTCAAGCAGTCAGTGAAAACAATATCCAGCAGTTCATAGATACAGAAGTTGCTTATCAATTCGTGCAGCTTCTGTCTGTCTATAAAGAGAGCAGGTCTGGTAGCAGATACCTGATCTGAAAAAAAAATTCCATTAAGTCCTTTTGTGTAGTAGAGCATTTTTTACTACCTATAGGCTAAATGCAACTCCATGGAATTTAAGGCAATTAGACCATTTAATACCTCACCTGAGTAATGACACATTGCTGGAAGTTGACAGAAGGTGCTCCAGAATATAATGTTGCAAGTTCTGTTCTTCAACTGCATAAATCCTTAGGGCCAACTTTTTAAGATTTATGGCCAGTCTCAATGGTCAGGCGGTGACTGTTATGCACCAGCTCCACACATGCTCCAAGCCACAGTCATCAAAGCTAGCTGAGACTCTGAAGCCATCTAGACAGGTCTATATATGACAATGTCCCTGCTAACAATCCTTGCTTCTCAAGTGCTTCTCAATTTATTGGTATGAGCCAGTCTCACCAGCTCAGAGCACTGGGAAGGTTCATGTGCAAGTGGCAGCTTCTGAACATTTAGACAATTCCTGAGGCACTGTTGTGCTCGACAGAGCAAATATCTAACCTTGAGGTGGCCTTTAGGGGTCTTTGGTGGCAAGAAGCCCCCTGTTAGCTAGGTGCAAAGATATGGTTAAGCATCTCAGAAAAGGATTTCAGAAGCTTGCCATACACTGTGGTAGAGAGAATCAGGCTGAATCTGGAATATGGGCAGTAGTGTTCTGCAGGGTCCCTTACTGCAATAAAACTAAGTTCAGCTTCCAGTCAGGATAAGATCGGGGCATTTAGTAATTAAGTTAGATGGAAGAAAAAAAAATGTCACACACTCAGATGTGACTTTCTCTTGGGACAGGAAGACCCGTCAGGTGAAGGGGTACAGAAAATAGATGTGGAAAACAAAAGAGGCTTAAAACCAAGACGCTATATAATGGAGCACAGTACAGAAATACCTCTGTAGCTACTGGAATAGGATGGCAGGTTTTATTATTCATTTTTCTATCTTGCTCTCATGCTGGATTTCTTTTTCACAAGTATTCTATTGCTCTTCTCTTGAGTGTTGCTTTACTGTATACCCCTGTGTTTGACCTTGAGGTTTTCATTTTACAAGCCTACAAGGTATCAGGTATGCTCTGAACTGAGACCAGTTCAGCGCATACATATGAGATACACATTTTGTCCTAGCAATAGGGTGCAGCACCATTTAGATAGTTTTGAGATACCAGACAGTATCTCCATATCTCTTTTTCCTCCTCTTCCTCCCTAACCTTCCTTTTTATCATCCATATTAGACACTTTCAAGCTCCCATCTCAGTTTAGCTAGTTTTTGGGACAGGGACTGTCTGTGTTTGTGGCTGCACAATGGCTGAGATCACAGATCCCATTATGTAAATAGTAAGCAACAAATAGTAAGCAATAAATAAATAACCATATGATAAACGTCAAAAAGCAATGGTTCCATTGCTCCTTCTGCAACGGTCTGAAGGGAGATAGAACCTTTTGTAGGACTGTTCCTGTCACACTCTATATGTTCCCTGGCAGTGGGATGAAGAGGTGTTTAGTTCTGAAGATGGGGAAGACAAGCCACAAAGTAATACATCCACTGACTAGATCTTGCTTCTCAAAAACAGAGAAAGGAAAGACTGATTCGGCTATCTTGTCCATCTCATTGAGAATATTCAGTAATGTTAGTCTATGAGACAGTTACACCTTTATGTAGCCTGTGACATCGTTGGGTTGTGGTAGTATTTACTAAAATCCTAACAGAAAATCCAGTGACTCCAACGTGAATCTTGTCACACATTTCAGTGGGCTTGAAGTTAGGTATCACATGAACAGTCAGATATGCATTTGAGACTGCTCCAAAACAGTGTACTTCAAATCACATCAGTGTTTTTATTTAAGCAAAGAATGACAGCAAATACAGACCAAAAACTGACCCAATGTGAATACTTAGAAGACTTGAATCCCTCAGAGTGTAAATTTGACCTTGTAATTATGACCTCCGTGAAAATGATGAAGTGTGACTTGCCTGAACAGTGAAATGCTAGAGCATATCTCATTCCATAGCTACAAATACACACAAAAGCAAATATCAGCTCCTAAATCAAACATACCATACCCATTTGCAGATGATGTCCAGTTAGGTTACTTCAAATGATTGGCAGACAGACAGAGTTTACAGCCAAATCTCTTACAACCAGCAATTTATTTTCAGTCCACAGACCTTCCAAACTACTTTTCGTGACTCAGATTGTCTGTACATGATTTTTTCAGTACACTAAGGGCATTTGATAGTTCAAACTTACAAAGAAAAGATTGGCAATAATGATGCTCTTTCTTCAATAGCTCTTTTCAGAAACTTCAAAACAATGACCTGTAATTGTAGATGAAGAAATGTTGTCATCTCTCAGCAGAATGTTTTTTCTTCAAGTGGAATATGTGCAATAAAGGCCCTTACATAATTGTCTAGAGTAGTGGTGAAGGGGAGAGAGGGAAGTGTGAGGATCTTCACACAGGGCATGCAGAAACGGCAATGGGTGGGAAAAGGAGGCAGATCTATCTTCCTTCCTTGAACAGGAGGAAGCAGACTATATGGATGCAAGAGCTGATGTGGTGCCACATGGAAGAGCTGCTCAGCAGTCGTTGTCTCCTCCAGCAGGATAGTCCTTGGAAAGGTGAGGTTCCACACTGTCCCCTACTTAGCCTGATGGTTAACAGGACTAATAACAACAGAAATAGAAATAATTGAAGAGTGGAAGGACCCACCTTTGACAGAATGTCTGCAGAAAATGAGCCAATTTATGCTGGTCAGGCTGTGAGGCAACTGAGAATAATTGGTATTTTAGTTTTAATAGTGAACAACACTGCAAATAAACTCTGAGTATATTGACTAATCGGTGAACAAGTAAATAGAGAGAGACACTGCCCTCCATTGCAATATAAACGGTCTTTCCTCTGTTTAATTAAGCTGTAGCTTTTAGGTTCACAGACGGACAAATGCACCTTGAAGCCCATCAAGCTTGTTCTTATGACAGTGAACCCAAAATTCCACAAAATTCTTGCTAAGCTGATGACTGGCCATACAGTCATCTTGAAGAGCCAGACTCCCTACCCCAAAAGACTTCAGGCCAAAATTGCCCTTGTTCAGCTGTTGGCTATCAGGAGAGGAGGTAAAATCTACACTTCTCACAATTTTTAACAACAAAATTCCAGGACACTTGAAAGCTCCTACTCTGCTTAAGTACTGACCACAGTGAACATTTGAATACCTAACACATGCCTAAGCCTGAGTCATTTCTCTCCTCAAACCCTTGGAGGCATTCAATCTGGTAGGCTTTTTCAGCACACATACATAGAACAGAAAAGAATAGGAATTGTAGCCCTAGAAAATGCAGCTATAGTGGGGAAGTTGGCAGAGTAGAGAACTGAATTCACCTCTTCCACTTTCTAGGCAAGTGTTGTGACTAGATGGTTCTCATAGGAATGGTGAGGATGAACCCTGTATATTCTAAAAGGGAAATCTTTGTTCAGTTCTTTGAAGGAAAGAAAGGGCTGAGGGCTGATTCAACTTATCCTGCAGCTATCATGAGATCTGATTCAGAGAAAAAGATAAGACTGAGTGGTTGGAGACAACAGGCCAGGAGAAGAAGAAACAGAAAACTTCTTTTACCAACAGTCTTCAGAAAGAAGACCAGTGTTAAACGCAATCACTTCCTCAGTTCCAGTCCAGGCTCCACAAATGTGTTCATGTATTTTGTGACAGCCGGGCTTAAACTGACTTCACCTATCCTGTGAACTTACCTCTCTCTAGCCCAAAAGCTGTGCAACTGTATCACCTCAGTGATGTTCTCGCATTTAAACCCGTCACAGAGGTTTATTAGCACAGGAGAGTGTGTTAATGCAGCTATATGGCTTCCTCCTCATATCCATTCAGATCTGAGCATTGACAAAGTCTGTCTCTGCCCACAAGTAACCAAATAGACCTGCACCTTTGTTTTCACATGAAGCTACTCCATGTGTTATGATAGCCACATTAGAACCAGAGGTAAACAGAGAGCTGATAGTAAAACAATGTAAAGAGCAGCCATGGGTGATCTTTGTCTTCCAAACATTTGCAGTTAAAATTTTATAAAGAAGGATCAAATTCAGTTTAAAACTAAATGCCTAAATTTAATCCTGATCAAAATGAAATAATATTTATATAAAGGTCAAAATTCTTGTTTTGATGAGAAGGTAGTCTTCACATATAATGCAACCTTGCATAGCTTCTGTTAAGCATGTGGTACCCATTAAAATGTAGGAGCTTGTCTTAGAGTTATACAAAAGCCATTTCCCCAAACTGGAACCTCTGATCCAGGCAAGGATTGCATTTGTAACACATACATACTAACAGGCCAGAGGCAAGGGCTACTTCTAATCCATTAGGAACTGTCAGCATAAATCCCAAAGAGACTACAGATATCCTCCTCTGGAGAATTATTTCACTCATTAATATGAGAAGGAATTAGGCCTTTATTAATTGTCGCTAGTTCCAAGAGAAATGCTTCTCTGCCTTGACTTTACACATAAAAATCTACTTGAGGTTTAAAGTTTATTCTGTACTTCCTTCCTCCCAAAAGCAGATAAATAATAAAATTATCTCATTCCCTCAACACTTGAAAGTTATCTCTTCTGGTGAATAATCTGGTGAGTTTTCTGTTTAGTCACCAAATAATCATTTCTTCAAACTTGTGTGATTGTAGTCTAAAAACTGTAACCATAAAAATGCTATCTTCGTTATTCTGGCAATGTTAAGACCGCACCTGTGCTATCTTGCAATGATTTACAATATCATTAAAGACTATGAAGAGCTGATGTTGTAACTTTGAAAGGGAAAAGGGGATGAGATACATTATTGAATATCAAAATCATCTTGGTAAATGGAGGGAATGGTTTGAAATCAGTAACAGGAAATTCAATAGAGACGAGTTCAGAATACTACACTTGGGGCTTGCCTACACAAGCAGGTTAGTACAGCAAACTAAAGCATGACTTTACAGTACACTTGCTGTGCATACTAACTTTTCATGCTGTCACTATTGCTAAGCAGTAAGTATAGCTCTGTCTGATGTTGTCTACTCCACATGTTGCACAGAGCTGGCATTAGTGCAGGCTACAAGTATCCACAGGGGAAGCTGGCATAGAGAAGCTGGTGTGCTGTAAATTTGTACCCTATCTTACTGCAATTTACCAGTGTAAATTCTCCCTTAGGCAGAAAAAATCAAATGCACAAACAGAAAATGTGGAATTATAGGCCAGAGAGCATTACTGCATAAGCAAGTTATAGTCAGCATAACCAGCATAGTCAGTGATAAACAATGAAAAATAACTATGATATTGGTATTACATACAATGCTGTTACTAGTACTTAGAAAGAAACAGAAGAGAATTATTAATATTGTGCTTTGCTCACTGTTGGTAAGACATCAGCCAGAATAGTCTGTTTTCTTTGGGATTCCACACTTGAAAGGGTAGGCAAGTTTTAGAGCAGTCACAGGAATGCACTCAAACATGCTATAAGAACTGAGACTGCTTAGTCTAGAAAAACTATGGCTGATGGCTGAGTCTGGTAACAGCCTTCAAAGATGTAAAATAATGCTATAGAAGAACTCCTGTTTATTCTTTCAGTCCAAGGGGATTTGGAAGGAAATAATTGCTTCATTTGTAATGGTGACTTTCAATACTAGCATTTTGGAAACGCTGAGGTATACCATCCTGAGGAGTACAAGAGCAGGTCAACAATGGGAGCAAGACATGCCGGGTCTAGGAGTGAGAAAGAGAAAGAGAAAGAGAAAGAGAAAGAGAAAGAGAAAAAGAGAGAGAGAGAGAGAGAGAGAGAGAGAGAGAGAGAGAGAGAGAGAGTTCAACAGCCGCTTCCCTTGGGGAAAGGGCATAAGATTATATGACTTGAGAAACACTGGCTGAGTTTTGGGCCAGATTACCTTGAGAGAACAAAGAATCAAGCACACCGGAGAGTCCTAAAAACAATTCATAGTTTAGACAAACATCTTTAAGTGTGCTCTAAGCATTCTTGAACCTTTTTCTGGGCAGGAGCTCAGAACTAAACAGCTTTGCAACTCCCTTTATTTATCTCTTTAAATCTATAGCAATGTAGACCATCTAGTGGCCTGTATTTGGCTCAAACATATTCTTTGCAATTAGCTGCAGGGCAGCAACGTCTATTGATTGAAGCCTGAGAGCAAGTTACTGGGACTCTAATTTTATGTCTGATCATTTACCACCCAGTTTTCAGTGTCTCATCTAACTTATCTATCTTCCTCGTCTTCTCTATATGTAAAAAGACATTATAATATTATACTTATCATTGAAAAGAATAGTAAGTAAACATGATGTTTACAATTATATGTAAAAATATGCTTATATTTATATGCGGGTTTTTATTATTCATTTGCATTTGATTATTTAATTGGCATTCTATGTGCCTCCTGGTTATCCATATATGATTTGCATCATTGAACAGGTTCTATACTGAATTTACAGCTTGCATGTTATAATGGGTTCAACACATCTTACATTAGGACCCAGCTAACCTAAAAAAATAAGTCTTTGAGTTGCCTGCATTTCTGTTCCACAAAGACAGGAGTTGGAAAAGATCTAAAACTGGGAGATGAAGAATCAGTACCTGCTAGGGAAAGCATGGAGAGTAAGTTTAAAGTCTGCCAACTGGATAAACTAAAAGTTCTGGAAATTTGCAAATTCAAAATGTGAAAGGGGCAATTATGATAATAGAAAGTTAATTGTCTTCTGTTGGCGACTAGCTGTCAGGTGTTCGAAGCCATATAAGAGTAGCAAAGGGAACACAATGTAAAGCCTTTTAAAAAACAATGTTAATAATATCTGGGGAGAAGGATTGGAAGTGGAAGGAATAGAATAAGCCTACAGGCTGGCAATTACAACTGTGTATTATCCTGCTACCTAGAAACATACAAGAAATAGCAGGAAACTAAATGGAAATAGTGTGTATTTACTAGCAATGGTGTGAAATTCTATTATTGATTTGTTCTACTCCCAAGCAAATCACTTTGCCTTTCAGTGATATTTAGACACTTACAGGCAACAACTTTCTTTACATCAGTTCCCAGCTGTATGAATAAAGTAGCTACTTATTTTTTTATGGCATACTTAAATCTTTACCTGAGGATTAATTATAAGTAGCTCTACCACTTTTTCCTTAGTATTTCTAACTGAGTTAATGCAATCATCTCATTAGCTCAATTTTAGTAAAATATGTAATTATATATCTCATCCACTCCTATGTGTAAAACACATTAGTGTGGAACACTACTTG
This sequence comes from Mycteria americana, assembly GCF_035582795.1. Lineage (NCBI taxonomy): Eukaryota > Metazoa > Chordata > Aves > Ciconiiformes > Ciconiidae > Mycteria > Mycteria americana. The sequence continues at coordinate 29,716,998 of NC_134366.1, read as the reverse complement.
CATGTGATCTGAAACAGACAAAATGACTTCAAACAAAAAGTAGAATAAGAAAAAACACATCAAACAGGGAAGAGGGCACACCAGAAATCAGTCAGAAAAGAACAATAAATTATTTCTTATATATGACATCACAGCAGCTATCTAGAAGTAGGTCTAAGTAATTTGCTAATGAAGTTCACAGGTGATTCTTACATCTGAGAGGTTATAAGTGTATTAAAAATGGACCTAAAAAGGTAGAGCTGCAAAAAATAGTGGTGTAGGAAAGCAACTACTAAGATATCTGAAGACTGCTACTTCAAAACTCAAATGGTGAATGAGAAAGAGCACTGGAAAGCAAAATAATTAAGGCTTGCCATTTCTATTAGAAGTAATAGGGGAGAGCTCATTAGAATTAAATTTTTTGCAGTTTGAGACTTGAAAAAGACCATTGGAACGATGAACATGGAGGAATTTCTTTAGAGAAAGGTAATGAGACCATTTATCGTTGGGATTCCATCTAAAATATTGCATTAATTTGTAGTGTTTAACTGTAATAGAGACTGAGGAAATGGGAGTTGTTCTGAAAAGACCAATACAGTTCTTCTGGAGTGGTTAATGAAAGGCAACTGTACAGGTAATACCTGTGCAATTAGCAAAATTATCTAAATGGAGAAAATTTCTAAGATTCCCATGAATAAATGAAAGGCATGCTTTTATCTCAATAGGAGGAAAAACCTTCTTTCAGGGGTCTAAATTCAATAACAGTATAGTCTGCAGGGAAAAAAAGTAGAAACTTGCTCAACACTTGTAGAACAATGGTAGAAAAATTTGAAAAAGTAATACTTCGTTGGAAAAGGGAGTTATTACGTAATAAAATGTTTCTCACTGTAATAGTTTTGATTAAAGAAATGGTGGCCAATAAGTAAGTCTCTGATACGCAGAGGAGGTATTATCATCCCATAATATGGATGGAGTTAGTACTGGAAAATAATATTGAGCTCTTGAGAAAAACACAGTCCAAAGTTTGCATCAAATACCCAATAGAGATTGTTACTCCTGTTTTCCGAAGGGCTCAGCAGCTAAAAGTTTTCATTAATTGTTCTTAAGTCATGGAAGATCCGTTTGGGAATCTCCTTGTTAAAGTCTCATTGACGCACAAGCTGTGTTGCTACTGACTGCCCACGTTCTTAACTGGGCATGACCTAAAGGTCATTAGCAAAACAAAGATTAGTGCGCTTAATGTCACGTGCCTATATATCAGTCCCTTTCATACAGTTTATGAGCAAACTTCACACTTGGAGGGTTAAAATGAATGATTGCTAGGTAAGTGCCTTTCCTATACCTCTAGATTTAAACAAAAACAAAACAAAAAAAAAAAACCCAACCAAATAAAACTGTCATGAATGCAAGATCACCATGGCTGCTGCCAGTCAAGCCCTATTATTTTTGTTTCATTCACCATCAGCAATAACAGTTCTGGATTCTAAGTGTAGCCAGTAGAATGGAGTCCAGAGTATTTGCCACTGGAGGGAGTATGTTGCAATTGTTGAAACTTCCTTCCAAAAATTCCAGCTTTATTCTCAAGACCTCCCTGCTCTATGACAAATCAAAATACTCTACTTCCACCCAGGAAATTCAAAGATGCTTCATAAATATGGCACAATAAATTTCACCACAACTATAGTTATGGGATACTGTAAGAATTAATATGACTTTTTATTCACGCTCCATAAGCGACCTCATTTTTCCTCAGGTTACCTGTCTCTAAGTATGCTTTTGCATCTCATTTTAGATTAGCTGTGACCTAGATGAGGAATTGAAGGTCTCGTTTTGTTTATGTCTCTGCCAACTCTGGTTTTAGTTATTTTCCATGATGAACAGATCTGTAAGTACAGTGGGCTTTTCCCAGGAGCTCAGAAGCCCTTCCATACAATACTGGACAAAGTATCTGATTTACTTTTTGAAATTGCTAATTTCCACATCTTCACTGATGTGTATGAACTGTTTCAACTTTATAATTTTTTTTTTGTCCCTCTAATTTCCTGTTAACAACAGACAGAATTTCATTTCACAGACCACTAAAGCCTTCCCTCATAGCAATATCTCTACTTGCTACATGGCTGATGTAGACTTTGAACTAGGAATAAATCTCATACATGCTCCATCTTCTCAAATCCTATCTTTGACAATGGGACTAGAGCTCTCTTAAAATTAAAGTTCAAGTGAGTCATTGGTTTCATCCTGATATAAAGCACCTACAAAAAACTACATTTGTTTCTTTATCCCAAAAGCAAACTAAGATAAGGGATTTAACACTATGTATACCATGCACAGGATGTCAGTCCAAGCTGAGGCAGAGATCCACTAGCTGTGCCCTTCAAACAGAATAAAAAAATTGTATAGACATGTTCCAATGAGAAAATAAACTGTACAAAACAAAGCAATCTCCTTGTTAGTTTGGGTAATATGATAGTACTTTAACTAATTAGCAGGAAATATAGAAAACAAGGAAAAGATTTTAATTTTAGCTATAGGATCCATCAACCCTTTTGGAGGGATCATGCTACATGTATTAGATCATATTGTCAGGTGTGCACCACCCAAGGAAACAATATTCCCACAGTCCTGCAATTTATTGTATCTTTACAAATGACACTTTAATTTTAATGAGTTCTCCTTTCACAAACAGTAAAAAGTATTAACCTTATCCATAGATATTGACCTTCTCAAATTTATCTAGAAAGTTAATTCATCTGTGGATTTTAGCATAATTTCAATAAGATATTGCCCATTCTTTGGGAAAAAAAAAAAAAAAGAAAAAAGAAAAATACTTTTTATTAGGCAATAGTTTGTGCTTTCACTGTCAAAATGTTTTTGGAAATAGTATTCAGATTCATACATTAAAGCGGTAACAGGGTAACTCACCAAAGGACTTTAGTATAAACGATCATCAAGGTTTCCATTTTTTAATACATGCACAAAATGAATCAGTTGCTTCACTTCTTATGAATTCCAGACTGATACAGTGGAATAAGAAGTTTTGCAAAGGGTCAGGAATGTTTGTATTTCACTGATGTATATATAAATATTGAAAAATAGTACTTTTTTGAGAACTGTGCATATTTTTTAAAAAAACTGATTTCATAAACAATATGCCCAAAATTTATACACACATGATTTACAAGAACTCTGCAGTACACTGTTTTGAAAATTGGGAGTTCTTTGCATAAAACTGTTTCTGACTAGGTATTGTATACACATTTCTCTATTATGCAGCTCCTAGCACAACAGATCCTTGATGCAGCCATTTGAGGTCTCTGGCAATCTTAGACACACAGTTATCACTAGAGACAAGATTCTCTTCCATTTCTAGATGCAGTCGGATACAATTTGACCACCTCTGTCACAGAAGGACATGGAGGACTCGTACGATGCTAAGACCGCGGTTCAGTGTCTTCTGGTGACATTCTTCAGATCAGATGCCTAAGCTTTAGGTTGGTTTTGCTGTAAAAGTAGCAGATATTTTGTAATCCCTGTTTTCTTCCACAATTCTCTAACACATCATTTTCAAAGTAGTTTATGATATTCCTACAGGATTCCAAGTTACAGCATAGGACTCAAAATGCATGAGGTTGTAATGATTTAATCACAGTAAAACTGCCCTCTGACTAAACCCCTTGGGTTGTATTACTAGGCTAACATGCACCAGAACACTACAAGACTTCCATTCTACTCTCCTATAAATGGAGTTTGAATATTTCTTAGTTCATTGTAAATAAGTACAGCAAATTTCAACAGTTTCTGACATCATGCTTTTTAAGTAAGGGAAACTTTGAAAGACAAGAGCTTTGTAAGATGAATTTATTAGTTTGCTTACTACCCATGTAAACTTGGGAAAAGGGGAGAAAGGGATAAAACTTTACCAGTGACTTCATAAGAAGGGAAGAAAGTATATTTTCTGTCCTGTGCTGAAGTATTTTGATAAAACTGACAAGTGAAAGTCTTCCAGCTTTCTATCACTGTTTAGAACTTTGATCAGTGATTTTTGCAACATAAAACCACCTGTTTCCTATATCCTGGATTCCTTTTCTCAAAAGCACAGAAGCTGACACATAAGTTCTATCACTGACCCATCCAAGGAAAGTTTAATACAATGATCTTTGCTCAAGTACATGATCCATGTATATTTCCAACAGGAATAATTGATTTCATTAAAATATCCCTATTTGTGACTTCTCTATGCAGTGAAAATAAGACAGAAAGCATGCTTTAAATGTTAAAAAAAAAAAAAAAAAAGTGAACAAAACCAGTCTTCTCATTTCTTAAAAATAAATAACTCAACCTTCTTTAATCCTAAAAATATACCTTTAGAGATATACATCTTTATTACGTCTAGATTTAGTGAGTTATAGTGAGGCAACATTTGCCTGGCCTAGCACTCCATTAAGGCATTGTTCATGTGGAAGACCCAGATATCCATACATAAACTGTTTAACTGATTAAACACATTCATGTTCATTAAATTCTTTTTTCAAATGGCAAAACAAAAAACATTCTTTAACAAAGTCAGCAAACACAAAATATTTCCCAAAGAGATTGAATGAAATGCAATGAACTAGCACCTAAGTAACACATTATATATTTTGATATTAGATCTCTGTTCCAGAACCAGATCACCAAAAGAACTCTTCCAAGTTCAAACTCAAGAATGCTTATGAAGAATAGCAAGTTCTTCAAAGGCTTAAGACTAAAAAATAATGACTGACTGTGACAGAGACAGATAAAGTACCAACTACCACAATCAAAAGGGTCAAAACCATTGCGTGATGAACACTTCCTTTTTGTATTCATGTTACTTGAAAAGTTGATAAATATATATATATATATGGACAGAATGTATATACTTCATGTATTTATGGGAAGTTTTAAAAGAGAAAGAAAATCATGAAACTGTACCAGTAATAGTATTTCACATCCACTTTTCATAAATACAAATGAGAACACAAAGTGTGTAATGCTCAATTGTAATAGAGATTCCTAAGATTGCTAATCATATTTAACACTGGAATTCTACATACTATTAAATGAAAATTTGTATTGAACTCAATAGCAAAATTCCCATTGACTTTAATAGCGCCAAGATTTTACTCTTGGTCATAGCACAGATTACTTTATGGTTTATATTCAGAACAGTTACTTTCCATAGAGCACAAATGAGGAAACACTACCAGTATAATCACAATTCCTGTCAAAGAAAAAAAAAATAATTGTATCAGCATATTCCTGAATGAGATCAGAATCTGGACTGTATGGCTTGGACAATTTCTTTCTCCAAATCTACACAAGGTCCAGGGTCACAAGGTTGTCCTGGGAAATGTCATATATAATGAAGAAATCCCACAAGCATATCTGTTCAAAGGAGCCAAAGCAATATGAAAGCCTTGTCTGCTACTCATACGTCAATGGGAGAATATTTACTTGTCAATAATGTTATCCATTTGCTTTGTTTCATTCTCGTTTATGTTCTGCACATTTCAGCAACAGAGGTCCACAACTGGAAGTTGTTTCAAACGTCTCACTTCTTGAAACATTAGTGGAGTGTTTATTGGGACTTTGGAGAAGCTGTTCATGATGCTGTGCATATTTGGAAGCTGACCCATATCTGCTTTCACAGCTTTGACATAAGAGCACAGAACCTGGGGGTGAGGGTGGAAGGGGGAAGGAAACATTGCTGGAATGACAATTCTGAAAGATATGAGATGAAATACTGAGTTCTTCTTTGGGCAGCCTTCTTTTAGGCATGAACTCGTTATAGCTGCTGGTTAACTGAATGCTGGGGGTAAAGTATACTACTATACACACCAAAAAAAAAATATATAAAAAAGCTATGAGCTTTTTGTTTACAGGAAGAAAATTCCCTCATATCATAAAAAGGGATCTCTTCATTCCATAAAGAGAGATCAGTGCCTCAGAGGAGGTCAGAATTAAGGCAAAGGCAGGCCTGTGTACACAGCCAGTGGCTCCATGTTTCCCCACTTCTAAACAATAATGAAGCATTTTAAATAAAGCCCTGCTCCTGCAGTGTCTTATGTGAGTGGGGGCTTCCACTCAAGCTAGCGAGACCCTTCAGTAATGAGATCTGCTTGGTAGCAATAGGGCCTGAGAAATTTTTATATATTCAACATGTGTGTCTATATGTATTTGCACACACACGCACACCATGTACATATACACACACAAACATGCACACACAGAGATTTATAAATATATGTATATATATATGTACATATGCAAAGAGACAAGTGTGAAAACCATGTCAGACTTGGAATGTTATCCGCTTGACAGAACCATTTAAACTACTATCTACACATACATATTGAAACTCAACTTTAAGATTTTTTATTTTTATGTACAGTTCATTTTTTTTCTCTGGAAATAAAATATCTAAATACAGACAGACTGTAATGTTGTATATGTATAGCTTTCAACAATACTTTAGCTGAATAAATGCTTTGTACATAGTTCTGTCTTTTAATGGAGTTTACAGCTACATTGCTAAAATGGATTTGTCATTTCCTTGATTGCTTTTAACCAATAACAAGCAGAAAGACAATTACAAGTTAATATTAATAAGCAGCTCAAATAACACTGGTTAATTTATGTACAATACAAACCATTCATACAAATGAAGACTAGGATATTGAATTTGTTACAATATTTCGTAATAAAGATAAGACAGCCACTTATAACTTACATGTTCTCCACCAGGCATTTTCCTTCTTTGAGATCAGTTGGAGAGTTTTTAAGTAGCTTAGCTGGCCTAAACTCAACCAGGTTTAAAGGATCAGAGCTTAAAGAGTCAGAGAAACAAGAAATCAGAGTGTCTGCCCACATGTAAATTCCAAATATTTGCCCATCTTTACTAGTAGCAGGCTCGCTCCATGGAAAAAGAGCCACCTAACACCACCTTGAATGTGCCTACTGTATGCTGGAAAAAAGTCACGATGCTTTGCTGTGTTCATATGTTAAGGAATACTGAACTCTAGACACACATTTTTCCCATTTTAACAAGTATTTACTCCTACAGTATTATTTACCAGTACAGCTACTCCAAGCAGTAGAATGCATGAGTGGGGATTATTGATTGGCGTGTACTCAAAGGACTTTCAAAGAGATTTCCACAACAGTCTGCGTTAGAAACCATTCTCTGTCTAGTTAATCCATTTTGCTTGATGATAGGTTATCCTGAAACCTTAGATATCAGACAATGAAAGCTCTCTTAACAGGAATCTCAACAGATGTGAGCTGAAAAGAGTGTGTGTCTCTGTGTACGTGTATGGTTTTATTTCAAATCTATAGTGATTTACAACTAGATTGATACAGGGAGCTGACTGGGCAAAAATTACATTAGATTGTTTTCCACTAACATATTTGCAGCCATTTGACATCAGCAGCAGCAGGTAGACACATTCCAGGCAATAGATGTGGCCTTCCTCCTTGAGGTTACAGCCCTGTCATACGACCTCTTTTATTCCCCAGTCTTCAGTCTCAGACACGTGTTGGTCCTCACCCTGATGGGAAGTAGGGTGTGTCACTGTGGTAGTTGTAATCAGGACACACCTTCTGTACTAGTTTATAATCTGTACTATAAAAGGAAATGTAAATACAGATTACTTTAAAGGGCTTGGAGCAGAGCCATGACACATGGCTCTGGGTCTGCTCCTGATAACAGGTTTTTGAAGGGTCATAGTTGCAGAGTGTGTTCTTGGTAGCCTTGTCAACCTTTTCATACTCGATTCGACAGTTAAAGGACTTGGAATCTTTGGCATCAATCACCGTCTGTTGTGCCAAGTCAAATTCCACTATTTTTGTAGGGGGCACTAGGCTCACAGATACATTCCCTTGACCAGTGGAGTTATGCCTGAAGTAAACACTAAACGTCCCATTGCCATGGTCAACGATTTTCCCCGTTATTAGCAGATTTAGCTTCACAGTCTTGATGTTGGAATGAAAATCACCCCAGCCAAACATTTTCTTAAATTTCCCAGTCTTGACAATGGGCCGTCTCTTTGCTCTGGGCCGAGGCTCTTGCAGGTCTGTGGAGTTCCTCAGCCAGTCCCAGAGGTCTTGCTCAGAATAAGTTTCTGGGGCATCGTATCGCAGGTCCAAATCTGTATCGTTTTCCTTTCCACGAAAAGTCTGTGACAGCAGTCGGCTGATGGACAAGTCTTTGCTACTTTCTGTCCATATGTGCTTTAGTGTGGATTTGGAGCTTCCTGATTTTAGAAGTTCTGTTTTTCCTCCATTTGTTAAATTTGCACAAGTAACCTGAAAAAGAAAGAAGGGAAGAAGAAAGAAAGGATATATTGAGATATGTAATACAAAACCCATCGTTCCCACCTGAGACCAAAATGATCAGATTTCAAAATCATAGGGAATTTTTTTTTTTGAGAAATTAAATTATATCTCTGTACTCAGTAAAACAATAGAAACATCTATTTTCCTCTTCTTTCCAAGTAGTTATTACTTAATTCTCCTTTGCCAGCCTTTTACACTGGCCTTCAGATTTAATACCAGCCATTCACTTTATTCTTCAGCCTGAAAGCTACTTCTGTTATGATGCCTATGTTAAGTGATGAGTATGTAACGAAGTACTGCAAAAGCTAAGGTACACAGCCATGTCATCCTCCAGTCTGTATGTGGCTTTCACTGGCCATTTCTCATTTGAGAGTGAAGTACTCTTGCTTGAATGTTCTCTCTGCAAAGTGACTGTGTCTTCCACCATCAGTCACATTCATTTATTTTTGCTGCCCCTGGAGCCCACTGTCAGGGTGCTGTCTTGGTGGTGCCAGCCTGACCATGCTCAGAGTCCGTGTCATTATAAATCTAATAATAGTAATATAATTTCCCTACTCCTTTTATGAGTACACATTGGTCTGTGTTCTTGACTGGGACCTTCAGTCACAACTACAATATAAATAATAGAATAATGAAAATTTTAATGAGTTTTGCGTCGACAGCTGTACATACTGTGTGCTGTACCTCAATTAATGCAAGAGGAGTCACAGTCTTTTCTTATAGTTCCTTACAGATAAGCTACTGATTTGCCCTGTCTGTATCTAGTATGACATGCATTTCTCCTTCCTCACTTCACTTCTTTTTTCACACCTTCCTCCCCAAACCAAAAAGTGATCTGTGCAAGACAGAAAGCCATTTGTGTATTTACAAGAAAAATAGGGTCACCAATTTAAAAGTAGTAACAAAAAAATCCTGCAGAATCACATTTTTAAAAAAGAATGTCTTGCACCAAGTTCCTACAATATCAAAAACTTCAGACACAGATTTTCACAGAATTCAGTGTCAGAGCAATTTGTCTTATTTATATTTTTTCTCTTTGCCTTAATTGTGTGGAAAACAGAGAACAGATGCAGCCTTGCAGCTGTCTAACGTGCAGCACTGATAGAGAGCTCTGACGGAGCATGGAATTGGCAGGGGGCAGCGGGTGGATGAGAAGGGACCGACAACACCCTTAGCCTCATTCCCCCTAAAAATTCGCACCAGACACACTGCCACATTTTGTAACATTTGGACTGCTCTGAAGAGGCCATCAGGCTTCTTATTTCCCTTTTCATGGCTACATAGGAGATTCTGAATATGCCCGGTTTATTCCTCTGTGTTCTGGCACTGATTTACGTGCTCCTATCGTACTTGCAGTTACATCTTTCTCTTCACTTAAAAACGAATTGAGTGTGTTCCCAACCCAGGAAACCCATTGCAAACCAGCTAGTATTTAAATCACGGCCCATCCCTACTGGTACAACTGGAGGTATATGTCACAGAAGATATCTATCACAGCATGGCCTTTTCATTTCCTAACAATCATGGAATTGAAGCATGCTTTCATTAACTTCAGTACTTTTTCAAGGTCAGTTGAAGGCACATACATAAAATCAGTCTAAATTGTCTTAATACACTGATCACATAGGAGGTATGCCCCCAGCCTTTTACAGTAAATAAGTAGGTAAATAAATCTGTCACATCCTACACTATACTTCCCCAGTGCATTTGAGGTTGGTGGGCTGGTAAGGGTAATAGACAAAATACAGGTTTTATTTAGGATTGTGCCAAAGAGATTACTTCCTCCTCTTTTGAATGGAAGGAAGGATTAAAACACAGACTTAGCATTTTGATAGCCAGTTTGTAGCTGCATCTTAGCATCAACACAGTGAGCCAGGAGAGAAGCTGTAATGAAATGCACTGATGGTGCACTGGTTAATGAAGCAGCAATGAAGATGTCACAGGGAGAGAGAAAGAGACTCAGAATATAATTTTGCTGTGGCATATGGGGAAGGAGTGCAAAAGAAGAGAAATGTGGTTAAAAGGAAAAATGTGCCAGTCTAGCATGAATCTGTCAACCTGCTATGAATCTAAGCAGTTAGCTAGCAGAGCTAGTACACCTGCAATCTGTAGGTAGGATACAGATTGCTTACCACTATATTTTTCTTTGCTCACAGCTTGTTTTTCCTTTGTTTTCCCTTCTGCATCCAATGATTTACATTTCATAGGATTACACTACAAGTTCCATGTAACAAGATGTAATGGTATAAAAACCTTTTAAAGGGAAGCTGTCTTTTTTTCAGGTGTATAGAACTGAACACTGAGGAAAGAAAGCAGGTATTTTCTGAAATAGTTGCTGACTGATTCAATACATGTGGTTTTTTGAAAGCCAGTATATTTCATGGAAAAGGATGATTCAGATTCTATGCATGCTATACTGCTTCATACCTGATCTAACAAATACAATTGATTGTTACTGTCATCGATTTTGTAATACCTGAAAGGCTTCTGGTCATGCAGTTAGCCCCGAGACCTGTGTTTGTGATTTTCAGTGTGGGTAACTGGCTGCATTCATGATTAAAGGCCTGAACCTGCCCTTCCTAGTCAAGTGTGTGTGTAAGCACTAGAAAAAAACAGCCCACAAGGGTTAATAAAAAAGGTCTAGAATTCATTGTTCTTCACTAACATTTTCCAGCCAACTGCTTTTTCATATACTGTTAGTATACTATGTGCTATAGAAAGTAGCTATATGTATCCTCAGAGACTCACACACCCAATAATACAGAGCATTGCTGTGTAATAGAATTTCTGCAAATGCAGCAGTTATTTTCACATGAACTAATCCACAATTTTCTTCCGTCTCTCTTCTTTCCAACCACAAGGCTGCAATAATACAGGAAAGATAATGCAAATCCAAGAGATTTTGCACTTCTTAGTGTGAAAACTGGCTTACTGAAACATAGACCTATTTTAGCAGCACATGAAAAAAGAGCCAATTTAAAATGGCTAATGGAGAGCTAAAACACTGAGCAGACCAAATCCTATGGTGGCTTTTTTGTCCTCTTCTTTGAGTATATTTGCATATAATTCAGAAACTTGCATACTCTACCTTATCAATTAGTTCACTATAACCAGAGTTGCCTTCTTTTCCACAGCCAAGTGCCACTCCTAGACAAAACATTTAAAAGTTTGGCCCACTTGTACTGGGCCTGGCTAGGATAGAGTTCATTTTCTTCAAAGCAGCTCATATGGTGCTGCTGTGGTTTAGATTTTTGACCCAAACCCTGGTAACACACTAATGTTCTAGCTCTTGCTGAACAGTGTTTGCACAGCATCAAGGCCTTCTCTGTTTCTCTCTCGGCCCCTCCAGTGAATAGACTGGGGGGGTGCACAATAGGTTGGGAGGGGACACGTCTGAGCAGATGACCTGAACTAACCAAAGAGATATTCTATACCATGTAACATTGTGCTTAGCAATTAAAAGGAAAAGAGGGGGTTTTAGAGTGGGTTAGCCATCTTTTGCTCAGGAACTGGCTGGGCATCGCTCTACCCATAGGAGGTGGTGAGTGTTGCCTTTGCATCACTTGTTTTGTTTTCTTCTCTCTTCTTCCACTATCCTTCAGTTATTGAACTTTTTTTTACCTTGACCCCCAAATTTTCTTGCTTTTATTCTTCCTTTCATCTTCCCCTGTCCCACTGGGGAAGGGGAGGAAGTGAGCAAGCAGCTGTGTGGTGCTTAGCTGCCCACCGAGGTTAACCCACAACACCGCTACAGTGCAATATATCATTGTTGCGAAAGGGCTGAGGAGGGGGATTTCCCCTGTGACTGCAGAGCTAGAGGGGGGTTTGAATGATTATGATGTCAGCAGTGGCCATACAGAACAATAGTAAGGAGCGAAAAGATTTAGAAATGCTTATCCACTGCTACAAATGTCAGTGGAAAAGCACTCAGTAAGCACGGCAGACTGACCTTTTTGTTTCGGTCTTGTACTTTTAATGGAAGGTACAAATTTCCACTACCTAGTAAAGTTTACTGATATCAAAAAGGTACAAGGAGCTGACTACCTGGTAACTCTTTTCCAACGGATAATGCCAAATTGTTATTCCACTTCTTCTTCTGCTTCTAGGAAGGAGCAAAGACAGTGGTTTCACTGGGCACAATAGCCCAAAGCGTCATTAAAAAAGACACAGGAACTGATCTGTAATTCAGTTTTTACTGCATTAAAATAGAATACTCCATTCATTCTGTATCCTCCTTTTTGAGGGTGAAGAGTTTTTTTATGATGATATTTAACATCATTAAAAGTATTTTAATGAATATGTGTGGTTCGTTTAGGATTTCCTAAAGGATAGGCAGTTTATTCGTCTCAGAAATCTTGGAGTTCTCTTTCAAGACACTGAGCCCTGAAAGCTTTGTCAGGTCAAACCTGAACATTTGGAGCAGAGAAAACAAAGTTGAAAAGGGATCTTGGGAAGCCATGAAGGCTGCAAGTGGTGATTTAGGCCCTCTTCTCAGTGTAAAATCAACCATAGGTATATTAACATTAATTTAAGACTGATCAATTTGAGATTTAAAAAAATAATCATTCAAAGAGGTACAGAATGCCTCTTGATTTCTCACTCTCTTCCTTTTATTCTAGCCCTATTACAGTTCATTACCTATAATTACAGTATTTGGTTAGAAATTATGCATTTATTCCTCTGAATGTATGACTACTTGAGGGCAAATGAAAATGTAAACAAACAATCTAATACTCAAGGTAGAAAATCTCTCTCTTCAGGTAAATAACTAATCAAAACCAAGATTGGTTTTGCTGGCATAGCACTATAAGAATTTGGCAGCACTGTGTTTGCATATGCTCTGCATACAAGGATTCAGAATTTCCTTTCCTCAGTCAGATAGCTCAGATACAGCATGTGTAGGAGAGTACTAGTGGACGCAACTATAAGCTGGACTATTATTAAGGCAGCACAGCACTCAGAAAATTTTAGCTGGATCCAGTTTCCCCATATTAATCCTGTTTACGTAATGGGTGAAGGAAAATCTGGACCTAGTTTACTATGCTACTTTGATCAATTTTTCTTCCTATAACTGTCTACACACTGTACAAAGTTACTGGTGGCATGGAAATATTTTATTCAGTGAATAATGTCCAGACAAGTCAAAGCCAATATTCCACAGAAACTTGACCACAAACAAAGAAACTGAAAATGAAAGTTAATGGAGACATGATTATAACAGGGGGGAGTAAAACACAGAAAACACTTGCGCCTGTTGCAAACCAACACTTCGTAAAGAGAGGACAAACATGAAAAACCACACACGTTAATATTTCACATAAATAGACCTCTCTGGTTTTAACTTACAAGCCTTTTGCTACATGATATGGAAAGAATAGGCATGTGGATTGGTCGATCAAAAAATGCAAACTCAGATAAATCTGACAAATGGAACAGTAAATCCTGATCTACTGTGTCAAATGAGAACACAAAAGTGGCCATGCAGGATTAAACCAAAGACTCATTTAGAAAAATGTCCTGTCTCCAATAGCAGCTATAAGAGATGCCTGGAGGAGAGCAAGAACATGGCAAGCATATGATATTCCCCTAATTTCTTCCCAGCTGTCAAATATTTCTAGTGTCCTCTGCTAGGTATGGTTTCTGTATGTGTTTTCCATTTCAGTAACTCTCAGTAGACTGCTCTTCTATGCATTTGTCCACTCTCCCCTGACCCTTTGTAAACTTTTAACCTCTGTAACATCCTTCAGCAATGAGTTCCACAGCTGTGTTCCCTCTTACTATTTGTTTTGAACCTGCCTCCTGATGCCTTCTTTGGAGAACCCTTCATTCTCCAGATGGAAAATTCAGTCTCTATCCACATTTCCCATGCTACACTTTGCTGCTAAACTTTATGTATTTATTCTACAAATATCAGTGAGTGGAAGATTTGGGGGCTTCTATCTACATAAAGAAGCCTACTTCTAGAACAGAAGTACAAACCTCAGCTATATCTATTCCTAGTGGTTAACAAATATTGATCACTTCTGCTGCCTTGAGTACCAGCCTCCTGGGTCACACAAATCATTCCTTGCATGGAAGCTATTCCATACCTTTGAATTTCCTTTGTTTCCTTCTCTGAGCCTCCTCAGTTCTACTCTCAGTTATGTCTTTAAGATGAAGAGCCCAGAATGACACACAATATTCAAGATGTGGCAGAATCATGGTCTTTTATGGTGGCAAATGGCCTTCTATTATTTGTTCACTCTTTTTTTCTCTGCTAATTCATAATATTTTAATTGATTTTGATCACTAATGAGCACTGACCTGATGCTTGCATGGAATTGTCATAACCCTAAAATCTCAATCCTATTTATATATGAAGCTGGGATTTATTTTTTCTCCATGTGTCACATTACTACATTTATTACCACAGAATTTCACTCCTTAATTTACTGCCTATTTACTAATTCTGATAAGATCTTTCTGCCATTCCTCACTGTTGGCTCTTTTTGTGTCATCACCAACTTTCTCACTCACCTTTTCCAAGTCATCCACAAATACATTGAACACCAGAGGTCCTTGCACAGAGCCCTGCAGAATTCATGTGGTGACCTCCTTCCATTACTAACCATAGAAAAACAAGAATCTGAAGTTTTCGACAATATTTTGTAAAGTAATAACTTGGGATCATTCACTTAAGCATAAAAAAATAGAATTTTTTGTTGCACAGAAACCAGAGGGAAGGTAAAAATTTTTTAGTGTCTTTAAGTTAGGAAATGGAACTTAATATACACTGTTACGGCAATTTTTGTGTAGATCTACCTTAGGATACATAAAGAGCAGCTTAATACTATCAACAGTGCTCAGCTCAGCTTTAAATTCTGTATTTTTCTTGTTTTAATCTATGAGCTATTGTGCTTGTTCCAAAATGGCCCTTGTTAGGAAGAAAATGTGGCTACTTGAGCTTTTTTCATCATTCACACAACAAAGGTTACACAAGATCGGAAGCTGATATAAATTCAGCAGATGACAGCTGACATAAATTCAGTGAAATTTAAAATCATTGAAATTAGAGTGCCTATATCAGTTGATATCTGTTTGAGATCTGACTAACAATCAAAGACTAATTAGAAAATTTCTACCCACAGAAAGATGAGGACACTAATAAAACAGTAGAGACACTGCTTTGTTTAGAGACACTATAATTCTTAACACTTGTTGATCATAAAATATTAAGATATTGCAGTGGGCTGTTCTGCAAAAGAAAAATAACTAGCACAAGTCACAGTTTTACAGTGCTCTTCTACACAATGTAAGTTGCCTGTTAAAAAGAAGTCTGAAAACTAGCAAGTCTCAAATAACTTTCAAGAAATGCAAAGGTGATAAAACACCTTCAATGGTTAGTTTTCAATGAGAATACTTAAAAATTACCATGTCAATTTTGCTTTAGAGTCTCCTCTCCCTTGCATTCATATTGACTGTGGGCTAAGCTGTGACACTGCCATAAGCCCTGTGAAAGGTAACAGACGGATGACAGAAAGTGGTGGCCTGCTGCCACATATTAGGAAAGAGTCAGAACATGGTCTGTGCCAGCCCAGTCCATGATCTAGGGTGGGAATCACCTCACTGATCACCTCACTCACCTGGAATGCAGGTCTTAGGTCTAAACTATTCATCTAGGCTTCTTCCATAATCAAGAGAGAGGGAGAAACAGAACGAACTACCTCCTCTGTCTCCATTAGCTATTGATGAACCTCCAAGGATCAATAAATATTCTTCATCTAGATGCTTAAGGGTAAGAAAGAAAAATCCGACCTATGGTGCAAAGTTTGCCCAGGAGAGAACATCATGGAGAGAACACACGGGCTGCAGGCTGGAAGCAGGACAATGATTGCTCTATCTAAACACTTTCTGAAATGCTCTAGTCATGTTCAAGTCCACTGCTCCCTATACATCTGCAAGCACGCTCAAGCTTGTGCTGTGTTACTCATACAGCAAGGAGTGCAGACTTGCCAGTATTGCTCCTCCTTTCTTTTAGATATAGGAAATTTCCCATATGGAGGTTTTCTTTTGGAAACAGTGTAGCTTTGTACTATTCTGTTATCTTTGGGGCTTGATTTAATCATACAAATAATTTTCACAGGTATTTAGAATCTGAAAAGCAGGTCTTCTTGAGCCTGTTTTATTCACTAGTGTCTAGAAAAAATGTTTAGTAAGCAGGCTTTTAAAAAGTGTTTAGTCATCTAAAGATACAGAGAGGCACTTGAAATCAGCCAGACTTAGACTGTAATTATGGAGACATGTCTTCAGGAAGCAGTGCCCTAACTGATACTTTTCTCTTTCTCCTTTTTCTCTTCTTCACTCTGCCAGTGCTGCCCTCTCAGTTGTGGCAGTACAGCTCTTTGTAAGAACCTACAGCTTTCTTTTTCCTCCCAGAGTGGAAATCAGTCTCAGAATTAAACATCCAGGCTCCTCTAAGTGCCTGGAGAAAGCTGGGAACTTTGAACCAGGAACCAAAACCACAGATCCACAGCAGAAAGCCATGAAAAGCCAGTCCTAAGAAATGTTCCACCCTTTTCCTGGAAATCAGGGGTGAAGACATGCACTGCTGTCACTTCAAAGAAGGAATCTCATTTTTTTCCTTCAAAAAGGTAGCTCCCAGAGAAAAAGGAAGTGATTGCAATTGACAATTTAAGAGCTTGAGATTAGCAAGTCAAACCAAAAGTCCATCTAGTCCTGTACAATGTATCCAACAATGGCTCAAAGATTATTTTTGTCAAAGAATCCAACATCAGGGAAAGAATATACTACTTCTACCAGAAAATCTTTCCCATCTTCAAACCTTTGCAGATCAAGGACTTCTTAAGCTGGTTTTGTGGCTATGAATTTAATAACCTTCAACAAATATCACTTACAAGAACTTGCCTGTCTCTGAAACTTCCAGCACATGAAACACCCTGCGACCAGTAGTTCCACCTCTTAACTTCAGACTTTCTGAGGAACTCTCTTCTCCTGTTTGTTTGAACAAGTCACCTCCTAGCTTCATTTGATGCCACCTAAATTCTTGTCCACCAGGCCACAACAAAATCTAGCATAGCAGCAGCATTTTTCCGGTGGGGTTCAGGCAGAAGCTTGGTGCCTGGATGCTCAGGCCAAGCAGAGCTATAAAAGTTTACAGCTGGCACGAGGGGAGCTTCCAGGTCAAAAAAAGTAGGTGTTGTCTGAGTTACAGGTACTTCCAGAACTAGGCAGCTCCACAAGTGGTAGTCAAGGGGCAGCATAAAACTGTTTCTGGAATACTTAGGAAATGTATGGTCTCTCTCAGCGAAATTTATGGGCCAAATCCTGACCCACCACTAAAGCCAATTGTAAAAATCCTAGAGGAGCAGAAGGATGAACATAGTGTGCTATTATGTAGTTTGTTTTCATTTTCTTGCCTAGTTAAGGCAGAATGGAAGGTGTTTGGTTTGTAAAACATCATTTCTCTTTCAATTTAGAAAACATTGTACTATCCCATATAATAATCTGTGAACTGAAGGACCAAAGGAGTTACAATACGCTGTGAAAATCTTCACATGACAATTTTACTGCCTTCCGCTTTTTGCATTAGAAGTGCAGGAATTCAGCCCAAATATTTCTAATGGTGGAGATGCAAGTGAATTTATAAAGATTTGGGAAAGGATCGAAATATAACTGTATGAAATATCCTATTAACTCTTGCCCTACGTTTTACATTTTTAGAAAGATTTTAAACTAAACTCTTGAAGCCTGCTGCCTATGTTGTCATTAAAGATTTTTTACTTCAGTGGATTATGACTTTTGAAAATTCACCCCATCTCTGTTCACCAGGGGATTAAACTTCCATGGAATAAATTAAAGTGGGTTAAAAATGTCTAGCAGAGTTTTAAGACCCCTGTATTATACCAGTATCACAGAGTGCTGCTAACTTTGAAATGAAAGTCTAGCTAGGTAAATAAATTTTGTCAAGGATCTATTGTTCTTGTTCCACATTCCTATAAGCCTCCTTTTATTAATATTGGCTTGCCATTTTCTGCATACATGTAGAAAGTAATATTAAATAAAATTAGATTTTATATAAAAGGCCACAGAGCAACATTTTAATCAAAATTTGCACTGTAGTTTCCTTTACGTATAACACACTGAAGAAAATGTCCATTTTCATATGGCTAGACATATCTGCTGAAGAAGGTGAAAAAGACTATAATGTGTTTCACACTGGCTAAACAGAGGATATCCCGGTACTATATAATGGATGAAGCCACTGTGCACTATTAACACGCTCTATGAATATTTCTAGATACAGTTTCCAATCATCCACTGGTAATGTAAAAGTTTAATAAAATTTAAATACTCCCACATTTTACCCAAATATTTTGTTGCTACTGTGTCTTATACCATATTTTTCCAAAGAAAAGCAGTAGAATGTTGATACAGCTGAGTCACTTTCCACATAGATATTCATGGGTGCATTCTAGAAACCTGAATCTGAATAAAGATGTCTTTTGAGGAGATTTAACTCCCACTAATGTTGGCAGAGTGTACATTTCCGCACAAAGAAATTGTATATCTGTATGAGACGCTCATGAAATACAAAAAAGGGCTTGCACAAGTATTGCAAAAGTACAGATTCCTTTCATAAAAATTGCCTGTTGTTCACTATGAGTTATCCATTTATTACAAACAGATGAATACCTCAGGAAAGGCATTTTAAAAGCACAGAGGAAGCCATTCCACAGTTCAATAGGAGTTTGGCATATCCCTGCTAACTTTTATGCCTTCATCTTCACCTTATGCCCTTGCCATATATGCATACTGACTTCTCAGAAGTATTCTGTGATCACAAAGACAACAAGGTTTTCTTCTCTTTGAATTTCAATGAGAAGCAGCAATATATTCCCTTTCTAACTGTGTGTGTTTAATAGACATTGATCATTCATTCATTCGGTCAATGGATATCAAAATCTATTAAAATCCATCTCTGAGGAAAAAGGTGCATTTCTTTAATGTTGTTCTGGTAAGGAAGGGGAAGATTAAACAGCTATTCTATTGCAAGGGTACTCAATTAATTTTTATTGATATTTTCTCAGTGGTTTTGTCAAGGTCTGCTAATTCTTACAGGGGTCTGCTCAGCAGTAAGCAGCACGTGGGCACTGGCTCTGCTGGGCAAGCCAAGTGCTGCACATTGCTTTCCTGGCTATGATGTACACAAACACGTTGCAATGCTCCCAAAGTGCAGGGATGTCAAAGAACTACAGATTGTCCCACTGGAAACTACGAGACACACATGTTACATATTTACAAGATCCAGACAAAATTTATTCTTGATCCAAATCTGAACAGGACTCTACCATCAGTGTACATTTGCTCAGTCAGGATGCAGGGACACCAAGTAGCCTCAGAAAAAGTACTACCCCCATTTGTTTACCTAGCTGGTCTTTCTGTGACTCTGGACACAGGTATCACAAGAGACCTATTATGCCTTTAAGAGGAGTACAGTTACAGAGTACTAGAAGGGGATACCGTACACCAATTTCTCTACGTCTTGTAAACTAGTAATATTCATTCAGTATGGTACTTCTTTGCAGTGATTATCCATGAACTTGCACAGACCAGTTTTTAGGTCTATGGTACATTTCTGAGTTGATCCAAACAGACATTGTGAGACAACCTAGCACAGCCAAACAAAACAGAATAGAATACCCAATAGAAAATCAACGTTGTCTGTGCCTGATAGTAGTCTTGTATTTTCTTCCTCCAATAGTATCACACCTAATTAAAAGTTAAAATTAATAGCCAGCAGGATTAATCAAATTCCATATGTAAATATCTGGCTCATGAGAGCCATGGTCCAATTGCTAGTACTATCACTAAGGTCATTAATTTAAATTGAGATGAGTTAAGAGTCCTTTGGGCATTGACACATAAGTTGAAGGAGGTTATTCATTGCTAAGTTTTTCACACTGGAACAAAAAACTTAGGAAGAACATACGTGAACATTGCTTCAGCACACTGATTTCTAGGATAATGAGCAGTGCTGTAAGCTTGTCTGTGGAGGTCCATGAGTCCTCTCCTGTAACATACAGTAGTTCTGATACATTGCTTTAAATTCATATTAAGATGTACTGAAGCAAGTTGAATACAAGATAGCTCAAGGTCTAGTAAACTGACATCTTTGGGATTATTTTATGCCTGCTGACTTCCACTGAGCACCTTCAAATTACAGAAAGACTTTTCTTTTTTTAACCAAAACTTGAGTATCAGTTTCATAAACCCTTCAGAGACTTTTCCAGTCTTCAGAAAAGGTCCAAACATTTCCAATTAGCAAGAAATATTAACTCAACTTATAAACAGAAATACTGGAGCCCTAGAGCACTGGTTATACTAGTGCAAATACAGTGCATTCTCAGTTTACCATCTCTTCAGCTCACCTCAGAACTAGTTCCAATGTGTTGATCCATAACTGCATTTCTAGGCAGGGTGACTAGAAGGAATGTAGTCTTTAAAGGCAAATTATAATGGAGTGCCCTACACCTATGGACTTTCTCCAAATGTTGATGGCTGAAATATTTTAAGTTGCATAGTAACAGAATGACTGCAGAGTAATAAAGTAGTGATGGCATTATATTACTTTTCCTACATAGAGAATAAAAACATAAAATTTATTATTCTGACCTTGTATCACAAGGACTTCTCAGGTATGTAAAAAATTCAACTGGCCTATCAAAATGGGCTTAGACTAAAGGGAAACCTGCAAAGCATGGTTTCCAGAAGTTTTTTGAAATTTAAAGAAAACACTGGAGTCCAAAAAATTAGGCTGGAATCCTTACAAGTTTGGGCTTTAGTATTTACTCAACAGCATGTTTTCATATTCTTAAATTATAACAAATTCAGGGTTTAGGGAGAATCAGGCATTATTGGTCCCAAAACTGCATGTCAGGAAATGCAATGGTACTGAAAATGGACAGAGAAACAGGAACTTTTCCTACCAAGTTCCAGAGAGCCTTCATCTTTTTTGACTGATACTTGGAGTCCATTCTGCTTTGACCTCAGACTGTTCTGAACATCACCACCTTGACCACACTGAATTATTTGGGCCAATTCTATCTGCAGTTCTATTCATACATCTCTTGCATGAACAGGATTTCAATTGAGTGA
Organism: Mycteria americana; assembly: GCF_035582795.1. NCBI lineage: Eukaryota > Metazoa > Chordata > Aves > Ciconiiformes > Ciconiidae > Mycteria > Mycteria americana. The sequence continues at coordinate 29,695,506 of NC_134366.1, read as the reverse complement.
TTCAGACAGGAATTAAGTTCTTTGCCTTTCAGAGAATAAACATTTCTTCAAAGACAGGTCAAGATCACTGTATATTAATATATTCCTATGTCTGCTCAAAAAAGCAAATAACTTTTTTTCCATTGTCTCATCCTCTATATCAGTGTGGCAGCACAAAACAGCAGCACAAAACAATTTAACCTTAGCAAGCAAATTTCATTTGTTACCTGCCAAATGCCGATACAAAAGATAACTATGAAAAAGCAATAAAATCCTCATTCTAAGGCAATAGGTAACATGCCTGCACTATAATATACTTGCTAAATAACATTCAATGAACTCGTAAAAGCATTTAATTTAAATATAAATGCTTAGCACTTCCATTTTTCAGGGAGTAAATGACACTTTTGCTTGTGTTTCTTTGAAATGCATTTGCAGAATAGACATCCTTTCAAAACCCACAGTTAGTGTTATATATTATTACTATTAGTGCAATGCTCATGGACCACCCTGTGGTCAGGGTTAAGGTGTACTAGAAACTAAACATACACAGTCACTGCCCTAGAGAGATTTCTCACTGAAACAGATTTAGCAAAGGCAAAGCTAAAAGAAGAAATATTGGTGATGTTCTAACTCAGTTGCAGAGCTAAGAGTTAGTACAAATCTCTGGACTTTTCTTTCCTATGTCATATCCAGGATGTCCCAAAAAAGGTTGATTCCAATAACTGGTTGAGATACAAAATGCCACTAGCTGTTTTAAAAAGGATGCAGGCTCAAGGAAACAAAGTCAGCTCAGAAGTGAGTTGTGTTACTGAACTCACTAAGTCCATGTCATCAAGAAGCCTGAAACCCACTCACAGAGCACTAAGAGGTCCCAGTTTTCTCCAGGAGCAGGGACACCTGCCCTCAGTAGTGAGAAATGTTTGACTTGTTCCTCTGATAAAAATGATAGTGAAAGTAATCATACAAATATAACCTGTCTTCCAAAATGTGAATCCCTCAATTCCCCCTTTATCCTTCAGCTGTCAGTCAACACATTTTTTAGTCAGTCTACACTTTTTTTTTTTTTTTTTTTGAGGAGTTCAAAAAACATGTAGATGTGGCACTTCGGGACATGGTTTAGTAGTCATGGAGGTGTTGGGTTGACGGTTGGACTAGATGATCTTAGAGGTCTTTTCCAACCTTACTGATTCTATGATTCTATGATTCAACAGCAGCTCTGGGTAGCCCATAAGCTACGAATAACAAGAATATTTTCCATTGTTTTAAATTTACTTAATAAAATTCTAATGATATAATTTTTATAAACTTACTGGAAACCAGTGACATCTTACTCACCTTATTCAAGTTATTAGCTTTTTAGAGTGTTTTCTTTCTTAGTTTGCTGTATAGATAACTAAGACAAGGGACTGTAGGGCAGCAAGGAAAGTCTAGTTGGTACTTGTTACAAGATCCTTTAAGCATTTTATCCACCCACTGAAATTTTTTTATGCTTTCATCTTACGGATTTTGTTGCTAAAATATGGAAGCATTTTCATCTAGTGGAATCCAGTAATATACTGGATGAATTAATAGAATAGATTTTCTGCTAATTTCAGAACAGCTTTTCCATGGAGAACAGCGTATACACAGATTTGGTCTAAGAGACATCATGTTTACAAGAAAGACATTCTATCACTCACCAGTTGCAAAATAGTATGAGATCACCAAGCTTTGGATTTTACAGTTTTGCTAGATCATGATAGTAACCCTAAACAAATGCCTGAAGCCTAAGCCCCAACACAAAACCCTAACTCCTTATTCTAAGCCCCTAACATTCAACCTCTCACTTAACCCTAACTCTAACCCCTTTGGTGCCAAGAAGTAGAAGAAGGACAGGGGTTGTATGTCAAATGCACATAATTTAGCTAGGATATACTTTCTCTAAAATTACTCATGCGTTTTCAAGTATGATCATGTACTTTGACTAATGCAGAATCAGATCCTTTGCCAGCTTCACTGACTACCACTTAACGAATTTTTCAGCAGATCCATGTCAGATTAATCCAGCTGAGGATTGACCACATATATTGAAAAATTATCAAAAAACTGACAGTTTTAAATTGCAGGTTCTTCTGCATTCAGAGCACTTAAAATAAGCTTCAGCTATATTTGTGGTCCAAAATATAATTTGATATCACTCAGGATGAAAGATTTCCAAATATATCAACAGAACACAAAAAGCTCAGGCAGAGACACTGCAATTTTCCAGCTTGTCCTTCAGTCTGAAAATGACAGTACTTTTTGTTATGGGGAATGGCAGTAAGGGCTGCATGGCAGTCTCTGTTCCTGTTCAATTACTGCCCATTCTAATCAGATTGCCAGCAAGGGATCATTAGGAGTTTGGTGTTTATGATGTAAAATATCTACTAGGAATTGGATTTTGATCATCACTTCATTTTACATCTGTTTCCCACTAACCAATGGAACAAAAGCGTGTTAATCACTCTTGACCTTTCCTGGATTTGAAATAGTAACTTAATTGCTAATCCCTACTGAGGGACTCCGAAGTACACTATAGAGCCCCTGAGGCATGCAGCTTGACCCCCTCTGTTCAACATTGGTTTTAACCAACAACATCATCAAGAATATGCTCAGACTTGACAATGTTAATTACAGCTTTGGCTATAGTTTCCAGATGAAGTATAGATTAAACTGTCTAACTAGAAACATTAAAAATATCTACCAAACTCTAGGTGATTCTACATGAATCAAAAAGTGTCTCCAGCCAAGAAGACCTTGCAGCCAAGAAGAACTTGCAGACTCACGCTACTGCACTGTCAGTTTGCTCCTAAGAAATGCCCAGCTCCTGGCAATTAGAATTCTTCGGGGGCTGGGCAAAAATCTGTTAGTTTTGGCTTATTTCAAAATCTTACCCCCAGATGGTAATATAATTCCAAACCAGCTGAGATTCACTTTGTGTTGAATTTCATTGTAAAAACAGATCATACAGCAAAGAGATGAACAAAAGGCTTTCCTCTCCTCAAATTTCAAGCTACAGCATGAAGAGCATTTTCTTTGAGGTTTTTTTCTGAATATGATTAGCTTATTCTAAGTGCCTTATCTCCAGATCTAATCTTTTTCCCTGGTTATTTTCAAATTTCCATTCAATTATATTTCAGACTCACATTTACTAACTGAGAGAGAAGAAACATAGAGGCAATATGGTCTGCCATGCACTCAGGTCTTATTGCAAAGCTTAAAACTGGAAGAACATGGGGTTCTACCTGCACATTGTCTGCCAGATTAAAATGGCATTAAACTGATATTAATTTTCCTGTAAATGCCAGTGCCTAGTACTGTTGCAGTTTGCCACATAGGTTCCTGCTTCTTACACGTGTATGTCAATATATATTGCTTTTTTACAAGATTTAAGATCATATTTGTGACTAAGTCTAGAACCACATTTCTGCTTTAAACCTGTCTGTTAAAGACTTCTCTATATGGGTTACATTTACTTTCCTGTAATATTTAGAGCACATCATCATTGCAAACTGGAATGCAGAGCCTACAGCCCTGAGATTGTACTGATGAATATCTCAGACAGAAATGGTAGCAAGGTCCCTCAAAGCAGACAAACTGTGTGGAAATGATGCTGTGCAGAAGCTAATTAGACCCACCTATTAGCAGAGCTTATTAACCTGGGCATTGTGCTGAGCTGGTGCAGCTCTGTACTTTCTGGTTCAGGAGACAGCTTGCACAATTCTAGCTCAGAGGTCTGCACCGTATTTGTTGTACAGTATTGGCAGAGCCCTCATTTCCTTCATTTTTATAGACTGAAAAATTTAGATCTTCCAAAAAAAATACAAATCACAGTATTTGTATGTGTTGACTGGAGTGAGTCACTTCCTGTATGAGCTGAGTTCAGAACCAGTGCTTCATGGCTCCAGTTGCGTGATGACTTCGGCAGGCACTAGGTAGTTCATACAGAGGGACACACTGAAAGGTAATTCCCAGTTTGATGGGCTACCAGCTGCTCAGGTTGCACCTCAAGGGACAAAAAGAGAGCATGGGTCTTCTAGTGTACAAATAAAAACAATTTACAGTACGAGTTGACTGCACTTTAGTGGAGTTACTCCAGAACTACACTGGCCTGACTGATGTTCTAATCTGCTCCACGTGGTTACTGAATACCGCAGTCAATATCAGCTTACTGAAATGGGTAATTAATGTTTGTCAGGACTGCGAACATTTTCCCTTTCCTGCTGTCTTGGTCATACTGGGTCAGGCCTACAAAGGTAACAAAAATTATTTTTAAATTCATATTTTGGGCAATTTAAGCCAAGAAAGGAAAAAAACTCTCTCACAAGTCTTGCCCTAAGAGCTCAGCAAAGAGACACACGAAGGTCCCAACAGAAAGCTGACTGAGAAAATGTGTTTTGTGTTATGTTGGACATATTTCCTTGACTAGAAATTTTCAAACTTTCATATAACAAATCACACACCGATCTCTCTTAAACACTTCAAAGAACCAGCAAAACACAGCAAGAGCCATGAAAAGACTCAGGACTTTTGAACCATTCCCAGCCTTCCTCCTGTTGCTGCAGCTCCTCCAGGAAGGCAGCTTGCCAGCTTTCACAAACAAATCCCCTGCACGAGGGGACTGAGGTATTGGATGGACTCAGTCAACAGGAACTTGTGGCCAGCATGCCAGGCCACCTGTTCTAGGGGGGATCGAGCCATGGGCAGGGGTTGGATTCAATTTCCTTAGCAATTCTCTTTACACGGCTTCCCAGCATTTATCAAATCTCTGCCACCTGGAGAAACTCTTTGTGTCTAGCAGAGAGAGGGAACAATGGAGCAGAATGCGTGTTTCCCCATCCCCATACCAGATGGACACTGGAAATCCCTAAGTAACTGCTACAAATCTCACAATGGAAATACACAGTTTTCCTGGGAAGAAGATGAAGGAAGTTCTGCAGATTAAAAAAAAAAAAAAAAAAAAATTCCTCATTCATTTCTGTGAAAATTAATTAAAACTTCAGGGGACTGAAATAGTGAAACAGCTACAGTTACTCCAGGGGGAAGTTTCTATCCATTGTTCTCTCATATTATTTACCACATTAAGGCTCAGGTGTTTGCAGGAACTTAAAACCATTCACCAGCAAACCCTCTTGTTCTTAGTTATTAATATAGTTGAAAGACAATGATCTCAGCCGTATATCACAAATTATGCCACAGACAAATACATATGAAAACCACTTTTTTCTTTTACTTTGCAACATAGAAAACAATATTTCTTTCTGTGTTTGAGGGAAATATTTAAATGTTTCATTGCTAGTATTGACCATTTATAAAATGTAACATGAAAAATATTTATTGACATGAATTTTGTTATACTGTGAGAACACGATATAAAAATAATATCCTCTTCAAATACAGCACTTTTCCTTAAAGATGTCAAAGAACATAGAATAGAATCAAGTGTGTCTCCTACATAAGAATTATTATAATCATTAAAAATTACAAATGGCAAAACCAAAGTACTGAAAGTTACACAACTTCCCCAAGGGAACGCAAAATTGCTCTGAATGCCATTTTGACTGCAAAATTGTAGCATCACCAAAAATCAATCCAGAAGAATCAAGGACAGTTACATTGCATTTTTGGTGAGGGTATTAATGCAAATGTCGTCCTAGCAGAAAAGAACAGGCAATAGAATCTGTTTAAGTGGAATCAATTTTAAGCTAATAAATACCTGCTTTGATCAGAAATTCAGGAAATAATTGCAAGATTAAAAATATGAAGTACAAATAACTAATAGCATATTTTGAAAGGAAATGTGTACATTGAAATCCAAATGATGCAATTATTTTTCCCCCAATAAACTACCTGAACTGGGCATAATGAAAAATGAGACAAGACAGACAAGAACACAAAGCTTCCCAGTGCTGGTCCATCATTGGCAAAGTTGCAGAGAGAAATGAAGGTTTATAGTTGGTGTGGACCCGTGTGACACTTCCTGGAGAAGCAAGCTTTTTATTCAGAAAAGGAACAGATGTTTTGGCAGATAGCATAGAAAGAATCCTGTCAGAGACTATAAACTAGGCTTGAAGGGAAGAAAAAAAGAGTGTGGAAAAAAATGTGAAGTATAAAACAAAAGAACCAAAATGACATGGATAAAATAGAAATGCAGAAAAAAGACAAGGGCTTTGTTAAAATTGAAAAGAGAAAGTAAATGTGCTAAACTCCTTGTAACTTTGGAAGAAGTTTTAAGGCAAAAAAAATGAAACTTATCTCTCTTCCACTGACACAGCTCATTGCAGCGTGAGGCTGGGAGATTAATTTTATAACTGCAGACAGAAATCAAATAAAAGGAAGAGTCAATGCCCTTTTTAAGCATCAGTAGAGAAAGATCACAAGTACACAGCCAATATTAAAATGCAGCCAAGGTTTATGGCCAACATTTAAGTAGATTTGTACTGGAAGAACAAAAAATAACCAACTGTGTAAATGGAGATGGGCATACTACCATCACCTGCCCCTGCACCCAAAAGTTTTCCTCTTTCATTTGTTTGCAATAAAGAAGCTCCTTCTGAACCAAGCAAATGTGTTTAAGAAGATTTTAAACTCAAACTCACCAAGCCAATTTCTGTGAATACCCTCAGTCTTGACAAAGAATTTTGTCAAGAAATTCTCAGCCTACTCCATTCTGAAATCTACTGCTGCTGGACAACAACATTTTAAAATATCCTCTTTAACCTCCAAGAATAACCTTTTCTGAAAAATATGAAGGAAGCTGGTATCAGGGTAGCAAAGCCAGTTAGCCAGGGCTCAGTCCTGCCATCTGCTAAGAGCAAAGTACCAGCTGAAGATACTATGGCACATCTTGGTATGAATATCTAAGTTGCAATGAAATGTGGCCATATGCGAGGTGCACTCCCAGCTGTGTATTACTCTGATCACACTGATACTTAAACAAGTAGTCATAAAAGATTCAGATACTGTATGTCAGCTGCTCTGTAGTAAGAGCCCACACGCCTGTCCTTAGCATGTAGTGAATTCAAGGTAGGTCAAGGTCACTTGTGCATAAACAAAACCAAAAAGTTATCACAGGGAAAAAGCAAGAGCATAGATTATTACAGAATATCCAAGATCACACCTTAACTTCCACTGCAGTAAGCTTCCTACATCCTAAAATAACACTAGCTGGCCAGCAGGGATGCAGCTTAAGGTACAGTTCCTGAAGATATCTTAAAATCAAAGATTAAATTTAGTGTTTAAATGTTGTCCTGAATAGCTGTTTCTATGAGGAGAGAGAGACCCATATAGTAAGACTGACAAGAGAAAGAATTAGTAATGTAATATTACAATGAAAGTGTTACACACTTTTGTCTTTTGGATGGTAACCCCTATATTAAGTCATTAAAGAGGTGCCATTTCTTGCACAGCAAGAAATAGAATATGTCTGTAAAAACAAGAAACCATGAGAAAATTTACAGTCAGAGGAATATACAAGGAAGAGCAGCAAGGAAATGAATACAAGGTCCCAGTAAAGCTGACAGGAAGAAATAAGAAGGTTCACCTGGATAGAAAATTGGCCATACAAGCACTTTTTCGGATTCCATACGTATTTCCATCAGTGGCTTCCATTTAAAATGTTCTCAGTCTTCAGTAAAAAACAGATTTTCCTGTCTGATGGACATGAAAGCTCAAATTCACATCTGCAAATTAACTATGTTCTTTCTGCTTCATACATCAACTATTATATGCAACATTATTGCTGGAATTGTTTCTTAGCTTACAATTTGATGATTATGGCACATCAGGGAGAAGAGAATGCACCTTGCTCTGCCACAGCTACATTTTTATTGGCTCCACAGTACTGAATGGGGAAATGTCTTTTTGTCAGCAAACTAAGCAGGTCTGACTTGGAAGATTTAAAAGGTGCAGATCTGTCGTCAGTGATCAGTTGATGTTTGCAATGACAATGGGATGGCAAAAAAGTATCTGCTTAGTCTAGGAAGCTACTGCAACTATTTAGTAGCAGAAGCAGAAATGTTTACGCCAGAAACATTAAGGGATGGCAAGGTAGCAGACTTTTACCAGCTTTTTCTCTGGGAAGAATGTGCTTCTGCATGAATGGGGAGACTTTTTGCACTCTCACCACCAACCCACCACAGCATTTCCAGCCTGTTATTCATCACTAAGAAACAATATGAAGTAATCTCTCCAGTGGTTCCCACTGACTCTGTAGCTTTCAGGTTTTGTGATATATGATCAGTCCTCCCTGGGAAAGCCTATAGCCTCCCAGTTTAGTCCTTCAAATTCCAGAACCATGAAACAGAAAATGAAGCAAGATCTTTCAGCTTGCTCTCTCACAAATTCTCTGAGGCATCTAGCAAGGTCTTTCCTCCTCCTCCTCCCCCAGAATCCTCAAAAATCTTCTTTGACTCTGAAAACTGGGTTTATGTCTTCTGAGAAACAAATTCTTCACTGGTGAAGTCTGATTAAAAGTAAATCTCCCTTGTTCTGTAAAGAGGAAACAATTGAAATCATTTCTTACTTAATGGAAAAGCCACAGGTCCAAAATGCCAGAGGACAGATGGATTGATCAAAAAGACAACGAAGTCTTTCCATTAACTTTGATAGACTTTGGTCTTAAGTCATTAATCAGCACTGTTAAGAACTGTGGGTCTTGTAGAGAGGTTTTGTACTAGAAAAACAGAGACAAAAAAATACAAAATCTCCAGGGGATTTATTCACAGACATACCACAGTTGCTAGATTATAATAACCAGTTTTATATTTAAATAGAGCAGGTCAATGACAAATTAAGTAGGAAACTAACAGCATTTTGTTCATCAACAAGTTTTCTGACTGATTGTTGTCCTGAGTCATGGGAAACACATATTTTTATTTTCATTTTAGAAATAAACACTGTGGCTACAATAAACACAGATCCATATGCTTTCCTTTGCAGAATTATTAGCCCATGTATTTTTATATGGACATTCTCTGCGTATCAAGGTATTGATAGAAGATTTAAAATTACTAAGACAATGGAGATTTTTGCATCACAGATTTCATGATTTTTATAGCATGCTAAAATAATTTATATTCAATAGCTGTATTTATGTGTCCTTGATGTTGCATGCTTTGTTTGCTGCTATTACACACTATGTAGAAAAATTAGTTATATGCCTACCATTCTTTCATCTAGATCATCCTCCTGATTAATGTTGATTTGCATGTGACTACAGGGGACTAGTAATTTTTGTATTTTTTCTCTTGTTTCTCCTACAATTCTCTTACATTTTTCTACCTGGCACGTACAAACTACTGCTAAACAAGTCACTAAACCATCTTCCTGAGCTATCCCAGGCAAGTGTGAATTCCTTTGCTTACTTGTATTATAATGCCAAATTCTCCACAGCTGCAAATCATTACTTCTCATCATTTTACTCACCTATGCTTCTCCTTCTTTGTGTTGCTCTAGTATATGAAAATTATCATTATGCTGATCCTCGCAAAATGGCTGAAGTCATTTGCCTTCATTTGTGTTTGCCATTACCTGCTAACTCCAGGACTCTTTCATCTCCTGAAGTTAATCATCTTCCCTTATCCAAGTAAGATGAACTTTTCAGTGGTTGCTGCAGCTGACACTGACCAGTATTTAACCCAAACTGGCACCAACTGTACTGTGGGTCTGATGGGTGCAGGGCCTTCTTGGTGCCACTGAACCCTCAGAACATATTTCAAGGAATCACCAGCTCTGAAAAGGAAGTCCCAGGGGCATATACATGCAAAGAGATTTTGGCTGGCTAGAAAAGCTTTTTAATGTCTGGTGTGTCTTTTAGACTGTGCTATAGATAAAGCTTCTTAAAATATCAGCACTTACGTTCCTGTCTCCCTCTCCCTAGTTAACTTTTAATCTAATTGAGGTAGACCACTACTTAAAATAATTAAATGTCTTCCTTTCCTGAGTAAGTTCTGACTGTAACCAGATAATACCTTTCTGAAAGAAAGAGAATATTTAGCTGTCACTATCCCCAAGAGCAGAAGTGATGCTTAAATATCAGTAATTTCCTGTCTCCCAGTTTCTAGTCACCACTTTTAAGTTCACCAACATCTCCCCTCTATTATAATATGATTTTACCTATACCTGCTCAGGTTTTTGTGCTTCTCATCTCCAGGACACACTTCATCTGCCCCTGGAGCTTTGCTAGTCTTCAGACGTTCTAATAGCCTGATCATCTCTTCAGGTATGGTCTTGATTTCCTTCAGTATTTCTTCTTCCTCTCCTAGGAAATTTACATCCATTTCGAGCATCTGTCACCCACTCTCTTGTGAATGTTAAGGCAAATCATTAATTTAATGTCTAGAGGTTCTGTCCATTAATTATGCTAGTTTCTTACTCCTGCTACCTTTATGGACTTCTCATGCAAAGTACTTTAAAATTACTTCACAAAACAGCTCAGCATGTCTTCTCCCATGTTGACTCACTCTATAGGCTTAGGCTTCCCACAAAGAACACCTATTTGTCTTCTTCTTCTATAAAAGCTAAAAAAGAAATCTATTGTGTGCGCTCTTTTTTTGCAAATCTCCCATTAACTACCTGGTCTCAACTGTGGCATGTAGTAATTGCCTTGATCATCTGTATTAAACCCCTGATTTTCAGGGAACCTAACCTTTTTTTGCAAGCATTTTGATATAGCTGATCTTGCAACAGAACTTTTAATGGTGAGGATTATTTACAATTCAAAGTAACCAGCTAAAACTTTTGAAAAAATTTAATAGGATGGCATAAGTATCTGTTCAACAAAAATGAACGGAAGTGAATTTCTGTCACTACAACTGCTCACACTGTATTTTTCTATGCAAGTGCATTCATTTGTATGCATGTGTATTACTTTTTAACCTCTTTTATTGCCCTCATTCAGACAGAAGATTCTTAGTTTTTCACATTAGAAAAGAGGGACAAAATGCACCACTGACACAACTTCCTCTCGACACCAGCCAGTGCTTCCCTTTTACCTATAAAAACGTGTCTCACATGCCTCTAGAAATTGAGATCACATAATCTCCTTTGTATACAAGTCAATGTCCTATGTGATACACTTCAGTCTAAATTTGTAGGTGTTTCTGCACAGCATCTTTAATGAGTGCCTATTCATATTCACCCACAAAGCCAAAGGTCTTGTCCAGTCTGTCATAATCCACCTCAAATCTCCACCATCATAACATATGTTCCTCTGGTGAACTCTGATCCCCTCACATAGAATCCAATGAAACAAAAGTGTCAGCCTCTTTGACCAACGCCTGTTTATGACTTTCTAAAGAATCAGATATAAGCTATTTGCCTTCATCTTCAAATTCCTTCTCATTTTTATCCTACCTATCATCTCCAGTGAGCTCTGTCTCCACTTAGACCATAATGTTGGCTTCCATTGCCCATTTGTCAGATATTTTTAAATAAGATTCTCTGTAATTTTTTTCCAAGCATCTGCCACACAACCTCATTATCTTCCTTCAGATCCCTCATTAAAACTGTCTTGCTGTGATGCCTACAAAAAACACATGAGAAAATGTTTAAGCTAATAATGCACTGAGACACTTTCTCTCATACTGACCAACATTGCCTCATTGTTTCCTTGTGCTCCTTTAGCTGTCTGGATCCATGTGTTGTCTCTTATCTTATATTTGAATCATAGCCTCCCCATGTGGTCCTGGTTTATGACTTAGAGCTCTTTGGTGCTGATAATATAAATAATAACCAGAAGAAAAGGCTTTTCCTTCTCATTATCCTTTGCTAGCTCCTGAAAACATGTTCACACTTCCCTTTTGTGTTAGTTTCTAGCAAGTAATTATAGAAAGCACTATAATCTCAAAGTCCTCTCTCCCTTTTCAGAAGGGAACATACAAGTGAAGGACCAATTCATCCTCTATTCAGAAAAAATATTTGAAAAGAACTATGGGTAAGAGGGAAAAGCTCATGTTTCGGTATATTTTTTTCCACAGAGGACAGAGAAGTTCAACCCCATTTTCTTGCTATCCTGTTCCTGCCCCTTAGGAGAGAAGACAGGATTCTCTTCAAGGAAAGGATGAGGGTTAGAGGTTTCCTGTGGATTAGCAGTTTCCTTTCTTCCTTCCCTGACTGCCACTGCTTGCTGGGTACAGTCCAAGTTCTGATGCTTTCGAAGGCACACACTCCTGCTCTGGCACTTCCCATGGAAAAGGAAGTGTTTTCCTTCAGGAAGGGAAAGAATTTTTTGTCCACTGATGATGGAGAACAGAATGAAAAGAAAACGTTTTTCTCATCACACATTTCACAGCCTCTCAGCTCAGCATTATTTCCATGCTCAGGTCTTAAAGTTATTTGTAATCCTCCGTAATACACACACCCAAAGCAGCTCTGAACCTGCACTAAAAGGAGCCCTTCCAATGAATGAACCTCCTCTGCATGGATCTCAGAGTGACAGTGAGGGCTGATGTTCCCAGTTTGGTTTTTAAGTCCTCTACATATATAATATTTCCTTAGCCACTGTATTTTTCCTTTTACACTTTGTCTCTTTCTGTCCTTTTTACCAGATTAATCTAACACTCATGCATTGCTCAAGGAACGACCTCTGTTCATAAGGAGGGTGGTTATTTCTCCAGTCTGACATGTTATTGCTGTGGATACTACACAGAGACGTAGAAATTACTTTAGACAGAAGTATAATTCATTAACGTGTTCAGCTGATAATTGTCTATCACCTGGAGAAGAACTTTAGCATCTTTCTCACAAGAGATACACCTGTAAGAAAAATGTATAAATTTATACACCTATCAAATTATCCACAGACATCAATAAATCATACAGCAATTACTCATTTTTGCATGTAAGCAGTCAGTTTAGACATCTATATGTTCTATATAGACAAAACCACATGAAGTCACGGACTTTGTGTTGCTCAAGTGAGATAGGACTTTGGGAAAACTTGATACTAAATTTCTCCTCTCTGTTTCCGTTTTGTAAACAAAGAACACTAATAATGCAAGCTGACAAATTATATCAGTTATGTTCATGAAAGACTAAACTCTGCATCCTATTCTTTTAATTAATCTGAGTTATGGGAAAATGGTTTAATTATGAGAATTTAAGCAGTCATAGAGATTTGGTAGTTCATTAATCCCATAGCACATCCATGGGAGGTAGGATTATCCACTAGGCAGAGCCAGAGGCTATTCTAGCACAGAAGCAGTTTGGAGACAACATGGAGCAGGTGTAATCTTCACCTCTTCAAGAAGCATTTCAGAATTGAAACTACGGAGTTTCTTTGTGCTCCTAGGGGCATGAGGCAGCTCCATGCTGTTAGCATAATCTCACTCTACAAAGACAGCAAATGCAAATGTACTGTCCCCCGTTTGATTTCATGTTGACAACATCGTATCAAGCCTGATCAACCAGTCTTCATTTAATTGTAAATTATTATCTCAAGAGAAATTCTACTCTTTACAACTTTCACATCATAAACCTATTGGAAAAATAATAATAATGCAGCCTATCAGGAACCTCCATTTCCTATAGTCAGCACCTGCTAGTGCCTTACTAGCAGCTATGCAAATCTGATGGACACGTTATAAAAGAACGGACTTTCTCTCCATGCAATGTATACAAAAACGTTGGTGTGTTATAAACACAGCAGAAGCTCAGCTTTGACTATTCACAGTGTAAGGACTTTCTTTTCACACAAATATTGCTAGCAAACTTTTCGACTTAGTTCATGTGGTTTCAGAAAGCTACCCAAAGCTAACAGTTCCATCTTAAAATGTTGAACCACTTTAAGAAGAAACTCAAATGCTCTTGGGGAAACAAAAGAGAAAGAGAAAGAGAAAGAGAAAGAGAAAGAGAAAGAGAAAGAGAAAGAGAAAGAAAAAGAGAAAGAAAAAGAAAAAGAAAAAGAAAAAGAAAAAGAAAAAGAAAAAGAAAAAGAAAAAGAAAAAGAAAAAGAAAAAGAAAAAGAAAAAAGAAAAAGAAAAAGAAGAAAAGAAAAAACAACAACAAACCATAATCTTCCCGAATTTCCTCTTTAACTTCTTCTGATTTTCTTCAGTGGGTTTTGATCACTTTCCTAATATCACTTTCAATGTCTCATATCAATATCAATTTCAATCTCTCTCCAAACTCAAGCAGACATCTTCACCTGAAATTGTGTTCTGATTTAGAAAGAAATGACCTTGCAAGAAAGCATGAAGGGTAATTTAAGTGACCTGAAGAAATGTAAAGTAACAACAGATTAAGATATTAGACCTTGTTTTAGATTATTTGTGTAATAGTATGAATAAAAAAACCCCAAAACCTTCATCAAAAAAGGAAAAGCAATAATGTGATCATGTAACAAATGAAGTTAAGGAGGAGAATCAATTACCTGATCTACAGGCTATGGACCCAATTTAAAGTTATGCACCATTTACGAAGATCTTTTGAATAATTCACTCAGAGGAAAAAAAGTTCAAAAGTGCTGTCCAATAAAGCACAAAGCTTTACAGTTCATTTAAGCTATGTTTCTTTATGCACAAGTGGCCATATCTCCATTATGCATCCAAGGGTGCACAATCACAAAACAAGGTGGACTGTGACAGAAAGGGACATGACCTGTTCCAGTACACAAAATATATGCATTACCAGTGCTCATTTAGTTGAGGAAAAGTAAAATAGGTATAAAATGTCAAACTGCCTGATGTAGCCTTAACTTAAAATAAATGCTCATTACCTTTGAGGGTTTTATTCTGAGCTTTGCTGCAATAGAAATAAAGGATGAAGAGGAGAAGAAAGAAATGTAACCACTTAGAGAAATTGCCCAAGACATTTATGCTAAACCTGAGACATGTAATTTGCAGGTTTTGTGGCCCAACACTGTTTACAAACATCTGTCACTGACCTGCAAGGTAACATAAATCATCGCCAATAAAGGCTTTTGATTACTCAGATTTTGAAGGAAGTAATAAGTAGCAAACCTATAGATTACTAGACAATACAAATCCACTGGGACAGTTTAATAAATTAGGCAAAAGCAACTGAAGAGATTTTCTAAAGCCCAAGTAAAAATATAAATTTTATGAACAAAGAATTTCAGAATTTTGCATCATACCATGTACTACAGTGCCTGGAACCACTGGGTAGAGAGAAGACTGAATCAGCTGAAAGATCCCATCACCATGGCATCTTTAGGAATTTTCAAGGAAAAGGAAATTTTGAGGAAAAGTGTAGTAATATTATCTTGTATATTCGGCAATGACCTAAGCACTACCAGAACATACTGTCCCAATCTGCTGTCTACATTTCAAGAGAAACGTTGATAAACTGTATTCAGTTCACAGAAGAGCCTTGAGCATGCTTAGCAGATCAGAAGATCTGTTCATAGCTAAATACTCCAAGAGCTCAATACTTTTACAGAAGATTAGGAATGATTGAATCTACAGCTTAAAAGAACATATACGGGAAACAGAAATTTAATAATGGCTTCTTTGATCTACAGCAGAGCACAATTTTAAGGAGACTTCCCAAAAAACTTCAGAAAAAACATAGATGATAATATGAATAAAATCCATCAGATTTGGAAAAGACTAGGAATTAGAAATGTGGAACGTCTGATCTTACATAGGCCAAAAGTTCCCCAAACTGTTATAGCACAACCAAAGCAGAGTTGTGCACACATCACAGCTTTCTTGGAGATAAGATACAGAGAAATACAGAAGACTCTACATTCACAATGGAAGAAAGACTACAAGACATGAAATCAGAACAGTTAAATATGTTACCAACAGAAATACCTTTAAAGCCATTAGTGGACAAACATGCAATTAAGATTAAAAGGAGATAGCTCGGTAGTTACTTCACCAAAATATCTACTTTCACTGAAGAAAAATAAAGATTAGTAGATGATGAATACTCTGAATATCTTCAACAGCTGTAGGATGTCTTACTATTTCTACAGTTTTAGCACAGGAAATGAAGAAGTAAAAAAGAAATTGAAAGAATATAAGTATTTCATGATAGTGAAACGAGATTAATTTGAATAGACTTTGTAAAGTACTTTTACAGAGTACTATGTTTTCTGCTACAACTACTCACAAACATCCATGAATAGCACAGATGGGGTTACTATCAGCTAGACTCATGCACTTACTAAGTCAAGACAGAAATCTTTGTCTCTTGGCATCAAAAACCTAGAGGGAGGCGACTGTAACTCATATGACTGTCTTGTAAGAGGAATGTAAGAAAAAAATTGATGTAGAGAAAATGCAAAATATATGAGTACATATATAAGGCATTGTCTTTAGATAATCCAAATTGTGCACACAAACGTGAAGTATTAATTCAGAAAAAAATTCTGGAGTCCGCTATTGCAGACATGTTGATACCAAAAGGAAAGACATCAGAAAAATAAAGGCCAGTACAAAAGCACAGCTTCCAGAAATATATCCACATACTTAAGACTGTAAATGAGTAACTTCAAACTAATATGCCACATGGACAGTGTGCCAGTGTAATCAGTGTGATACTGAGGAATATGAAAAGGCTGAAGGAGAAGCTGCAAGTCTACAAGGACAATACAAAACTTCAGGGAGAGAATGAATCGGAATAAATTTACTAAAAACATGAGTAGCCTTCAAGACTTCAGGACATAGTTAACTGCATGTAGAATACTATGTCCACTCCTGGACCCCTTAGTACAGGAGACATGTCAGCAAACTGGAGGCAATTGAGTGGAGTGCCATGAAGATGGCTAAAGTGCTAAATCATATCATATATGCGGCTGAAGAAACGGGGTTCAGTCTGGAGAAAAGTCTAAGGAAGGACCTAATAGCCAGATTTCTACTACCTAAAAGGGAGCTATAGAGAGGATGAAGACAGGCTTTTCTAGGAAATTTTGTGTAAAGACAAGAAGCAACAATCATAGAGAAATTCCTGTTGAACATGAAAAAAAAATTCCTGACTATGAGAGTAGTCAAGCACAGAGAGAGGTGCTTGAGACACTCTAACATCTTCATTTACAACAGTGGACTGAACATAGCCCTGGTCAACCTGATTAACTTGAAAAGTTAGCCCTGCTTTGACCAAGAGGTTGGGGTAAATGACCTCTAGAAGTCCAAAACAAAAGACCAAATTGTGGTTACGCAAGCCATCCTTCAGATAAGAAATAGGAGTAATAAACTGTGAAGTTAAATACAGATTGAAAGCAATTAGATATATTAAAAACCCATTACAAAATCTGAGAAAGAAAAGTTAATTGATATTGAGAAATAGGAGAACTTTAGTAAGACTTCAGGTGATAAGCTTAGAGGCAGAGGCAAGTATTATCTAGTTATTGTCTGAGAAATGTCTTCTACCACGACAGGGGAAGTTGGTGTAAAAAGGGTAACCATTACTGTTCCATGAAATCTGTAGCTATAAGGGCTAGCTTTTTAGTATGCAATGGCATTAGAAATTTTGCATCCCAAAATTTTCTTTTGAAGCTATTTCATACCTTTCCTTTGAGCATCAGGCCTGAAAGGTCAGAGACGTGTCCTGGTTTTGGCTGGGATAGAGTTAATTTTCTTCCTAGTAGCTGGTATAGTGCTATGTTTTGGATTTAGGATGAGAATAATGTTGATAACACACTGATGTTTCAGTTGTTGCTAAGCAGTGCTTACACTGGTCAAGGACTTTTCAGCTTCCCATGCTCTGCCAGGCGCACAAGAAGCCGGGAGGGGGCACAGCCAGGACAGTTGATCCAAACTGGCCAAAGGGCTATTCCATATCATATGGCATCATGCTCAGTATAGAAACTGGGGGGAATTGCCTGGGGGGCAGTGATCGCTGCTCGGGGACGGGCTGGGCATCGGTTGGTGGGTGGTGAGGGGTTGCATCACTTCTTTTGTTTGTTTGTTTTTCCCTGGGTTTTGTTCCTCTCTCTCATTATTTTCCTTTTCATTACAATTTATTATTATTATTATTGTTATTGTTATTGTTATTGTTATTGTTATTATATTTCAATTATTAAATTGTTCTTATCTCAGCCCACGAGTTTGCTTACTTGTGCTTTTCCAGTTCTCTCCCCCATCCCACTGGGAAGGTGGAGGGTGAGCGAGCGGCTGCGTTGTGCTTAGTTGCCAACTGGGGTTAAACCACAACAAGAGGGAAGGATTATTTTGTGATAAGTATTCCCCCACTGGAAAGTGGGTATTTATATCCATTATTGATTTTCTGTAGGAGTTCGTTCAAGTGTAGATTTGTGGTTTAATTTTACCAACACCCCTCCCCAGTTTCCATGAGGGCTTTGGTGTGCTAGGTGAAATATATTCTGGGAAATTCAAATACAAGATTCAGGGCTTTCAATGGTTCCTTTGGAGGAGATACTTACTATGGTGTGATGGAGAGCATTGGCAAATTGTACATTTGTTCCTCAGGAAAGACTGGGCCCATTCAGAGGATTATAGTATGTGGAGAATTTGCTGCTGATGATTGAGTTTAGAGAGGCTGAGACCGTGCAAGAATTTTACAAGGGTATCAATGTATGAAGGAAAGAATATCAACAATGAGAAAGTCTCAAAAAAGATAAAAATAGAAATAATTTTATTATAAGGAATGCAACTACAGAAATATGGTAGGAGTACTTAGACAAGTTCCATAAAGAGAATGAAAAGGCTAACAACAAATGGCCACTTTCCAGGCAGCTGAGCCAAATTTTGAAGAGATTCAAGAGGCAATCAAAACTCTTAGGAATAACAAGCACCAGGTGTCGACAGTGTTGCTGCTGAAATGTTAAAAACAAGAAGCTATAATCTTAGAGACCTCATCCAATAATTTATTTGATATGGAGGTCTGCAAAAATACTAAGGGAACTGAAGAAAGCAGGCATATTTCTAATTTCAAAAAGGAAGACAAAATGTGAAGAGACAGTCTGCTTTCTCTACTTATGATTCATAGAATCCTAGCTTTAAGACTTTTATATAGATTTTGCCCTTACAGGCAACAAACAATAGGAGAATGCAAGTGTTTTCAGGCATATATAACATTTCATAAATCTCATCTGTATGTATCAGACATTTTCAATGCTTCAGTGATCAAGAAAAATTGTAGTATGATCAGCATACATATTTTAAATAGATTTTAAGAACTGTGTGATAGCATTTTCCAACATGCTCTTTGTACTGCAGTGAAAGAGCTGCCTAATAAAATTATTAGGGCAGCACAATTGTGTGTTATATGATTGAAAAGTAGACTATGGCATGGGAAATTCCTATGCAATTTGCCAGCAATATGGGATTATGAAAGGCAAAACTGTGTGTGGAAAAGGTTGGTAGGAACCTGTAGGAAGTTTATGAAGAGCATAGGGTAGAAAAAAAAAATTAGGTCTCAAGCAAATTCAGTAGCAAAGCATACAGGCAGAATTCTGGGAAGACATTCCAGTCACAAATCTCTTGGAAAACCATTCTTATACTACTATTGCATAACCACGTAAAATGCTGACCAAGGAGGAGGCAGAAAAATATGGCAAGCGCTGCTAAGAATCTTTAATGTCAAGGTGATGAAAGAGGAGAAATGAGAATCTGAGCTTGATTCATCACAGTGATATTCCAGTTTTATAACAGTTGACCTTCATTGAAATTGATAGTTTCATGAGTATAATTTCAATAGTGAGTCAGGCTGAGTACAAACTCAGTAGTGAGTTGTGTTTATTCATTGAGCTAGAGCTTCCTTTGTTATGGTTGTTATTTATGGCCTGCCCTTGGAGTCATACTTTGTTTGAGGTATGTTTCTGAATTATTGTCAGACTTGACTTGATACTGTACTTCATTACATTAAAATTTTGCTGATGGCTGATTTTAATATTCATATGCATGATGCAACTGTAATTTGTCTTTATTCTGTTTTGATTAAATCAAAGTTACCTACCCGAATCATTTTTGCCTTCCCTTTTGCTTTCAATGACCATTTCATGCCCCTCTTCTTTATCTAGTAATTATCGCTCTAGGCAGTTGTTAGATCCAGTTAGATTGAGTTCTTTTGTTACTAGTTTTGATTTGACGAGTCATATTGTAATTTCAAAATCAGCAGAAGAGGCACCTGATACTCTTATTGGAGATTAGCATATCTTGCTACAGACAATTTCTTATTCTTGTTCCTTTTTAATAAACAACTTCTAATAGGAAGAAAGCTGCAAATTGGCATCTCTGAGTCAAAAGAAGGGTAAATAGGTCATTGACCTTGAAAAAGAATCACATATAGAAATCAGGGCTATCATGTAGCATTTCATTATTATGAGATTTTCTTCAGGAGGCAAAGTTTGCCCCTGTTCTCCTTTCACAGATCATCAATAGCTTTTTAATCAAGAAAAATTAGCTGAAGATAGTGTCATTTATCTAGGGCTATATAATGATCTTTACAAATGTTTCCTGAATACAGTGTCATAACTAAAAGATCTCTGTGCCTGTTCTTTATTTATTTGGTATTTCTGCCTACCTTAATGTCTGGCTACTGTGTTATGAAAATTAGAACTGAATATTACAGCTGAGGAAAGAATTGAGATGTCTTTTGAAATAACAGAAAAAAACCTAGCTGTTTCTAGTCCTTTCTTAAAACAAAGACTGAATGTATAGATCAACTTACAGAATGCCATAAAGTTCAACACATCTAGTCTTTGTTGGGCCAAGAAAAAAAAACAGATCAGAACCAAACTGTGTACCAGTAAGATTTTTCTAATCATTCAGCATTCAGATGGGGAATTGCTCAATTAAATCTCTTCCTTTAAAATTATACATTTTCCTAGATATTGTTTTAAATGTACATCTAAAAACATAAATTGTATTACATAGACAAAAATCAACTGCACCTGAAAATGAACAGTGCCATTTATGAACAAAGATTAAATGTATTTCTTGAGATAATCAACTCAGTTAAAACAGGAAACTCTGTCTAAATGAGCTATTCTCAAATGAGCCAAAAAAAAAGGAGTGTGACTTACAGGGTACTTGTTCAAAGTGCCAGAGTATAGTGATGATGCTAAGGCAGAAGGAATTTGATGCTTTAAACAAAATCCCTATGTTCATCCAAGTTTTTTTGTTTTGTTTTGATTTGATTTAATGAGTAACAGTTTCCCTCTACCCAAAGCCTAGAAATTCAAGGGTATAATTCAAATCTATAAACAAACACAATATTAAATTATGCAGATGTATTGTTAGATCACCTAAACAAATAATATCATCACTGCTCTGTTAGTCTAATCTGAATTTTAGGAAAGACTACTTAGTTTTCACAGAATCTGGCAGTAATGAGCACCTGAATTAAAAAAAAAACCCACACTGATACTACAATACATGTAGAATCCTTACATGTACCTTCATGACACCATCTTCTATTGTTTCTATGTCGTCACTATGTAATTTCACTATATTGTCAAATATTTGTGCTTGGGTAGTAACTCTAATTGTGCCTAAGGACAACTGCAGCTGAATTATGAAGAGTAACCACTTGTTTGTCATAGTTTGATTTTTGAGATCCTCCTATATATTTCACACTTAGATTCTGAATGCCTCTTAGTTGATTTCTTTACTCTATACCTGTTTTGTACTCATATCTCCACATCATAAGATCATATCAGCTGGAGCTATGACTTCCCCAGAGAGACAGAAACAGAAGATATCTCATGAATATACTTGCATAAAAGTGTACACACACCTACGCATATGCAAAACAAATGAATTAAGTATAATGCACAAACAATATTGTTTCTGAAACAATATTGCACCTGATATCAAACAAATACACCCAAGAAGAAATAACATCATTAGTTTGGTAACTACACATAACAGGCTCTGCATTTAGGGAGATTCAGAAATTGAGAAAGGCTCACCTACTTTGGAAAGGCTCCAAACTTTAAGTTTGATTTAGCTTTTAATCAAAATGTCAGCTGAACTTCAGATGAAACTTCCTTTCCAGTTCCAAATTTTTTGCAAGACTCCTCTGACTGACAAAAGAATGACACGGCACACTGTCCTCTATGAACTTGGCCAGCTTTGTAGACCACTATGGTATATAGATGTCCTGGACTTCTTGGTCTGGTTTAGCATGTCAAGGCAGCAGTGTCTGGACTCCCTTGAGCACAGGGGGTAATTTATGGCTATGGCTGCCATGGAGGACATTGGAGTAAAAAAAAAAAAAAAAGCACATCATTTCCATATTCCCCAGTAAGTACTGTTTAGAATCTGGTCCTATTAGACTTTCGCTAAAATAATGGAACACACACATATGGTTGGGTTCCATACCCCTTACAGATTTCAGCTGAGTTTTCACTCTGAAGCGGTTTGGGGTTTGGACAGTGGGATTCAGCTTGGGGTTTGAAAGCTATTACATGAGGGAAATGCTTGCACGAATCCCAAGAAAGAGAAACCACAAAATGCTGAAGAACCAATTCTTAAACATTTATAATGTCTTTTCAAATCCTGGAATGGAACACATTCAAGTTAACTATGTAAAATTTAGCACTTCACTATGCAGTAGTCTATCAGGGCACATCTCTTTCCTACTTCTAAAACTGATATAGACGTTAAATTTGTTGCATGTCAAATATAACTGTGTGATAAGGTCATACGGATAGTTATATAGTACTGATTGTAACTATACTCTACCATTCTAACATGGATGTCCCTGCTGCACATTGTGAAGAACTCAAAATCTTTAGTGGATTTCATTTCATAACACCTCTGAGAAACATAAAGTGTTTTTACCTGTTTTTTACAGCTGTGAATGAAAGGCCAAGTTTGTCAAGCTATTGAGGTATCTAAAGAAGTAGATTCTAGCTTCCCAGAATTTTTTAAATTTTCAAAAGTATCTGTGCACTAAGGTGTCGAGAAGATGTGTATTCAGAAAGCAAAAAAAAAAAGAGCACCTACACATCTGATAATCCCACTGTACTTAACCATACCTTTAAGCACATAAAAAAGCCTTTGTCTTTTTAGTTCAAAGTCATTTGTTCAAGACTTCATGGAAGGAAATGCTCACTAAACAAAAGATTGAAGATGGGATATCTTGTATGTCTGGTTGTTGCCCTTTTCCTGAGATACCTTTCTTTCATAGAATTTGCAAGTGTACAGTTCACATATACAAAGGCATGCTCACTCAGGAACTATGTAACCAGGAATATGGGACTAACTGAAGGTTGCCAAATGTATCTGAAACACTGCAAAAGTGTCAAACAGATACATTATGTGTTTAAACATAGCCATCTAGTGTCATTTTAGATAAGATCCAAGATATCAGATAACCTAAGGCAACAAAAATGACTCTATGCAGCTAAATTTAGACACACGAATCTGTCTCAGGGTGACTACCTGGACAGTAAGTTCCATTTATCCCACACTGTCCTGCTGATGCACTTCATCTGACTAAAGCTACCTGGGCTGTGAGTTTCAGCTGAAGTATAAACATTTTGAAAAGCCTCACAAATAACTATGAGCTTATAAGATTTCCCATCTTGTTTCTTGTGATTCTTGTCTGTTCAAATGCTGTTTATCATAATTTGGGTCTTGATCTTGCAATTAACTATGACAGACTGTATTTCCATTCCTGTGGAGAATTGCAGCAGCTCTGCACTGGTCTAGGGATTCAGTCAAAGACCTGGTCCTCTCAGGACCAGTTACAAGTTATTTTGGGTCAGGACCAGATGACACTTATGGGTCTTTAGATTTAATACATAACAAATCAACAGTTCTAAAGTTGCTGGGGTTTTTTGCCAAAACAGAAACTACGATTCTTCTTGAGAATTTGATCTCTAAAAAGGACAAATTTGTCTTGGAAATCCATTCAGTGCCAGCTTATGTCATTATTTCAGCTAGAGAAATTCATTTTATAATCTCCTGGATGCTGCCTCAATTGTAAATCAATTGTAAATAGATTTCTATCAGTTTGTGGTACCAGACAGCACTGTACACTTCAACGTGCAACTACACAGTTTACCTGGTAGAAACAGTATCACACACTTAAGGCCAAAAAAAAAAAAAAAAGTAGGCTGACCTGTTAGCAAAAGTCTGAACGTATCTCTGCCAATGCATCTATCTTATGAGCTCACAAAAGCTTTTCTCTAGATGGTATCAAGACCAAACTCTACTGTGGAACATATTACAGCTAAAGGTGAGCCATAGTGCTAAGATGAAACTGGAATAAACCCTAGAAATTTATGCTGAATGCTTTTCCTAGCCAGACTCCCCAACAGGCAAGCTGTAGGGAACATTCACCACAGAAACCATTTTTAATTATTTCAGCCTCTAGGAATATCCGTACTACTATTTGTTTTTGTACAGAGACAGCGTACAAAAACCCTCAAACCTTGGCATTAATGCTACCATCAGTTAGCTTCTTAACTCACCCTGAAGAAGAAGCACAGAAAAGGCTATAACATGAAGGTATCAGCTATATAATTCAATCAGTGTATAGCTTTAAGTCAGGAACCCCCACAGACCTATTCTTAAAGGCAAGATGAAGGGAAAGAATACTCTTTTATGAAACAGGGCAAGAGGGTGTTTCAATTGCTATCTAGATTAGAGAAGATCTTGGTCAATGGGTGCTCCCAGAAAGAATTCACCACTAGCACAGCCTACCGTGGGTCTCTGGAGACCTTTGCTGAACAAAGGCGGTACCTGAACCAAAGGCTCTCAGAATTTAGAATTGCAGCCTATGCAGAAAGGAAGGACAATTGTCATAGCAATAACTAAAGCAAAGATAAATTTCACATAGATGTATAAACTAAGAGAAAATGGTGGAGGAAATGCAGAAGATTCATGTTATGACAGAGCCACTGTCCCCAGAACTCTTCTCCCCCCACCCTGTCTTACTGCCTCCTAAGTGACATTTACACAAGATGAAGTGCCTCTATGTAGAGCACTGCTCTTGCCTGGGTAGGCTCACTTGAGCTCCCCATGCAGACTTTCTGCACCCACTTGCTTTTGCCCCAAACCACTTCATTAGTTCAGCTACCTGGAGCAGTAATTTATGAAATCCCTTTTAAGTTTGGGACATACGTAAGAAACAGAATGCAATGGATACTATCCGGGACATGGGTGTCCACATGAATTTGCCTCCTTCTTGGGTATATTAACTTGCTGGCTATTCCATGTCCTTTTCTGCTCAGAAGGTGAAGAAGATCAGCAACAAAAAAGAAGACACAATATAGCTTACTCTTCTAATGGAAGATCTGCAGCGTATTGTCTGGAAAACATCAGCAAAGAACAAAGTCACCTGACTCACAATTCACCATGCACTTACACAGGATCAAGAACATCAGGGCAGATGGGTAATGATAACAGTCTGCAGAAGAGTAGGGTGCCAGCAAGATACAGTGGCAAATTTGGCAGAAGAGGGAAGGTATAAGCAGTGATCAAAAGAAGTGAGAAATATCAAGAAATCTAAAGCAAACTTGCTGTCCTATCTAAGTATAATGGATGAGCTGTGAGTATGGATAGAGGAACCATCTCAAAGCAAATGAAGATGATCCTCACATCATACTCAGAAAACAGAAATGTTCTATAAAAGACTTGGCTCAAGGTACCAGAAGATGAGGAGCTGAGTAAGGCCTTGATGGCAGGTATCAGAGGTTGGTTGTTGCACTGAGGGATGGGTTGGAAGTCAAAGGGGACAGGACAAGAAGGGGAGGTACCTGCTCCAATAGGTAAAGCTCCAGGGTGGCTTCAAAGAGACCTCCCTGATCACAGTCCTACCTCTGCTGCTAACTTTGTGCCCTCAGGCAATTAATTTTGTTCCCTTGCGATTCTATTTCCCTTCCTGCCTTTCCTGCCACCTATTTTGGACTGTATGTTATTTAGGATAGCAGCTGTTCTTATACAGTTCCTAGAACAATGGGGCTCCGATCTCACAGGAGTCTTCTAGACACTCCTAGAATACAAATAATAAATAAACTTAATTTAGCAAATATTTATTGAGTTCTCTCAGGTATTATAACTAATTACTGCCATTTTCCCTTAAAGAAATAATCCATCACTCTGCTGATGATAAAAGAGCTTTTGAAACAATGGATTTAAAATCTATCTATTCAGAGCAATAATTTGTTCTTATTTTTTTCCTATCGCCTTACGCAAATTCTTTGCTTCCTTGTGGGACAACTCTAAACTCTCTAAATAGTGTGAACTGAACAAGTATTGGGCAGGTTCAGATTCTGTACAATATAAAGATGCAGAGACATATTTTCTATTTCTAAAGACATTATGTACATACAGAGTCTACATTCCACTTGTAAGTCATTAATAAAAGAGCTGAACTATGCAGGATATGACTATCTAACCACCTAATTTGACAATGATATATTAACAGTAACATTTTTCCATTTCTTAACTCTGTGATTACACTCCAGTAATTCTATGTAATCCATTTCTACCTAATCTGTCTTTTAGTAGTGTACCACATAGCTTAACTACACTTTTGGTAGGCAAATGCACATTTTTAAGAGTAGTCGCTTATTTCAAATGCATCAGTTTGAGAGCCTTAATTCAGATATTTGAGGACTTATTTTCCAGATTTAAGTGAGACCTCACAGTTTACTCTTAAGAAAGAGCCAGAAATCTCAGAAATTTGGCACCCTGCATGAGAAGTTTGCCTACCTAGAGACTGTTTACTTCAGCTAGTTAGGAAGGGCTTGCTCTAGTTATCACTGGAAAGGTTCCCATGAATTTCAGCAGTACTCTTCACATACAGATGGCTAAAAAGTAGAAATTCTCCCTTCTAGTAGAAATAATAGCCTAAGTGAACAAGGAGAAAAGTTTTATCTTTTGTCTATATGACAAACATAGGATGCATCAATACAGAAACACAGAAACCAATCTTAAGTTTCAGCTCTACAAGTATAATGCCATGGAATGTGACTGAAAAGGAAATGTTATAAATAAATTCTTTCATTATTGATTTATTTTGTGGAGGTTTGAAATCCCGTTCTATCTATATGCAGCAATTTGAAATAGATACTTCTGATATTAAGCTGCTGGTATACCTGCTGTAATTGGAATGAAAATCTTGGCTGATTTTCATAACTAAAAATTCATTTAGGATTTAAGGAAAAGGCTTTCGTGTAACAAAGGCTGATAGCAATTCTAGTTGGAATTTTAAAATGTTATCAATCTTTTATAGACAGCTCTATAATAGTCCCAGATGGTAAACCAGATCATCCTACAGAGGATTCTAAAAAGAGAAAGCTATTGATAAAATAATTGAAGTAGTTCTTCATTTACCCTATTCCACAGGTATCATTAGTCTCAGGGACGATAACTGGATACTAATCTAATGACAGAGGACTCGAAAACCCAGATTACTTGGCATATACTGTGGTGAGAGTGAGCACATGGGCAATAACCACAGGTCAGGTGATAAGATATGCAGTTTCACTGACTGTTTCAGTCCCTGGACTGATAGTCTGATAGTCCCTAAACTGATAGTCCTAACTGATAGTCCCTAAAACTACATCCATTCATCCCAAGTAAGAGTATTCTTGGTGTGCAAGGCAGTGTGTAGCAGTGGACTGAATTTCAGGGATTAGGAAACTAATTCCAACTTGGTTACTCTGAGGTATATAACCTTCATCGTTTCATTGTATGACTGGCTTTCCCCTTTTGGCCTTATGCTGTCTAGACTTCAAGCTCTGTGTGGCAGGCATGTCTCTTAGTCTTTATGTACACAGCTCCCAGTACAATGTGGCCCTCAATCTCATTTGAAGCCCCTGGGTACTTCTAAAACTAAAAACATACAGAATCAGTAGTTCCATCAAAGCAACTCACGATACCTCCAGAGGCAGGTTACATACAGACAGACCTGGGGACCTCATTCACTTCCCAAGTTCATATAGAGATGAAACCCCATAAATGTGCTGAAACCCCACCCAGCCACTGGAAGAAGCATCTGGTTGTCACAACTTTTTGTCACCACTGAAGTCCACATGAAGAGGATTAAAAGGAGAAGAAAGGAAATAGGAAAAGAAAGAAAATGGACATGGAGACTGCAGAGACAGGTCAGTGGAGGTCTTTCAGTGTTCAGAGCTATGGGCACTAGATGGGTGGAACAGGATTGCTCTTGGTAAACAAGTTCAAGCAATACTACCACAAAATAGTAGGGCCATAGTACTGCTCATGTAACACTTGCTTTGGCTTCATAAGATGTCTGACAGCCCAGACTTTTACACTTTAATCTTGCCTTAGGGAGATGATGTTCTTATGCACAGCCTCAGTATTAGTTTGTTTTCAGCTGATCAGTTTTTGAAGTAAGCTCAGAATTAAATTGCATCAAATTAACCAGTTCTACAACAGTGCTCCAATCTCCTGAACTCCTGTTTACTGCAGTGAGTCTGCAAGCATCAAAACAGGACTTGGAGCTTCTAATTACCTTTGAGAATCTAAGCTGATTCCTCTGGATCAGTTTAGCATAGTTCCCACACACTCTCTCTGCTCATAAATCTGATTTTTATCCTATTCAGCAATACAAATTAAAAGGATAGAGACAGGTTTGCACTTTCAGCTATGGGTTTCCGGTATCAGCATGACAATTACTTGTGCTTTTAATTTTGTGCCTGCTACAGTAAGTGAATCTGCAATTATGTCAATCTATTAAAAACTAGGACCAAAGGTCAGCAGGTTTTCCATGACCATAGTATTATTAAAGTTTGTATAGATTCATAGTTTTTATGGATCTTTCCAAGTAGTACAGAAACATTCAGTTTGACAGAGACAATAACCGATAGCAGTAGATATATTCTTAATGGCCTAATGACCATTTTTAATTTGTATCAGACCTGTACAATACAAAACTGTGTTTCTAAGGTTATGCAAAACTAGCTGAGTATGAAACAAACAACAACAACAACAACAAAAACCACCAAAAAACACTCCACCATTTGAGCATGAAGTTTACTTAAAGTATCCTTTTTCCTCATTTGTACAAAAGCTGTCATGAGATGGAATGTTTTCTTGACTGCAATGGTACTCACTAAGTCCAGGAAAAAAAAGAGTTCAGATGAAATCTGTACACAACCTTTGCCCACAACACTTCTGAGGTTCAGACCTATTCAGATAAGTTGGGAGGAAGGCTTGTTTGAATGGTTGGCTGGTGTTCTTGCGATTGTGCTACTCGGTGTCAGGTTGGCTGGCTGTTTATTTAACACAGACCACAGTGCCTTAGTAGTCAAGCAGTTTGCAATCATTTGTTTGTCTTCAGAATATTTTAAAATTAAGGGAGCGTCATTTATCCTTTTGCACAGCTGGAGAATGGAGACACACATGACTCAACTCGACTTGTTTTCAGTACAGACTTACAATTTAGTTTCTGTCATTGAGTGCAGAATCACAGAGCATCATCATTGGGACCACCCAGACTGAGTAAAGGTGGCAGAACTCCATCCAGATTTATTAAGACTGAAACTTGGAATGTAAAGTTCCGCAGTGTTTTAAGGGAAGAAAGAACCTTCCTCATAGCCTTGAGTGAACTGCTTCAAATAAGCAGGTAAAGCCCACTCACTAATACCCTTTCAGACCTGGGCTAGTCGGGTCTCTGTTCTGCAACAGGTATCCTAATTTTCCCATCAGCAAAAAATTTCCCTCTCCAGCTCTGGAGTAGGCAGGATATTGGAGAGGGACTGTGAGAAGCTGGTCTCTGCTTCCAATGCACACCACTCCAGAGCTACTCCTGGATTGACGCAGGTACTTAAAATTATAATCTAGATCAAAATTACTTTCCCCAGTGTACATGGGACATCACAGAAACAAATCCTAAATTCCTGAGTCCTGATCCTATACCTTTGGCTGTGATATAATCTTTCCTGATTGGCTTTAAATCAGTTTGAAAGACTGGTCTCAGATGATGTCCAGCTTAATTCTGCAGAGGGCTTAAAATTAAAGGAGCCTGATATAAGATGCATTGAAAACACTGGAGAGTGATTTCCTAGAGATATCAGTGGCCTTGATATTCTCCAGCAAGTATGCACACACAACCTGCTTGAAAAAATAAGTAAATCCCTTCCAGATGCATGTGCTCCATATACCTTTCAAGGCTGTAGAGTTAAAAAAAAACCAAACCCAACCTCTCTCGTTTTATTAGGAGATTTGTAAAAGTCTTGTTATAATTTCAATTTCCCATTCAGGTTGATTTATGGATTTCCCCCCTTGTTTATGGCTTTTTTAATGCTCCACTTTATAGAAGCCATGAATACATCAGGATTTGCACCAAGGACCTCATATAAGTAGCTCAACATCAGCTGACAAAACAGCAGTCAGATTTAACAAGATTTTGCTGCAGGTTTTCTCAATCTCCTTTGCACCAATTACAGAAGGTAGGGTCAGAAAGAAGGCTTAACCTAGAAATTTTTGCAGAGATTTTAGCAATGCCATGTTTAGAACTGTTTTCCTGATCCCTATTATGTTGTTAGCCCAGCAGAGGGAAGAAACAGTTTAAAGCATGTCACAGTAGGAGCTGTCTTAATATTAAGTGTTAGATCACTGATGGCAGATGTGACATATTCCAGCTTTGTTGTAGGGTTTGAAGGCTTGTACAGAATTGTTAAATAAAGCAATGTGATTTTACTTTCCTTTTATTTTTTTAGAAAAATAAAATAAACATGAAGGGATCACTGCATGCCCCTGTTAACACAAACTGAGTCAAAGCCTGTGAATGTATCATCACGGTAGATGCTGTAATGAATAGCTCACAAAAAGGCCTGCTTTGTTGGACTTTTTTTTTAATTGGGTCATAGTAGGTCACTTCTAAATCTCCAGGCAATCAACAGGAACTATTTTTACACAGATGCAAAGTAGTAATATGAATATTCAAACATGATCTAATTAATTTTCTAAAAGCCAATGTCTTTTTCTGCCAGAGCACAGATTATCATAATTTTAACCTTCAAATTTGAGAAAGAAAAATAATAAAAATCTAAATCGTTAAAAAAACCTTCAAATTATGAAATGGAATCCCTTATAAGGATAATAACAAACAGTTCACAGGCCTCTTAAGCTAGAGGAACAAAAACACCTTTAACCTTGTAAAACTTTGACATATAATTGTCTGATGCTTTTTTTCCATAAACTGCTATGATTTTTATCAGGACCATTCAGAGAAGCATATGATCTATTTTAAAACTCTTTAGGCATCCACAACAAACCTTTTCTGGTTTTTAATGTTTTTATTTTCATGTTGTAAAATTTGCAAACTAATATATGTCACTATACATGTGACAACAGTACGCAGACATATCAGCAATATATAATAATTTCCCTATGTACAAGAGATGCCAATTTTTATGTTTTGTTCCTGGTTAGTACAGAAGAGAAAAATGCCAGCCCTGTGTATGACAGCAAGCAACATGGCTTCTAGTCCTCAGCAGTAAATATACCTGGAATATGGACAGAAGTGGCACTTAGCCTGAACATCCATCATCATTTTGATAGTTTAAAGTGCATCTGGTCCTTTGGAGTATATTTGCTGTGATTACCCAGTTCAAGTCTTTTCCAACTATTGTATGCGTCATCAAATAACAGTAATGAAAATAACTGCAGCCATTATTATAGTGTTTAGGACTTTGCCATCTGTTGAATATTAGCCTTTGCCTTCCCCCAACTGGCATGCTGTTTTGCCAAAATCGACACACAAGCAGTGTCACCGTACTACACTTGTATGCATTTGTATAGCTCTTTTGTTTTTACATATCCCAA
Organism: Mycteria americana; assembly: GCF_035582795.1. Classification (NCBI taxonomy): domain Eukaryota; kingdom Metazoa; phylum Chordata; class Aves; order Ciconiiformes; family Ciconiidae; genus Mycteria; species Mycteria americana. The sequence goes on along the minus strand of NC_134366.1, from coordinate 29,663,824 downwards.
GGAATTCCACAAAACAGTGTTAATAGAGCCAGTAATTACCATGAAAACAGGTCAGACAGAATAAATGTAGTTCAAGCACTGACACCCAAACACCATGGAGTGTAGAGCTGGGGACTGCAGTCGATATTCACCACTGCAAGATATGCACGCATGAAAAGTTAATGCAACTGCGTTAAGCATATGTTAAGAACTGGTAGTCTCAAACCCAGATCCTAACAGAATTTTTACTTTGCAATCAACATCTGTAAAGAGTCTTACGTGCCAGGTAATGTAGAGTACTAGCATAATACCCCACAGGACAATTAAATAGTGTATTCATAGAGCTGCCCTGATAAAATATCAATATTTGCCCTCATATACCCATATAACCATGCCCTCATGCCCCCATTCAGAAGTGTCCCAGCATCTGAACACCAGAAATGACTGCCCAGACCTCAAACCATAAAAAATTCTCTTGTTTTCTGAAGACTCAAGTCCCTTTGAAGATAAAAAGGATAAAAATATTCTGATATCAGAAATTCCCTGAGCTTAGAGAGCTCATCAGTCACAAGACTGATGGAGCAGGCTGTATCATCCATAGCAATATGCACATTCGCACTGCACCTGCCATGCAAGAGATCATTCTAAACAATATCCTCCTTATGCATTATTATTTGCTACATCACAGATGGTTAAGATGATTTTGTAAAATTCACATGGTACTTGCTGGAAAATGCTAGGTTTTAATAGTGACTACTTCAAAGACAGCATGTGACCATCAGTTTGGAAAAAAAAGTCAAGAAAAGGCACTGCACTGAATAATTTCAACAGGAAATCCAATCAGCAGGAAAGAACTCTATCAGATATAACAAACCAACCACCAAAGACCTTGTGAGTATTCATTGCCTGGGTTGGATTGACTAGGAAGGGAAGGCAAGAGATAAAGATTGTTATATGAGGATGAAAAGTTCTTTGGGAACATTCATACTAATCATTTCCTGCACAATTTTATGCCTGGAATGTATCAGCTGCACTACATTTATTTTCAGCAATTATTATTTTGGAAAAGTTGTGACACTATAGTTTCATTCTCCAGTCCGTAAAAACAAGCTGAATGGAGGATAATGTCTCAATCTATCGTCTTAAGATGGCAAGGAAGCCATCTTAAGTAAGGGTGTCACAGTAGTGAATTTGACTGAAGACCAAACACAGCCAAGTGTGAAGGAGGTTCTTACAAAATTTTTAATAGCAAAAGCTCTCCTTTATCACGTCTGAAAAGTCATGTGAGCCATGAACATGTATAGCAAAAAAAGTACCACCTACAACCACAAACAAGACTAAGAAAAACAAACACAATTCCACAACCTCCAGGCAGACCACAGTACACAAAATGCAGCCTGGTGTTTCCTGATGAACCGCCTCCAGTTCCATCCTCAACTAATCAGAATTGTTAGTGTTATATTAAAATAAAACTGTAGTAGCTTAGAATTCATAACCTTATCAAGAACCTATTATTACTTGAACTTCCAAAAAAGGCAAAAGAATATGGTACTCCAGCAAACACTCTAACCATTAAACACTTAGTATTGTTCTTTTGGAAACAAACCAAAGCTTACTATTAGTGCTACAGTTCTCAGCTGTAGAGTGGAGGTACTATGAACTGTAACTGCTGTCCCTGTTTTTGGAGACTGCTGATCTAGCAGTGTATGACTGCTCAGAGAGAAAAGAGGTTTAGAGCAACAGAAATAAGCTTCTGTAAATCTAATTCAGTTTGCTTAATTCAAGACTCTAGATGACTCTTATGTCATCTTTATAACCTTGAGTCCTTAAATTACATAAACTGAGCAGGAGAGGAAAGATGCATTAAAACATGTGCGGAACCATGGCCAGGATTTTCTTTTGATTTTCCTCCCAGTTCCTTCTCAGCTTGCCAGTATGTCTGAACATTTCATTGGTATTTTCCCTATTATCATTATCCAAGTTTTTCATTTTTAAAATAGATGAAAAGTGTAGAAGATGGGAGAGAGTAGCTTGCTTCTTTCAGCCCCATCATTTTGGAACACACAATTTTCCAAAATATGAGAGGTGATTCCTCTGTTGGGGAGGTTATAAAAGAAAACAAATGAGCATAGAACATCCAGAAGAACTGATATCTTGAGGGGTAAAGTGATCAGCCACCAATAAGATGAAGAATCATCTTCAGTTCCTTTTCATACTCTCCCCACATTAACGCACTATGAGATAGAAGCTCTCTTGGGTTTCAGCTCTCTCTCCATCTATCTCACTGTTTTTAATCAGAAGTTCAACCCTAGAGGAAAGAAATCTTCTCAACTGGTTTACTGTAATGTTTACATTACTGTGAAAAATTTTGGCTTCAATAAAGTGCTGTGTTTTTTAAGACATACTATTTCATCAAAATATGCCTGAGCAGTGTAATTCTTCAGAATCAGCTGGATCAGAAAAATGCAGGGTAAACTCAGACCCCATCATGGAAGCAGAGCTACATGCAACTCACACTTCACCATAGCTCTGTGGGAACTGTAATCAGGCTAAGTGCTGTAAAATGTAGCTGCAATTATTTGCAGATGAAAAATTCCAGCTACAGTTATTTCTTGAATCAAAATTGAGGATGAAGAATTAGAGGTCACTGTTAAACTAAGAGCATTTTAGTGTAATGTTTGTCAAGGTTGTCTTGCTCAGGTTTTTTGTAGTTGCTTTTATAGGATAGGGTAAAAATAAATTCTAACATTCTGCACACAACTTCTTCATATTCAAATGCAAAGCCGTGGACAATTGAAAATGCTGCCAAGCAAAACAATGCTACAGGCCATCTTCACTGATAGAAGCACAGCTGGATTGAGAACCTTCGCTGAGATCTCCACTAGAGCATGGGAGTACAAATATTGGAGAAATGGCCACATAAATGGGCAATGGGCAATCTGCTGTGATTTCTAAGGATACAAAATTGGACCAAATTAGAGAAAATTATAAATCCAGACTATTTAGCCATCTGTGGAGTCAAAACGCAAAGTACTGGATTAGACAAAAAGTCTAATAGTTTCATTAGACTTTGAAGCTGATTTACGGTTCACTATTTCCCCCATCCATTTGGGAATAACCTGGAGACAAAAGCCTTTATCTCATGTGGAAGGACACGAGGCTATATCATCCGCAGCTTGAAGTACAGAGAGCATGTTAGGTGAAGGGGAAATGTGATAGAAGCTACAAAGAAGATAACAGAAGCCAACTAGAGGGAAGTCTGTCTGGGGAATACATGCAGAAAAAAAAAGGCTATTTATACTGCTACTCTGAAGAGGTGCATACTTTGTGTTTTCGGGAGTACTGCATAAACACATATGCAAAATTCAGCTTAGTGTTTGTTTCAACTCTCTCAGCTGGCTACTAGCCATAAGATCTATCCCCTATTACAGATACAGACTTTCTGAAGATCACAAAATAGCTCCTGTTAACTGAGCTTGTTTGACATCCAGACCCTCATTCTGATCTGATACTGAAATGTATTTCTTCGTTTCACACCAAAATCAGTTTTGCAAACATAAAAAAGATTAAATACTGACTTCACTATTAATTCTTGAACCTGAATCAAAGCTTCTATCAAAAGAATTACTGTGATCCCCATCTGTTAAAAGTTAGGCAAAAGCCTATAAAACAAGCTGCATCCAACAAATATGCCATACAGTAGGATTATGTGAAAGGTAAAAATCTGAAAATCGTATTAGCACACATTCAATGGCCATGAGAGGTGACATGAAACCAGACATGCCTGCAGCAACAGTTGTAAAAATTATCCTGAATTACTTAGTAAATGCAGAGTTATTTAAGAAAAAAGAGAAGCATGTTGCTTTCTTAACTCTGTGAAAGATCTTGAGGCCCTAACAGACACAGTGAATCAATCAATACATCTATACAATCAGGAGTTATGGTAGTTATTACTCATTCATTATGATGTAGCATTCTCTAAAGCCAAATTAAGAGAACAGGAGTGAGGTATTAAGAAAGGGCTGGCTAGTAGATTGACACATGCCATTGTGCTATATTAGATCAATTAAACCATCCAGATAGTCCTTTGAGGATAAATGGGTAGATGCTCAAAGAAAATATCTGCACAATCTGATGAAGACATTGAAACAGCAATTCATCATTGCCTTCAATATGAATGGCAATAAAGACTGAGCAAATGACAGATGTTCTATACAAAGTCAGCCATTGTAGAGGAATGCAAGAGATAAGACACTTTAACTCTTTCCAGTAATGACTGAAAAAACACCAAGCCAAAATTCCATGATTATAGAAATATTATTCCTCTAGAAAAAAATCTCCTGCTGTTAGAATGGGCCAGTCTGCTCTGCCAAACTGCTCTGAGCACACAATCTTACTGCAAACAGACTATAAATGAAGTTACTTTTTACCAGCAACAAACCTTGTAGTAATTACTTACTACAAGTCATTTATTGGTTAAAAAGGAATGTATTCAGGCACTTACCAGCACTGGAAGTGGCTGGTAAGAGTGAGGAACATGCATCACTTATCCACCAGCTTAATTGAAAAGGTTGCTGGAAGTAAGTTTGCAGAAGTTAAAGTAGTCTCAGGTTCACACTAATTCTACAAGTGGATCTCAAAGACACATTAAACCACCCGTGCCTGCTGAACCACTCTTGCATTGTTCCTTTTCATCATGTCACATCTGCTCCTTTCTCTTCCCCGACTGTGCTCTAAAACTGTGAGTTGTGTGTCCCTTGAGAGCCAAGAAATGATGCTTTAAGCCTATTCAAGATTGCCCTGCTGTCAAAAAGAATGATCCCCCTTCCCATGGCCTCAGATTTCCATTTCCGCCTTTTCATCAGCTCTAACACTAAATGGAGCCATGCAATGAGTCACATCAGTTTACTGACCCAAAGGGAAACTTCTATTTTTTTTGGAGGGTTAGTTCTCAGTGTAAGCCATCACACAATCACACGCTCACTAGTGCCAGCACAACAAGCAGGCAAGGCTGGAGGGAAGGGCAGGACCACCCTTTTCTTCATGCTCGTCATAGACTAGCATAAGCTGAACATAGCACCACTGCCTTAGAAGCAGCGCTGTTATTTAGCAGCAGTTCAGTTCTCTCGAGAGCAGGGAAGTGAAAAGCTACTGTTAATTAGTAGCCGCAAGTGTTTACACTAGCCAGGGGACTACTAAATGCTTGTAATTTCTGGCAGAAGCTCAGATCCTCCAGGACCAAGTGCATATTTACAACATCAGCCAATGATTAGAATTGATTGTCATTCCCCAACCTTGAGGAACTGAGCTGCTGCCAAACACCCAGATCACACAGGTGCAGGAGAGCCCAAAAGGGTCTCACAACTTCAGAGAGCTTCAAATAAGGGTTCTTCCACCAGACAAGAACAGCTCTTCTTTCCAGGGATGAGGACCCAGAAAGAGGCAGAACTTGAGTGCTCCTGCAGACTGTGGAATATCAGCAATTTTCCATCTCTGAATAGTTCTGGCAAAAGATGCTAACAGTTTGCATGTAAAGGTTTGTTGATGTTTCAGCGGTCGTGCCACCTCACAGAAAAACTTAAGATGGCCTGCAGTGACAACACTCAGAGCAATCGAGAGTATTCTGTAAGCTAGGGACTATTGCTCTTTCTGGCAGGGGAAGCTATTAGGTCCCTGGGGCGGAGGGGATCACGTCTGCAATGGGAGGACATGTACCCTGGCTCACCATAAGCCATTCAACCTCTTTGCATAGCTACTGACTCAGGTTTTCCAGGTAAAATTGCAGGGCTTGAAGGAAAATGAGGATCACTGGCATGGCAAGCAATAAGATCTTTCCATGTTCCATTGAAGATGGCAAAATCCCAAGTCTTGACTATGGAAAAGATTGCTGGAACTAAGTCAGGGAGGAAGTCAAAGAAAATATCCAAAATCACCGAATGCCTGTACAGCCCCACTTGAACACCACCAAGCCAGTGTCAAGAAAGCTTTCAGTACATCAGTGTTGGGATTTTCTCATTTATGCAAAACATCAGCATCTTCCAAAACAAATTCTCCTTCTCCTCACAAAAGAACATGAAAATGTTTCCCTTCCTTTAATTATCCTAGCAATTAAAAGGTAGAATATTGAAATTAACTAGAGAACATTTTGTGCTTTCTCTATTACCAAGTATTTCCTTGCTTCTCACTTGTTCAGCTCCTTTTTCATGGGTTTGCAAGCTAATTCGTCAAAGGTACTCATCAGCAAAGACCCTTTTAAGTGCCAAGGTTTTCAAAATCTAATTTCCCAGAAACTTTACAGGCATGCATTTATAACACTTGCCAATATCACCTCAGGTGATAATTTTGGTAAAGATGGACCTTAATTAATATTTAAAGGGAGTATTACACAGTGAAGAGGTTGATTTTAGTCTACAAAGCAGTCTGCAACAGTTGGGACTTACCAGAGAGGGGTTTTTTTTCTAGCCAATCCAGCAGCTGATATTTCCATATTCCAGATTTCTGCTAACTGTGCGTTGTGTTGGCAAAATGATAGTGTAACTGTAGTGCTGTTATCAACATGGAATACAAAAGGGGGGTCAGCTTGATATGTTAAAGAGACAACCAATAGAAAGAAGCATAAGCAATTAATTTTGGAGTGTTGCGTTTACTGAATTTACTCATTTTTTAAATATAAAATGATTGTGCCTTTTTTTTTTTTCACAAACTGATTGCTTTATTTTTTTAAATATGCTTAAGGAAGGTCTGAGTAGACTCTGTTGTTGGTCTATTTATCTTTATCATATATAACAACAGTAACGATGTGAAATTCAGGATTTTCATTATATTAAATCTCATTGCAGAAAAAATTATTTGCTTGGTAGTCAGATCTTTTGGTCAATTGGTCATCACTTCCATCATCCATCAGGAAGATTCAGTCACCTCGCTTGTCCTAGCTCTATCCCCGTGTCATACCACTACCATTCTGTATCCTCTGGCAGAGGCAGTCCTTGAGCTCCAAATTGTTGGAGAGCAAAGATGTGTTCTGGGGAGGCATCACCATATGCTTGTTTTAGATATTTCTAGTCATCTGGTCACTGTCTATATGGGCAGATGCTACAGAGCCAGATGTACCTTTAGGTTTGACACAGTATGACACAGGCTGGACATCTTATGATTCACACTAATATCTGCCCTCTGGAGCAACGTGCACTGCACTATAACTCAAATATCACAAACAGAGCTTTTGCAGCAGTAGAAGACAATTAGTAAGGGTCCCAAGAGCAGCTGACCTGTGGTAGTAACTGTCAGTAGAGATACACAGGTTTAAAGTCCTTAGCCTATCCCAAATGCCACATCGACAATTAATCTTATTTTTTTCACTGAAGTATGACATTACCACAAGCTGAGGAATTTCTAGGCAAAGTTGTCTCTCAGCCTACACCGCTTTCATCTCACCACATTTACAACATATTAGCAACTAAAAATGCTTTACTTTCAGAAGTGGAATATATTTAATTATGAAAACTACATATTAGTTTGTCTTTCTGTTGCAGAGCCATGAGGCAACAGTGCAATTTGCAAGAAACAGGAACTGGAGAGTTCAGGCTCGAAGATGTGTGTAGACCTCCAGGTAGATTAGCAGGGACAGACGTTAGGTCAGCTACAGCCAAAGTGAGCAGTAAAGATCCCCTGCTCAAAACTACCTTGGAGAAGTACCACAGGACCAGCATCTTCAGAGATAAAATGGCAGCTATGCAGAAGCTCTGCTAAAATTTACTGGTCTGTAAGGGGAAGGCTCTCCCATGTCCCCACTCTGAAGTACCATGGAGAATTTCTTCGTAAAGCCTGCTTTCTTATGCTTTACATTGGGATATCTGAAACTTATTTTTATGTCTGTTCACCATTAGTTGACTTCAAGGGTATTTTGTAAATGAGAAGGTTCTGACAGTCAAAGCATCTATTTCCTTTATGGTCTGTTTCTATTTGCTGCAAGATTTTCTTATGAAAACTTTATTGCAAGATTTTCTTACATTCTAATTTTGTAAATATGAAAAGAAAAGCATACAGAATATTAATCAAGCCCTAATTCCGTCTTTAAGGTCAAACAAAATTTTTGAAGTTGATATATCTGACAAAGGATTATGACTATATCTGCATCTTAAAAGCGGGTTTGAGAAACATCAAATGATTCCAGTTCTAACTGCAAAGCCAAGAGAAAACACCTTTGCACAGAACATTTCAATTGTTTTCAATAATTTACTCAAGTATTAATTTTCCAGGGTAGATGAGTGTACAATGAGTATAACAGTTTCAACTACATTGCCATAAGTGTTGCATTACCATAAATTAGGCCGGTCACCTACCAGTCAGCAACATTTGAGAACGTACAAAAGTTTACAACCAAAGAACAACAAAGACAATTTTCTCTGCCTCCCTCAGCACAGTATATGAGAACAATAACCTGCCTCGCCTGCTTGTGGCATTCAACAGCTTTAGTAGAGGTATATTACAGTGCATTAATATTTCACTATCTCTTTTTGGCTTCATTCACGGGGGGCGGGGGGGGAGGGGTAGGGGTGGAAACCTGCATTGTTTTGCCCTGTATTCTATTGCTCCAGATGTATTGTTCTTTCACTTTGCATGATTGTATAGGATCAAGACATCCTCCTTCAGGGAAGGAGAAGCCAGCTCATTAAAGCAGAATATCACTGGATGGCCTATTTGTCTTGCACTGTTGAGGTCCCCGACAAACAAGAGTGTCCAATAACAACTGATACTTGGAACTAAGAGTAGAGAACTTTATTTCTTGTCTACTGAGCCCTAGAGAAACAGTTCCCAAAAACATGGTGGCCAAACCTCACTTGAGAAATTAGACAGCACTTGTGCCTTGCAGCATATTAGTGTGGGCTCTGTAGTCCACTTTATCTTTCAGTTTCCTCATTGAGACTACTGTCCTGGGGAGCAAAGAATAGACTTGTTTCCCCCTGAGTCCAGCTGCTAGCATGGTACCACCATATTGATTAGTGAAGGAAGAAATCATGTTTGGTCCTGCTACTGGCTTCTTTTAGGGGAAGCATGCATTAGTACTAATGCGCTAATCTCCTTTGGAAAGGAAACAGGAGATAAGAGCCTCCTCCCAAGGAGAAAACATTGAAAAGGTCATATTTTTATAGCAAACTGAAGAGCAAATATAAGCATAGAGGCAATTTTGTGCCAAATCCTATTTTGAGTGCTTCTTTTTTGTTTTTCTGAAGCAAAAATATCATCTGAGCCGATTTTTTTCATTTTTGTGCTCAGTCCACGGTTTACCACCTTTCATGATGAATAAAGTAAAATGTGGCTATTTTTCATGAAAAACTGCCTTTTGTACTTTAAAGAAAATGTCCTTGTCATTTTTTGCATACTGCTTAGTCCAAAAAGAGTTATTTGGCAAGCTTCAAATGCTGTATGTATATAATCAAAGGGGAAGCTTTCATACTTGACTGAGTTTGGAAGTAGTAGATAAGAAACAAATGCATTAACACATAAAAACAACATATACTAGAACATAAGTCATGGCCACATCTATGTGGAACATGATATTTATAACAGTCCTGATTTAATACTCCAATGCAAAAGGACTACAAGTATGCTTAAGGTACTAGAAAGTTGAGGCTTTGGGTACTGATTCAGTTCTGTGAAGTCCACAAGAAGTCTCTGGGTATTGCATTAGGTACTAAACACATAGAAAATGCATCCTGGCATCCTGGAAAGTGCTGAAACATGTGTAACATAATCAAAACAATTTCCTTGTCTTTTCAGCACTTCTGATCAAACCTTAACATTATGCAAACACAGATGTAGTTAGGTTACTGATTACATAGTCAATGACTTATTAAAAAAACCCCAACACCATGCCATTTTCTCTAACATATCATACCACACATCACAATTTACTATTTTGGCTTTTTACATGTTTTCATTTTTAAAGGAAGGAAAGCACTCTCTAAAAAAAAAAAAAAGCACCCTTTAAAATAATATTTTTGTGACATTAGCTTAAGAAATTCACACTCACCGAAACGTCAAGCAATTCAAAGTTATGATTTCCATGGCAAATGCAACATCCACACTGCACGTAGGCCTGAAAATAGCTGCCAAAGGAAGTGTTAGAAAATTCTCTGCAAGGTAAAAGGGGACTAAGTTAAAATTCCTGTGAGAACCATCGCTTTGAATTCCTTGACTCCTCTGTGCATGTACATTCTTATCATGACATTGTACAGACATACTTTTTTGCATTTCATACTACACTTCCACTACATTTGTAACACCAGAATATTTCACTGTGAATGTTAAGCACTGGGATTCTAATACCTTGTTCTTATGGAAAAGGCTTACCAGAGCAGAAGCTGAGCTGTATTAATTTATTGTCATGATGAAGGGAATAGTGAGAATCAGAACTGACACTAACTCTTTCTATTTTCTCTGCTACTTTTTGATTGCAATCATTGTGGTCTCCACAGATGTCATATCCATAACAGGCACACCAGCATTTGAAGCAGTTTACTGAGGCTGGAAAACAATTCTGATAAAAATGTGCTGCTGCCAGAACTTGGCATATTAGAGTGTCTGAAAAGATTGCCAAGGTTGGCATTTTGCCTATGTTGCCCAGGGCCATAGAAGATTGACACAAACTAAAAATAGTTGAAAAGATCAAATGTGTTTGTTTTCATGAGGCACTTTTCTTTTAAAACACAACTTGCCTGTCAGACCACAAGCACCTAATATGACAAGGTGCTGATAACTTCATGAATAGTGCTGGGGATCATATGGGTTTTGTATGGTTTGAAAGCACTCTACAGAACTGGACCTACAGCACATGTTGATATGTAAAATGTTATGCTAAGGTGGAATTTTAAAAAAGAGCCAAAGGACTCAGAAAATCAAATCTCAGTGAAAATCATACAAATCATCTAGAAGTTGATGGAGGAAATTAAAAACAGATAGGGGGGTAGTATTTGGTCAAGTTTTTGATCAAGTTTTTGATCAAGTGTTAAGTGCTATGGCCTTCCTATACCCACAGAAAATTCAAAACTTGAGACACATACAATCTGAGTAATAGTACATGGTACACAATTCGCCCAGTTTTGCAAAGACCCTCTTCTGATTTTTGAACTTGGGTTTGCCCCATGTCTTGTAGAACCGTTTGGATGGATGCAGACAGCCATACACAAAATTATTAATTTCCTTTTGATTTTTTAAATCATTTTGCTTCTAGTTTTTTGTGCTTTCCTTCTGTCAGTCATCATGAACCAAAGATGTTCAGACAAAAATGTGTGCAGGATGTCAACTTCCAAATCAATCACAATTGCTTAATCGGTCAGATGTAACAGGTTCACAACCAATATCAAACTCCTACAGAGGATTTTTCAGAATGTAAAGATTACATTTTTAATTGATTATTCTAGGCAATAAAGGAAAGATAAGCATGGGACAGCATTCTATCAAACATTTTATAAACAGAAAAAGATGTTCACTCTGAGTTCAAATGATTACTAATTGTGAACTGTTTACGTACTTTAGAACTTAATGCAGTCTTGGAGAAGAAAGAACATAGGCTGTACACAGAAAGCAGTAGGTGGGGCAATCTTCCAACATTTACCACCTCTGCCAGTTTCTTCCCTAGATCTTTTCCTAAATTCCTTTGAACCAGAAGAACTTTGTAATTTACAAATTCATATTGCATAATTGCAAAAACGCAGGGGAATTTTGGGTTCCTTCTAGTGGATTTTCATAAAGCTGCCAGAAGCTCCTTTCAGATTTTGTACATACAGATGATGTAATTGCTTCAAACTAAAATCTGAAGATCTCTGGCATCTGAAGGAACTAAAAGGATAGCAAAGCTTCCAGTGACTTCAGAGAGGTAGAACCAAGACCAAATTTCCTATCAATTCCAATTACATTTTACATGGAATTAATACAAAATGAGGTCTGTAGACTACATAATCTGTCTCTGTGGAAGGATATTGTGTGTTTGAGAAGCAAAAAAAGCATTTTCTCTGGAAAGCTGTTTCTAGCAACCAGTTATAACAGGAGCAGGACTGTATCTGAGGGACATTATGATTTTCAAAGCTACTGCCATTCAGTTGTGGAAGATTGTGGGTTCAATTTTTTTTGGATCTGATACAGATGAAGTACTGAGTTTCTCAAGAGAAGTAAATAAGAAAACTATTTTTGCAAGATGAATTTTCCTGAAGAGCCAATAAAACTTCATTTCACAAACTTCTCTCAAATGCTGATCCACACATTTCTAGTTACTGGTTGTTGGGCAGCTGCCGAGTCATCACAGTGACTGACATCTTTTTCCTTTCCCCATATACTTTTGACTTTAAAAAATGCTTATTTGGTGCATCACTAGCAGTTTTCAATACACTGGTTACTGTGCCCTGCAGACCTCTGAGTGGAATTAGACTGTCCTGGCCCACAGAGGCAGATTCTCCAATTACTATTTCCGCAATATTGGCTCTCCCTGCCTCTTCCAGAACGATAGTGGGGTGGATGCTACAAAGCACAGACCCCATTGAACTTTCATGCTTACACCTTTCTTCCCTGCTATTTACAGATATTGTGGCATAGGGCAATAATAAGCAATGCCTCTTAATGCTTGAGTACAAATAGCCCTCCAAGCCTTTTCACTCAGTTAGCCTTCTCTCTTTTTTCCTTCCTCTCAGGAAGGGATATGTGTTCTTCTGAGGAAGACATTCGATATGTCCATCAAGTTTTCTTCTTCATTACACTAGCAGTAGTGGAGCTTGTCTCTGTTGGTGGCTGTGATTGCATCTGCGTGTTATTGGCCTATTACTTATAGAGATTGTTGGCATGTGTGGATGAGTTTTACTACTAGAAGTTTCATACTGGAAGTTGGCCATATGGGAAACATCTCCGTGATTACTGGGAAAGAGGTTAAAGATATCCATGCAATTTCATTGTCTCCATTGAGGGATTCATGGATTGCAAATGACCTTTTTTGTGTCTCAGTATCTACGTAGCTAGAAATATATGTTAACGGAGCAGCTGTCGCCAGTCTCATGCATTCAGAGACATCCTGATCCAATTAGATTGTCACTGATGGATTCATGTTTGCAATACATTTTGGTCCCCAATTTGTACTCTGGACAAAAAACTAATTCCTACCTTCTCTAGTGCTGCTCCTCATTTCACCAAATCTTCATTAACAAAAACATAAAAGCACAATAAATGCACGCTATTAGTGAAACAAAGGATACAGTAGTACTTTTAATTTCTTCCAAATTATGGCACAGCTGCCACTAAAATAAGAGGAAAGCTATTTCAAGGGACATTTTCGCTTTCCATGTGCTAAAAAGGGAAGTTATTAAAATGTTCTCTATCATGAAAATTTGTAGTATATCTGATTTTATGCCCTCTCTTTAAAAGTAATGAAGAATTTTCCTACTAAACCAGGTGTTTTGATCATAAGGTAACTCAGAACAAAATTTGTCTCATGCCATGTTCATGAACAGCAGTTAACACAAAGGTTTCTATGGCTGAGGTCTCTACTTTCTGTCAAAACACAAATATTAATGCACAGCAGATCTTTTTAGCAGTAACACATTTAGACGTATCTTCCAGTTTTCAAGCACATTTTCACAAGCAGCAGACTTTACCTACCTACTCTTATACAGGACTCCAGACAAGTCTGATATCTACCTTTGAGTCAATTACAAAAACTTATTGAAGAGGAGGCCTTAGACCTAAGACCTAAAAGCTACAAAAGGTTTATAAAGTTAGCAACTATCACTTGAATCATCATAACACTCAATGTGCACACTCTAAGACTACCTGAAATCCAACATAACGACACTTAGCTTAGACTTTCCTTTGAGTTTTAACGTAAATGCCATTATCTTGCAATTGGGGTAGATTAAGAACATACATGCCAGCTGTGCCTGTTGATCAGATGACTTTTACGACTTTTGATCACTAAAGCGCGTAGGATCAGGACCAGGTCCCCAGAACTCAATACAAAGCCTGTAGATAACTGTTATAGCTTTACTATTAAGTTACCTAGGACCTAAGTGAATAAGAATAATTAAGTACAAAATTAACATGACATAGTTTTTCAAATGAAAATACTTCTGTTGTCTTGTTCTTCTATCAGAAGCCCATCAGCTGGGTTTATTAACACAAATGTAACGGTTATTCCCTCCCAACCCTTCAGCCCCTCAAATTCAGCCTGGGACCTAAAAGACTCATAGTGTGCATCTGACTCACAAATTACCTCAGAATCAGATCTTACATGCTGAGATTCCTGTTACATCTTGCCTTGCTGCACACTCTGTCTTTAACACACAGCACAGGGCCAGGTGCTCTTTCCTCTCCACTATACCATGCCTTCAAGTATATTCTGTGAGATATCACTCTCACACACTGGAAAAGGGAATTTTCAAAGGCTTTTGAGAAGGTTTAAGACCTTCACAGAAAAGTTCTGGTGTTGTTGGCAAATCTAATGTGTTCTCCCATAGCTGCAGGCACTGAAAGTGAAACTTGGTCTAATCAGTGAAGCAATCAGGTATGTCTATTAAAATACACTTTTGCTGAATTCAGCATGAATACAGCAGTCAGCTGATCTCCTCAGAGCAGTTGTTTGGTCTCTTGAGAAAGGGCCAGTTTACAGAGCTACTTTTCAGTCCAACTGTTGAGCAATGCAACTGTTCCTCCCTATAACTCAATGTTGCTGTTATGGCTAGTGCTTAACTCCTGCTTTTGTAAACAATGAATACAGTCATGTACAAGTGCTCTACTTAACTAACTGGGCTCTGTAAATTTCTATTATCTAATACAAAAAGACGAAAATATGAGAACACTTTATCCTGGTTTATTGCGGCCCTTTAACAGTGTTGGAAATGTTCCATCAAGAAATTGTAGTCCCATTATTTGCTGTAGGATGGATTCATCAAAAAAAGAAAATTCCTTTAAAGGCATTAACCTTTGCAAAAAATTGCAGAAGGCTGTAATGGCAATTTGCATGCCTTATGCATTAGACAATGTATAAAGTGCCTGATCCAGCACAAAATATCCATAACCTTATGGACCATGCAAGCTCAGGATGCTGGTTCCACAGCAGGTGAGTTGACACATTCAGATGAAAGGTCAAACTGCAGCAGAAAACAAATACCAAAAATACCTCAAGTATGAGTTGTGAATGGAATCCCTGCATCCATCTGACACCACCCCTGGTCTCTAGACAGTACCCCCACTGAGAGCCATGTGAATTGCAAGACTCCCATTTCCACGCTGCCCTCCTCTCTCATTCCTTTCTTCTGTTCCTCAGGACTGTGAACAATATGGTGCTTCTTCACAACTTACCTTCACTACTATCTTCTGCTTCCTTGCTCCTTAAATATGCATAGCCAACAATAAACAAATCTGCTGGAACAGTAATGACCTGGGTTTCAAAGCCAAATCACCAACTCGGGATAATTCATGCTGATTCCTGTTTGTCCCTGCTGACAATAACTGCATATTTTTCCATACCAAATAAGTTTTAAATGCTTGGACTTTTTATTATCATTATTCAGGTAATCAGAAGAGATCAAGTTTGTCTAACTGTTCATTCGCATCCACTTAAACTATTTTGTGAGACAACTGACACAACCTTTATTTCCTGTACAGTACCTATACCAGCACCCCATTCAGATTTAGCAGTAAAGAGCAGGAAAATTTTGAAAAGGTTTGAGAGTAGTTCATATTGGCTCACAGAAGTGCCCATTATCCACATGCTCATCTGGTGTGTGTATGAATGATCCAAACCTACTGTGTCTACAAAAATGGACTAAAAAGTGAGGTTCAGGGTATATCATGCTTTAAGATGGATTAGAATTATTTAAAGAATTGTGCATTTCATGTGGTATTTCCCCATTTCTGCTCTGTCCTAGGTGAAAAAAGGAAAAGAGAAGGCAGTAAAAAGTGAATAAATTCTCACAGTTCATGAGAAATATTAAATATTTGCCCTAGGTTCAGTTGCAATTTTTGGTGGAGGTTGGCTCATATCTAGCTCTGTTTGTCAAAGCCTGATTCTTACCGGGAGGATTTATAAAAATAGATGCAATAAAATATTACTTTTCTTTTCTCTAAATGCACACAAATATTTAATTTACATGTTCTAACTAGCTACTGTGCATGCGCATGCCTCGTTATTGCAACCAATCATATCTGTACAGGTAATATTAAAAATCTGGTCATGTACACGGGATGCTTTAAATCAGACAATTAATTACTTTTAGGAGTGGGGTCCTTTTTCTAAGATGAAAGGAAATATTTAAGTTAGTCAAGATATCTTATTACTTCTCATAATATACAGAGCTTTAGGGAAAGATTAGGTTTATTAAGTCAGACTCACAATGCAGGCTTTCAACACTGCCATTTCCAATAAGTACACATTTGTTTAATATTAAAGTTCCCTTTCAAAACAAAGTAGTTAAGCCTACCCTCACATTTATACATCTGCAGTTTGTTTGATAACTTACAACATAATTACAGGCTGTCCTCCCACTAAATGCTGTATTCAGACTTATGAAACAAGGTGGTAAAATATGCACTGGAGTCTGAGTACTAAGCCCGTAATTTACCACAAGCACTAGGAAGAAAAGAAACGGAGGGGAACCCTGCTATTTAAACTGCTCAGTTATCACGTTTCCCTCCCCCACACATACAGTAGCACATAACCCATTCATATTTCAATTTTACATTTCCCAAACTGTCATCTTCTCATGTTTCAAGTTCATTTGAAATGCAATCTGTTTATCAGAGCAGCAGTGAATGCTTTTGCAGATCAAGACAGAGCTGTCTCTCCCCACTAACAAATAGGTCTGTGGCAAATGGGTTGGTGAAATAAAGCAGGCGTTGTGAGGTTAAGAAAACTGCCCAGAGAGTTATGGAGGGGAGAGGCATTCAGCCCCTTTCTTACCTCCCATGTTCAAGCCGTGAGAGTGTATCCTCCCTCTCTGTTGGAGATGCAGCTAAAATAACTAAGTAAATTCCCAGGTAGACCTGGAGCATGTGGAAAATGAGGGATTGACCTCATTTCAGCCATTTCAGCCAAGTTTCTCACAGAGGGTGGCCCAGCCCAGGGGACACACTGAAGAGGCCAGCCTCGCAGCGTCCCGTGATGCTCACTGGGGGATGCCTATCCTTTCTCCAGGGCTGCTTGCTCTGGTAGAGAGCAGGGCTCGCATGGTACCTGGGCTCTGCCCTGCCTTTGCCTCCAGCCCCGGCTTGCAGGGCCCGTGGGGTAGGAAGCTCTTGTGCTCCCTTTTCCTCAGCAACTGCAAGCCATCAGCCAGGAACAGTGCTTTCAGGCAATCACATTCTCCTCCTTGTTTTCTTTTTTTTTTTGTCCATTTTACTATGCCATCATACTTAACCAGCAATCACAGGCTCTGAATTGTGATTTTCTGTGATATGTATATGTAAAGCTCGCCTTGCAGCAGTGTCCTCAGAACTCCATTCTGTAAATACCCCAGTTCACTTGGTGCTGCTCCAGACAGCATTTGTCTCAGTCACCACCTACACCTGTAGCAAATTATCCAAGTTTTAGATTTTAAAAAATTAAAGTCACATCTTCACATATACTATTTACTAAATGCATCCTGTACTATAAAAAATAACTACTATTAAAGGCATACTTATTTTTTACGATGTTTTTTCTACCTTCTTTGCTGCCCCCCAAACCTGCACCATAAATATCAATGAAAACAGTCACTTTTGATTCCATTTTAAAATCTCTAAGCTACATTTAGCAGGTTATAAACACGAAAGAAGAGTTCATGTGCTGTGAGAAAATAGGTAACACCAGAATAACACCTTAAATGTAGGTGTGTGACTTTCATAACAGTGGCAGATTTATCAGGGAAGGGAGGAAGACAATATACTGAAAGCTGGGTGCTTCAGTGTCCTTTGTTTGCTAAAGCATGTCTATAAAGTCAGCCTAAGAAACCTAGGTCTATCCCCACTCATTCTGGGGTTTTGTGAAATGCCAAGAAAATTAGAAAAGCATATTCCAACCCATTTGCTCACTAAGCTTTCTCTTAGTTCTCGTACTGCTTTACTCAAGGACACTCACCTCGGATTTTGTCTGAGCTTTCAAAGACAAAGAAAGGATGTTTTTCTCATGCCAGAATCCAGACCGTTTTTGTCAACATGCTAGACAAGCAGAAAAAACTGATATAGATACAAACTACCAAGAAGCCATTGAAATCTGTTGAAATTTTGTCTCCACCAATTACATCCAAAGTTGCAGCCTTACTGAGCGTCTACCTTCTATGTGAGCTAAACCAAGGTGGTATCTGACAATGTCTGAAATAGCACAGGAACCTTTAAAGCACAATTTGAAAAGGTAACAGCTTTTCTGCTCTGACCTGTGTAGATACAACATATAAAACGTGACTAGGACATGAGGCTCCCAATAGGTGTCCCTATTTCACTGCGGTCCTTTTAGTTGAGCCAGGGCTTGTGTAGAACATTCAAATCCCATCACCTCCTCCAGAAAAAAAGATTAAAAGGTGTTAATGGAAGAGACAGATATAAAAATACAGACAGAGAAAGGGGAAAACCAGAGGACTCCATGCTCCTCTGTTTCTTCCGGTATTTTTTGCAAGCTCTTTTTCAAACTGTGTTGAAGAGCTGAGAAATTCAGTGTTGCAATATCAGCAGGAAAATATGGCACTACTGTAAAAGAAAGGATGTGGGTGCCAAAGTGCTTGATTCTTAAAAAATAAATCAGACTTATTTTTGAAATAAAGTTCCTATATAAAATACACTGCAGTTTACATACGTGTAGCTGACCGTTATGTGTCAAAGCTGCCCACTTGCATGTCTGAGTGCCTATATAATCTGAATCATAGCAGGTATGATTTATGCTTCCTTCCCTAAACCTTTCCCCAGAAAAATGTCTCCTTGGACATATTGTCCAATACTCCAGCTGTCCTTCTCTTCTTTTCCCATCTATCAATTACCCAAAAAATATTTTTCAATGCAGTGGTGAAACATGAGCAGTGATATATTAAGCCCACCTAGAAGAGAGACGTTTTCTATGACACAGGTTTGTATTTGGGCACCTAATTCCTTTAGGTTTTGTATCATTGCCTAATTAACATCTACATGTAGTTCAAATAGCATCAATTAAAACAAGAACGTGGTCGATGACATCCAGAAAAGGAAAGGAAACAGATTATAAGTAACTTCTGAAAAGACATTTCACTTCTGTGAATTGACCCACCTGGCATGAAAACAAGAATAAGAAGGCACACACAACACTTTATTTTATGGTCTGCCTAATTATCCAGCCGTACCTTTTGT
Organism: Mycteria americana; assembly: GCF_035582795.1. NCBI lineage: Eukaryota > Metazoa > Chordata > Aves > Ciconiiformes > Ciconiidae > Mycteria > Mycteria americana. The sequence goes on along the minus strand of NC_134366.1, from coordinate 29,644,513 downwards.
CCCATGTAATTAGGTCTGCTATGAGGGAGGGAATGGTGCTTATGGCTACATTCACAAGAAGGTCTACTGAATAGTGTGCTTTTATGATGGGCAGTGCTGGGTTTTTTTCCTGATTCCTGCCAGAATCAGCTGCTGATAGATGTACTATGATTCAGAGTTAAATTACTAGGTGGCTGGGCACTATATTGCCTGTTGCTTCTTCACAGTTCAACTGCAATGATCGCTGGCAGCAGAGCTCTCTTGTTTCCACAGCTAATGCACTGATTTGGGGTTTACTCACACTACTCTGTTTCAACAGCATCTTAAGTGCTCCATCATGGCAAACGCCATGAAAATTTGTGATATTACAACAAAAGTGCAGCTAAATACCCTTTGCAGTTCTTTAATCTGGGGCCTGAAATGAAAGGTCTGGTCCTGCTGTAGCACTCCTCACCGCTCCCAGACTGAAGGGCCAGTTGCAGCACCACGCCGCTAGCTGGGCTTTGGTCACACCCCTTCTCTCCAGACACGGCTCTTTGCCAGACAGATGGCATAAGAGCTCCTACAAATTAGAGAGATTATTCAATTATTCAAGTCTAATGATAAAGGCAAGGGTGGATGCTGTCTCCACAGAACAGCCATGTGTGAGGCAGAAGAGGTCAACAAATGCTGCTGCAAAGACTGGTAGTGGGGGGACATGGTGACCTCTCAGCACCCTGGGTCCACCCCTTGACCCAGAGTAGGATGGGAAGCCAAGGTCCTATGTGGCCTCTGATGTGAGGAAAGGTTGCTGCAGTGCTGGAGAGAGAAAGGGATTGAAATCACACGCAGCCAAGGTTCAGAAACTTAGTAAGCTGCTAACACTTTGGCAAACCTGATTCAAGCTTAGGGAAACCCCAGCACCAGGGAATTATAGATCACTTATCCTATTTCAAGCCCTCCTTTTGCCATTAGGAAAGATTTCCTTCTTTTAATGTCATTATTATAAATAAATCTATAGCTTATGCAGAGTGGGAGCATGTTTATGAAAGTAATATTTTTGCATTGTCACTTATCAGAACACAACTGCACTAGAATAGAGAACCTATAGTTACATATTCACGCTAATAAAAAGCAAAATATTCCATGCCACCTACTGACTCGCCTGCTCCTGGTGTGCAGCTCATAAAGAATTAACCTGGGTTGAGAAACTCATAATATTCAAGAGAGAGTTGTCAGTAATTTCAGACTCTATCAGTTACAGCAGAAGCCCAAACACGCTGTTAGACCTACAAAAGTATATTCACAGGCTACCTCCAGTACTAGCGATTTTTTCCATTCATCATTAAATAAGTTATGAACAAGGATGGAGTAAGCTGAAGAGCTGTTAAGGAAGGTGACACTACACAAAGTATTCATATTCAAAGCAGACTTCAAAGTGGATTGCAACAAGTGTGAGAAATAGTAGAACATAGCAGTCAACAAGCCAAGGATAAAGACAGTAATCTACACCCCAAATGCTGCTTCAAAACAAGGTTAATCAGACCATTGCCAATACTTAACAACCAAACTATTTCAGACAGCGTCAGCTTCCCAGACAGTCACTAATGCTGACTGACGTGCAAAGTGATTGTGGAAATATCAAACAATAGTCCAATTCCTGAGGTCCTTACTCATACGTTTAACTACGTTGTTACTAGGGCATTTTTTTTTTATTGAAGTCAATCCATTCTGACACCCTGCTCTGAATGCTTGTTGGACTTGGCAATAATAATTCCTTCTGCTTCTTTTCATGTGTTATTCCTTCAGCCTTGATCCTTTCATCTGTGTCCCCTGTAGGAATGATGTGAAATCCCTACTCTATTTCCAATTATTGAGACATCTGGAGATGGCAGTGAAGATTCATGACAACCAAAATATAACAAAGGAGCCTAAATTTAAATGCAATTTGACCTAATAATTTCAGGGAGAAGAGATTGTTATGATTATAAATATACCATCTGATAATCTACTGGTTTTCACTATCTGAAGTATGTTTAATTCAACTGAATGCAATATCTTTTCTCTTGTAGACATTTTGGATTTGAGTAATAAGATTTAAATAGTGATGGAAACTCAGGACTTTTTTTTGTTGAAAACACCTCTACCACTTGAGAAACAATTAATAAAAATCCCAGGTCTCTATCAAACTGCTTCTGCACAAATATTACATCAATTTGAAATTTCAGTCAAGTAAAGATGGGGTACAAAACATAGATGTACAGACTGTAGAACTCTTTTTTTTCTGCAAAGAAAAAGTATCGATTATTTTGAATCTCTTATATAAATAGTCCATGCAGCATCCTTGAAAGAAACAAAGCAGGGAAATACTAGATTATGTTTAAATTCAGGATGATAGAGAAATACTGACATCAAACATTTTGGTACCTGGCATCATGCGTCATGGTGAAGGTTACAGTCCCAGCAACTCAGCAGAACATCTATGTTCTGTGTGCAAAAGGGGAGGATAGAGCACATTTTGTCATGCCTCCGAGGCAAACTCTCTGTAAATCAGTGTACGAGCCAGATCGATCTCTACCAGCAGAACAGAATATTCTGAGTGTTTATGTTTTTTAGGTAGCCCACTGTAACTCCCTTTTCTCCAGCCCACCAGGTCTCACTCTGCCACCGTGTGCTGTAACATCAGTGCCCTGCTCCGCCACTTGTCAGCCGCGAACTCGCAGGCATGCGAGGCACCCTGCCTAAATTCTCAGCAATCGTCTCCTTTCAGGGTGAGTGATTTGAAGGTTCCTGGAAGGAGGGAGGAAAGCCTACTTTATAAGCCCATATCATGCTGTGCAACCAGCTCACAGCTTTGTGTCGTGCAAACCTTAATCTCTTCACAACCTGTCTAGTTGCATCTTAGTCTGTTCTGAATATTGTCTCTCTGCTTAGGCATCTGGATTTCTCATGATCTAATCATATCTCCTGTCATCTCAATACAGGTTATTTCCCCTACATGTTTATCATAGATGCATACTTCAAAATGTCAGCAAAAAACAATGTGACAACATCAGCAAAAGGTTTTGCTTTACCGAGGGCAAACAAACTAGCCTGTTGGGTATTCTAGCAAAATGGTACAGTCCTCGTTTCTAATCTTTAATTCTAATGTTTGCCTTTTCAATGTGGCTAGTTGCTTCCTCCCTGCTTATCTTCAGAATCAGAGAGTGACAGTATGTTTTTATACTGCACTGCATTTTTGTAACTCATGTAAGCTGAAAAGTTGTTTCTGTGTCGTTTTTTTTCTGTCATTGACTACTATAAATGTAAGTCTTCACTGATATTCACAAAGGATTTTTTGTGAATATCCTTGAATATACCTTCAAAAGCAATCATTCCCTCTTGCACAGAAATATAAAGGCCTTTCAAGTATATTACAACCAAAAGAGCACACATCCCTGGGCTCTATGTATGGTTCCTTCTTTCCTTTTCATTGTGTTTTTATTTGAATGTTTTATTGATTTTTTTCCCCTCAGATCCAAAACCATAAAAACAGAGGAAAAAACATCTACTTGCAAGTGACAGAAAAGAAAAAGGGTAGCAAGAGCCCATAACAAAGTCTGAAAGTTGGAGGAAGGATCCCAGTGAGACGATATGATACAGCTCTGTGTATGTGGGGCAATAAAGAGGAGAAAGAGCCTTCCTCGTATTTAACCCCACTTGGAGGAGGAGGAGGAAGGGCAGTAAACCCAGGACTCCCCAGTAAGCAAAGAGCCAGAGGGAAGGAGGGGAGACCAAACCAAAGCAGGTACATCACTGGGAGCAAGCTGTCCCCTGAGAAACAGAAAAAAGCTCATCCTTTCCCCAAAATGGGAGGGAAGCAGATGAGATATTGCCCTAAGGTCTGCTTGAGGAGGGGTGCAGCTATACAGTGTTCACCCAGACATTTCAAAGTATGCGGTGTTGCCTTCAGTAACACATTACTGTGAACACATTATAGCGCAGCCATCAACCTAACACAACCATCCACAACCAGGAAGGCTGAGTACTTCATACATCACTCTATCTAGGGCTTTGCCTTTAAATCCTCTTATTTCACTACCTCAAAGGCACCTCAGTGTGTCCTAGTCGAACCAGCTGCACCATTTATCAATAACAGCAGCAGCTGCTGCCACATCTTGCAGTTACTTGGAACTGTAACAATCCACCTGTAAGGAAACAGTGAAAAAATCAGCAAGATTGCCTCAGATCTACACAGCTAACAAAGGCAGGGCACTAGTTTAGCAAGGCCAATAGCATGCTCCAGCGTGGCAAATTTAAACGAATGTGACATTGATTTCTCCTGTAGCTCTGTTCTGTAATTAAAGCTATAACCAAAGGTTCTTACTCATTTTTTACTCAGGCAAATTCTCACTGCAGTCAGAGGAATCTATCCAATGAAAGACCAGGGAAACCTGAGTAGCAGCCCAAAGATTTAACCCTACTTGCTTTATTTCTAATCACTCTCTTTTAGAAGGATAATTAAAGCCACTTGACACGTGAGGTGCTGTATACGTGCTCTGACCTAGTACGACAAAGAAACAAGATAACCTTCTCTGTTAGAAAATAAAAATCGTGAACCAGAAGCCATGATCTCATCTTGGCTTCTTCAGCGTGCCCTGATTAAAAAGGAAATCTTTCTTCTGTCTACAAAACGAGACGAATGAAGCCTACAACACAGCATTCAGAGCCAGAAAGTTACAGCGGCGCAGGGCGTGCGGCCGCTGCAGCCAGCCCCCGTGCCCAGACCTTCCCGTCCCCTTCCTTTGTTACCCACCCTCCCCACCCGCACCCCCTCGATGCTCTCCGCTCTCCCCACCTGCCCTCGCCACCCCCTCCCCTGCCTACCTACCCATGGGCAGACATTTCCTCCGTCGCTGAGAATTGGATTGTTGCCCTTATTTATTTGGTTCCCTTTTTTCTAAGCGCTGGAGATGACTGCATGGGGTTGTCTTTGTCACATCGTTACTGCTGCCTTTTATAATTACAGTACACTGGTCTTGCTCTATATTTTCAAATGTAGTTTAAGGATTAATGCTATTACATATCCTTTTTTTCTGACAGAGCTGGACTGTTTTCTCCATACTGTTACACACTTACAATAATCTCTGAAATTTCAACTGTGGAAGGTGCAGCACCATCAGAAGCAATCATCGACTAGTAGTGTTATTATACTGTGATATCAAAGTGTCTTTAAAACATAAAATCTTAATGTTTAAGTCTTTTCTTTTTTTTGTAAACATTCAGAGGTCATTTAGCACAGTTTAAAAATAATGGAATAGGTCACTTCGAGGCAAAACAGTTTGAGAAGCTATCCGCCTATACAGCAAAATGCTAATGCCCTTTGAAATACAAAGGCAAGGGAGTTGTTCTCTTTATTGTCTAATGTTTTGTACATTTTCAGACCCAGGTCCAGAAGTATTTATCTTTCACCTCAAAATCGGATTGCTGTGCTAATGCTATTTAAAACTAAATGGAAGAAAATTATATTCTCCACAAGAATTCGATTGATTCCTTTCTTTGGATAGAAAAAGAAATAATAGTCATTTTTATTCACATAAAGTCCTGTATAGAAACCTCTGTGTGTAAATCACATTGGGCCTCTATAATTTGTTATTAGCTATTGGTTACAGCTGGGATAAACGCATGGGAACACTATTTATGTAATTGTAAGCAGTGTCACATTCGGATTTGGGACTCAGACCTCCTGTAGCTTTCTACAAATCATTTCTCTTTCTCCAGTTTGCTCTTTTTCCTGCAAATCTTTGAGTTTAAGCCAAACAGGAGGACTGTTCTGAGTCACAGGAAGAATCAAATTAATTCTTGGAGTGAGCAAAAAAAGCAAACTCACTATGCAGCTGTATCAACCTTGTGCACTATGTTTAAAGTGGCATTTGAGGAATTAAATGTGCTGAAATATTCAGGAATTATTCAAGTATTCAGTGACCCATAGGATGCCTGGGTCAAAATGAACACTCTTGACAGAGAAGTCTAGTGTGTTTTCCTGACTTCTGACAAGCAGCAGTCCAAAGGAGATGGTTTAATACCACACACCACGCTAATTCTCATATTTTCTTGTATGCTCTCATGATCTTCCCCACCATACTGATAGTATGCACAACATAACACAGGACAATAGAACCAACTTACTGATTCACAACTACAGAGGACTTACTGATTCACAACCACAGAGGACTTCAGTTGAAAATTTTAATAATTGTGTATCATGCTCAGATATCACCTTCCCAGATGAGGTAGGAAAGTATAAAGATCTCATCCTATTATGCCCTTTCGATCATTATCATTAGTGCATCTAGAAATCCACCAAGTAATTTACAAGATTTCTTTTCAGAGAATTGTTCAAATAAATCATGGAGGAATATTTTAAGTTTTAGCACATTATAGAAATCCAAAGCCGTATTTGCTTTGCATGAAATAGGGGTCTATTTCATTGCTTTGCATGAAATAGAACAATAAGGCTTATTTGCATATGCAGGTACTACAAATATATATTCATATTGCTTATACGTAGATAGCTAGCTGAACACCCACTTATGAGTTAAGTTTACATGCCCCAGTTACAGAAATTCTGCATTGAAATTAGGTACTTAATTGCATGCTCAAAGCCTTGACTTTCTGTTTGTAAATCTGATCTTTATTGGATTTTCCCTTGATAACAGATTCCCAAAGCACCTCAGCCACACTGCTGCAAGTATTTTCTTCCCCTTCCCAATCTTTAAATTTATCACAGCTTCCTTGGGCAAATACATTGTTTACTATCTCAAAGGGTGTTGCAGCTCACCTGATCTTTCTATTTGCAAAAGCACAAGAATCTTTCTGCAGATCTCCAAATTGTCATGAGCAAGGAACAGTCCCTTCACGTGGAAGAAATTAGAGCCTGGACTCATGCCCAGGGTCTGCAAGGTGGGATATGTATGTGAAGAAAGGTTCCTTGCTCCCTCACCTCCTGGATACATGTGCAAACACCAGGCATAATGTAAGCTGCAGCGATTTTTTTTCAAAGCAACAGGAGAAGTCATTGACTGGATCTGGACTGCAACACAGACTTTCCAGTTTCCTCACCTAAAAGAAGACCATGCCTCTCTGGACTCATTACTTTACATATGCATTCAGATTTGGGCATCCAGAACTAAGAATACAAACTGTCTTACATATTTTTGCAGCTTATGATGTATGCTACAGTCCACTAGGAACAGATCTGAAATAATTATATTTCATTTCATCTCACGTCAGACAACAAGTTAGCTTAGCACATTTTAATGGAGTGGTGCACAGTGGCTCTTTCACTTAATGAAACCACATTTTGATGAGAGACTCTAGTGGGTTAAGGAATCATAACCATAATGAAATCCAAGGTTTGGAGTTTTGGTTCATTAGGCAACAAGGATAGCTCTTCAGAATACTTGCTTCCAAAAAGAAATACGGATGCCAAGATTTTATATCCCTCTGGAGAGTTTTACTGTGAACTGTCATTATGGAAGAAACGTACTTGGAGGGAGAGGAAAGGAAAGAGGGATTAAAGAATTCAGCTGTGCCACAACACATTTATTCATCAAAACAGGAAAAAAGTTGGTTTCTCAGTCATGGAAAGAAAAAATAGTTCATGAATCTGTTTTGAGAATCTCACACTAGATAAAGAGCATTTTCTATTTCCAGAATAGCAGTTATCTTGCATACATTCAAGGTGTGCACGCCAGTTGACAGGTATGCACATCCCTTTCCACCATGTATACAGAAAATACAAGCACAAGATATGGACAGCATTGCATGTTGCCAGCCTCTGACAGATGTTTTCCTAGAATAAATTAGTACTGTACCTGCACTAAGAGCAGACAGCAACAAAAGGGGATAAATCAGCAGTTTTGCACTATGTGAACCTACAGAAACTGCATTTCTACCTCACAACAAAAATACAATCAAGAAAAAGTTGAAGGGTACTTGTGGGACATCCAATGTATTTTCATATCAATTCTTCATACTATTATAATTTGCATAAACTAGCAACCTTCCTGATGATAGAGGAGGATGGAAAGGTTATGGATTATCTCGCCCAGAGATGGTCCCGCTGGGAAGGTAAGCCAAAAAGCTGTACAATTTTGAAGAAGGTTGAAGCAAACCAGACAAATGAAGGCAGGAGGTCATCCTCTGGTGCACTTGTATCCATGCTTTTCCCAGGAGCTAAGCCATACGCTTGCTGTACCAAGTAACTGTGCTCATTTTAAAATTATTAAGTAGCACAGGAGAATAAGAAAGAGGAGTTTAAGTACTGCAAAATAAGCAATATGCCTTCCATTAGCAGTAAGGGAACATTATGAAATCAGAATAGAGAGCTGGAAGCCCTGGACATTTTTTTGCTACAACAAAATGTAAAAAGTTTGAACCTGGAGTCTGTAAGAAGATCTCTGGGAGCTCTGTTCCTCCTTACACGTGCATGCCATGGACCGCACAAAATCTCACAGAAGAGAATATGATAATGCCTTCAATTTGTGAACTACTAGAACCAAAGTACAATGGATGTAGTCAAAGCATTCATTTCAAAGGTTAACATGCAGACAGTACTAGTCCTCCCAGGCGTAATCATTCAGCAGAAATGATGATTAAAAGTCATAATACATACTTTTTTTCCGAATCCCACACTTGACTTTGATCAGAGTATCAGATTACAAGGCATGCATAATCAACAATATTGTAATTAAATTGCATCAAAGATTGCTGACCTTTTGGTGCAATCTTTCGGGTAAAATTCACAGTACACAAACATGCTTTAATCTATGTGAAACATTTATCATGCACAAAGAAAGGTAACTTTTTGACATCAACATAATTAGCCCTGGCGTATTGACTCTACATGTCAGCCCTTGGCTGTGAGCTAACTGTGTGAGATCATGTTAAGCGCTGCCAGTTTGCGTAGCTGCCATGGATTAAACAAGAAAAATGGTATCAACAATGTAGGCGTATGTTCTCTGCCGCATGTTAATGAAGCCAGTTGCACTAAATTTGTTGATATTTAGAATTTGCTTTGTTTTAATTATGAAAACAATCAATATTATAGAATCTTTGTACTTTTTTAAACAGGCCATTAATTAACCTATTGATTATTGTGGAGAGTGAGAGAAATATTCTTCCTGAAAATATATTTGCTTTTTCAAGGTCTTCTCTATCCCTTCTAGAATGCTGTGATCTACTGACAGAATAATGTTGCCTTTTTACCATATGAATAAATAGCCATAATAGCTACAGCATAATTTACAGACTATTTCAGTTCTCCTTGAACCAAGGTCTGAAAGCTGCTAAAGCCACCTGATAAAAGAAACTTGCCATCAGATGAAATTTGGATTTATATCCACAGAAAACACTGGATTTCATTTCTCTCAGCTTTATCTGGAAGTTGCATACTGACAGCAGGGACCTCTGAAGACTTTTCAACTTGGCCTGTCTCCCACCTTTTAATTTGCGTACTTGATATCCTACAATCACCTTCTGAGATCTTAGAGCAGCGCCATTTCTCCTAGCAATGAGAGATAAGAGGATGTACTTTGCACATTCCTTAAGCTTGATAGCATTAAAATACTGTATCTTGGCATCAGTAGAAACTTCATTGCAAATGTAACACTGTGGTTTTTAATACATGCAAGGTTATAACTATCCCATTTAGATTTTTTTTATTATTCTAGATAACACAGTATTAATACTTATTTCAGCATATGTCTTGGAGCTTTGATGATCTGGGGCAAGGCAGCAAATTTTACCACACGTACAAAATAATCATGAAACCACACTTTAGGGCACTAAGACACAGTTTCAAACTTCTCCTCTATTTATATCACACACAGAGCAAACTCTGACTGCTGAATATAATGATGTCATAATCATGAGCTACAACCTCAGCGTCAGCAGCATCAATTTTAAAAATTCAGCCTTATCCTCTATTGTTATAAAATACACTTACAAATGCTAATGGGTTATAAAATGGCATAGAGTTAGGAATTGGCCAGCTCCAGAATTTTAAATGTGTCCACATCCCCGTGCATTGCAGGGTGACTAGTTTTGAATGCCTAGATCTGAATCCACTCTAGGGTCCCAAGCCAAGTGCCAACTTGGAGGTGAATTAATTTTCCTTCTGTTTAGGACCTCATTAAAGTAAAACCATGTTTTTGCCAAGATTTAAGCAAAGGAGAATAGAAAATCCTGTAAGAACAGCTGCTTTCTCAGTGCTCCACCATTTAAAAAATTCTGATTCTGAATCCCTTGCAGCCAGTAGATGCTGCTGATCCAAACCTGGCTCTAACCCTGATACTGACTGAACCTGCACTGTTCTGGTTACAGACCTCATCTGGAGCTGAATCCTCTTATAGTGATTGTCTTCAGAGTCCTTTTTTGTATGGGCTTAAACACTGTGTCTTTAGAAAGTACTCTTGTTATTATATTAATTTTCTTCCTTTACAAATAGATCTGAAAGTCAGTTAAATCTTTCAATAAAACTTATCCTTTTAAAAAGGAGAATTTGAGCACCCTGATAACCTGGCTCTGTTCTGGAACAGGTGAAAGAGGGGGGAATGGTATAGCTCCCTAACACAGAACATTTTTAGGGTACTTGCTAACCTCTTGTTCTTATCTTCACAGATAAAACAATATTCATTTGCCTAGAGACAGGTATTTACTGCTATTGGGACAGCCTAGGATTGCCTGCCTTGCATTCAGCTGCCACTCCAGAAGGGCACGTGTGTACTGTAGGTTCTGTGCCACCTCTGCCAAAGCCACACTGATATCACAGACACCTACAGCGTCTCCAGTGACGCAGCATCTTGGTGTGGGCAACTGAACTGAGGCCCTAAGCACGGTTCCAGCCACATAGGGTAGGATTCAGCATGGGATTAAAATGCATTTTTTCAGGTGTCCACCTGCAAACTAGGTGGTCAGACTCCTATTGTAGTCAATGGAGAGCTAGTGAAACTAGGCAGTGGAGACCAGGCGTCTTCTAGTGATGGGCTCAAGGCATCTTTAGGGTCCAGTAACCATACTTACTGCAGGCTCAATTCAGTTGCCTAAAATTGGTGCTTTTGGCTATCCAGATGCACAAATGTGGTAAATGTGACATAAGACACATGGGAAATCCAAGCCGTTCTGGACCAACAGCTTGCACCAGGGAAGTCTGAGTTTCAAATGGCACTAGATAACTACATTTAAGCAACTGAATCAAGCCCTTCTGATTATACTGGGAACTTAGACTCCCAGCTGACTTGCAGACACTTACTTTTAGGTATCTGATCTGGAACTAAATCCAAAAATGGTGTCCAATGGCAAATTCCTCTTCTAGGGCCCAGTTTTCCTGTAACTCTCACTAGCTTAAATGAGAAGAAGCACAAAACGTAAATTAAACTATTTTGATGTACAGCTGAGAGGAGAACCACCTGTTCGGCTTCTGTTTCTATTACAGTCCAGTAATAGTATAGATTTTACAATTCCACAAATCATAGGCTTAGTCGTGCCACTCCAAGCATCAAATCAAACCCAATTCCAGACGAAGACTTGAACATCACAGAGGTACTTCCACTACTCCGCCTCCTTCCTGCACAGTATCTTGCTCTGCCATTTAGGGCATTATCTGCACAGTCCACGTACACCAAAACAAGTATCTGCAGTGAAATGTTTCTGTTCTGCTTCTTCCACTTATTCTGCTTCTACTTATTCCTTAGGAGGAATGAATCTTTCAGAAGGAGCTGTTGATGTGCCTTCCTATTTTGCATTATGTTTATAAAAAGCACTTCACAAGCAATCTTCACAGTACCAATATTTAGTGAAATGGATTTCTTTTACTTTTTGCATTACTGCACAGGTTATTGGTTCTGGGAACTAAATTTAATTTATTTCCAAGTATCTCAGGCATTTTGTACATCACTTTAGTATCCCTTTCTCTCATGATGAACACTAGACATATTTATACCTACCAGGCTCATGATACATCTTGGACGTAAAGAACAAGTATTCTTTCCACTGCATAGAGAGAATCTAATGTTAAAAAAATTCCACTGTGAAAATGGTTCTTCATCTTCTATGCACAGATGCTAATTTTAAAAACACACTCTTAGTTAGGTATAAAAAAATATTGTCAGTTTTCTCTGGGGATCTGTGTTTGTTTCTGGCTATGCTTATTACACCAACAGTTTCAGATGCTCTGACAGGACATGTATGTAATCCCTTGCTCTTCCCTCTCCAAGACTTCAAGGAGCCCTAGATAACACAAATAGCTGGCACCAAACAACAGGTATAGGTATAAAAAGCAAGGCAAGGCAATCCACTCATTTTTTCTGGCACTATATTCTGCAGTAGCATAAAAGGTGTCACTGCTGAGCAGAAGCTTATAATTCCTCTTGATTGATCAACTTGAGAAAGTTTTTTCCTCTTGAGAAGAAATAATTTGAGATGTGATACTAAAATGTGCTTTATGGGGTTCCTATAACTTTCAGAATTTCTCAAGCAGCAATAGCTGAATCCCTTGAAATGTAATAACATGAGAAAGTTTTCCAAATGGTGTCTTACTCAGTCCTCTTTTTTTCCCAGTTGCTTTGCTTAACCAGAAAATGCTGAATGTTCAAGAAACTTCTAGGTCTCCTCTGTGTTAATCACATTTCTCCTTACCTCTGACTTGTACTGAAAAACAGTATCAACATTGGGAACAACATTCCAGGTCAGTACATGGTTATATCTGGTATTCCAGGCTAGTTTTTATTCCCTACCAGATGATTTTCATATCCGACGTCAAAACATTCTTCGTCAATTGTTGATTCCTTTTTTCCTACTATTGCTTAAGCTCCTAGTATCTTTTTTTTTTTTAAGCTTACTTGTGTTGTCCTAAATCTTTTTGACCTGTGTTTTGTTACTTTCCAGTCACTCATAATTTCTGATGCTTCTGTCCAAACATGGAGAAATCTACAAACCAAAATTTCAGTTCCTAGAAGTCTCATCTGCACTCTGGGCACCAGTTAGCCTTGCTCTTGAGTAATCCAGGAGAGTTTTTACCCATATGGTAGTTTTTTAGAACCTTAGAAAAGCTTTAAGCATTCTTTCCCAGTCACAGTTTGTCATTGCAGGCAGGTGGGTTTGTGTCTGAGGCTCAATCTTGGAGCCACTCATTCCATTAAGATCACAGTTTTTCCCCACAACCCAGTATTTGATGCTTAATCACAGACATCGATTAATCACAGATGTATGTGCCAAAATGCATCCAATTCAGATTATCCAGCTTTTTCCTGACCACCATTATATATATACTCCATTTATAACTGACACCCTGCACGTACTCATTCTATCAAATTGTTCTATCCAGATATTTAAGGTGTTTCATTTAGACTCAAGCATGCAAGCTATACATTGTGATATTACAGATCAGCTTATTTCTGATATGCCACCAAATGCTTATCAGAAATGCAGTTAAACAGCATGTACGGCCACATCTTTATCTATTGATTCAGTAATTCACTGAAGAAGCCAGGCAAATATTGTCAGGTGTTGTTCTTTTATAATTGTTTCTGACCACCTCTGTTAGACTGTGAATTCTTCCAAAAATTTCACCCTGCTTTCAACATGCCTGCTACACTCTTTCGGAAGCTTATGATTAAATCCTGCATAGCAACTGCTCCCTATATACTCCCTCACTGTCAGGAGGTTAACTGGTAGATCTTCATTCACCACATTTTCTCCCAGTCCCTAAAGCCCTCATTCCCTCTGCAACGATAAACAGAGACCTTAAGAGCACTGCTTTAAGTACACACGACCCTCACTTCTCTCTCTGCATGAGCTTTCTGTTGACTATTCCCTAACCACTACATGCAGCAAAGCCACATACATTTTGCTGTTATTCAGGCACTGTATGCCTGCTGAGGGGATGGAAAAGCCTGGGTCTTCTTTATAATAGTTATTGTCAGAGTAAAGCCCACTGGACAAAGCACAATAATTTCACCTTAAATAATAAGGTGAATAAACACTACTATTCATGTAGAGGAAGGAATTTCAGCTAAGCCCTGAATGTCTTTGGTATTCAAAATTCATAGCAATCCTTGTACTCAAAAATTATATCAAGTCTGAAATTTCTTATAACTAACCCTGGTTTTATGAGGATTTCAGTCATCTGTCACGACCTTCAGCAAATCAGAGTTTACCTATACTTATTTTTAGACATGAAGGAAAAGAGGATTTCATTTTAACAAGCTTTAAAGAAAAACTTGTGAAGCCAAAAATAGTTTCCAGTAATAATACGCTGAAACTTCAAAACACTTTATGCTAAATTCTTAAAATACTAGATGGCAAGTTTTACTGTTTTAGTTACATACAGGGTATATATTTGCATGAGAGTGTTGTGGTCTTCATAAGCATATTGCTGCAAAAGTCAGTTTCAACCTTATGAAATGTCACATTCCCCACATAATGGGAAAGCGCCTCATTATTGTATATATGAAATTTGTTTACTCCTTTATCCATAAATCACTATTTCTAGAGAGCATATTATAAGATCTCCAGCACTTGAAGTTAATTTGCTTCATTATTCTGGTGGGCAGTAAAGATAGGTAGATACACGTATTCTCATGCACAGAAGGTGTTCTGGTCTCCATTTTCTTTTTCAGTTACTTATATGTCTGAAAATTTTTCTCATTAATACTTCTTACCTTTCAAAAATCTTTTCTTTTACTCTGATCAAATTTGATTCATCCATTATTGGAAAAGAAATTGGGAAGTCTCAGTGTGGCATTACAGGTGAATAAACACACATAAAGATATTCAATTTGCCAAGAATCTTTCTGTAATACAGGTTTGGACTAGAGTGCTGGCAAATTTAGTTCCTCATCAGCAGTCTTCAAAATTGGCTTGTTCCTTCCAGTAGATCTAAGAAAGCAAGTTTCCTCTTCTTACACTGAACAGTTCACTTTCTCTATTGAAGAATAAGGGGAAAGTGTGAAAAAATGGTTAGCAATGGGAGTTTTAAAATTTAATATCATTAATTTTGACATGGTCTCTAGACCCATGGACAGCTTTTGCAACCACTGAGATGACTCTGAAGGTCACTCCAGAATATGTACAATCTGAACAGCATTTTAATATGTGGTGAGTACATTTTAAAATTTGAATTATTATTTTTCTTTGAACATTATTTATTTTACCATCTCAAAATCCAAAGGAATCCCAAACTGAAGACTATCTACAACATATCAGTATATTCTACCACAGTTTATTGAAACATATTACGAAGATTGAAGGTCTTCAGAAGTATATACACAGTCTGGTACTTCTTACCAGACTGAAGGGTTGATTTTTCAACCTTAATAATCCTTGATAAACATCATTTCTCCAGAATGCATGAAAAGAAATCTCTTTTATGCCAATAGCTAGTATCTTCCATAGAGAGATTTATATGCATTCTTCTAAAGCAATATCTTGTTCCACACTCATAAACTAATGTTTGTCTTCTCAATAATATACGATTAGTAGATATTATTCCAAGAATAAATGTACTGCATGATGCTATAATAAATCTGTAAACTTCAATCCTTGCACAGTAGTCTACCAGAATACCTTGTAGCAATCAATAATTTGTTTCTCACTATCACTGAATAGCATAACACAGTGAAAGATGCATGGAAGTCTTCGCTATACCCAATAAATTATGCTTCATAGCCAAATATTGTTTGTAGAATAGGCTGCATCACAAACAACTCCTGGGAACTATAAGTTCAGGATCATTTCTATAATATCTGCAGATATATTTATGTCAAATCTGGAACATAAGGTTCCAAACTGATTTGATACCTAAAGAAATTGGAACAAATGCTATATCAAGGGCATTTTCTTCATCATCAATAAACCTGACATACAGCACACCACAGAGTTATGCTAAAAAATATATTTTGAAGGATGATCCTAACTGCAGGTAATAGAACAGATCTTGAATGTAAATGTTTTTATGCAGTGGCAACAGCAAACCTAAAGCACACTTTATGACATTTATACTCTCTATCCAAGGTAAATATAACTTTTCCCAAACTTTCCCTGACTACTAGTGGCAAGGTTTCTTTATAGCACAAGTTAACAAAACGCTTGTAGCTGTGCAGGTACTTCAGATGAGAAACATCACTTATCTCAGCTATTCATACCGTATCTAAATCACCACACCTGCCTCTCTTAAAAAGTAGTAAAACACTCCCTGTTATAAGCTCCTGTTAAATTTTTTCAGCTGTTTCCTACTGCTTCCAGAGGGCAATTATATTTACAACAGAGCAATAAGCTAGTGACAACAGTTTAAAAAAAGCAAAAGCAAAACTAAAAACAAACCAGAAACAAAGTAAACAAAAGCTGTTTCATGGAGGAAAAGAAGTCTCTATGCCCAGAGACTGTAGACCAAGCCACAAGATGAGAACTTCTGTTTCATATACTTCTGCTAATATTCTGCTAATATTTCAGGTCTACAAAAGGAAATAGCCACCATGAGTCTAAGCATCTGCCTGCTTTTTTGGCTGTCCTACCACAGTCCAAAGGAACACAGACTCCCCACGCAATGCAAAGGCAAACTGGGCACCTGGGAATACAATGTATAAAAACAGCATCCCAGTCAACAACAGAGGAGGCACGGAAGACAAAACTTCAGCAACAGACCCCTTCTGAAGAGGTGAAGGATGCATGTTTGAGGAAGGACAGTAAGCAAGGGTCTGAACCCCGGATTCCCATGGTCTGGGTAAGTTCCATAGATGGTAAATGAATCTATAAGAAGGCCTTGTTTTGAAGGAAAGAAGACATATCTGTGACGTTCAGTCTTCACAGCTTATCTAATAGACAGCCTTTCAGGTAAGACAAGCAAATTAATGCCTTTTCCATTGGCCTCAGCTGTAGGTACGAGCTTTGTACTTAGTGTTTATTTGGATCAGAGCTCAAGCATGCAGGTCTGAAAGCAGCTTTAATTGCCCTACACAGTGAGGTGTCATCTCTCAGATTTAGGGAAAAGCTGAGGGAAGGGAAAGGAGAAGAGAGGATTTCAACAGCATTAGACAAGAAAACTGTCCAAGTGATCCTGTGACCCCTACCTCTCAATATACAGGGGTATCAATTCTCAAAATTACTGTAGGAGACCAAATAAAGAGTGTGTTGAAATTCACTGAAATTTCCATTGGAAATGGACAATCTGTATGATATAAAATTAAGTTGTAAAAGCACAAGATTACAAAGATAACAAACTTCAAGCATCTGTCTCGTTCAACTACCAGTAAGTTCTTACCAGTTATTCTCGATATTATAGTGGTATTGTAAACCACTGAAGAAAACAAAAAATCTAAACAGTATCTGCTAGTTATTATAATAAAGTCAGAGCAGGTGAAACAGAAAAAAACAACACGTGCTGAAGTGAGAAAAAACTTACTAACCTGACTATCACTGTTGCTGCTAAATCTTGTCGAATTGGAACAAAAATGGGCAAATGACACCCAAAACTCAGGAGATACAAGAGACATGGAAAAGGGATAGTCCCAAGTCACTTGATACTCACCTGCAGGTGAAAACCACAGAAATCCAACAAGAAACAGGAGGCAAAACCCATCCTGCTTCACTAAAAGTATGTGCACTCGAATGCAACCCCTTTAAAGGTCAGGAAATAAATTACAAAAAAATCACTGCTGAAGCACAAGCAATGTAAAAGATGTTTCCTGCTCTTTGTAATGTTAGAAGATGGAATCAGGTCCAAAATATCAACTTCACTTTCAGTACTTAATGTGATTTATTCTCTATGAGGCATCAATCAAGTTGTTAAGATCAGACCTAAAGGCTGATTTCTTGCTCTTTTTGCTTGGTTCATCTCCATGTTTAGATCTCAAATGCTGATCAAGAAAGAAAGTGAAAAATATTTGGTTTATATTTTTCAAACAATTTCCTCCAGCACAGTAGTCTGCACACTTTACTATATTATAGTTTCATTTCAAATGGATTAAATACTTAAATTGCCAGACAAAAATTTAATGTTTTTTGATTAATTTTGCACTATAAAGTCAGACGAAGAGTAAGCTATATTTGCCAGCCTGGGAAATACTGCAAGATTTCAAACTTCCTATTGTCCTGAATTGATACAAGGAAGCAAAATTTTGAAATCCTTTCCCAAGTAGAACTTTTTTTCCAACTGTCTTCATGAATCAACATTTAAATACAGATATCAATGGGAGTGTAAATACATTTATTTGATATGTGAAGATAAATTTATAAGCAAAAAGTATTGTTTCAAAGTGAAAAGTTGAAATCCTGTGTTTCAGATGTGTCAAAACAGGACTTGTGAAATTTTTTATCTTTTTTTTTCCATATAAGATTGTATCAGAATTACAAACACATGGTAAAAGAAAGGCTTTGCTCAAATGCCTCTGTCATAAAGCAAGTGCTTCAGCATTTTTTTCAAACTGGTCCTAATTCCAAGGTATACTTGCAAAGAGTGCACTACCCTCCAAAAAAATCACATTTTGGACACATTTTCATTTTCATCTCAGAAAATGTGTTACTATGTCAAAGGCAGGCTTGTTTTAGGTAAAAGCCAAGTAGGCATTTCTTTAGATCAACAGACTGGCAGGAACAACAGAACCAGCCATTACCTCTCTGTCTACTTTGTTGACGGCAGAGCCCTGGAAACTCAAGCTACACGCTGCTGCTGCAGAAGGACAAGTGGGAATACGTCGGGTAGTACTCTTCATTGGCGGAAGAGGCTCCACCACCTCAGCAATTGCTTGTGACAGCAAGATTGGTAAACTTAGTTCTCTGTAGCTCAACATCCTCTCTGTAGCTCAACCTCCCACCTGCTCTGGCCCTTCTCCCCCATTCACTGTTCCTCTCCTTCCTGCAGAACAGTGGGGCAGAGCCAGAGCTCTAGCATTGATGCAGAAAACCCTCAGTTTTGCCTGGGCCTCTGAGAACTCTCTATTCACACTCACTTGTCATGTCTCTTCACTGAGGCACTATGTGATAGCTGGAACATGGGCCTTGATGGACCATCGGCAGAATACCTTCGAACCCAAAATACAGCATACATAGATAAATTTTAAGTTACTAAAATCAGGAAAGCAATTGAGGAAAACCCTACCTAACCCATTTAGGTTTCAGGGAAAGCCTCTCTGGTAATTATAACTGTATTACTGGGGAAACTCAGAGGCATCTTTCTCTTTCCTGAGCTGGCTGCCTAGATAAGTCACCTCTCATTAACAGTTCAGAAAGACGCACTAATGTCTGAGACCTCAGAGGAGCCTAGATTTCGAGCCATACTCTCACCAAACTGAACTCATTCAGATTCCTTTGAGTTGTGTGAAAAGCCACGGCGACGGATGGTACTCAATTCTTACATAGTGGCTGAATGTTTTGAAGCTTTTGCCTCAAAAGGCAGCTTCAACAGAAAAGGCATAGAGTACTTTCATCCAAAAATATGTTGTTGAGGGCACTGCCTAGTATGCAAAATCCACGGAGATAATGCAAGTGAGAGTTCTCATGACTCCATAACAGCATAGGAACACTATACTATTTATTAGGTACCATCCTGCAAATGAGAGGTCAACATCTTGCATCACAGAGATACCTAAGTGCACACAGCAATTCCAGGCTCTGATTCCTGGCTTGACAGAGGAGTGTAGCTTGTGACACCCCTCTTTTTTGGTATAACCTACTGAGTAACTTACCTAGCACATGAGTTTTTCTGACTTCCAGACTAAGTACCAAACCTGCCTCACTCTGTGTGTGGGGAACTTTGCCTCTATGAATTCAACTTGCTCAGCAAATATCAAGTACCAAGGAGTGTTGAAGCTAGGACTTGGATAAAAAACTTGTTTTACATGTCTAGAAAGCTTTTATAGTCCCAGAATCGCTCGTGGCATGTAACCTATATATTGGTCTGTTGCTAGACGGTTGAACAGAGAAAGTGCATTACCTGAGAAAAGGCAATAACTGATAAAAGAGTTACTCTGCGTGTTTGCTTCTCTACTGAAAAGTATTATTTGTCTAAGCATATTTATTGTACATTTAATTCCATTTTTGTTTGCACTTCACAGATACTGCCTACCAGCACAGATGTCCTATGTTGAAAAACATGACAATTTTGAAATGCAATTATTCGGCATATATAATGTCAACAGATGTTTTGGAAATATGTCCCATTTCCACACTCAGCAGGCTTCTGCTACTTTCTCCCACAAAATATCTGAGGTAACAGAAGCCTTATGAGGCTAATGGTTTTGGAGCAGCCATCAGCCACCTTGGAGGACAATTGTCTGTGAATTGCTGTGGTAGTCTCAAATATGTTCAGAGCAAATCCCTTTGACAATCAGGCTGTCCACATCAATATCAAACCAGGCCATCAATGCCAATAGCATGACTGATTTCAGCCACTCTTTAAAATGACTCTGCCATGATTGCTACAAGAACGTGTGTCAGCTAAAACCTATTTAATCACTTACCCATCTAGGTTTGACTCATTTACATGAGGCCTCTTTATGCTACCTTAGCAGTGTAAAGCAGTCATAAAATGGTTGTAAATGCAAAAAAAGTCTTCCTCCATGCTGTGTCCATGCCATCTCTGAATAATCTGCCTAGCCTTAGTGCTCTGATCTTCCCCATCCCACTGTTTTGTTGTCCCTCTTAGAGTACCCTGTGTGAAAGTAAATTATTAGCTTCTTAGAGCAGGGACATGTAATTATTGGTATTGAAAGCATTTAGAGAATGCACTGAAAAAATGCATTCATAGGAAAAATACTCTGCTAAGCACTAAACTGAGAATTTCCTCTCATTCCCAGTGGATGGGAAAATCTTAGCTGCTATATCTCCACTATAGTGTTGCCTAAGAGTCACAGCTCCATTTCTAATCCCTTCTCCATCTCAGGGATGACATCTCTCCGAGGATGCAGATTACTTCCTCCCCTCTCCCCCCTCCCAACACACATCTCTTATCAGTTACGTTTTGTAAACCAATTCTCTCTGAGGAAGAGCTAGGGCTTCCCCACCTCCAGATTGTTCACACCCAGGTAGCAGCCCCCGGTGCTTGCCACTCCACTATACCTGAGGTGGCCATGGGCTCCTGTACTTCCTTGGTCCTCTGAGTATCCTCACAGACCCAAATGATGACCTACACTGATGTGATTTTAAAGTGCATTATGTGTGATCCCTGAAATAAGTTTGCAGGGTGTGAACCAAATCTGAAAGAACAGTTGTTAAAATATATATTTTTATTTATGAAAATAAAATCTGGTTTGGGATGTGGAAAATTAACATGGTACTGAAAAAAAACTTCATTAAAAATGCATTCTTAACCATAAATGTCATTAAGAGATATGCAAATAAGCCATAGCCAGCAGGTAATCTGAAAAGACATTACCAGGGAATTAATCATGGGGCACAAAAGCAGAGCAGTTAGTGTGTCCTGATGTTGTGCTTGCAATGAGTCAACTTCCTTATGAACTTCTGCTGTAATCTCTTCTGCCTCTCCCCCAACACACACTTCCCCAGCCAGTCTATGTGAATGCAGACAAGGTCACAGGAGTGGGGAATTCAAGGACGGACAAATAAGATACTAATCACATCACCTTCCTGCCTCTTATTGGTATGCTTCAACCACGCCAGCCCAGCAAGCCATCCTTAACTGGAGCTGCAACCTCAAAACCTGAAACAATGCTCAGATTCAGTGAAGATGGTTCAGGACCATCACTTCCTTTCTTTTTCATGTTGGCACATTTCCCATAGAAATCACAAAGTACATATAGGATTTTCTTTTTTCATTCCATCCCTCATCCACATACATGAATGAAAACAGATACAAACCAACTAGTACCTATTGCTACTGTACCCTACTTTGGGACAGCAAATTATTTCTATTTTTAAGTAAAGAAAATGCTACATAAGTATATGATATCTCTCACATATGAGTTTACAAGAGCTTTTAAAATATTTGATCTATAGCATTTAGAATCTGAGATTTCAGAGAGCATCTGGCAAGTGAAAGTACTTACTCCAACTTTTGCAGAAGGGTTTTCTGCATCTAATTTTTCATTTCTTTTCTAAAACCAATGACCCACAGATACTCCAGTAACCTAGACAGCATCCAGTGCATGAGAGAAAGTAAAAAACCAAATTCATAAGTGGCAATTTTTAAAATAACCCGCCCACAGAGGAGATTTTTTTCCCAGGTTGGCAAACATGCTGACATCTGAAGGCTTAAGTCTCTGATTATTTTTTTGTTTGTTGTTTCCTATTTAATGTACTGTGGATGTTTGCATTGTCTACATAAATGCCACAGGTTAATTAAGTATTATCTTTAAATGTATTTCCTTTTATCAGTTTTAATTGCAGAGGCTTTCAATTTCAAACCAAAGTCCCTTTTTGATGAAATCTTTAGAAAGTAAATAGAAGCTTCAGATTTAGCTTCTTATTAATATTCACTATCTTGTATATTTTCATTGTGTCTTTTTTCTTTTCTAAAATTCATTACTTCACCTTTTTCTTCGAATTAAAATTGCTTCATGCTTATATCCATTTTTGCAGTGTACCTATTGGCCTCTTCTCGTTTATATGTATATGGCTTCAGCTAGAGTACAGAGTTAATAAAGGGATGGTATTATATCTTTCCATTTCTTCCATGTTATATTATTTCTCTTTACTGATTACTGTGGAGATTTATAGTGAGCTGTCCAAAGTAGCCTCTAATACTGTGCTTCGAACTCCACGGTCACTTAATAAATCGGGCTTAATTATATCAATGTCACATCTGGCATCTCAGCTGTTTCAAATTGGACTAAGTCTCATATGTTACAAAAAGGGTATGTTTTATTCTTTGGAGTTTAGAGCTAGATACCCAAACTCACGCCTTTTGTGGTCTTTAACCAGTTGATATCTTATTGATCTCCTTTGTTTTTTCATACAAAATAGCTTGGTCAGGATGCAGGTAATGTAATAAATGTAATAACCTGTGAGATAAAGCCAGTATTTCTGTAGGCATTTCCATGTATCAAGAAAGTGTACCTCCCTGGAGAATATAGAATAATTCAGGTGTAGCACTACTCAACCATTTGATGACTTAATCTACTCATTACAAACAGTCACAGACAGATTTTTAAACATTTTATTTTTACCTTTCATTCCTCCATGTTTCAGGAGTCTCCTTACTACATGGCCAAGCAATCAAGTTCACCTACCTCGCCCTCTCAGCTGTGCACAAAGATACATAGGTTTTATTTAATTTTTTGCCTCTTTTATTTAACTTTGTATTCTGACATACCATTAACTTTCCAGGATATTCCTTTGTGAGCAGCACCTGTTCCTCCCCTAGTTCAATTGTAATTTTCCTTATCTCGTATGACTGATGTCTTTGGCAGATGTCTTTGTCTGACCTGAATACTCTTTAGCACCTGTCAGCCTTCTCCTGCTCCTGCTTTATATAATCTCCCTAAACATTGTCAATTCTCTGTGGTAGCGCTTCAGCTCTGTTAGGCAAAGATGAACCATCACTTTCTGTAGAGGCTTTTTGTTCTTCAAAACTTTCTAGGGTTCTGAGTACATTTAAATCCCTTGTCTTTACATCAGTTCTCCCACCACAGTTCTGAGATTTTGAATACTTCCCCTGTGCTGCATGTGTCAGTAAACTGAGATACATTTCTGAAACCGTTGGTTAGAGGTGCACTTTTTTCCTGGTAATTTAATTTTAATTTCTGAAACACTCATTGCCCTTCCCACTTCCAAAGCCATAGTACATGTTCAGACTCTGGCCAGAAGAGTCTCCCGGGTCTTGCCAGAATTTTATTGACATCTCAGGAAATAACCCATCTTGATACCTGTTGCACATACCTTCCCAATAATCACCTACTTAATAAGTGACTGATTCAGACTAATAACTGAATTTCCCACTGCCAAATCCATCTCCTGGTGTTACAGGAGTAACAGTTTCACTGCTTACAGAGGGTCCAGTCCAAACTGCTGAGACGCTGAAATCTTCCGCAGAAAAAAAAATTACAATGAATGAGAAAAAAAAATGTGTAAATTATCTTTCAAAATTCTTTCTTTTAGCAAGTCCAAATTTATTATGACTGATAGGAATTTCACATTTTAAGTTTTTTTGCATATTTAAATGATTTTGTATTCTTTGAAAACATCACAGACAAGGAACTGAATTTTATGTGGTAGTGGTATAGTTCTCCATTTACATCCATTTTTCATATAATTTTCCCTTGTGGTAGTTTCCCACAGGCTAGAGCACAGGCAACTAATCCTCCCAGTAACAAAACTTTGGATTAAAATATTTCCAAGTCCATTACAGAAGTCCTAATGAAAGTGTTTACTTTCAAAGTCAGATCTAGCAATCAAACACAGTTCCTACTCAGGCTGTAGTCAGTTTTAGAAGTCAGTCAAGGACTGACACTCTAAAGAATATAAAGCAAATATTCTGCAAAAGCGTTTTGCGCATTGAAAGTTCAGAGTAGTCTTCAGTTTCTCCAGTTACAAGCCCTAGCTAAATGCTTACTACTCAAGATCGATTCTCACAGCCTCTCATGCTTATTCAGTGACTGTTTGGGAATATCTTTGAACAAGCAGTGAAATGGGCAAGAAAAGTTGTTCTGGACTCAAAGACACCATTAAAAATAGACTAAATTGGCTTACTATTCCCACAGGTTAGGCTGACATTTTAAATTGTAATTTGGAAAAATGAGGGAAGAGATACCATTGACAGGAAAAGGGATGAGGAGGGCTGAAGAAGAAAGAAAAGAGTGAAGTGAAGCTGGGGTAAAAAGGCTGTGAAAGGCAAAATGAACAGATTTCCCCTTTACCAGTAATCTTCTAACATATAAATCACTGGACTGTTTCTCCTGTAGAGATAATCCTGAATTTTTTTCTTCCTCTGTAAAGGCCATATAAAAATTCAATAAAACCACCTCTCAGGCAAACTGTAAGTTCTTTTTCTTTACAGGCCATCTTTTTAAATTTTCAATTTCTGATCCTTTTTATTTTCTGTCAGGTGTAAATAGAAACAGACCAGATCTTAGTTGTTATAAGTATCATAGGCTGCAGAGAGCATCATCAGTACAATTTAGTTAAAAGAAACTACCCTTGGATATCCCATAGATGCCATTCATCTGTTCTTGCACTGTTTTTTGATACTGCAGCAGAAATAAAGTTGCCCTTGTGCATGTTCTGAAAAGCTTACTCCATCACTTCACAATTAGGTCCTGATGTTGCAAAGAACTGAGGACCCTCTTGCAGCCCATGAGAACTGAGGGTTTTCAACACCATGAGGGACTGACATTTTTAATTATCAAAGCTAGAGTCCTTGGGCAGCATCATTCCCTAGCTCAGACCTGTTATTTCCAGCAGTTCTTCTGATGGAGTATAAGCAAGCAGCTCTGGAGTCTTCTACACAGTGGGAAATTTAGAAGTAGTTTCATTGCAAATGATTTCCTACAAGTAAAAGACACCAATAAACACAAAACTGTGATTTTCAATTTTCAGAAAGGACCTAATGAACTGAGACAGTGAAGCTAATGTGCCCCAATTATGTTGGGGAGAAAAGGGGGTGGAAGAAGAAATGAAAAAATGAAAAGAGAACTTGGATTATAAATGGGTCTGATTTCACCCTTCTGAACACCCCATTTTAATTCACAGTGAACTAGTCAGCAACTGAAAACAGACTGCAATTTTCTAGCCACTGAGCTAGAGAGTTTTAAAGGTGCATGGAAGGAGCATGCTTTAAAGGCAGCATGGAAACACCACCACAGCAAATGTTCCTGAAGGCAGTGTCCCTGGAGCAGGAAAAAAATACAGTTGTTCCCCTATATTTTTGCATTCCATTTCTCTCATCAACACCTGACTAAGACCTTCCCTAGAAAGCGAAAAAAAAAAAAACGAACATATAATTTTCCACCTTCCCATTATCTGTTAAGGCCCTTGCCTCCATTCCTAGTTTCTTCTGTTTAGGTTTTAAACACAGCAGGGCAGGAATTATTTACTGATTCATATGAATGCAGTATCTAAAACAAGGGTCCTCCTGCTGAGGAATGGGAGTAAATTTTTCTCCCTTTCCTTTTCCAAGACGAGAAATAATGGAATGAGGAACTTTATATGAAGCATTAGAAAACACTTTCTAGCAGCAGGATAAACTTGTCTTGCCTTCAGGCTCTACTGTAACGAAAGATGATTACTTCTTATCCCAAAGCATGGACTCATGCCAGTAGAGATGCAGTCATTGTGCCTTGCCACCCCATAGGACTACAAGTGGAGGAAAGCCTGTGATTCTTTCCTGCCTCCTGTGTTACCGTACTGAACTACGCATAGACAGGCTCTGAGGTAGGAGACCTCATTTTTCACTATTAAAAATGAACCTGACAATTTGAAGAAGTGGTCTGAAATCAATAGGATGCAATTCAGTAAGGACAAGTGAAAGTGCTACATTTATGTAGAAGTAATCAACTGTACAAATAGAAGATGGAAAATGAGTCGGTAGGAAACAGTTTGTGGCCTATGAGGGATCACAAGCTGAACAGAAATAAACAATCTCACCTCCCTGTGAAAACTGCTGCACAGGTTGTATAGGTAGCATCATGTGTAAGATTTGTCTGTAGATACTCCAGAATTAGCAAGCAGCTAACGTACTATATGCACCTTTAGGCACTGTGCTTTAAGAGAGGTGTGAACTTCTTGCAGCAGTCCAGGGAGAGCAACAAGGTGGATTAGAGGGCTGGAAAAAGTGATCTGCAAGTAAAGATTGAACAAAATCAGAGTTGTTCAGTCTGGAGAATGAAACACTTAAGAGGAAATGTCATAACAGACTTCAACAGTATCCTGCTGAGGAACCGGAATCAATTGCTCTCCATGTCCACGGGGATTAGAACAAGAAATAATGGAATGTGGAAACTTTAGATTAGGCATTAGAAAAAACTTTCTAACATGAGGAGAGCAAAGCATCGGAACAGATTGCCTGGAAAGACTGTAAAATCCATAACATTGGATTTTTTAAGAATAGGTTCCAGACATGTTTTATCAGATTCTGTGATAACAGTTGTAATAATAACACCTTATGCTTCTCTCATGTGTTTTATAACAAAGAACCCCAGGGAACAGCTTCCCTCTAAGTAAAACATGCAGACAGGGAAAATTTACGCTCCACTTTTTCAAGCAATGAGAACAATGTCTCTAAGCAGTTGAGTCTCCCACTCCCTGAGCTGTAGGGAAGCCCTAAGAAAAGGATTGAGCTAGTAATTTGGGGTCTCAACTCCAGGCTCCCATCAAGCCATAAAGACTCCATTGACTGACTCACCTGATCTACCTACAGATGTCTACAAAGTAAACGTCTGCAACTGAACTTGTCATAGCAGGCTCCCTTTGTAGTCAGGCAGTGAATCATCTGGCTTGCTAAGGTATAAAAACATAATCTGTATTTCATTGTCTCCTGGGCTGGGAGTGGATGATCCACCAATTAGGAATCTCAGCTTTCTGAATGCTTACTTTGTAACCCAAGATTTGAAATATAGTACTCCGAAGTGACATTTGTGCATATAGAAAAGTATGGTTGTATCTTGTCCATCCTGGTTGAGGTTATTATGGAGTAAATTCTATACTTAGGAGGAAAAGCAGGAAACATTTCCTTTCTACACTAATTTTAACATGTTAAGATGATGGCTCAATTGTAAGAAGATGAACTGCCTCACAAAGGACGTATGATAGATGAAGATGGTTGTAGGAATATGATCTGTTCAGCTCTCATGTGATTCTGTAATTTACCACATGGTCCTTCCTGTGTGTATAAAGTGGAAAGAATCTCTTCAGATGTACTAGATGCATATTGTATAAAAGTCAATTCTAGTAACAGCTTTCATATTGCCTTTCCCCCAGAAATCAATCTCCTTTCACACTAGATTTGTTTCTCAAAAATGAAATCTTTCTCCTGGTCTGCTCCCCAGATTTTTTTTTTCTTACTTCCAAAACATCATCTCTTTAACTTCAAACTGTCTCTCTTTCTATCTCTTTTTGCCCTCATTCCTAGCATGAGGTCTCCCCCTTAACTGTGTCAAAGGGTTTTAGAGAAACTCTACTAAACCTGAGAAAGGTTGACTTGTTTTGGTGGCAGAGTCAATCTTCCTCCTGGGACAGCAACACAACAATTCAAGAGCTTTATCAGCTGAGCATGCTACCAGAGGTGTTCAGGCTGAGGACACAGGCCTCAGCCCCTGACCTCCCATGGCGTGGGTGGGAGAGGTCGGTCTGCGGCCGCAGGGTGGAAGGCTGCCAGGTCAGCTGCGGGCACCAGGCACGGCAGCAGACCAAAGGGAGGTTAGCGAGAATTAGCAGTGTTTAATACGAACTCCAGGGAGGTGCCGCGCTGTCGCAGTTTGCTTCTAAATACCTCCTACCTTATGCTGTGTAATAGCAAGTGGACTCCATTAAAGGGGGCGACCCATCTGGCCAGTGCCCCGCTGCCTAGCAGTCAAGGCTCGGTTGCTAATTTGAAGACCATCTTGCTTCATGGATTATGAGATTTGGGGAACGGGGGGTGTCTATTTTTTATTTTGCTATTGCCTCAGACTGGGATGGAGTTAGGAAAAGTGGGGGGAAGCTTCCATTTTGTTCTTACAATCTCAGGTCCTCCAGGATGTGCAGATACAACAACAGAGAATGTCTGAATTAGGATTCTGCTGACAGTGCCTCTTCCAAAAACACCAGTGCAATCACAATACTCACTTGGCTTTGTTTTAGTCCTGTAGTTGGAGAATTGCCATTACTGGTCCCTTTGGCCACTTTCTGTCATCTCCTCCAGAAAAAGCCAACTAGCTTGGCCACTCTGAGGGCTAGTTTGGCGGCTGTCAACTTCCAGATTATACTTCTTGAGCACTGGCATCTGCATCTGTGACCGGCCCTTTCTCTAGCCTCTGCCCTGGCTTTGGTCCCAGCCTCACAACTGCCTCCAGGCTGGTGCAGGGCCAGTCTGCTGCTGGACCCCCTTCACATCCTGGTGGCTGCTTTCCTTTGAGTCAACCTTGATAAGAGAAAATATGCTTCATAGTAGCTGCTACACTTGCAAACAAGCCCAATGGGCTGCATCTTGTACTCAAGGCAAGCACAGGCCTAACGCTCTTCTAAACACACCTGGGAACTGTTGTCTGCCACAGCGTGGCTGGGAGATGTACAAATCATTTCTATTTGTGCTGCTGAGCCCTTTCTTCAGAAACAAGGCAGAGTTTTTATACCTGCCTTGTTTTCTGATCCGGTTTCCACAGAAGATTTCTGGTATACAGTCACACAATTGAATAATAAAATTAAGATTCTGGCAAGTTATCACCCATCAGCAGATACACAGCAACTAACAGACTGTGTGAGTACCCTAAGCCGGGATGAATCAAAGTAACACACTAGCCTAAACCGCCATTACGTGAATGCAAACCAAAATCACAACCTCCCATTTTTACAAACCACTAGAAAACTCTCTAAGTCCAGATTTTACACTTGAAATGGGAGATGGCAACTGACAGGACATAAATTAATATAAATAAGGACTTGGTAGGCAAAGATCATGAAAGACCAAGAAATCTTGTAAAGGACTAAATTCCACGTTATATATACAGCCTATGAAATTCAAAAAATAAATGCTCAAAGCAGGTGCCAGGTGTTTCCTAGGTCACAAAACTAAGTCCTGCCTGAGATAAAGATTTCAAATGATTTGTCCTTAGCTAATAGGCAAAGCCTAACTCCCCAAAAATGCATGAGGAAATATGGTAGAACTTTCAACCAGTGAAAGAGGCAGTACAGATTCTGTGTGCATTCCATCTGTATGTAACATTAGCATGTAAATATAGGGTTAATGTGCTTTGAGTTATGTTCAAGCTGCAAAGTGCATGCAAAGTCCCACAAGAATTCCCCTTTGCTTACAGATTTCCTCTGCACAGGGGGGAATCATGACAGATACCGGGCTGGCAGAGGCTGCTCCCCTGTCTCCTGTGCCAGTTCCCAGCTCCACCATCCAAATCCTCTGCCAGAATACAACGTAATAGTCAAGAAACAGGGAATGGGAAAGTAGAGGGACAATGACAGACCAAAGCAGCCATTTATCTAACCCCTGCCTCTGTGAAGTTTTGATATGCTGTAGGTAAAGCATTACTTCCCATCAGATTTAATTTCCCAGTCAGGAATTGTAATTATCTGCTCAAGACCCCTTGCTGGTCACACACACTGGTCAGATAATGTGAAGGTTGATTCTCCCAGTGTCATGATCCTGCAGATCAAACACATCAAATCTCAGTGGTAGACAAGACAGCATGCCAGTGACCAGGCACAGTCTGATAAACTGTTCATCAAATTGAGGATAAACACCATTTGGGTTGTCTAATCCCTTCTGGGACACTCAAGCTAGACCAAACTATGCTTTGGTATCATGGTAACATTGGCCTCAGCTGATAACCACAGAACTCAGATACAAATGAATGAAAGCTTACAGAGCCAACTTGTCAAGTAAATAAAGGGTGTTCAGTGTTTACTGTGTAATAATAGAGTTTTTTTGTTTGTTTCTTACTAAACTAGAATATACTTGGGCAAGTACAGTTAGTTTGGTCTCATTCCAGAAGCTGAAAAGGTGACACAGGTAACCAGCTGCCTGATAATCCTTCCATTAACAGGAAATCTCCAAACAGGATAGTGTTGCAGCCTCCACAATGCCTTCTCCTGCATGCCCTGGGCAGTGTGCATGGTAAGTAAAAAGATTGTTGAAGGAACATGGTTGCATTTTGTCAAGCTCTGGTTCATCCAATGTTCACTTGAGAGATTTTAGCTTCAGGCTATTCTAGCTGAATTTCTGGCACCAGAAATATCACAGATAGCTCCCTGGCCTTCACCAAGCAAAGTAAGTTCCGTTGAATCCACTAGACCTGGTTGTAATTTTAAAAGAGACTTTTTAAAGTCTCTTGGTCTCTCTGCAAAGCTTCATTTATGTTTTAGATAAAGTGCTGCTATGCTTATACAGCTATGCAGTCAAACTGAAGCTGGTAGCATTACATCAATTTAAATGGGTGGATTTAGCTCATATGAGTTAAAAGGCATAGTTAAAAAAGAAAGACTCGGATGAGCTATTACAGGCACCACATACCAGCACGTCTTTCAGAAACTGATCAAAATCCACCTTAATACTAATTAAGGTCTTCATTTAGCTCTTCCAACTGGCCAGATGCTCCAGACTCCATTTCTCTGATGGATAGATGACTTCTAGCCTGAATTTACTCATGGACAATCACTAGGCATTCATTGTTATGGCAATGTTGTTTGTTAGCTGAAGAAACTGTCTCCTCCTTTCTTTGTATTTACCCCAGGTGTATTTACACAGAGCAGACATAACCCCTTTCTGCTAGGCTTGACAAGACACCTTTTAGTCTCCTCTCCAAAAATAGCCTGGCCTTTCCCAGAGTCATTTATTTCTTCCTTGAATATGAATGACTAGAATTGCACATAATTTTCCAGATAAAGTACCAGTAATATCATTTCACATCTCAATAGAAGTACCTCACCTGACTTGCCTTAGGAACTTTTGACCTTTTTCATGGCTAAATCGTATTGGCAGATGTTGGTCAATCTGCGATCATTTGATTCAACCAAACTTCCTTTCCCTCAGCAATTTCCAAAATATGATTTCTCCAGCTTATAAAATAAATTCTTGTTATTAGTTCCCAAATGCAGTAGCTGAGTTCTAGAAATGGTCACTTCACTACCCTTCCTCTCTGTTTTTCAAATGAAAAATCAAGCTCACTCATGGCGTAAGAGCTTTCCAGAAAGCTGGGCATGGATTGGACTTACACTCAATAGCTGGACTGGACTATTGCTCTGTATCAGAAACTTTACTCAGTTCTTTTATTCACATCATCTCAATATTAAAAAGCCATTTTTCTTACTTGAGTGGACAAAACTTTACAAAATACACTGCAAGAAAAAAATGTTAAATCAGCAAAGAAATTAGACTAGTTGATTTGCTTCCAACTGTAGTGACTCTTTCATCCCTTATTAAATGCACAGTCAAGCTTCATAGTCTCAACAGATATTTTTTTCAAGCAATTTTGTCTTTTATCTTCAAGCAAATATATAAAGCATCTCATGGATGGGGAAACTGAGACAGGAAGCCATGATGAGACTTTGCTCAAGCAGGTAACAGTGCTGGGTGCAGAAAACACAGCTGTAATCCTTGCTCTGAGGAATGCAATAATAGACCAGCATTGACTTCACTGAGACTAGGTTTTGTAGTCTTTACTAACCTAGACTAGGTTTTCTAGTTAGGTTTTACTAATATGATTAGTAAAACAAA
This sequence comes from Mycteria americana, assembly GCF_035582795.1. Taxonomy (NCBI): domain Eukaryota; kingdom Metazoa; phylum Chordata; class Aves; order Ciconiiformes; family Ciconiidae; genus Mycteria; species Mycteria americana. Next base: position 29,612,205 of record NC_134366.1, on the reverse strand, counting down.
AGACATTTTAAAATCAAATTCAGCTTCTGGTTTTATTTTCTTAGCTGTTTTTTTTTTTTTTTCTGTGTGTGTAATGAGGCTATTGTGTTTTACTTCACTTTTTATTCAGTTTCTACTCAAGCATCACTTTCAGATTTCCAGAACTGATGAAATAAGCTTATGCTTGGTTGAAAACTCCACCAATGAATAGATGAAAAGTGTCCCTTATTATGCATATTCCTATTTTGAATTAGTTTAGGCCCAATTTGGACCTAAATTATATTGCTACTATTCCTTTAACAGGCTCTTTTTCTCATTTTCAATAAATATTATTTTTGTCATGCCCCTCTATGGCATTCATCAACTACAGTGCAATCACAATAGGCAATTAACTTCTGTCAAATCCCAAAACAGGCCATTTATGTCAGAACAAGGTTGAACTATTTACTGTAATCATATAATAGAGAAGCTTACCCTGCTACCCAGGTCTCTTCCAAAGCGAATTAAACTCTCCTGAACTCTCATTCTATGAATACACAATGTTTTTTTCACATAGTACAGCAAATTGCTAACATTCTTGCAGCATCTCAGGAACGTGAACTTTGAAATGGAAACTGTCAGGTCAGAGACACCACTCAACAGTTCTTTATTTGAGGAATTTACCTGAGACAAGGTGCTGAGGCATTGAGTAACAGAGGTTTATTCTTGCAGAAGGGGCTTATTCTCGTGATTTTGCTGTGCGGGTATTACCCCACCACCAGAATGCTGAAAGATTTTGTATAAAATCCACCCACTTTCTGTTTTATATCATTCTTGGGGGGGTTTTCTGGTGTTTAATATGCTAGATTGCAGCTCTCAAAACCATGAACTAAACTAAGTGATGGAGTTTTTACCATGTATCTTGGAGAATCCTTGCTGGACTATTTATTCAGAATTGTTTTTCCTTCCTATACGCAGCAGGAAAATACTTTAAGAACTGGATCCCATCACAGAATGGGTGCAGGCTGTGCTGGGCAACCACCACTTTCAGGATTAGCAAAGATTGCCAGCCATTTAAAAAATAATAACCAAATCTACCAGCTCATTTCAGCCTTCTCCTACAGCTCCTTTGGTGGGGATCACAGCGACCACAGTGAGCCTGAGGGACAGCAAGGCAGGGTGGGCCTCTGAAGGAGGGGCAATATTCAAAGATAAAAGATTCGGTCACAGAAAACAGTGCAGCAGGAGCAGAGTTCAAGAAATAGGTCATTATTAATCAAGTTATAGATCAGACCCAATAACCACATATTTCCTTGAGCTTGCATTCAACAGTCCTTTTGTAAGATATTCACAGAGTAGGATCAATACCTCTCTGGAGGTAAGTGGCATAAATTATGTCTCAACATATACACCACAGGAGTTTTACTGTGTGTTGTATACAGTAATTGCATTTTATAGATGACTGTGGAAGGCTTCAGCTTTCATTGATTTTTATCATAAACTAAAAGGTGGCAAGAAGAAAAGAACAGCACTTTATATGAAGAAACCAGTCAGCTGAAGCTGCAAAAGAAAATGAAAATTTGGCATAGTACGTGTGATCAATCCATGTTTCATGCAGAAATGAATGCAGATATTTGAGCCTTTCCATTCAGAGTAGCAAAAATCTTGAAATGTGCCCCAGAAATCCCTGTTCAACTAATAACAGTCAATTGTGCCATCAATCAGCAGGGTTTAAGACTATAGGAAGTCTTTCTAATTACAGCACTTTTAACACTTCTTATACCATGAATGCTACCTGAATCATTTATGAAACAAGGTACCCAAAAGTTGTGTTTTCATTACCACACATAATGTGACCACATTCACATTCAAATTGAGGTGAGGGATATAATTTAAGCTCATCATCATGTCTAACATTTGCAACTTTCAAAAGTGTATTTTTAAAACATTCCTCTTCTGATTTCCTTCTTTTTTCATGTCCTTCACAGCAAGCAATTCAGAAGAGATGTTAATGCAGCATAACAACTCTTTACCCTTTTTCAAGGCCAATTTTGCAATATGGGCAAAATGATTGGAAATGTAGTCCTGAAAAAGCTTAAACCATCTGTCAGGGACTCGGTTAAGAAGATCCACACTGTTTCACAGCCAAAGATGTGGATAAATTATGCCTGGCTAGAAATGTCCAAGGCATGTGGGTTACCATTCAAGCTTATTAGGATGAATTACAAATTTTTTATTGTTCATTACCCTAGTAAGATAATCTTTTCAAATTATAATATGCAATAAGCCATGCAGACTGGAAAGCAAGCAAGTGGTAAACACTGGTAATAATGATTTTAAAAGCTCCATATCCTGATATATCAAAAAGCCATGTATAAGTATGCACTCGAATGCCTATTTGTTTGCCTCTGTTGACACACCATTGTCTATATTTTTGTGCTCTATACATATTTATTTATATTACTGCTCATGTTTAATGACATGCCATAAACCACTTGTCTATTTTATTCCTGAAATGTATTTTACTAAAAAGAAATGTAAAGAATGAGAGGTTGGGGTAGCTGTGGTTAAGTTACACGGCTTAGGCTAGCTGACATAAAAATAGTCTGAATGTTATGCTGTTGTTTTAATACTGTCGCTGTTTTTATAGGCAGCTGTTATCCCAACATTTTTAAACAAGGATTTTTCCAAAGTATTTTATAAACACTTCCAGTCTAAAACTCTTTAAAGCCCATAAATATTGCATGAAGCTTTTATCAGAAATATGAAATTGATTATTAGTTGAGGGGAGGTCTCTGGGCAATATACAAAATCAAAATAAATCAAATTTTCCCATCTAAATTACTATGCTATGATCTTTAAAACCCCCACAGACATTGTAAATGCTAAAAGGTATGTGAAGATCTATGCTTATAATATATGTGAAAGTTATGAGAATTATTTGATAAGTAATAGTCATTTTGTTCACAAAAGGCCATAACTAGTGCTTAGCTACCTGAGATTTTCTCTGATATTTCCCTCCACAACTATTCAAAAATTCTTACAAGTCCTCAAATTCATCCCTTGGCTGCTTCAGAAATTAGCATTAATTTCACCTGGGAAAGTAAATGATCGGTTAACCAAGCCTGTCCAACTAAATTTAATGGAACCCTAAATATCCCGGTTTTCACATTTATGAGTATTTTTTTTCTGATTAGTCTCTTATGGGTCAAAATAATATAATATTTGATCTTCTCACACTGTTTTCACTGTCCAGGAGTGGAAGGTACTGATATACCTGAGATAGCCCATTGAGAAGGTGAAAGCAAAGAAAAAAAGAAATTATCTGAAATGCTGACGCAATTAAAAACTCAAACCTCCCTCCTCCTGTCACCTTATCACTAAAATTTTAACATGTTTGAAATCGGACTTTCTTGGGAAAGGGAACAGAGGATGAAGAGAGGCATGGAATGATTCTTTAGGGTGATGGCAGCAATTCGGCAGAGTGCCTGCTGTAAACTGACATGGTGTATAGCGTACAGGCACCCTTACAAAATCCATAGTGGATCCCTAGTGTCCACTCAAAGCAGTAAACAGGCCACACATTTTGTACAGGTGTAATCAAGTGAAAACATACAAAGATCACCTATTCCAAAAATAGATGCTATGCATTCAAATTTCTTTGGCATCCACATATCCTGAATGGTCTTTATTATATTTTCACTGGATAATAAAAGTGATGTAAAATCCATTAATACAGCAAGAAACAAACAAACAAACAAAACAAAACAAAGCAGCAGCTGGCACATTAGGTGCTGTTCAGGTGCCAACACAGCAGTCTGCACGAAACAAGATTATTTTGTGTTTGTTTGGCTGATTATATTCAGTGGAAAATAGATTGCAAGCATGAATAGCAGCTTTATCAGTGGGGCTGACTGGAGACTCCATTAGGCTTTCTGCAAAAAGTCACCTGAGCTGCTTTTTACTCATATCACTCTATTTTTTTGTCTCTGTCTCCATTTTTATACTGGCAAAGCAAAGATGTAATTTTGCATGTCCACTTATGGTCGACGAGTATCTGACAGTACCCCTAGCCAAGCGTGTCTAATTTACAGAAGATTGGTCCAAGCGACATCTTGGACCGAATTTGAACCGATGACCTAGATAATGGAAAATCAAATGACTTTACAGTAATGTGGTAGCTGGGGCATGGGTTAGTTTCAGACATTGCAAAAAACAAGGAAAGATATGGTGCCCTTTCCTGATTTTATTTATTTGAGCAAATTTGTGCATCTCTGAAAGGTTATCTTGTTATATCTTTAAGCTCCCTCCTCCACTACAGTCATGAGCTGGCTGAGCTATCATTTATCACAGCAGGCTAAAATTGTCACAGCCTTGGTCAACTGTTCAGGGAAACAGAGGAAAGGAAAGTCCTGGCACAGCCATAGGTCCTTTACTGGCCCTGCTCAGAATATGAATTTCTCTGTTGTGAGAAGAGCAAGACGACTTCATTCAAGTAATTGAGAAAGGAGAATTAGGAGACGTACAACCCATCTCCAGCCTTACCAGAAGGATATGAGGAATAATCTGGTCAGTAAAACATCATAAAACATCTTATCCTTTACAAAGAAATTAAATGGGGAAGGAATAAAAGGGCAAAGATTGAAATCCTACTGGCACCATCCTAACATGCATGCCAACATACACTCCACCATCTTAACCCCAGGCTCAGATTGTCCTTTGGTCTGTTCTTGGAGTAGGGCAAGTACAGCTGTCCTGTGTATTTTCCACCATTCTGTGGCAAACTGTAAAGCCACAATCTAGAAAAAAAAGGTTTTTTTCTTCAGTCCTCACAGAAGTCTGAATAGTATATTATATCTGTAAAATGCCTAGGTATCAACAGTAGTGTGAAAGGCCGATAAAATATCTTCTAGTGGACAGGAAAATTGTATTTGGGGTCAGTTACCTCAGCTCTTTTTCTGTGACGTAGCACAACTCTCATTTGCCCAAAGTCAAGCCCTGAACTGCATCAGTGGAAAAACATTTTTAAAGCAGCTTCTTAAACAACCCAACACCTGCAATTCTGTTTCCTGCCCAATATCTCTTCTGTTCTTCTACTCTCCACTAACTGCTATTTACAGTAGACTTTTGGGGGTTACTTCTGGTTGGTTTGGTTTGGTGTTTTTTTTTTTAAAAAAAGAAATAAAGAATAGATGATAGAACTCCACATTCAGAGACCACCAAAATTAAAGATTGAAAACATCCAGTGAGAGAATAATTGTTAGAGGATGAAAAAAAAAAAAAAGCCCATTTTAATTTAGTCTTTCATATAGCTGCCAGTATTTAAATGTTGACTGGTTTATGATCTCATGTTTTGAAGTTTAAAACAAATCCTGAATGCAATGCAAATAAGCTCATTATCTCACCTCTGATCTTTATGTATTTAATTTCTTGATGACCTGTTTTACTTTTCCTCTGCCTTAAAAGCAAGAAATAATTCAGAGACACAGGAATATTTTTACACTTGTTTTATCTCTCTTACCCAGATCTGATTACTAATCACAATGAATAAGTGATACTTAAATGAATACTGGGTAGACACAAAAGGCTGACTAGTCAGTGCACCTCAAAGCAGACAGGTATTATTATGTGGCATAGAAAAATAAAGTAACCCTCTGGTAAGTTTTGAGATGTTAATAAAGATAAACATCTGTAGAATTTAAATTCTCTTTTCTTAGTTCACCTGACAAAATGACAAATGACAAAAAGTTAATCAAAATAACCTTTTAGTTTAATCTATATAGCATGTTAGTTAGTAAAATGCTTGTTTTAGACACTGAATGATGAACTTCAAAAGTCTGCGTCAATGTGAATGGATCAGTCTACTGTTTCTCATTAAACTCTGGTCACAGTACCCGTGTTCATCTCCTTATTGTGTGGGGATTTACAAATGGAACTTTACTACTCAAACCACTTATGTGCTGTTTTTGACAGTAATTGAAGTGTACTGAAGATGAAAGAAGCTGACCATGAAACATCAAAAATATTGAAGTAGCAACCATGTTGCCAACATCTAAATGTGAGGATCTTGAATTACACACACTTACAAACTGTCACAGGAAAAAAAGCTTTAATTTCCAGAACAGATTGGAAAAAGCTTGCACTTGTAAGTCTACAGTCACCGGCAAATCTTTTCTGTTCCTTTTTTTCCCCCGTATAATACACAGGCTGAAGTGAACACTCGAGTTCACACACTGAGCAGGTAGATTAAATAAAGATCTACAATAGTTTCTGGGAACTGCAGTTTACATCAGATGTTAGCTGCTACTCACTGAAATCTAAGGAATGTATATGTCACATAGGACTCTGATTTAGCCCACTCAGATTAATTGCCCACCTCCCTGATACTCAAGTGTTTTAGATATTCTCGGAGCCCAATAAACAGGCATGGCTAAGTACTGTTCTAAGAGCCTTTTGGAAAATATGGAATTATATATATGAAAAAAATTATGTAGAATATGCCTATTCACAGGCGTTGTTCTTGGTCAGTTGGAGCAAGAACGGTTCCTACACAAAACTGAATTCACTGATATCCTGAAGCTCAGCTGCTACCTGGTGGAACACAGGCACCCATGAAGAAAAGGGATCTCGTGCATGGCAGGCACCCAAGGAGAAGAGGGATCTCATGCATGGCTCACACAGCCCTTTCAGGATGACCAAGAACTCACCTGCAGGTGAGCAAGCTCAGATGCTACCCTTGGATTAAGCAGAAAGGGACTTGCAGAATCCTGAATTTCCCCAACCTACACCAGCTAGCAGAGTTCACTGGCCATGGAAGTATGTTGTACCCTCTTCTGTGTGTCCTTACTGGGGGGGGGTCAGATTCATAATAGATTTCAGTCAACAGAACTGATGATTACATTTGAAAGAGTCGCCTCTCCTACCCACTCCTTTGTTCCAGCACTGACATTTGTTTCATATAACTCAAGGGCTGTTTAAGGAGATAAACCATCAGAAAACTTTATTTTTAATTTGTTTTCTTGGTGGTGGGGAGGGTGTAGATAGGAAACCAGCTACAGCTCCCTAATTGTTTGCTTTGGCCCTAATGTAATTCAAACTAAACCCACCATTTGTGGTAGCTTTGCACTACCTCAGTAGAACTGTATAATTTTATCTAGTTTGAAGTATTAGCAAATACATTTTATAATCTCTACTTTATGTATAATGAGTAAAAAAATACATCATTTAGAGACTTAAACTATTATTTTGATGGATAAATTAACATTCTGTCTTTTACACAATAGACTAAAGCAAGAAACTGATGTCAGTAAAGAACATTTTGCTAAAAAGTAGTCTAATACTGGAGATAAATTGAATGCCTTTGGAAATGTATCAGCTGACCTTTTTGATATTCAGTGTTAGATATAATTTGGCTCTCTTCACCTTAATTTACCTATAAGTCTCATCTCTGAAAAGCCAGTTAAAGTGATGTTTTATGACATAAGGGATATATTTCGGGGGTCTCTCTGTGGTTATTCACATCCCAAAAACAACCGCACCATCTGGCACAATAACCTCTGCACATGTAGTCAAAGTACACAACTTTGCAGCAGCTGAGCAGAACAGTATGGGAAAGGTTGCCTGACAATTTCTCTAAGCAGAGCTCAAAATAAGAACATTAGTTTCTCACATTCAGGAGCACATCATTAAAATGAGTAATTGGGAATGAAATAAAAGGAAAAACCCAAGCCACATAACAACACCACCGCTACAATGTATGAAAATACATTTACTTTTTAATTGGACTTTTACCGTCAATTTGAATTGTGGATATGTGATCCAAAATAGTCACAGCATGCCTATGTGAATTGGCTAATGAGATGTCCGCTGACTGCTGAGCCCTTCAATTAATCAAATAGCTGAATACATTGAAGGTAGCTAAATATCCTTCTCTCTGGTAATATGCTAAAACCCAAGATTATATCAGACATTTTCACTGGAGACTGAAATCTGAGTTCATGTTGGGATAGCCTTCAAACAAAAAATGACACTCATTTAGTGATTCGAGCATCTGCTTAATTATTTTTATTACCCTGCTACATCTTAGGAGTAATATACCGAGAATTTGACTTACAAAATAAATTATCTTTAAGACCAAGAATGGCAGATTAGATCTGTTGTTAAGACACCTGGGAGAGAAGTGGGTTTAAATCCCAGCTCTACCATTCTTTTCTGTTTGACCTTGGCCATGACATTTAGCTTTCTAGCCTCATTTTCCATATCTATTCAACAGAAATTATTGGTGTCACAGGACAAAAAAAAGTGATGCAAATTTCCCTTTCAGGAAGTTCAAGTTTCCTAAGATGGTGTCTAGCCCCCCCATTCCTACAGCAAGTTAGCAGCCATTGGATCCCTGTAAGCATGGTGCTATAAAATGACAAGCTAAAAGACACCCAGCACTTCAGAAATGCTTATATAACAAGCTACGATAAAGAAGCAACTTCCCAACATTCCTATATAAAAACATTCCTTCACATATGTAGGAACTGTTCAGGGAACTTTCCAGCCTCTCTGTCCTAAGGAAAAGGACTACTATTGAGTATATTAACTTTTTTTGCCTCTTGTTTTTTCAGATACTTATGCTTATCTGTTGAATCCAAGCCTAGCCTCTGTAAGCTGCCAGCAAAAAGAGAGCATCTCTTCACATACCTTCTCTTTTCAATCCTATTCAGGTGCCAAAACAGTTTCTAGAAAAAACTGCAAATTAGTGGCTACTACCATTACCATAATAACAGTGATCTCTGCAAATTCTAGTGATCAAAATAGTAAAGGGAAAGGCAGATTTTTTTTTCCCCATAAAAGATACCATTAGCTACACTCTATATTCACCCACAGTTTGCTGCATACAACTTCAGCGTTTCTCCAGCATGCTGCTAGGCTTATGTTGTGCATCATTTCCTGAACCATTCTACAGTGGGGCTCTGCTGGACATCTCTCTTAGGCAAACGAAAATATTGTAGCTGGTGGATCTTGTTTTTCCAGCATTTGAGGCTCCTAGTCCCTCTCTTTAGCATTACTTGTGGTTGGGGAAGTGATCTGCTGCAACATACCCAAGCTAAAAAACAGCACTTTAAATATATATATATATATATTAGTGCTCACACCATTCAATATTGATCAGCCATCATGACCTGATGAGAAATTGTGGAGGGTTGACCCCATCCAGTAGCTAAGTTCCCACCCAGTCAGTCACTCTCCCTCCAGAAGAGTGGAGGAGTGGAGGACAGAATCAGAAGGGCAAAAGCAAGAAACACCTTGTGGGTCACAATAAAGACAGTTGGTTAATTGAAGAAAAAAAAGAAGGAAAAAAAAAAAATCAAGCAATGCAAAGGCAATCACTCACCACCTCCCACCAGCAGACCAAAGTCCAGCTAGTCTCTGAGCAATGACTGCTTTGGAAAAACTACCTTCCAGTTTTATTGCTGAGCATAACTCTATATGGTATGGAGTATCTCTGGCATGGTATAGAATACCCCTTTGGTCAGTTAGGGTCCACTGTCCCAGCTGTGTCTCCTCCCAAACTTTTCCCCACCTCCAGCCTACTTGCTGAGGTGCAGAGTGAGAAACATAGATGGCCTTGACACTATGCAAGCACTGTTCAGTAATAGCTAAAACATTGGTGGGTTATCAACACTGTTTTCATCACAAACCTAAAACACAGCACCATACAAGCTGCTTTGAAGAAAATTAACTCCATTCCAACCAGATCCAGTATAGAAATGAAACATTCCCATGTTTTTTGGGGAGTGCATATCTGTTGTTCTTCTAGCATACCATATTGTGTCAAATAACAGGATTTTGTTATTTTTTAAACTCATCCATGATGTTCTCCACAGCCCTACAAAAGCCACATCCTGTTTTCAGTCATATAAGACAAACTCTTCATTATAGTCCTCAGCATAATTTCCAAGTATAGAACATGAATATTTGCTGAATATTTAATTAATACAAGAAGATTTTCAAAGTAACAGCATCTCCTTAGACATAGTCATGAAAGAGTGCCTTTGTTTCAATGGGGAAACGAATAAATAAACTTCTATTACTCCAGCACCCTTCCAGCAAGGAAATTCAGGATTCTCAAGACAAAATTTATTCCAGGCTAAGGGCTGAACATCCTCCAGGTCCCAATTCTTAAAAGTTTTGGAACCACAATAATGATGACACTTCCTGAAAATCTTGCTATTCTCCTGTGTCAGTTCCTCAGCAAGTGTGAAGTGGTATTGCTCAGTCAACCTAAGTAAGTCAGTATACTTCAGCTGGAAAACTGGCCTTATCTGATTTTGCCTGTTGCAATAGCAAGGCGGACATGAAATATTGCATCACTTGTTCTTCTGGTGTGAGGTCATACATAAGACAAACTTCCCCAGCTGTTCACCTTGCCTTAAAGCCAAGAGGAAATCACCAATAGGTAACAAAACAAGAAAAGCATTCCTCCTATACCAGCAACGGTCAAATTAAGTGACATAAGAAATGTTCACAAGAATCTTTCAGAATGAGGATGATAATGAGCTAAATTTAGGTGGCTACATGTAGTTCTGTGCATGTGAGCCAAGTGTCTAAGGTTTCATTGTGGCTGATAGACATTTAGGCTATAGGATCAGTGGAGCCTCAGGAAATTCTTCCCAAATTGAAATAGACACCTACAATTATTTGGGTTAGTCTAGTTGCTTTAGCCAAAACTCTAGAGGACAAAACCCTGATATTTCCTACCCCATGCAGATACGTTCTGTTGTTAGAATATTTTAGGTTGTCAAAATGAGAGAAGACCCTAGGATTTTCCTAGTGCCTCCTGTCTCTGCCTCCAGATGATACCAAACATGAGGTAGAGCCACTGTACTGCATGGGCCACTCTGCAACAGTGTGGGAAAGACAAGGGCAATGGACCCTTGAAGGATGTTTGGGAGAGTGGCTAGTGAAAGGGCAGACAAAATAAGTTTAGGAATACAACCTGTGGTTCAGCTTAAGTTTATGAGGTAGGCTGTTCTCCTAGTTTGTCTAGTTCATCTGTGTCCTACCAGTTCATTCCCTTTGACCTGTTAATAATATTAAAGCCTTATCCTGCAGTGCTGCTTCTGAACTTGCCCATTTTTCCTTTTAAATTCCTCACTCCAGCAGGAAGGGCTATTGGCTTGATCTTCTTTGAAGACAGATTTGCTTGTTGTCACAGCTGATTTAGAGTTTCCCATGACATTCAGTTCCCCTCTTGTTTCCCATATTGCAGATGAGCAAAGCTTTCCCTTTGGAGACACTGACAGGTAGAGCTAATTTGCAGTTCCCAGTAATTGACCATTTCTTAAAGACTAATGATGTAGTTCACACCTAACCAGCCTTGCAAAAAATGCGCAAGAGTAAAGCAAATCAGAAGAATGTACATTTCAAACCTCATTAAAGGGCTTTCATCAGCAATTCTTCCTTAAGCTTGAAAAACGTCTCACTCTCCTTTATGTTGATGCAATTTGTAAACCTAAACAATAGGCTCAAGCTAATCCTATTTATTAGATGCTTTAGTACACAATTACTACACTTTCTATGGACTAACAGCTATAAATTATGAAAAAGTTATTTTCTTAAACAGAATAAAAATTCCAAACCATATCTATCTGTATTCTTTTTCTCATCACTGCAATATAAGAAATCTATTACTTGTACTCTTGAAATATATGGACTCTCACAAAAAATGTGTTTGATTGTGTTCAGTGATTGCTATACGTTGCTTTTCTGCAATTTCCCATACATCTGTAATGAAACCTGGGACAAAAGCCATAGACAATAGAATGGCATAAGACAGAAGGTGGGAGTAAAAGAAATAGACTGGAAAGGGTTAAACAGTAGCAGAAAAACAAGACAAATACATAGATGTGAAACAGGAACACTAGGAAAAAGAGAGCAAAAATAAACCTTGAAGAGAGAAATGGTAGCAAAAAAGATAAAATGAGGAGAAAAAGTCTTGGGAACGAGTTTTAGAGGAAGAAAATGAGATGGGAGAAGAAAGAAATAAGATAAATTAGCCTAACAGAATATAAAACACTGGTAAAAGTCCTTGGAAAAAATAGTCAAATTCCAAATGAAAATGGGTGAAACAAAAGAAAAAAAAAGCCATAACAGTAACACATTGTTGTCTTACTGATTTCTAATCTGTAAGAGGCTCATGCGACCCATCACAGTTGGTTTATTTCACAGAAATTCATGAGCATACACCTTCTACATGTTATGCCGTTAATTTTGGTAGCACTTCTGCATGTGCAGGTACATATAGATATTTGCAAGACTAAAGTTTCAGTCTCCTTCTGTATTTGATGGGTCATATTCATGTAGAAGCGCCATTTCTGGAGATGTGATTGTTCTAATCCTTTCTTACCCAGCACAAAAAAAAAAAAAAAAAACCCACACACAAAAAAAAAACCCTCAACACCTGTGATCCAGCCTATATTGCTGTGACACCCATCACTCCACCCCAGAGTCTCATCATCTTCTGGAAGCTTTCTTGGTGACACACCCCTCTGAATTACATAGCAAATATTTCATCCAGCTGTATTTATCCAACAAAACTAGGTAGACAGTCACAACACACTACTTCCTCTGCATATAGATTTTGCTGCAACTAACTTGCTGGCAGCCATTTCAAAATATAGACACCAAGAGTTTATTTTGATCAGCAGCCATATAGGTATATTATTTCCTCATTACCACCTGCAGACTATATATTTCTCTTTTCTCTTCCAAGGAGAGAAAAGACTTTATGTTAGTAGATGGAGAGTTCTCCCATATTTCCAGATTTGACATGAAGAAAGCACACTAACTGGGTATGTATTACTCATAACTCCATAATTTTAATCTGAAATTGCTAGTGACATGGACTTTGGGGCAATCACAGGACATGTATTAATATTAAATACAGCACCATGTTTTCCCTGATAGAAGTATTTTCCTTCTGTAGCTGTCACAAGAGAAACTTATGAAGTGGAAACTTCTCAGTCATGGAGAGCTTACAGTATAATACCCAAAATTAGACACCATCTATCTTTGTGTCAACAGTACTTCAGGTAGCTAAAGTACAAGTTCTCCTCCTCTGATCTACTGATGAGTTACACCATCACCTAGAAGAACGTATTCATGAGTAAGCAACCTTCTTTATGGAAATTAATTCTCAGGAAAGTGTTGTTTCAGGCAACTCCTCAGCAGAGACAAGCAACCAGCAGAAATGCCACAGCTGTTGAACATTAAACACTTGATACAATACCAGCACAGAGTCATCTAAAATAAATTTTAAAGCATTCTAAAATTAAAAGGCAGATACTTTCGATAGCAAGTGTGTACTGAGTCATTTAATGCTCCATGATTTATTTATGAAGTGTTTCACCATAGTAAGGAAAAAACTTAGTTGAAAAATAAATGAAAACCAGCATGACATTAATATGACCAGAGAGAACCTCTTGCTCTTGCCTTTGGGATATGATCAAAGGACTCACTTCTTTGAGTATAGTTCTGAAACATAATCATGGCTGACAGTTAGCATATGGCCCCGATCCTTAGTTGTACTTGAATAGCATTTGGCACACCATCAGTGCAAAGCATGCCTAAAGACAGCACAGTTGTCTCCTGCAGCAACTACTCAAAATGGGGAACTTCCAGAAACACAAAGGAAAGCATCTAGCCTATCCTCATAGCCTGAGTAAAAGAAATGAATGGGATAAAGACCAGGATAACAGGTCATCCCTAAACTAAACAATGGTTTTTGGGGACCTTGCGGAGATGGACAAGGAAGTCAAGGGAACATGCAACCTCCAAAACTACAGGAGATTAGAAGTGCTTTAAAACAATCTCCCTTTCCTCTTGAGTTGTGTTGTTCATCCCAGTGACACAGCTGAAAAGCAAGGGCTTCCACCCAAAGACTATACATAAACTGCAATGAATGCATTCTAGGATGCAGCTTATAGTCTCTGTTCACAATTAGTCAGTTGGGGACCTACTCAAAGCTGATTAAAGTTCCCCCAAAGCTCATGTACCCTTTCTCCTAGGAAAGTGAAAGCATAGGAATGGAGAGAAAGAACAAAACTGGTGCAAGACAATTAAGGAAAAGGCCAGGTCATGCACATGAATCCAGAAGCTGGGGAGTAATTCTTAGCTTCCACAGACTTGGTACAGCCTATACAAGTAGGAAATCATGACATACATTTCCATGAACACTTGAGACCATTTACCCTTGTTCAGCAAATAGTTTTGTCCTTTGCTGCATATATTTTCTGCTCCTCCTTGACACAGCGTATCAATTCACTCAGCAATCAGGTCAGCACAAAAAGATGTGAAAGGAAGGTCTCTGATGCAATGCCCACCTCAATACACTCTTCAAAACACTCTGTCACATTCACTGTAGGTGTCTAGAATGTATAGTTGGATACCACACATTCAAGTAAAAATCACTTGCTCTTCCCTTCCAGAGCTCTTCCTCACTATAAACAATCCCATTCACAAACCCATTGATCACCCAAAACTACACCTCCCTCTCCCTGTCCCTTCCCACTGCTGCAACGAGAACTGGTCTCCTTCTCATCATGAACAATAAGAAATGGCTAGATTTGGTGCCAAAATTCACAGCTGTGTTTCCAACACCCTGTGAAAAGACCAGAACTGTGATTTGTTGTCACTGGTGATAAAGACATAGTTACACTATTGAACAATTTAGTTAATTCTGTGTTTTATTACTCAAGATCTGTAAGTGACCCCAACGGAGTTAAATGAATGGAGTATAAATAGGTTTGTCACACCTTCAATAATTTTCATGAACTGTTTTTACTTTAATTTGTGAAAATGTAATTTGTACACATGATAAAAATCAGTATTTCGCTTCTCACACCTTTTCATTTACATACAGAAAGACAGACAGAGAGAGAGAGAGAGGAGAAAAGTCTTTTCCACTTCAGTTTCTTCACCTGGAACAATGAAAGGGGACCAACATTTACTGAGGGACCCAACATTGAAAATGCAGAAATTCTTCAACCCGAAGTGAATTTACTGCATCAGTTTCCCACACACATTAGTATAGTTCTGTTTTCACCTCTATACTCTTGTGCACATGAATACTGTGATCACTCAACATCTCCTGATATCGTCTTAAGCATTTTACAGATACACTGTTCATGTTTTTAAAGTTCCTTTAAATAAGTAGAAGTGACAGAAGTAAAAATGGATCAAATAGCTGCAACTGATACTTATATTCATAAATTGTGAATACTGCAAAAATAATTGTGTCCAAAATTCCTGTTCTGTTCATTTTTATAGTGGTTGTGTTCCTTGTCTTATTATTTTCAACATCATTGTAGATCTTTAAATGCATAGAAATGCAAATACATGCTGCATATAGAAGTGCCATATCCGCATGCAGACAAGATAATTCCCAAAAACTAAAGTTTTTATTCTTTGTGTTCTTGATATGTTCAAAAATGACAGTATACAGAAACAACTTGAATTGCATACTATTAAAAGGAAGCTACTTTTTTTCTTTTTTAAAAATCAAAAAATAGACTCTAGGGCTACCTTTTTTTGCAAGGAGTACTAAAATACCAAAATAGAATATAAAGTTAGACATCCCTAGAGAGTCCTAGATTTTAAAAGGTACTTAGAGAAATTATTTTCATTTCAAAAGCACTAAACACCCATAAGTATCTATTGTAGAAAATGGGAGATACTGGATTCTCACTACCTCGCACAACTTGAACTGTTTAAACACGGATTGAGGAATCTCATTTTAGGCTCAATCATGGTGACCAGCTGTTCCTTAGTCTTCTATTTGCAAGATAAGCACTGACCTTGATTTATCATTCCAGGCTTCAGATAGTCATTTATGCTTAGACAAAGTAAGTGTAGTACACTGGTGTTTTTCTAATTATTGTTCTGGTCAACACAGGGATAAGTCAGCATTCGTGTTAAACAGTAGAAAAATCAGATCCATCTATTTTAATGTAATTAAGATCACATTTCAAAGCAACCTGTAATGCACTGTATGGAAAAATGAATTTGAATTATTTTTTTAGATAGGTATATTTTCCATTTTGTTGAATTTCCTCTATGATATGTCATCATCTGAACATGAAAACAGGGAAAGAGTCATGAGTACAATTACACACTGGAACTTCTTTATAGAGAAAGTCGGCTGAAACTTCAATTCAAGCTTTGAAATACAGATACTATCTTATGAAATATTTTTTTTTAAATGGAACTTTGTGTATTTCAGAATTCTCACTGTGATTTTAGAAACCCACAGAGGTTGTAAATACCATGCAGATCTACTAGATGAACAACATATCATATCATAACTAGAAGCAATATGAAAATAGTGTACATAATTTTAATTTGTGAGTCAGTGAATATTCAGCAATACACATTTGTGTATTCCTTAAAAAAAATATTTTTAAGGAAAGGAAGCTGACTAAACAGCAAAAGAACAAGGTAAATGAAAATTAAGTCCCAATGAGCTTCTCATTTTTCAGGTGGCCAATCTCAAGCTCAAGTTTGTCATAGAAAAATGTTAATTTTTTAGAGCTTGCCAATTTTATTTTCTATCAGCTGAACCAGAATATTTAACCTCAGGAGTAGAGGCAGATGTCTCTTAGATAAGACACCTGCTCCCTTTAAGTTGGAAAATATAGTCAAATTGCATTAGATTATCCACCTGCATGAGCATATTTTAGCTGCAGAAAAGAGAATTGTCTGCAAAGAGTTGATTATACTTAGCTTGCAGCAGCTCAGATACTTGTTATTGCTTCAAGGGATGGATGCAGACATCAGAAGACTCAGACTCTGTAGCTGTACTCCATCTCAGGATGTGGCACAGAAAGCCATTTTCCTTCCTCCACCAGTCAGAGGAAACTAATATTACATGAAGCAAATCCACCACCACTCACATAAGCACACAAGAACAATCAGATAGGTGAGACTAAAGGACTGCTTTTAGTACCAGCAAACAAAGGTGCTTAGGGAAGAGTATAAGAACAAGGCAAATCTGTAATGACATTTCCCCAGAATATCCTTCCAGCGTCTATTTGTGGCTCAGATATCTCCTCGAGCCAGAACATACTCTTTCTAGAAAATACCGCCCATTGCCTCACCTCAGGTAATTTAAGGTACAGAAAACCAACAGCTACATCTATTTCATAAAAATCATGAATGGGCTCATTGGTGTCCTAAATTCACCAGCCTTGGCAAGAAGTGGTATGAAAATCCTGAACATGCATGATCTCAAGAAGGCGTAAGGGGCCAAAACCTCCTTTGCTTTCCACTGGTGTAAGTCACAAGTTACTCTACACAAGTTGCACCCTTCTAAAATGACTACTGAAGGCAAATCAGGCCTAGCTACCTGTCTCAGTGATCACTGCAGGGGACAGGGAGAGTCCAGGCCCCATCCTCTCCTTTTTCCATTATAGAGTAGCCAGCATTTATGGGTAGGTAGTCATAGGGTTCCTACACATCTCTCCTTTGCAAACCTTGTACTTCACTCCCCGATCCTCCTCCACAAGACTAGGGACAGCTGAGCAATCCTTCTATATGCAGAAAGCCGAGAATGCTGGGTATTTCTGTTCCACACACCACACAACGGTAGTATTAAAAAGTATAATAGACTTTGTGTTCCCTGTGCACAGAGGACGTGCACTCTTTGTGCTGTAACACAACACATGCACTCCAAAAGTCTACAAAAGAAATAACCTGACATTTTAATAATAAAGATACCAAATATTCTCCCCCAACCCTCTTGGCAGATGGAGGAAATAGTGACTATTGATAAGAAGTAGGTAATTTCCTCTTGATTCCTATTCATAAACTCCATAAGAATGTTAACACTGTAGGCCTTGCATACGATTGAAATTAAGATTTCTGCCTGGCAATACTTGCATCCCTGTACAGCCTGGCCTACAAAGGCTTCCAAATTTTTAAAATTGTTTGCATAAGAAGAGAAGCTTCACTTTATTGTGAGCTATGGCAGCCTGGTAGGCAGATAAAGCTTTACCCCAGAGTGGTGTGTTAACTCCTTTGTAGTTCTGATCTCCCCATTCATTTACCTTTTAAATAGCAGAGAGAAAAATAGATCAGATAGAAAAGAGATGTAACTTCAAATTATGCATCTATCATACCTACTGCCTAGTGGCAATCTCCCTTTCACTTTCTAAAGAGTGAGATGGGGGCCTTTCAGCCTTTTAAAATGTAGAAATGTAAAATACAAGTTCTGCTTAAAGTGTAGATATTGTGAAATGATGATTATTAAAAAAATAGAGATGTTGTTGTTGTTATTTATTATCTAATGAATTGGACTTCCATGAACCAAAGGCCAAACCCTGAGCAAAAAACACAGAAACATTTCACAGATAAGGGTTAGCGTATTGATGTGTTTCCCGTTAAAAGGAGTACAATGAGATGTGCTTTCCAATGGGCATTAAGCTCCTCCAGCCAACGGGGCCACATGTAAATGAATTACCTTTATGTAATTACCTTCATACTCCGTAGCGACACCCTGGCTGTCGTGCAGTACAAAATCCACTAAAATCAGTAGCCCACGGCCTTGGAACTGAACATCGTGATGCCATTTACATCACTCGCTTAGGTCTCTCCCACCAAGGGCAACCCATACTACAGCCCTGTAGGCAGCCATTGACATTCCTGTCCATCCTGTATGAGCTCACACTACAGATGCCCTGACATGCCCTCAGGCCTTCAGCTGTCCTCCCACAAGTCCCTGTCTAGAGTTCTCCATGCCTTTGACAACTGCATCATGGGACCAACCACACAACTTAGCTGGTCCTGCCTGAGCCTCACCACTTGATTAACTTACAGCCAAAGGAAAAGGAGACCAGCAACTGGACTGGGCTATCAGCCCTTCATTAGGCATATGTGCACATTGTAGCTGGCAGCCCAAGAGGGCCAGGTAGCAAACAAGCACCTGTTTTCCCAAGGACTCAGGCCAGAGCACTCCAGCAGGCACTATGACTTGCTTACATCATTTTCCTGGGTATAACTTATGCTGCCATGTACTGGAGCAGTCTTCCCCCACTGAGAAGATCCCAAGTCATCAGAGGTCACCAAGATTTAAAAATGCAGCACACAGGACAGAGCACACACCATTGGATGCAACTTTCTTGGGTCCACATAAAGAGCTATGGAGGCAGCAGGAGAACAGATACTACCAAGGCCAAGGTTCTTTTCCTAAGTCATATAGGCAGGAGATGAGCTATAAGTCACACCGTTTTTATTCCTCCAAAAACCTTTATTGTTGTCCAAGACAAAAGACCTTCATTCACCTCACTCCACACTTTTCTCTCTTCACAAAGAAAGAATTCTGACAGCCCTGCTTTAAGGAGCAGCACCCTGAGTGCTTTTCTTGGTTCATCTGGGAGGCAAGTATAGCACTTGTCACAAAGGACCCTGTCCTTAGCGCACCCTGTAATATTTTGAGACATGGAGTTTCATGGGGAGCACACCTCAGCTGTCCGAGCCCTAACCTGAAGGCTCTGCCAAAGACAGGCAATGCTAAGAATCCTCTCCTGGTATGGACTTTCACAAAAGCAGGCCAAGTTAATTGTCACTTGCACCCATACATATATTTATATGTATTCATATGTATGCATGTATGTGCTCTTTATACTTAATTTTGATCCAAAGAAACATTGCTCTTTACTCACAGAAGGCTAATCTCTGTCCTCCCTGGCAGATCTCCAAATCAAAACCAGTTACCATCTGACCAAGCAATCATGCACAGTAATCTGGATAAAAAAAATGCAAGGCAGCCCACTTTCTAATAGGAAAATCCCCAATAAAAACCAGCACATGAAAACACATTCTTTAAGCTACACAGCCTTCCTTACCAACCTCTGCACTCACTCACCACATCCTTCCAACGCTCAACACCTGGGCCAATTCAAGTCTGGCCCTGTGCTTGAGCCACCTTCACAGGCAGTCCTTTTCTCACATGCCTGTTCCCAGGACTTGATAGGATTCACTTGGGTGGCTTAAGTTGTGGGCAGGGTTCTTCCTCCCCCACACAACAATGAAAGAGAGGATAAATCTAAGGCATCCCAATGCACAGACAATGGCCACATAGAGTAGCAACAGATGGTTACCCAAGAAGAGCAAGCAGGGGAGAGGGTGAGAGAGCAGAACCTGAAACAGGGGAGGAGCAAGGCCAACCCAAATATGTGCATACCTGATCTTGTAATCTTGTACAGATTACACAGATTTTCACATCTTTCACAGATTACAATCTTGATTTTTAGTCCCTTCAGCTGCCAGATGCATAGCCATAGCCCAGGATGCTGATTCAGAGAATGTGCAAGTGTAACTGAGACTAGGATAATCACAGAAGCAGAGATGTGGCATCCATCATCACAATGAACTTTCTGGGAAACCATTACTACTGGATCAAGTAGGTCATGAATCTTTCCAGGTGTCACTCACATTTTGTCTTCTGCATGAGTATTTATGCTAAAGCAAACAGACTAATATGGGAATTTGTACAAATATGCACACGTGGAGTGCATTCACTCCCTACACAAGTGTCCTCTACTGTACCAAATTAAACCATTCTGTATATGTATTCGTCGTGGTTTAGCCTGAGCCGGCAACTAATCCCCACACAGCCGCTCACTCGCTCCTCCCCGGTGGGATGGGGGAAGAGAATCAGAAGAGTAAAAGTGAGAAAACTCATGGGCTGAGATAAGGACAGTTTAATAGGGAAAGCAAAAGCCACGCACGCAAGCAAAGCAAAACAAGGAATTCATTCACTCCTTCCCATGGGCAGGCAGGTGTTCAGCCATCTCCAGGAAAGCAGGGCTCCATCACGCGTAATGGTTACTTGGGAAGACAAACGCCATCACTCCGAATGTCCCCCCCTTCCTTCTTCTTCCCCAGCTTTATATACTGAGCATGACGCCATATGGTATGGAATAGCCCTTTGGGCAGTTTGGATCAACTGTCCTGGCTGTGCCCCCTCCCAACTTCTTGTGCACCTGGCAGAGCATGGGAAGCTGAAAAGTCCTTGACGAGTGCAGCAGCAACTAAAACATCAGTGTGTTATCAACACTGTTTTCAGCACAAATCCAAAACATAGCCCCATACCAGCCACTATAAAGAAAATCAACTCCATCCCAGCCAAAACCAGCACAGTATTCCTGAAAGCCCCAGGAAGGGAGGAGAGGAGCCACGTGGAGGGAGGTGCAGCCAAGCTCCTGATTGATTTTTGCTTAAGTGTGGGTGCAGGCTGGCCATGGACAACACTGGTACGTGCATGAATAAAGCTAGGACTGGTTCCACTGGTTGACATGTGAGGTAAGCAGAGGCAGGACCAAGCAGAAGCAGCCACAGACCTGTGTGCTAACTGTGGGAAGTCAAAGTAATGCCATGCATACTTATGCATGTTGTGCTGACCACCAAAAGCCACTGTAACTGTCTGATGTTAAAGGTTTGCAGCAGAGCTGGTAGGCAAATCTGGGCTACGTTTTTCTCAACATTTGGCCAGCATCATCAGCAAAAGCATGTAAGGCAGAAAGATGTTTTCTGTCTAAACTGAGAACCCCAGACACATCTTGTCCAACTGTGGGGATGAGGTAGGCTCTAGCTGCAGCAGATAGTCTCAGATGAGACTCTGGGTAGCGTAACCAAGGACTCTCCCCATAATCTCCTACCAAGTAGTGGACAATCAGCTTTCTCCAGCACTGAGCAGGGTTATTTTGTAGTATGTACCAGAGTTTACATTAGAAAACCAATAGCCAAACAGAACTCTGACCTCTGCCAGACCTCTGACCACAAGTGAAATAGACCTCTTACTTTCACCAATGTGTAACACAAGGTCATTCCACCATTTTTTCTGCTATTTCAATAGCTTAAAATTTACAATAGGCTTAGCATTAAAACTGTATTACAGCTGGTTTTACTGATACCAGATAAGTATTTACTTCCAAGCACCTGAGAGCTGAATTATTTCTCGGTATCCACTATAAGTGAAGACTAGCTAGAAAGCCAACCCCTTACCATTCGTTTATGCTACTTAAACATTGTTTTGGATAGTACCTAAATCGTCTGTGGCCCTTGCTAAAAGACAAAGATCCTCAGCCTCTGTACCATACAAAATCATCTTTATCCCTCATGTATCAGATAGACATCAGTAAGCTAGGTAACAAAGATGTAAGACACAACATAAAATAATAAACAGTTATCTTTGTTAGTTCTCTTTTCTAGTTTAAATCCTCAGGCTATTGCCTCACGAGTTGTACACAATTCAGGCAGTGATTTGTCATGTGAACTTTGGCACTGCTCAGGTGTTTAGCAAGTAGAAAAAAATGAGGCAGTATTATATTAAGAAATGTATTACAATGTAATCTTTCAGATAGAAAATTTTAATTCATTTTAATATTAACTCACTGGTAGTACAAGAATTTAGCCTTAAGTCCATTTTTACAGTACTCAGAGATACGCTTGCAGGACATATGCCTCATTCCAGCAGAGGATGGAAGCAAAGGTTTAAGCATGTGAAAAGTCTCACTGCAACCTGTGTTGCATATTCAGAGTTCAGCACATGCTTTGGTGTTTTGCTTGACTGACACTAACAGGGTTTCCATATCAGAAAAAAGTGACGTCAAGCAATTCCTCTTCATCATAGTAGTGAACAATTTAATAATTAACACTAAAACTCAGCCTGGATTTATTTGCAATGATACAATGGACACATGTGCGAAGAGCCTTTGGTTTATTTGCTATTATCTTCAAAATAATATATAAAACACATAAGTAATGTGTAAAGACTTGCACAGAGCTCAGCCCAGCTATTCAAGCTAGGTGAGACACAGCAAAACCTTTTGGCAGCTAAAGGTTATGGCACAGCTCTGCTAATACCAAGAAGGGGGATTGTTCACCATTCTTCTGGTAGGCCTCTATCAATGTTGATGAGCTATGAATAGCTTTCTAAAGCATCAGGAGGAGTTCAGTTTTGTTTGGTGCTTTTAAATCCTTTTCTGAGTTATATTTCTCTGCTCTGGGGCTTTTATTACAGATGAGTTAGTTGCAAAAGCACATAATATCCCAAAACGTCAATCTGAGATGGCATAATGAGAGCAGGATTCATGCGGTGTTTTGTTTTTAAAAAAAAAAAAAATCAATTACTGACAAATCAATATATTTTTCTGCTATTTCTGCCTCACTGTTTTATTTTTTCATAAGGTCTGCAACTTCAATTAAAGATTAAATGTGTTGAGCTATCATACCATTAATTGTTCTGAATTGGTGAAGTATTCCTAGTTATATATGAATGTCCTTGTTTATGGCAGATAGGACAATTGCCTCACACAGAGACGCTGTAGCTGTAGTATGATGCCCCACTCAGTATTTAGCATTACTGTTTACATTGAGTGCCTGTGGTTAGAGCGTGTCTTGCAGAGAACTGCTTTCCACCTCCAACTGCACCACCAGTGTCCTTGTGGTTAGTCAGTCAGACAAGTGATGTAGGTGCTTGGAGTTGAACATCTAAAACTAGAGGTGACCAAAATGGGTAGCACCTTTTACTCCCCTGCACTTCTGATTTGTTTGTTGTGAGTTTTTTTGTTGGGGAGCGGGGGGAGAGGGTATTGGGTTTTTTTTTACTTTTTACAAAGCTCCGAAATCTGTGGGTGGATGACTTTGTTAAACTTGTCTGGAGGCAGCTGGAAAAATGCCCAGTTATTTCATTGATGGGCTTTAGATCAGACTATGTCTAGCATAGGCAACGATATACTTTTCTTCCCACATTTACTGCTTTTTATAATACGTTGAGAGTACAGTTTATAACCCTTAGGGCTCTCTTCTGCTTGTACTTTTCCTCAGAGGGCTGACATAAAAGGCAAAAGAAAAAAAAAATCAAAACAAGCTTTACTTCTCCAAACCATGTAGTAATCCTGGTTATAGTCAGCACATATTCTTAGATCTCATTGAGCTTAACAGGAAACTCCTTCTAAACACATCCATTCTGAAAAATATTCCCTCTTGGTTAATAAACACAAGAACCATTTCCTTTAGACTCATGGGCTTGCTTTCACATATTTTCCTTCAAGCTGAGACTTACTGCAAATACTGCAAATAAACACTGCCCTCATATCCCTTACTGAGCCTAGAAATACCTTTGTAAGCAAAGATCAAGAAAAGTAGTTGAAAGAGGAAGGATGAGACAATTTCAGAAAGATGGACCTTCTACTCCTGTGTCTCAGATACAACATTCATCTTGTTCATTTATGCTGAGTTTCAGGACAGAACTCACCAAGAATGTATCTGTGTGGTCAAATACAGTGCATTTCTTTACCTGTATGTGAGCAATTTCCAAGCTAAAACCATTTACATTTGCGCACAGCTACACCCATACTAATAGTCCATCTAAGAGGAAGGACTTCTTTGCTCAAATACTGTGATTCCTAACTCAGCTACATACGTTCAGGATTAGGGATGCTTCCTGTTCCCCTAGCTCAAAAGATAGGCTAACCAAGCACATAGTTGTCTGCATCTGGCTATGCAGTTGTGTTTTAAGAAAGAGCCGCAAGTATGTTCTCTACAGTAACAGTAACTCTTTACAGATATCTCCTCTACTTTGAGAGGTGCTGAGTTCCCCACTACCAGCCATAGTGACAACTCCTTCTGTTCCTAATATAAGAAGCTATATGAAATCCCACCACAGAAGACTTAAGAATATTTTTGTAAAAATTTAGTCCACAGTGTCTTCACTTAATACTGAAGTCAGATCTTGTTAGAGACCCATGGATATCTAGGGGGAGTTTAGGAAGTGGTTTCCATCACAATTCTGTTGCCATAAAGTGTTTGTAGAGTCTAACAGTGGTTAGCTTTCACCAGTTACTCTCAAATAGGTGGAGATAATCTCATGGTAACGTGTATTCAGTGTGTTCCGCTTGATACAGAAACAAAGTAATGGCCAGATCAGTTCACCTCATCTAGTGTCCTGATTCTACCTATGGCCAGTATCAGGTGTTTCTAAGGAAGCTCTAAATAATGCAGCACAGAAATATTTAAGAATAAGATATTGTTCACATTCCAGTGAAAGGAATATCTATTTTTTGTACTGAGCAAATGCAGAATTAGTTGCATGTAGGAAAGTCTCACGCTAGGATTTCACATTTAAGGGTTTGTTTCTGTCTCAGAGCATGACAGCTTACACACTTTCAGAACAATTGGTCTGCTAGCCAAGAGAGGAAGCAACAGCAGAAGGTATGTATAGTCACATATGGCCAGATCAAGGGAACCATCCGGACTTAATACCGGCTGAAGCTCTGGCCAACAAATGTTCCCGATATCCAGAGAGAAATCTGCAGGCACTTGGGTAGTCTGCATTGTGGCAAACACTTATTCCCAAGTCTTGCATTGCCAAAACTAGAAAAATCCCATTTATACCATATCATCTAAATTAAAACTGTTTTTATCCATCCCCACCTCTAAACAGCAGGCACAGTGGCTTTTGTTTGTTTTCAATTTTAGAAGAGTACAATTTATGCCAAGGCTGCCACAAAGATGATCTGTGAGAGAATTGCGTGAGATAAGCACATAGAAGTTAAAAGTAAAACTATCTGAGAGCCCTTGAACTCTTTTGCTAGTCATTCCTCCTATCTTTTATAGTACTCAGTCTTGCCATTTTTGCAAGTAAGACTGTGATACAAGATGTCCTGGCATTATAAAAAACTTCTCTATTTGATACACAGTTATTCTGTAAATAAATCTGCAATGAAGTGCTCAAAGGTTTATTTCTTATTTTTTAGCAACTAGGCATAAAACATTGGGCTATAAAATGCTTACAAATTAGATTACTGGAAGTGAATAGAATGCATTGTTATCTACTGAACCAATGATGGGTCAAATGGCAGTTTGAATTCTCGTGGTGAATATGACTGTGACCTTGACATATACCATTGACAGAAAGCAATTTTATTTACATTTTTAAATCCACATAAAGGTAAAAGATGGTACCGCTACAAAATGAAACATTAAATTTTTTTGTCCCAAGGCATAACTGAGCTCTCCCAAGGTCACATGTAGCCTGAAATGAAGCAAGACTTTCTTAATTGTGCTACCAGTACATTTCACCCAGATCTGGTGGCACTGGTGATCTATTTTCATTTACCAGTTGAAAAATCTCCTTAAGATGGAGAAATAAGAAATAATGAGAGACTGTTTCTTTGTCCCTTAGCTGTTTCTGCACAAACTGATCACTAATTATGTTTGAGCTGCTATAACAAGCTACATGTGTCAGCTGTACAGATTAAAAAGGTCTACCCATAAAGAGATGGCAGGGTGAAAAAGCCTTATTCGAAAAGAAATATATCACACCCTTCTGGACCAACAGCACTATAATGTCTATACTTCCTGAACAGTATATTTAGAAAATAAAGCTATGTATAATTTGATACAATCTGCACATTTAAGTATTTAAAGAACAGCAGTTTTCATTCTATGCATACCAAATGTGGCTGCCACTTTTAATTAAAAAAAAAAAAACATTTAAAAAAATAAATCTATCCATTACATCCCAACATTTCCTCTGCCCTTTCTAAGCACCTCATGATGAAAAAGTTATTACTAAAGGTCTGGTCTGTAACCACTATATAGTAGGCAGTGTTATAAAGAAATTATAAATAATAACAATAACTGCATTCTTCTAACTATTCTGTTTAACACTTCCAGATTCTCCAAAGTACAAGGTTAAAAAAAGCGCAAAAGGTATTTATAGGATAACACCATTTTGGAAAGTACTGTCACACTGAGCACCTAGGAGGGTACACGTGTCTATAAATTATAGATGGTTCTGGTAGCAATGGCTATGATTAAGGTTGCCTGAAACTTCCCATAATAAGACCTTTTTTCAGTTGCTTATAAGTTTGCTGAACTCTAACCACTTGGAGTAAAATTTTCCCTGCAAGGTATCTGCCTCAATATTTGTTTAGTCTTTGTGGAAAGTTTAACACAAAATGGTTTAGAGAACAAGATTACAGGAAAACATACCTTGCTTTGAAAAAAACAGTTCTTTGAGAAGTCCTAATGTTGCCTTTTTGGAGAAAGAAAAACCTTTGAAGTGTGGTAGGGCATGGCCTTTTTGTCAGGTATATAATTTTTACAATTCCCAAAATGCCCATTCAAAGCTAGTCTAGTTTGTTGGGTGTTTTTAATCTCAACTCTTAACTACTTCTTCCCAGAAGCACCTCAGCTCACCTTTTAGCTTTTACAGCTAAAAATGCCTAATATTCTTTACATGCTTCAACCCTCAGAGCTATTTGCGTGGAATAACCAATACATGTTTCAGCTCTGCAAAACAGAGTTCTCTTTCTTCAGCCCATAAAGCTAGACATGCCAAGCTAGAACATCCCTGCAATCCTTGCTCCTGATGTCCTAGACCAATAAAATAAGATGCTGGAGCCAAGTTCTCCTATCCTTTTACTGACAGTTCCTGCTGGTGCATTGAGGATGGAGAGGTGGCTAGACATAAAGAGAGCATGCAGTAGTTTGTTGATAGATTTTTATGGGGAGTGATAGATACAAATCATTAAACAAAGCCAATTATGAGCTTAAAAATAATGGACAGGGAGTGAGGGTAGTGGCCTGCAAATCGGTAACTTGTTTCAGGCTAACAAGATACACCCATGGCTAACCACGAGTATTGCTCTTAGGGAAAAAGAAAAGCCTTCAGGATCTTGGGCACATAAACAGCTTTCTAGAAGTAATTAATTAACTGTGCTATGTTAATTGACTGACACAGGTTTTTTACAATATAAGGACAAGAATTGGACTTGGATGTAGCTGTGAAGATAGAAGAGGTCCGGCAAGCAGATTAAAAACAGCAAAGCATAAGACTGCTTATGCTTAGTATTAGCAATTTTGGAAGATCCTCCAGGTTAGATCCAGAAGGTGCCTATACTACAATGAAGTGCTCACTCTCTCTGTCCCAAGGACCTGTTAGAGTTCATAACCTGGAATTAGATACCCACATACCTCTGCTGGGAGAAGTTTCCTGAAAGTATAATTCACAGAAGCTACTAAACTGTCCAAACTAAGCAACCAAAGGAAGACAAGGAATTAACTTAAACACTTCCTGACATCTGCAAGGCATAAACTGCTCCTAGAATTAGGCACCTTATTTTACTGTTGCTAATACGCCCAATGGATAGAGTTAGCAAGGCAACATAATTCCAGCTTTCTGGTTCAGGAATTTCTTTCACATCAGAATAAAGCTTTTTTCTGATATAGGGCTCTCAAAATCTGAAGTGCTTCCACTATGAATAAAGTCGTACGCATAGGGCCAAAGAGCAAGAGAGAAAGACTTAATACCACAAATGTCTCAGAACTTACCTACGAGGAGATCCTGTTTCCTGAGTGAGGGAGTACCTGAGTGTATCAAACCAAGCAGAATAAAATTAACAAGCAAAATCAAGAAAATTCTCCAGATTATTACACTGGGCAGTGGTTAAAGCAATTATCTCAGAATTGTAAGTTTTGAGTTTACATTTCCTGAAGCAGAGGAAGAGATTGAATCTCTTAAATCCATAGCAAGGGTTTCAGCCACTAGGCTGATGAGAAAAATATGGATGGCGGATGAAGGAAATGGAGAGTGGAAAAGTGCTATGACCCCACCATATCTTTTGTAAGTCTAGAGTGTTACAGACCCAGCTGGAACTACTTCCCAATAGCCAGCACTGCCCTATTTTTTGCTTTCATGTGATTCTGTGAGTCAAGAGCATGATTACTAGAGAAGTTATGGTATTTTAGGCTGCAGTAGTGGCATTTAAGCTCAAAAATAACCCAGAAGTCTAATTATCACAGCTGATATTAATTCTGTTGTAAGTGATAGCTGAATGTGAGGTGCAGTCATTTATCTGGGAGAAGAGCTTAGCTACATGTTGTTAGCGTCTTACAACTGACTAATAGGATGCTTGAATGTGTGACTGAAGCTGACAGCTGAGCCCAGGATGATCAAAACAAGATTGCTATGGTCTGACTTATATCAGCCATGGAAAAGGTACTGTACAGTGAGGACATGCACACTGAAAAATGTCCAAAGATGATATTCAGACTGTCATGAACTGAAAGAAAGCACTAAAGAAAGCCAGAGCTTGAGTGCATGGTTGACATGAAGTAATTATGAAGTAATTGAATATGAAGTAGTTAACCAATTAAAGCTAGAAGCTATGATACAAGACAACAAAGATGAAGAATAAAGAATATTGCATGTAAAAGAAACTTTCTGCACAGTCATTTCATTGGACATTTGCAATGTGTCTTTACTGTGCTCAATGGCAGTAATACTATATGAGCAAAAAGAACCCTAAGTGGAGAGTTCAGCCTTGAACAAAGCCTGTGACTGAAGTCAGTCTTAGGTTTGTGGGTAACACTGACTCAGTCAGTAGTAATGGAGGTGCTGTGTAAATGATTCTTGAGTAGCCAAGAATGAAACAGAGGTCCAGCCTTAGAGGAGACAGACTCTTGGAGAAATAGACATCAAAGGAGAAAAGACTGTGAAAGCTAAGCAATTGGGACACGATGAATCTTTATTCAGATTCTGCTTTCTTTGAGATTTTGTTTTGATTTCTAAGAAGGAATTTGCGCTGGGATTGCCTTTTGATTACTGTACTTATTTCTATGCAACTTCAGTGACTCGTTCATATTTTAGAACCAACAAGACTTCATTAAAGATGAACCTCCTGTTTCTTCAGGCATGACAGCTAATAATATGCATTCCCTACCATTCCCAATGAGTCCTCTAGCAAAACTAGAGGTGACCATAGCAAACATTCCTTAGGTACTAAACAGGTCAAACCATGTGATTTTTAAAAAAGGTAGCTCCCATATCATGTTTACTTATCATGAAAACAAACAAAAAAGCATAACCTCAAGTTTATTTTTATAACCATTGGAGGTCACTTTTATGCTGACATTTCTGCTAAGAATTCTCTACCTAAGCAGTGATACATTTAACATCCTTAAATAATCTGAAAATTACTTTCATTGTCAAAGACAACTATCTCAATTAAAAAGATAGTTGAGTCCATTTTCTGTCAGGCTATCTTTATGACAGCTTTTGTTTCCTAAATACATACTCAGAAGGCATTGGAAACTAGGATAAATTTATCAATGTAATTTCAGTTGGGTAGATTTTCCATCCCCACTGGGCATATTTATTGGAATCTGACTGTAGCTGGTCACATTATTAATAGCAAACAATTTATTTGATTAATTTACCCTACATTACTGTTCATGAAATAGCCTCTTCCATTTTGAATTCTGCTTTTTTTATTCATAAGCATTCAGTGAATGTTTCAGCATATTTTAGTCTGAAGTTTGTTTGGGAGCTCTTTGCTTCATCTAATCACAGTGATTATTTCTTTACTGGAGGTGGTGTGACTTGAAATCTTCAGTTAGTATTGTCTTTGTTCCCCTAATTGACTTTACCACTGTAAGTGTAGTATCAGGAACACTTCTGATGTGATTAGTGAACATCTAGTATTATGTTTGAAGCACTGACTTACCAAGGGATGCACAAATCCATATGGAAACAATCCTTCTCTAAACATTCATCAGACAAAACAAGTTTACACAGGTGTGTGTTGAAAAATGAATAAAAAGGATGAGAATACAGGGGAATTGAAAGCTTCTGAGGAGCAAGAACTTTTATAGGTGGATCCTCATGCTATTATCCCAACTCATTTCAAGCCACTCCCATGTTTTTCTGTGATATGTTTTCCCAACACAGAATGATCCTTCATCCATTACTCCAACCACCACGTGATCAGCTGCAGCGAAATCAAGGAAAAAAGGGCAACATGGACCATGGCCCATAGGAGCTGCAAGCAGTCTGTGAAATGAGAATTATAGGATGTACAAGCAGTGAGTTTGCTATTTTTACATAAGTTATTAACATAAATCCACTGTAGCTAGCCTTTTCTAAAGATGCTGAAGAGAGAATTATGCCAAACATTTCTACAGTCTTTGAGGTCCTAACAAAAATGCAGGGCACATAAGATTCCTAAAATTCAGGGATTAATTTTAATGGTCCCCATGCAATGTGGACCATACTCAAAGAGGGCTAAGTGGAAATACTGTCTTAAACTCAGTCTAATTTCTCCATTAATATGCAAAGCTGGGGTAGAAAAAAATTTCCATAGCAGCCCCCTAGAATCATCACATTCCCACCAATGAACAACTTTTCCTGATGAATACGTGAGCGCATATGCCTTTCATCACCTGAAGTGTTTACAGGTCAGGAGGTTAAAAGCTTTCCATGAGCAATGGAAATGTAGGTGCAAATTTAGGGAATGTAAAATACGTGAGCAAAATTGAGTCAGAGACCTGTCCAGCTAGTTGAATTTTAGCCTGAATCAACAGGCTAGCGAAGTCACAGCTCCACCTGTTGAGCTAAAGCAAATCATCCACCTATAACGGCTGGCAGCACAGGCTCATTTTTTTTGCCAAACATAGATGACTAACACTGTGCCACTTGGATAAAACAAAACATGAAAGTTTAGGGACAAATCACATAGTCATTACTCTAGGTGAAGGAGTACTCTAGCCATTGAGCCTTTTGCCAGAGAACAAAAGGACTTGGATCTAAAGAAAGGGTCTCATGGCAGACCAAAGACAGGACAACATTCTTTGGGGTAAATTTACTAAAGCATACCACAATGACAGAAACAACGCTAGAAATGAAAGTGTATAGAGCCCACTCAGCTCTTTTTAACTTTACAGGAGACTAAGTTGCCCGGACCAAAGGCTATGAATACCATATAGCCATACATACGTATTCTTTCACGTTTATTAGAAATGCTTACTTCTTCCTTCCTGTGCTAGCTATGAATAGCCAATTCATACAAAGCAACTCAAGCTAAAATGTAATTAAATATAATTCCCAACCACCTTATAAAGATGGAAATATTTATCAAGCTAAGGACACCATTTTACGACCAGAGAAATCAATGGCAAAGTTCTCATGAGTCTGAACGGTCTTGAATCAACATGCAAGTTTCTTGTGGAAGAATAAATAAGGGTACATTTTTTGCCTTACATGGTCATCATTGAAGTACATTTTTCTTCTGAAAGGAAAAAAAAATCTGCAGTGGTCTTCAAAAAATGTACATCAGTAGCAGATAGACTTCAAATCTAGAGCACAGATATAATATTGCATACAGGCCACACATGGCTTTCTCAGATATGCCACCATTTGCATCTCTTTGTAATTCTAGAAAACAGTAAGTGGTGGTGTCTGAATACTTCAAAAACACATTTATCAAAAAAAAAAGAAAGGACAAATGAATTATCTATTTGAAAAGCTTAACTTCAGTTTCATTTCAAAGATAAAGATACTTTGCAGACTATTTCTTCAGAAGATGAATCAGTAGTCAGAATAAGTCACAAATCATGATTCCAAAGATTCAGAATTAAGGAAAAAAAACTATTATCCAATAATTAATGGATAATTT
Organism: Mycteria americana; assembly: GCF_035582795.1. Lineage (NCBI taxonomy): Eukaryota > Metazoa > Chordata > Aves > Ciconiiformes > Ciconiidae > Mycteria > Mycteria americana. Next base: position 29,579,740 of record NC_134366.1, on the reverse strand, counting down.
TTTATTATCCAATTATTTATTATCCAATAATAATAAAGCAAATATGTTTAGCATAAGGGATGGCAGGTAATGTAATGCTTGGTTATAAGCATAATACTGTAATAGAGCCCAAGTAGCCCAGAGGTAAATTCTGCAAGTTCTTGGCAAAAACATCACTTTGTAACATTTCTAAAGATATAGATGTGTGATCTTTTCTGGCATGGAAGAAGAAAATTTTATATCCTAAAAACAGAAATGCAAAAGCCATACTGCATCCGCTTTCTTATGGTCCTAGTTCAGTAAAGCACTGAAGCATATGTGAGGGAATCTCCTGACTTCAGTTAAACTTGTGTTTTGCTTCTAAAAAGCAGTTGCAAACCATTGGCATCTACTCTGAAGTGTCTGCTACAACCCCACAATTTCAGAATATTCTATAAATTGTGAAGAATAAAAGCAACACTCGCACCTCCTTTAATGTACTTAGTCACACATTTCCATATTCATTTGGATTGCATTACACTGACAGACTGAACCATATCATTACAATCTGCTAATCCACCCAATAACTTTTCCAAGACTCACACTCTGCTCTAGCCAGCAAATATTCTGTGCATTTAAGGTGCAAACACAAACTGATATATTTATAATATATCAGTTTCTGATATATTTCTGATATATTTATAATTCTGTGGGACAGTATCTTATTGCAATGACTAGTGCTAGTACAGCCAGCAGAGCTGCTCACAGAGGAAGGAGGTACACAGCCAGAGATACCACCATTTGACTCAGTAGAAAGAAGCTGAAGATACAGAGGATTCACACAGAGCACTGTCTTATCAAAGGCCAGACAATGTCATTCCTTACTCACTCCAAGTGGTCACTCACAGAAGTGGCTCCACTGAAGCTGAGGATATTCTTTGTGCAAGTAACTACTCAAAATCCCAATGTTTTATAATTCAGATATTAGCAAGTAGTGTTACTAAAGGGTCATGCTCTCGCACCTCTGTTTGCAACATGTACTACACTACCATGTACTACAGGCAAGCCAATTAAGTAAATGGGATTGTTTGTGGAAGCAGGGAGAAGAAATAAGTAGGAATATAAAATTGTGGGCCTTGTTAAGGTAATATCCATTACAGATGAAGGCAGCAGGATGGAGCCCATCTTTTTTAATGGTGAAGGTTTTGATGTACTATCTATTATGCACATCTTTTATGTCACATCTCTGTATTTGTACTCCTTATTATTTCCCTGCTCTTTAAAGATCTGTTCACTCAGCAACTGTCCTCCATAAAGCTACAGTATTATTGCTATGTTTTACCTAGCAATATTGCTTACAAAATCTTCTCAAGGTTCAAAGCATTCCCCACATAAACATTAAGAAAAAACTCTGTATGCAATACAGAGTAGCTGCAGAAAGTGACAAGAGAAATTACTCTAAATTAGTCAAATTACATACTAACCTTCTGATTTTAAACAGACCAATATTTTACAGTATTGCTATTGACTGTGCAACAACCACGAGGACACAGCTTTAATATTATTCCTATTTTAAGTCCATGCCTTCTTTTGCAAAACCTCAAATGCTATGGATGAGATTGTAAATATAAAAAGCAGTCTATTAATTTTATATAAGCAGTTTTATATACCTGAAGGCCTACGACAACATTTCTTGACAAAATAGCCTAGCAGAAGAATTGTTTTTCTAAAGTTCAATCAAGAATGGCCTATAAAAATGAGTGTGCAGATAAATATTATGGTACAGGTGGTCTGAACTATCCATGACAGAAATTCCATTAGTTCAAATTTTTTAAGAGCTGCCAATTACACTTTCAATTTGAAGTGGCATCTGAATAATGACAAGCAATTCTCAGTGATAGAAAAGATCTACTTGCTTAATCTTCAACAGGAGACAGAATCTGTCCTCCTCGCACAAGTAAACCATTGATTTACATAGGAATCCTGTCTTGTATAACACTGCAGGATCAGGCCATAGGATCTGCTGTATAGGGGCCTTTGTTTTTCAACAGTGCTCTCAATATATGGCTAGAGTGTGTCTTCTTTTTTTTCCTTTTCCCTTTTACCCAGTAGCTCATATGCACCTCAGACAAATGCAGGAAATACTGTGCCACCTGAAAATTAACTCCCACATAATGCAGGACTGACATGGGGGGGGAGGGCAGGAGGGGCAGGGGCATAAGACATGTTAGTCACTAAACATTTGTAATGTTACTTATGTTAGTTCTGACGTAGGTGTGCAGTATCAGGCAGAAGCACTATACTCATAGGGCCAGATCCAAAACTACTGGAATTGTCAGAAATCACCACTTCAGGGATTTCTGGATCAAAGCATCAGATGTTCTAACTAGGAAAGAAAGTAGTATCTTCTGTTTTTCAACCAAGGATGCTGTATTAGTTAGATTTTAAGTGACTCTTTACTTTTCTTCCTAAATAAATTAGATAAATTTAATATCTCTAATTTGCATATATATAATATATATAAATATATATGTCATATTTTAATTACAGGTGGTTCCAAGAGCTGAGGCTACTAGATCACTTCTTTCCTGCTATTATGTTGGCTGTCAGCTCTGCTGCTAAAAGGAATCTGCTGAGCCTAGGGATCTTGTACAGCAATCACCAAAGTTTAAGGAAATATACAAAGAAATAACACAGGTATATTTTACTTATCAGTTTTTCAAAAGTTCAGAAAAAAACCCAGAACAATCACAGGCATACACAATAAGAAACAACTGTGCTACACACACAAAGAAACAACCAGACTCTTTGTTCTTTAGTTTTTGCATCAAGTCTAGATTAGAAAATGAAATTTGAGGAAAATAGGGTACTAGTATCATTATCATTTGGTAGGCTCCCAGAAAGCAAAAAAGCCTAATTTCTCCCCTTTAAACAATCTGCAGATGTGGAAAGAGCAGATTATCTTTCTACACACTGGTCAACCTGTCATCGAAGTGATGAAACAGATTAACAGGAGAGGTGATACCGCAGAGGGCACTGGCAAAAACACGTAAACATGTTGTTGCTCTCTGAGCAACCTGTTCTACTGCATGATTGCCTTCATGGTTCACTTTTTTTTTCTCCTTAAATCCAGTCTGAACCTCTCTTGTTTCAGCTTGTTTCCAATTCTTGGATCTGCTGAGTCAGTCCAGGGCTCTTTCTCCTTAGACCAAGAAGCTCTGCACGAATACTTGTTCTTGCTGCTCCTGGGATAGACAGTGGCATCTCCACCTGAGGACTGCTCTGCCACATGTTGTTTGGGTCTCATCTGTCCGGAGGGGGGAGATGGGTATATTGTGGAGGCCCAGAATCTCGCACCTGAGCAGGTTCAAGCAGCCTGTTCCAGGGCTCACCAAAAGGGGAGCCGTGGGAGCAATCCCCTCTCTAACGGAACACGTAAACAGACGGGACAGAGACCAACTAGTGGAGAAATCATTTCACAGCAGACACAGAGGGCAAGGAAGAAAATATTACTAAACTACCCCTTGGAGAGGAAAAGACAGGGCACCTGGAGAGATGGATTCAGTGTGCAAGGCAGATGAACGTTCCTGAGACATTTGTCACTAGTTGGACTGCAAGACACTGACATTAATGAGGGTGGCATTTGGAAGATAAAAGCAATATCTCTGAAGCAGACAATACAGTTTCCAGGCACCACGCATGGGGACATGGTGTAATCAAAAGGGACTGGAAAATGTTCACATCTAGCAAAAGCATCACAACCGCTACTGATGTTAATGGGAGAATATGGATCAGGAATAAATGGCTTACGGTTTTGCCTGGAGGGTTGGTGGGGATTGTGGGTTGTTTTTCCTCTCAGCCCAGTCAATTCCCATCACATTCCTTTATCAAAGGACTCTCCATCCGTCATCCACTTACACCTGCCTTGTCAAAAGTCAGTGTTTCATTGACAAGTGCTTTTCAGGCAGCAGACCTCTAGAGGACAGCTCTGTCAATAGTGAGCGGGGATTTACAGAGGTGGAGGCACTTGCCTGTGATTATCTCCTCTTGAAAGCAAGGAAGGAGGTGGGAGATACCCCGAGCCCTGGCTGTCGGGACACAAGCAAGTGGAGGGAGTGAGATCTGGCTGCCCCTCACAGGTGTCTCAGAGTGACACTATGTCGAAAATGACATCAACTATGTCTGAGAGCCACTCCTGCCATGACCCAGGGGATGGGAAGTGTCATTATTAATTAATCACTCCCTGCTCTCACGCCTCAGTGTAAACGGTGTCCCACAGCCCGTTTTGACTCCAACACTCTCGGTTGTCTCTGGCCTCTTTCCAAAAGGAGAAGATGCTGTGGCCCTGGGATGGAATGAGACAAACCCGAGCATCCCAGAAGAGCTTTTCTGATCCCCAGGCTCATCCTGACAGGGATTTTAGATTATTAAATCCAAGATCCCATCCCTGTTCCCTTCCACACTCACATATTGCCCCTCTGGTCAGTTTTTCCCCAGAAAATAAAGCGGCTGCTTCGCCATTAAAAGAAAGCCAGTCTGCAGCAACAGCAAATACATCGATCTGCTTGTCCGCCCGTCTGCCTGTTCCTTCAGGAAAACTAGCGCAGGCAGCCCAACCCCAAATCCACAGCGGGTTTCGGGTGAGGTCTGAGCAGCAGTGGCCCGAAACATTGACCAGCCCGGGACAGGGCGTCCATGAAAGAGGAGTTCCCAAGGGCCGGCGTGGTCCCCGGCAGCGCACAGCGAACGGCGCTGGCGGGGCTTCCCGCCGGGGCGGCAGCGCGGCGGCAGCGGGGCGGCAGCGGGGCGGCGCGGGCCCGGGCGCTGTCCGCGGTGCTGGCGGCGCTGCCCGCCCGTCCCGGGAGCTCTCCCAGGTGCTGCGCGGCGCGGCGCGGGGCCGGCGCTGCCGGCGGCGGCCGAGGCGGGGGCGCCAGCCCCGGGCCGGGGCCGGAGCGGCTGGGCGCGGCGCGGCAGCCGCGGGGCAGGGCACCTCAAAGGCAGCCTTGTCCCAGGCCGCCTGCAAGCCCTTGTCCCCTCCCCCTGCAGCGCTTGCACTAGCCTTCCGCGGCTCGAAACATTCAGCACCTCCGACAGAGGGGGGGAAAAAACACACTAAAAAAAAAAAAAATTAAAAATCACGTGGAGTAATCGTGCACTGAAGAAAGTTTTAGACGCGGATCCAGTAACGAACAGGAAAATGGGAACCCAAACTAAGCCGACATGTGATAAGGACAAGCTCTTTCTGCTTCCTCTTTAATGCTGCATGCAGGGAGCGCAGCTCCACGTGTGAAGGCGCCCATGTCCCCGTCCTGCTGCAGAGTAGCGAGCACCTCCCGGTTGTCCTTCAATACCGTCTCTTTCTCTCTCCTCTTCGATTTAAAAATTGAAAGAGAAGGGGGAAGTGGTAGAAGAAAGCTGAATGCATCCCTCCTTTAATCACAAACAAGCCCAGCAAGATGGATTCTGGGAAAAGAAGCTGTATTCCTAAACACCGACCAGTGTCATAGTAGTTAAAATAGAACAGAAAAGCCTCTCACGACGTCAATTCTTATGTAGATGAGGGGACATAAGAGCTTTTCTCTCCCTTCTCGGGCTTAGTGAATTTCTAATTTGCCCAAAGCAGCCCTAGAGGAATGAGGAAGAAAGGGCGGGAATCTTGGGATTGCTAGTCGTAACAAACATTACCGTGCTCTGGATTGTCGCCTAGAAATACACTGAAAATGAGGGGATCCAACGCTCTTGTCTCAGCCGAGTTATTTCTCTTGACCTTCGGCTTTGTCCATCCAGGCTGAACAAACTTCCTGCAATGAGCATCGCCCCTGCTCTCTGCCAGACACACAGCTTTGGTCTCTCTAGGTCACGGAAAGGGAAGGAGGATGAGAGGTGTTTCCCCTCCAAAAGAAGGGCACTCGCAGAAGTTTAAACAGCCAGAAAAACGTAGGGTTAAACAATAAACTAGGAAATGTGCTGTCCTGTTGAACAGAGAGCAGTTTCCACAGCATTGAGAACCCGCCAATATATATCATGTCAATAAAAAGGAGCTCTTCGAAAGCTTGCATAGTAATTGAGATTGGAGATCTTTTTTGATATGGGTTGGCATTTCCTCATATCAACCTGACAGAGCCAACTCAGGAAATTGCTGGTAATATTCATCTGGGGAGCACTTTCATTAAACGTAATTCATTCGACTTTCACAATAAATTGAGTGACATCCTTACAGCAGAACCTTTTTATCCTTGATGAAGTGCTTGCCAGCCTTTGGTTTTCCACTTTATTGTCACATTCCTTAAAGCAGAATCGTCAACATGTCAATCTGCTGCATGAAAAAAATGCTAAAGCTGTATTTACAAAGCACCCAGGAGGTGGTTTAATGCTGACTTACAAGAAGAGCGAGTTGGGAGTTAAACTATCTGATAAATTACAGCATAACTTCACACAAGCCCAATCGGGAGAACAGAAGCCAATCCTAGGGAGGGAAGGATGGCTCACATTCATTTTCTCCAAGTGCTGGCTATTCCGAGCAATTGGTTTCTTAACCTGCTTCACCGCACTTTCCAAGACGACTGGGAAATTGGCTTTTTGTTAATTAAAATGGCGGGTTAGAGATGCAGGGAAATATTAAACAGCTTAAAATGGATACCTCCAGGTACCGACTTGGAAGATTTGGCTAGTCAAAGACAGGCGGGGATATTGGATTATATTCAGGTGCCTCCCTAAAAGGTGAAACCTATTCCAGACTGCTTTCTCCAGCGATTTAAGAAATGAAAATAGTGTGTACTAAGCACCAGGAAAAAGAAATTGCAGTGCGGGGAAACCCCTTTTTAAACTCCTAGCACAGGTCCCTGGTGGTTAGGAAGGAAGGAAGCCCCGAAAATGTTGCACCGTCCTCCGCTTAACAAAAAAAACTAGCGCTCAGATAAGTTTGTTTCGGCTACACGAGATCCGAGACCGGTTGCTATTCCCGTGCCTTACCTTCCGAAAGGGTAATTATTCCCCCTACACCACCGCGAAAGCGTCTCTCAAACTCCTTTAGAAAGAGGGAGCGGGATCGTCTCAAGGCTACGTAAACTCTCTCGCACAAGAAGCAACCTCTCTCCCTCCGCGCCAAACGCTCTCCCCCCCTCCCCGCCTTCGACGTCAAACTGAAAATTGCAAGAAATCGCTTATTTGGGGGGCAAAAAGCAATACCCGACCGCTTTCAGCACCAAGTGCCTCTGAGAAAACACTGTGGGTGGTGATTATGATAGGACAATGCCTTCTCTCTCTTTTGTTTTTTGTTTTCTTTTATCTTCGCTGCCTACAGAGGGGGTTTTTTTCCCTCCCATGACAAAGTAGGACACAATCAGCAACTATCTTTAAAAAAAGAAAGAAGGGAAAAAATCAACCTATCTTCACCGGCACGTGATATCTCTTCACGTTCTCCGCAGCTTTCATTAACCGGGGTGAAATGACCGCAAACAATGCGACACAGAGCGAAATTAAATGTACACAAACTCTGGAGCCACTAACCCCCTGTTTACCCCCTCAGCAAACACCGTGCCAAGTGTGCCACCGCTGAGGACAATTTTAAATCTCTATTATTCACACCATTTTTGCAGGAAAGCTCCGCTCGGCTGTCAGAAGGCCTCCAAACTACAGTGACGGTGTGGAACAGACCTTAAAATCCCAGCCCGGCCCGGGGAGGAGGTTAGCAGGCTGTTTCCAAGCCCCTTAGCCGATGCCATCGCCCTGTAAAGCAAGGTGCCCCCGCAGCCCCGCAGTTGTACTTCTCTGACAAAGCGCCGCGCAGAGAAGCTCCCCCCACGAAACAACCTGCTCGCAGCCCTCGTCGGGGGGTGAAAAATCACCCCTCCATTTGCTCTTGCGCTGCTTCAATTCCGCACGGAGTTAAAACGCTCTGCCACTCAGCTCTGCTCTACATCCTAATTTACAAACCCACCGGTGAAAGAAACACTTTGCTGGGGAAAGACAACGAGCCGGGTGGGCTGAGGGGGGAGGGATCCTTACCCTAGCAGCACGCAACGCAACACTCCGACTGGTTTTAGTTCCGTACCCGCTACTCCGGGTAAGGAGTACCTAAGTAGTGAGCTGAAGTCTCTTCAAGCCCGGGTGATCCCCGCAAAACCGGTGCACGTTCTCACTCCTCGCTTGTACCGTGCGGGAAGTTCCCTCTAGAGCGTGCGAAGGCAGAGCCCGTGAACACGTTGGGGGGGTAAAATCCTGCAACCTGCAAGGCATTTTGCCGCCCGGCGCCCCGACTTTGCCGGAGGGGTGCGCAGGAGCTGGCCGGCGGCCGCGGAGCGGCAGGACGGGGCGAGCGCCCGCCGCCGCCGGGAGCTGCCGGCCAGCAGCCCGCCGGTCCCCCCCCACGGAGGGTCTCCTTAGCAGCCGGTACGGAAACGATCTGCCTCCTCCTTTTGGGCCATCCTTGACCTGTCCCACTGAGAAATAACTAGTTAGGATCCTCGCCGTCTTTGCCAGCAGCCCGCGCGTTTTGTAGTCGCTTCTACAGCATGTTGCTTCCACCCAGGCAAAAAGAAAGAAATGAAAAGGAACAGCCTGGCGTTTTATTGTCCTGTGGTGTCGGGCTGGAAATTCACCGGCAACAAGGCAGGAATTAAACGAGAAGGTTTCCATTAAGGGAGTGGTGTAAAACCCCGGTGTCCTTATAAACAGACAGAGCTCAAACCTAAAAGTCTACGATCTCCGGGTGGTTTTTTCTTTCTTAGTATTTGCGTGCCTCCTTAACGACGATTTTGAGCTCGGCACAGCACTGTTAGTTAAGAAAACATTATCCATTAGAATAGGACTAAGATGCTTTCGAAAAAACAGTGGTGAAGTGGAGTCTTGTGGTAAGTAAGACCGAGTGTAGCTGTTTGAACACTTTCTGCAGCTCTCTAAATCTGAAGAAACAAAATCACTGCAAGCCTTTAAAGGTTAACTCCTAATTCTGCCAAATAAGTACTAAGTTATCCGTTTAGGCCAAAGGAAATGCACTTCCACTGCAAATCAAATATAACATTTTCAATACACTGCACAGCTCGAAACAAGGAGAAAATGCATGTCTCACAGAGCCTAATTAATGTTCTTATCAATAAACATAATACAGCGAACCGTCTCTATCCCAGCAAAATTCCTACTCGTTCTGGTCGGCCGTGACCTCTATAAATTTCAGGCAATAAGGCTGGATGGCATATGGCTCTATTAAAAAAGGGGAGAAAAGAAGAAGCACTTTTTTTTCCAATATTTCATTAAGGAAGAGCTTTAACGGTGGGGGAAAAGAAAACAAACAAACAAAAAAAAAAAAAACAAAAAAGAGCAGTGGTTTGCTGGGTAAAGAGAAATTACAAGCCAGCGAGTGTCTGTAACAGGGTAACTTCGAGGCAGCCCAGCCTCACTGCGGCTGTTCACCATCACCGAATACCCCCCAGCTAAGGCAGAGGGGAAACAGGCTGTCTTCCCTCTCCCCTATATTATTAACCCTTCTCAAAAAGAGGGGTTAATAGGCTTTTTTAACAAACTCGATATGAAGCTGGTTGTGCTGCCGTTTCATTTACCCTTCCTAACAGGTTGTGTACTGAAAATTTAATTCCTAATTGAAACTGCTCTAGCCCACGCAGAGCGAGGCGCACACACGGATAGGCGCAACAAAGTGCTGCACCTTGCTGGTTTGTGGCACCGCATTAAAGCTTTAATCAGAACTTCTTGCTTCGATGCTAATAAACAGTTTATTATCACGCGATGGCCTAATGCAAACTTTCACAGTCACTCCCTAAAATACAGAGAATAGGGAGAGATTGGCATAAACGTGAAGTATCGACTTAGAAAGAAGAATTGGGTTAGACAGGGAAATCCTTTGGATCCCCCCGAGTGTTTTGGCAGAAGACACAGCCCAGCCGAAGAGCGCATCCCCTCCCCCTAGCTTGTCTTTTATTCCGGGTTTGGGTTTGGTTTGTTTGGGTTTTTTTGTATCATATTTCGCATTGTTTCGAGGGAAACTGGAAAATCGTCTCCTTTACTCTGCAATGCCAAGCCCTCGGAAAGAAAAAAAAAAAAAGGCAAAAAAAAAAAGCATTCAGGTAATGAAGTCTGTAACTAAACGGTAATTGAATCAGCATAATTTGCACACTGAATGGTTTTCAAATGCTCCCAGTTTACAATTAAAGGAGAATTAATGCGCTTGTTGTTCAGACTGCAGCGCATTAGAATAAATCCAGCACTGTTGTTGTAATGAGTCGAGAGCAGTTTAACTGCCAGCAAACACATTTAAAATTTAACACTACGTATCGATCTCGCTCCGGCTTTTTGATAGATTATTTGCCACGCACTTCTCTCCCCGCTTCCCCCCCACCCACCCACCCCCGGCTATAAAATTCGCGGGGAGGAGAGGCGCCCGCGGCAGACGTGGCACCGGCCGGCGAGGGCAGGGGCCCCCAGGCGGGAGCCGCGTCGGGCGGGCCGGGCCGGGCCGGGCCGGGGGGAACGGGCGCGACCCCCGGCGCTGCGCGGCCGCGCTGGGCGCTGCGCGGCCGCGGGAGGAGCGCGCCGCCCGCCTGCCCCCGCCCCCCTGGCCCAGGCCCGCTCGGGATTGGCTGCCCGCGCCCGGCCGCGCTCAGCCGCGCCGCGCTGCCCCGCAGCGCCCCCAGGCGGCGCGCCCGCGCCAGCGCAGGCAGCGGCGGCGCAGGCAGCGCCCGGCGGCCGCGGAGCCGGAGCCGGAGCCGGAGCCGGGGGCCGGGGGCCGGGGGCCGGGCCGTCGCCTCCCCCGGCACGGGCTCCGGGGTGCTTCTCTCGGCCGCCCTCCTGGAAAAGGGGCTTTCTCTTCCCCCGCCGCCACGGGACGAGCTCCCGCCAAGCGTTTGCCTGCTCAACGCATCGCAGGCGAGGGAAGGTACGGGCGACAAAGGAGCAGCCTGCCTTGTTTTTGTTCCTTGCGGTCGTAGAGGGAATAAAGTGTGTGTTAAAGGAGATAACGCCGCTGTTTACTCGTGCTCCCCCGGTAATCTTAAAGGAGATTTGCTACGAAAGTCAATGACACTTCACGCGGAAAATACTAGCTGTGCTTGTCACTGCTAGTATTGTCACTAGCTGTGCCTGCACGCCTCCGCCGCGCCGCCCGTAGTGGCACCCTGGGAGGGGTCCCCTTCCGGAGGGGGTCCCACCCTCAGGGGGGAGCAGAGGGCAAGAAGTTGCCTCCAGCCCACAGCCTGGGCGGGCGCCCCCGCAGCGGCGCTCCGGTGCCCCCGCAGGCACCGGGGGACCCGGCCCGGGAGGTGGCACCGGGGAGCCCCCGACCCTGCTCCCGCCCGGCGGCGCGCCCCTTCCCCGCGGAGGAGAAGTTACAGGTCTGCCCGCCCCGCGCCCCGCCGAGAGCTCCCGGCCGAGCCCCGCGCCTCCCCGCCCCGGCCTCGGCCCGACCCCGGGAGGACGGGGCAGGGCTGGCTGCGGGGCGCCGGTAGTGGCCGTGAGTTCGCTCGTTCTCCGCCAGGCTGGTGCCCTCCTCCCCGCCGAGCTCCCCCCTCCCCGGCCCGTGCGAGGGGCCGGGGGCACTCACCAGGTAGAGGGTGGGCTGCAGCAGAAGGACCGCGTACCAGTACACAGCCTGCATCCTCGCCGCTCAAACTTCCCCCGCGCTGCCTTCGCTGCCTCTTTGTTCCTTCCAGAACATAGATCCACCTGACATCCACTTTACAGAACAAGCAGAGCTCTCACTAGCCTAGACAAAAATGAAATTATAGACCCCATGACCACAAGACAAGGTTAGGCTCGAGACAAGGGGGGAAGAGAGGTGTGTAGGGAAGGGGGGGCGGGAGAGAAGGAGGAGATGGGGTGTGTGGATGGGGGTGGGGGAAACAAAAAACGATTAAAATCTAGTTAATCCAGCGTCAGAGCAAAGTGATCGCACGGTCCGGGCTGGCTGCAGAGCGCCTGTAGGCAGCGCTCCCCGGCGCTCAGTCCTTTTACTGGGCGGGAGAGCCCCGTGGTGTGGGCTGGGACGGCCCGGGGGTGCCACCGCCAGCCCTGCCCTGCCTGCCTGCGCGCCCTCGGCGGGGACCGGGCGGCAGCCGCCCGCCACTTGGCCGCGGAGCCCCGGCAGCGCGCTGGAGAGCGGAGCGGCGCCGGAGGGGGGAGAAGGGGCAGGAGGCGCGGGGATCGGGGCTCCGGATGCTCCTGGGCGCTTCAAGCCGAGGCGAAGAGCTTCGCCTCTGGGACCCCCGAGCAGGCTCTGCCTACCCCCACAAGCGCCCACCTCCCTCTGCCGCTCCTAGGGCGCGCCGCGCCTTGCCCCGGGCCGGGGCCGCGCCCCGGGGCGCCCCGACGGGCGCGGACCCCCAGCCCCAGCCCCAGCCCTCCTCCGCCCCCGCGCCCCGCAGACAGCCCCGCCGCCGCGGGGGGGCCGCGGCGGGGATACGTACGGCGTGGGGAGTCCGACGGCGGCCGGGGCTCCGCGGGGTGCTCCATGGGCGAGCCTAGAGGGGCTGAGCGCCGCGGCGCAGCCCGCCGCCCCTGCGCATCTCCTCGCCGCGCTCCGCACCGAGGGGTCCCGCGGCCGCTGTGCATCCGGCGCAGGCACTGTCAGGGCGGCGGGGCGGCTGGCAGGCTCTCCCCCCCTCGCCTCCCCTTCTCCGCACACGGCCGCGCTCCGGCTCCGCCGAGCAGGACACTTACGGGAGGAGGGAGCTGCCCGGGCTGCCCGCTCGCCTTCGGCGGGGGGCGCGGGCAGGAGCGGCGGCACCGGCGCTCCGGGGCGTCCAGGGCGATTTGTCTCTATTAAAAATGACTTATTGGCGAGGGAGCGGCGAGCGCCTGCTATTTAACTTCAGATAAAATCTATCTGCAAAGACCTTGGCCGATCATCTTAAAATAAAGCGCTGGAGCCGAGCACTGTCCGAGCCTCACTGCTTGGGGAGAGAGAAAGAGCAGCGGAGGGGGGAGGAGGGGGGGGCTTGCTTGGCGAGGGGGGAAGGGAGGAGGGAGCAAGGGGAGTTTAGCGGCGTCCCATCCTCTCCTCTGAACGGGGTGATGAATCAGAGCCCTCCCCGGGCGGCGCGAGCTGCCTTGCGCTGCCCGCGCTGCCCGCCTTGCCCGCCCTGCCTGCCCTGCCCGCGCTGCCTGCCTTGTTGCCTGCCCTGGCTGTGCTGCCTTCCCTGCCCGGGCTGCCTGCCCTGTGGGTACTGCCTGCCCTGCCGGGGCTGCTTGTCCTGCCCGCCCTGCCCGCGCTGCTGCCTGCTTCTGCCGGGGTGCCGGCGCTGCCCGCGCTGCCTGCCCTGCTGCCCGCGCTGCCGCCTGGGGCACAGCCCCTTTCCCTCCCCGCCAGCCCGCGGGAGCCGGCTGCCTGCCCAGCGCCTGGAAGGAGCCTGGGAGAGCATCTCTTTCCTCTTTCTTTGCTGTCATTTTAGTTATTCCACCTCCCTCAGGGGTGTCCCGTGCAACGCCAGTGCTGCTCAGCCTGTGAAGGCAGCGGGCGCCCGCAAACCAGGCACTGAGGTGGCGGGATCTTGGAGCAGAGCTGGGTGACGGCTGCGGGAGCCAAGCTCTGGGATTAAAGGGTCGCTTCTCCCCCGCAAGCAGGAACCTGTAGCTGGACAGCCCCTCGGAGTGAAGCTGGAAAGCCCGGTGCTGTGGCTAATCCCACCAGCTCTCATGCAAAGGGAAAGGTCTCATCGACCTTGTTTTCCTTCTTCTTTACAAGGAGTCCTGTGGGGTTTTTTCCTGCCCTCTTTCATCCCCCCAAACCGTATCATTACCAATACGACATTGGGACAGGGTGAAGGGGAGGATACCAACAGCACAGGGTAGCCTTACCACATACCCAGTCTCCGTAGCAAAGCTCAGATTTATCACCTCCCAAAGGGGAACCAAGAAGCAAGCCAGCATGCTGTACAGAGTGGGAAATGAGAGAGAAAAAGAGGACTTCAGTTGTCCTGCCAAATCCTTGCTTCCCTTAGAGCACGTCCTGGTAATTAATATCTGCAATCTGAAGCTTCAGTACCAAGCTGTAAAATGCTGCTTTAATTTGGGGGTCTGAGTTTGGAACACAGTAATAAAAGGGGAGGGGGGAAAGGAGGAGGGGGAAGGTAATGAGTACTTTTTGAAAGAGCTGCACCAGAGCTTCCCCCATGGCCATTTCTGCTCCAAACACCTGGAAGATGGACACCTCCATATGTCTCCAGCACCATCACTCTGCTAGACATGTGGGATGCTCACGTCACAGCTTTGAACAGAAGCGTGCAGCCTGCGAGGAATCATACTGTCATCCTGCCCCTCCAGACAGCCTCTGCATTACAGAGCAAGCTAAAGCTGCTTAGGGACTTCTTGTTTCAAATGGGTAACAAGTAAAAAAATCACAGCTGACTTTTTCCTTTTCAACTCCCTCCTTCCTATCTATTCCACTCTTACGTCCCTGTAAGTGAGGGACTCTGCCCACACTTAGTAATCAATCTAGAGATAGATAGATAGATAGATAGATAGATAGATAGATAGATAGATAGATGGATGTTGCTCTCTTCACACAGAAACGCCATAAGCTGCGTGGAGCGTACTGCTGATCTTTGCAATAAGCTGCTGTTACATATTTAGACCTGCCATGGTTACTCTTACCTTAGGTATGAGATTGCCAGGTTAATATGGAGTAGGAAAAGCAAACACAAAGTCTGCCAGATTTCAGTGGGTCATGTTCCTGAGGAAGACATAATTTCTTCAAGAAGGAACAATCCCCTCTTCAAGAAGGAACAACTCAACTCTATGGTCGTGTAACTTGATTCAGCTTCTCCAAGGTCTGATCATTAATGTCTTCATATTGGAGGTGACAAGGAAGTAGTCCTTGGAGAAGAATTAATCTTTCAGCTGGTCAAATAGAAGAAGGTCCTCCCAGTCTTTCTCATTCAGATACTTATGTCTCATTTAGGGGAGCACTGTGGAGGAACCCCTGGCTCCGTTGGAATCACAAGCATGGCTCCTCTTTACTTCAGCCCACTAAAACTTCCTCCCTCTGTGAATTCATCAAGGTCTTCTATGAAGAGCCTGGTCTGCATGGTATCTAGTTGAGCTGTCAGCACGTTCTTGAGGCAAAGTTCTTAAGGATGGACGAACCTGTTTTCTGTCAGGTTGGGACTGATCCAAGGTCCCATTGGCTTCACTGAGGGTTTCTTCACTCTTCAGTTGAGCTCCTCAGCCAAAGGCCACTGGGACGAACTATTTAACTACAGTGGAACTGAGCTTTCCCTTCAGAAAGGCTGTTTGGACTGCTCCTTCCCTCCATTGTCACTCCAGAAGAAAGGAGCAAGGAGCATATGGGAGCCTGGATTGATCGTTTTTGTTTAAAATAAATAAAAAAGCAGGCTCCAAAGTATTCCAGCTGTGAAGATGTGATAGTTTTTCAAAGGGAATGCAATGCTTATGAAAATCTGACATTTAGGATTTTTGGAGACAGTATTTTGACTTTTATCTGATTCTGTAATATTGGTACAGCAGCTTAAGTGGAATATTAGATTTTTTAAAGTGAATTTTAATTTCAACCATTTGGATGCTGTTTGTAATCTTAGCAATAAGGTCTCCAGCAAGGCAGTGTCAGCTAGTGAGGTTTTACAGAATCACAAATTCCGGGTTTACTAATGGACTTTAAAAAGGTCCAATTAGACTTTAAAATGCAATTGGACTATTTTTAAAGCTTTGAAATATATTCTAACCTTTAGACATCTTCCCTGTTACTGCAAAGATAGCTTCCTGGCTTGCAGAACTGAAAGGGTCACAAACAGAAAATCCAAAGACAATGGCAAGTGATTAATAATTGCTACAGGTTCCAACAGAAGATGGGCACATCGTTTAATTGCTTGAGGCACTAGAAGAAAATACAATGCTGTAATGATAAATATCAAATGACTGTGCTAAACTTACTGTGCAATGTAGCTAACCTGCCCAAACATGGACAGTTACATATGAAATAAAAATAGTAAATAGATACTATTTATACTATTCATATAGGCTACGTGTCTTATTTTGGAAATACTGCTTGGAAAAAAGCAAGTAAAGCAAAGAAGGAAAAGGTGGGTCAGAGTACTAAGGGCTGAAGCAAATCTAAGAAGGTGAAAAAATGATGCAGCTTAACCACCATTTTTCGGTCTGCTCTTAACCACATTTTTTCTCAGTGTTTCAGGGTTCCAGCTAATGCCTCGGTTGGGAATTTCGGCTCTGTTAAAGTCAATGGAAGTTTTGCCTCATCTCTTTAAAGGATATATTAAAATGTTAACAATGGCTGTCTTGAAATAAAAAATCAGCCTGTGCTATAAGCAAATATCATCTCATCTATATGCATGTTGAAGTACTATTGAATTCAACTGGAGTTGCATGTGCACTACAATGACAGATTATGGCCTCCACAGCTTTTCTATATTTGTACTATACAGTGTACAGGCCAGATGCCTCATATCACTCATGTAAATAATCTTACTGAAATGTTCTTCATATTGCCAACCATTAATTCATCAGACCTTCTCTTCTTATCCCTTCCCCTCTTCACATTTTAAATAGATTTCTTTTGTTTCAAGGAAATCTTCATGTTTGAACAGAGTATTTTATGGTTAGTATAAATACTACAAACAGAGTCCCTTGTCACATTTTATTTCCATTCTTTCAAGGTCAGAATATGACTGTATGTACCATTCATATTTCTAAATATAAAAATATCTCCATGAGAGTTTTATTTTTATTACATTGATTTCTGCCTACTTACAGTCAAAGACATACCACGAAGTGGCGTTACTCTGTATTCCATAAGGAAAAATACAGGAATACTCCAACCACTTCAGGAGAAATGCCTTGAATTCATGATGTTAATCTTAATTATTTCTCCTGTTGCTACGTCATGAGAACTCACACAATGTTGGAGTGAGATGTGACGTTCAGCACCAAAGACGACTAAAATGTAATGTACAAACAGCAGTGTCTGGATCACTCAGTGCTTGTGTGATATAAATATAAGCAAGCCTACAGGCTTCACTAGACTTATTCCAGGTGACACTTAGTGTGCACATATATACTCGGGAGTTTTCCCAAAATACCTGAGATGAGGTGAGACATAAATTATTGTCTATATGAATAAAATTTACAGCCAAGTTTATCTACAGGATTTTCTCATTAATAATGCCTTTAAATCCAAGGTGGGGAAAAATCTCAAGATCATGAATATAATAAGTAAAAAAGCTTTCTAAGCTTCTTTGCATAGGGAGCTTCTTTTCTAACATAATGTGTATAATAGAGATTTGTATTTGCATTCCACATTTATTTCATCCATTAGATCTTGACAATTTTCTACAGTGGCAATACAGGAAATAGTAGAGTTTTAATAATACCCATAAGAAAAGAAAAAAATAAAATAAAATAAAAGAAAAGAAAAGAAAAGAAAAGAAAAGAAAAGAAAAGAAAAGAAAAAATAAAAGAAAAAAGAACTTAAAGCAATCGAAGGAGTCTGTACTGAGTCTGCACATTGGCCAGAAAATATAGTAACTTGGGTGAGTTTCCTGAAGACATAATTAGATTTCAAAAATAGTGTAGGACTAAGTGAATTTCTTAATTAAAATCCAATTATTGGAATACTTCATGATGGCCACTCTAGGGATTATTAGCTGACAGCAACACTTGTTGAAATAATAAAACTTGATAACAAAAGTTTTATTAAAATTTTTGTGTGTGTGTGTATGGTTTTTAATTGCAAAACAACACAATGTATATAATGTCAGCTGGGAAGGCTTTATACAAGAGAGCTAAAATATGAGAGTTAAATTGTCTTGAAGTAGGAACTGATGTGGGAGAGAGTCTGCAAGGGCAATTGTCTTCATTTTCTGTGTGATGGAGAGGAAGAAGGCAGGGAAGTCCCCAAAGGCTTCTCGGACTGCCTGCAGGGCGGGAGGAAGGAGGGATGCTCGCAGCCCAGGGCACTGTTGAAGCAGCTGCTCTTGTGCACCTGGGAGCACATCGCTCTTCAAGGCTTGGGCCAGAAAGCTGCACAAACCCTGAGCATTCAGGGCAGAAGGCCACTCCACGGGGAATGAGGAAGAATGGCAAAACTTCTCCCCGAAAGCCTGGCAGGGTAGGACATCCTGGCTCTACATCATACGTGCCAAAGTGACACCGTGTAGCCACACCTTCTGAAGCAGCATAGTCAACTGTTCCATACTGTAAGCAGGAATAAACTCCCTGGCACAGCGTTACTGTTGCTGAAGGGAGATCTCCTAGTGCCTTTCCCTCTGCTAACCACGTTAGAGCAAGGCCGACAGGCAGTGGTGAGGGGTCTTCTGCTACACGCTCACCCGTTCACGGGGAGCTGGGCTGGGCCTGCAGCTTTTACACACCGCAATCAAGAGCCTCAGAGCTCTGCTAACATCAGGAAGGGAAGCACAAGTGGTGAATGACCAGAATTGCTGGTGTCCAAAAGGAAGCTTATTCTCTTTTAAGGAACCAGCTGATAAAGGGATAAATGATCTCGATTAGAACAGCCTGAGAGCTGAGCTCAGACACTGGACGCTTCATGCCAAATGCTGTTGCCACTGGCTGTAGCTAAGAAGAAATGGGCTCCTGGGTGAGTCTTCAGTGCGATATGTGGAGCTCTGTACCCTTCCAGATTGCTTTTACTTCATGGCGAGCTTGTAAACTACCTACCCCACTGATTTTGCTAGGAGCTCAGTGAGTAGCAGAACCTGAGTGAGGGTGATATTTTACCTTTCATAATGACATAACTTAGTATCATTTTTCCTACAAGGCAAAATGAGCTATCAGGAAACAACTCCGAAACAACTCTGCCTTTCATGTTTTAGACCCTTAAATTTGGGCAGCCAGGCTGTTCCTTTTCAGATAAATGAAAGTTTTGAGACGTCCTTCAAACGGGATGGAGTTGAGCCCCTGTGAGAAGCCTTGTTTGGATACCTCTTGCAATGACAAGAACTTTTAAAGACAGGTTTTGTCTAAGTCTCTCATCTAGTAAATGATTTCACGTGGCCAGGTGTTAAGGCCAGCAAGGAATACCTTTAAAACCGTTCAAGGCTGTTTGCACCTCAGGATCAGGATTTTACATTGCAACTACAGTAATTAGGGCTTTTTTGTTGTATGCAAAAGTAAAACCAGAATTCCCCTCAGACTTCTTCATTATTGTTTTGTGTGTTTCAGACATTCGTAGGTGTAAAGGACAACCTTCAGTCAGACATCAGCCCACTCAAGTGGACAGCATCTTGTTACTTTACTCAATTACGAACCAGCTTCAATATATTCAGTATTTAGAGGCTAAAAAAGAAATGTGAGAATACAGGAAGGAGCTATGTACTTTGTAAAACCACGTGAAAATGTGTCAAAGTTCACCTGTAATAGCAATACAATAGTTAAGTGCTTTTGCTTACCCAAGCCTACATTTGGTATTAAAACAAAGTAAGCTAGTTTGGACCAGAATATTGTGAAATCTTTGTTAGAAATGGACAAATCTTGGAAGAACTTTCACCTTTGATGAAAACCTGAAATAGGTTTTCATCTTTACTTTACAAGGGAAGAGAAAGCTTCAGGCAACATATCAAAGAAATTACAGACGAAATGAAATTCCTACTTTTGCATGCAGTTGCTGCTGAGGTATGAATACTTGGCTACAAAAAGAGAGACAGCTGTCAGGATCACCAGTATTAATGAATACATGTTTAAAAACAAAGGGATGTTGATTCGTCAAGTTACTTTGTTGTGCTGTTGTTAATAGCTATACTGCACACAGATGCATTTCCATTTTACTCTTGAGAAAACTTTACTAAAAATTGCTGGGAAGTGAAGCCAAAAATCAGAAGAAAGAGAAATAACCAATTCCCATGGTTTACACCATTTAATGTAAAAATTCATGCTTTCTCTGTCAAAGAGTTGGGGGGGGGGGGTGCTTAATTGCACTGGATTCTTACAATCTTCCAGTGCCACCTTGTGGCTTAGCATAATACTGCAAAATACATCCAACAAACTTCACATTCGCCAGGCATACGCAGCCAATTATGCATGCAGTAGTCCATAAAGTTAAGATAACAAACTGAGTGCAGGAAAAGAGTTTTTCACCTTATATATTGAACAACTTTCTGCCCCTGCCACAACAAAATGCCAGTTTTTGCTGGTACAGGGTTGCACTGATTGCACCTGATGTTACTCAAAGGATGTGCCCCAAAGCAGTAGGCAGAAAGACTCCCACGGAGGCTTTGCAACACCCCGTGTCAAAGTACTTCAGCATTGCCCTATGTCTACACCATGTAATTTAGCACCAAGGATATTCTTTTTGGTTTAAACCACTGTTCTTATTTCACAGTGTAACCGAGTGCATCACCATACGCAGGCATCACCACATGTGGGCACCTATTCCAGTGCTTGACCACTCTCACTGTGAAGATTGTTTTCCTAAGCCTACCAGGATTTCCCTTGCTGCAATATGAGGCTATGTCATCACATCTCACTCACAGCAATGGGATGATGGTTCCTGAGCAGAGCCCTTCCACATTGCTACAAGAGCAACACCTTGCACACATATACATAGTACCTTGGTGGCAAGCGCCTTCCACCAACAGGTAAGTAAGTGGGCTTCTTAAAGCTGGAAGTGAGAGATATACATCATCCAGAAATAAAACTGATCCATTTCATTGACACGTATCCCAGAGAACATAACCTTTTTGAAGAGGAAAGGCATATTTTTGAGAAGGAAAAGTGTACAAGGCAAAGAGATGTCAGCAGCAATGGCAGTGACGCTGGCAATAGCTGCAGACCAGCTCACGCTCACACCGGCTCTGCAAATTGTGATTCACGGATGGGACAGTCCAGTTCCCCGGGCTGGCTCACCCCACATCCCACTGTGAAACTGCCAGTCTCAGATATATAAGACTTGCAATGATGGCAAAGACATTTGGAGGGCGTCAAAAATTAAATTGAGGGGAATCAAGTGGCTTGATTTCCATGAGTCTGAAAATCCATGAAACCCACAAATGACAAGTGTATGAAAACAATCTCCAGCTCAAAATCAATCCTGGATAATTATGTCTCAGATGATCATGCAGATCATGCCAGTCAAGCGTTATACAGCAGGCCTTAAATTGGGATTCCTGTTTTGGAGAATCAACCATGTACCCTATTGACAGATCCATCTTTTACTTTTCAGCCTATACTCCTTCCAGACCTGTGCTGACAAATCTGTTGTTTCATGTCATCTGTCGATAGTATATATTATGCCATTTTCAAAGGTGCTGAGCTTATGTAGTGTACCACTCATAAAGTAATAGGATCATAAAACATAATTGTAAGAAGCACATTTTCAGAAGATTCATCTTCCTCTTGAGGACATAAGATGTGTCCATGGTTTTATATCCACACATAGATTTAAGGAGACTATCAGATGCTGACAGAGGCCTGATTTAAACAGCAATGGTGTTTAAATCTAGCAAGGTGGCCATGATCACTCCAGCTCCCCAGGTAAATTGAGGCTTGTAGATCTCATTTTGTCTTTACAGATTTGCAGGAGAGTCTCAAGATGAATGACGATACTCTTAGCCAAGCACATGCCAACTAAATAGGCATCTATGTACACATCAGAACTTGGATGCACTATTTTTTTCAAGTTTGGATATTTCCAGATTCAGGTATATAGTATATATATTCTGCAATAACAACAGACTGTTTAGAATAAAATCTGCTTTTCTGAGCTGACTAGTTTCAAACACTGCAGTAAAATACATTGAGTAAATGTGGATTCTAGAGATCAGCTAGTCTTAAGGGGCTGTTACATTTAAATTTAAGGTGGGGCAGGGACTGCATAGTTTAATTAGGTTTTAAGTTCAGCTAAATTTAAACATTGCCAGCATGGTAGAGTGTACTTAGATAAAACAGACTTACAATTTTAGAACTTGTTCAGTTTCAGCCCTTGCTGACTAAAAATTAGTAAATCCTTGAGCATGGTAGTTTAAACTCCTAGTTTGACTTAAATCCACAGATTTAACAATTTAACTGGATCCAGTATAAAGCTGGTCTGAGAGAATGATAAATAGGTAGCTGTTTGTTTTCCATTTGAGTGCTGGGCACTGCAATGGTAGATTAATTACCCTTAATTAACTATCTCCTTTGTAGAAGCTTGGAGCAAACTATCTAATGAGACCAGAAGGAGAGTGGAAACTACTTGATTCACGTAATGCACAGGTATCATCTGCCCTCTGAGCAGATGGGGCACACTCACAGCAGCCGAGCTCCTGGCCCTGGTAAATGTGACAAATTGAAGGAACTTGGGGAGACAGAAGAGCACCACCAGTACTCACAGAGAGATCACAGTGCAATCTCAGCTGCGGGCTAACAGCACCTGTGCTACTAAATAGTCTTAGGGTAGGGCAGCATCCATCTGAAGAGGAGAGAACATCTCCGGTAAATGGGTTTCCTGAACCGTAGGATGTCCATATATTCTTTTGCACCAAGGATATCAGTTAGAGGACAAGGAATCTAGCTTACATTGCGAAGAAGATACACTACAGAAGGATTCAATTGTCAGGCACACAGATAATCCAGTTTCCCATGCCACGGAAAACCGGCCAGTGATTTGTACGCTACATGTAACAGTATTGGATCTCTGAAGGCTTCTAGACAGTTTCTTAAACTACATCAAAGAGGATATGGTAGCTGTGGACCATGACAGTATGAATATCAAAGGGAGAAAGTGTGATCTTTTAGGCTGGGGACTAAAGTGTACTCTGAAATACTCCCAGTACCATGTTCAGAGACAGATAAAAGATACACTTAAAAGCATGGTTGAGAAAACAGAAAAGGCAAAAAGGTTAATTTTTTGAACTCTTTGGAATAGCTAAAATGTACATGAGAAGGAAAGCAAAACGAAATTAGAACCAAGTCATTGATTCATCTAAAGAGTTCAAGAGAACTTTTAAAATAAAACTCAAGGAAAGTCAACACTTGTGAAAAAGCACATACTCTTTCCAATCCTCTAAAGTTATACCTCTCTCTTTTTCTATCCAAACAAATGGCATTCCTCTTTACTAAGTCCACAGCTCTGGCAAGGCACCTGAGCCTCTCACTGCATGGGGTATCTGACTGCCGTGCTATTTGAAGGGATGCTCTCTCCCCTCTGTCCCTCACAGGTCTCATAAATTCTCATTAAGAAAGGACTATATGCATGACAATCCCTGGAGGCAGAGCTGCCTCACCTCCATGATGACATGCCAAGGTGATTCAAACACCCAGAGTACCTGTTATTTCCCAGTCCTTTCACAGGCAGCAGGTACCCCTGTCCATGAAATGAGGCCCAGCTCCAGAACTGACAGCTAAGAGCAAACTGCTACATGCCTGGTTTCAAAGTATCCTGAGATGGTCCGGGAGCTGGAGCATCGAAAGCTTTGGGATGTTCTTGATAAACACAAGGCCTGGAAGCGCAGAGCTCTCGGGGAATAACTGGGAGGGTCGGTTCTTTGCTCACGGCCATGGCTAGGGAAATAAAACACAAGGATTCCTTCTTAGTAAGGAGTCGTAAGGAATACATGTGTGACATTTGATGACAACTCTCTCCTCATTGGACTAAATGCCCTGGGGAAAGACTTCTGCTCCTGAATTTCCATTCACTTCAGACATGCCCTCCTTCTGCTGCAAAATACTGGTGGATAAATCAAGCAGGATCCTTTCAGTACAGTGGCAGGATGGGATCATATAATATGTGTGATAAAGCCAGGTCAGTGAGCTGTTAAGAGTTTGAAGAACCTTCCTAGAGGTGCTCGAAGGTCCCAGGGGACCACTGTTGTGCAGAAGGGTGTCAGAGGTGTGTCCTGTCCTCAGGACTGCCTTAGAAAACAGCATAGACATTGACCACTTATGATTGCATAGCATAACGGCTTGGAGAGCCCACACGGGAAAAAGCCATTATTGACTCACCTCCAAGCAGTGGCCTGCTTCAAAGAGGCTTGCAAAAGGGCCGTAATATAGCCTTATATTACATGCACTGTGACTATGCCCATAGGAGCAACGGAGTTGAAAGAATTAACATGAATGGTGTTTGACTTCAAAAAGGGAACTACCTAAAAAAGAGAAAGCTAGGGAAGAGGAATGTAAATGTAACAGGCAAAAGGGTAAAAATTTTTTGTATGGTGTGGAAATTATTTTAAGATGTCATGTTAGAGGCTCTTAGTAAGCTAGTAACAACTATCAAAAAATCACAAGTCAGTTATAGCAAACAACGGGGTGAAGAAAGATTTTAAAAGTAAAAAGAACAAAAAAAGAAGTTTCATCCAAGTGGAGAAAAGAGAAGACGATCATAAAAACTGGCAAGTTTGAAGAAAACCACAAGGAAGCCCAAAATATTTTTAGGAGCAATTTGTTGAAGGCATAAAAATATTTCATAAAAAAACTCTTTTTAAACACCTCAGAAGTAGGAAGCCTGCCAGCTAGTTAGTCGGGCAGATATATGATCAAGATGTAAAAGGAGTGCTCATGGAAGATAAGGCTGAAAATGTTTAATGAATTTTTCCACTACTGTTCATGGTGGAGGATCTGAGGGAGGCTCAGGCACCAGAGTGCTTTATGTGGGGGAAGAATATGATGATCTGTCTCAAACTGAAATGTTAGAAGAGAAGATTTCAGAACAAAGTATAAAATAAGTTGTAACAAATCAGGTTCCAGGACTAAATAACATTCACTCGGGAGTCCTAAAGGACTTCATGTATGAAACTGCTGAAGAGCCAACTCCATTTTGTAACTTAAAACATATGCTGACCTCAGTGCCAGAGATGTTAAGTGTGATGCTGATTTGTTTAAACAGTTGTCGACATAAACCTAGGAAATCTGTTTTCCATCACGGGCAAACTGGTAGAAACTATATCAAAGAACAGAATCTATAGGCTCAGGAATAAACATGATGTGTTGGAGAAGGGCCAGTATGACTTTTGTGGAGGGAAGTCATGCTTTATAAGTCTATTACGTTTCTTTGAAGAGTCGATTAATATGTAAACAAGGATACTGCAGTGCAGCGGGAATATGTGGATTTCTTAAAAAGTTTTGTCAAACTCTCTCCATAAGGGCTTTAAAAACACTCAACTTGTCTGGAGGAAGGTGGAGGTCCTGCTATGAATTAAAAATTTTCACAATGGAGGGATTTAGCCATGGGGTTCATAGGGATCTGTGCAGGCATTTTTGGTGCTCAACAGATTTGCAAATGGTCTGGAAGGATCACCATAGTGATGTGCCAAGATTTGCACACCACGATGATATAGAATTATTCAGGACAGGAAAAAATGAAGATGGCAGTGGAGAGTTGCAAAGGGATCTCATTTACAAAGTGGCTTGCATGTAAAATGGTAATAAAATGTAAAGTGAAGTTCAATGTCAGTAAATTAAAAGGTAGACCCTTATTTAAACATGTGCTCTAAATTAGCTATTTCCACTCAGGAAAGAGGTGTGTGGAAAGTTCTGTGAAACTATCAGCTTAACAGTCAGTGGAAATTATATAAACAAATAGATCTTAAGCCTTTTTTAAAAAATAAAGAGCAAACAAGTCAGAAAACATGAGTACGTCACTCACAAACGGTTGCTATGTCCCCATCGTTGACTGTGCACAGGTCTGCTCACTGTATCTGCAAATGGCTTTAACAGAAGTAGGAAGGCTGCAGAAAAAGATAAGAGCAATCACCACTGTGTTACAGCTTCCACATAAGGAACACCTCTACAAACCACCTCCTCTGCTAGTAAAACCAATGGCAAAGGAACAAAATGATGTGGAGAAGGGTAAGCAGGCAATGATTTTGCACTCCTTCTCTCCTGGGTACCCAGCCCCCCAGGTTGGAAGATAGGGACGGGGACCAGAATGGAGCTCCCATAATCCGGGGGAAATGGTTAGTGACCTGCTACACCACTTAGACACTCACAAGTCTATGGGGCCTGATGAGATCCACCCAAGAGTACTGAAGGAACTGGCAGAAGTGCTCACCAAGCCCCTTTCCATCATTTACCAGCAGTCCTGGCTAACTGGGCAGGTCCCAGTTGACTGGAGGTTAGCAAATGTGACACCCATCTACAAGAAGGGCCGGAAAGAGGACCTGGGGAACTACAGGCCTGTCAGCCTGGCCTGGGTACCGGAGAAGCTGATGGAGCAGATCATCCTGAGTGCCATCACACGGCATGTAGAGGATAACCAAGGGATCAAGCCCAGCCAGCGTGGGTTCAGGAAAGGCAGGTCCTGCTTGACCAACCTGATCTCCTTCTACGACAAGGTGACTCAGCTAGTAGATGAGGGGAAGGCTGTGGATGTTGTCTATCTAGACTTTAGTAAAGTCTTTGACATGGGTTCCCACAGCATTCTCCTGGAGAAACTGGCTGCTCATGGCTTGGATGGGTGTACTCTTTGCTGGGTAAAAAACTGGCTGGATGGCCGGGCCCAAAGAGTGGTGGTGAATGGAGTTTACTCCAGCTGGCGGCCAGTCACAAGTGGTGTTCCCCAGGGCTCTGTGTTGGGGCCAGTCTTGTTTAATATCTTTATCAATGATCTGGACGAAGGGATCGAGTGTACTCTCAGTAAGTTTGCAGATGACACCAAGTTGTGTGGGAGTGTTGATCTGCTTGAGGGGAGGAAGGCTCTAGAGGGACCTGGACAGGCTGGATTGATGGGCCGAGGTCAATTGTATGAGGTTCAACAAGGCCAAGTGCAAGGTCCTGCACTTGGCTCACAACAACCCCATGAAACGCTACAGGCTTGGGGAAGAGTGGCTGGAAAGCTGCCTGGCAGAGAAGGACCTGAGAGTGTTGGTTGACAGCCGCCTGAATATGAGCCAGCCGTGTGCCCAGGTGGCCAAGAAAGCCAACGGCATCCTGGCTTGTATCAAAAAGAGTGTGGCCAGCAGGAGTAGGGAAGTGATCGTGCCCCTGTACTCAGCACTGGTGAGGCCACACCTCAAATACTGTGTTCAGTTTTGGGCCCCTCACTACAAGAGAGACATTGAGGTGCTGGAGCGAGTCCAGAGAAGGGCAAGGAAGCTGGTGAAGGGTCTGGAGCAGAAGTCTTATGAGGAGCGGCTGAGGGAGCTGGGACTGTTTAGCCTGGAGAAAAGGAGGCTGAGGGGAGATCTTATTGCTCTCTACAACTACCTGAAAGGAGGTTGTAGAGAGGTGGGGGTCAGTCTCTTCTCCCAGGTAACAAGTGATAGGACAAGAGGAAATGGCCTCAAGTTGCGCCAGGGGAGGTTTAGACTGGATATTAGGAAATTTTACTTCACTGAAAGGGTTATCAAGCATTGGAACGGGCTCCCCAGGGAAGTGGTTGAGTCACCATCCCTGGAGGTATTTAAAAGACGTTTGGATGAGGTGCTTAGGGACATGGTATAGTGGTGGTCTTGGTAGTGTTAGGTTTACGGTTGGACTCGATGATCTTAAAGGTCTTTTCCAACCTATATGATTCTGTGATTCTGTGATTCTGTGATTCAATACAAAAAGAAATGCTCACCCAGTGAACTAAGGTAGTACTTTTAAAGGCAAGTGAAGGTCAAGATGTAAGTGAATTCTGGAGCTCAGAACCAAGGGACGTGCAGGTTGCACATCTGAAAGGACTGAAAAAGAGACAACTTTATGGAAGACAGAGCCACCAGGTGCTATTAAACAGTGACAATAGCCCAGCTGCACCCTTCTAGGTCAGTCAGTATTTAAATTGCTTGCTAGGTGAAGCTAAGAAACTTTGTTCTTATACACTTTCCTTCAATATTTAGTCAGAGACAGACTTTCGGGCTAAACAGTCTCTCCTTTTATCTGTCCATTCATCCTTATATTATAGTAGCACAGGTGCACAAAATAGGACTAGAAGAAACCATTTGAATTGCTGAGTCCAGTGCTCAGAAGGACAGGCCTCCAACAGCAGCTGCCTGGCTCAGAAAGGATCTGTTGAACCAGCAGCCTCCAGGGGCTGTAAAAAGCTTCCCCATGCTTAAAACCTAAAGTAAAAGGCAAAAAGACACAACTGCAGTGAATTACCAGAAGGGAACAGGAGGGATGACGCGCACCACCACTCTCCTACATCCCTCCCCTAGTCAAATAACATTGCAAAAAGCAGACCACACCTACCCAACAGAGGAGGGCAAAAAACCCCAGTGATTTTTGCTGAACTACTGCAGCTGAAAAAAACCCCTTTTGAATGCAAATGCATCAACTTGTTTGTTCTTATATTCCTAAAAATGCAGATGCCTAAGAGCCACTGTTAAAAAGTCTGATGCCACTTTTTTCTTTCTCTGTTGCAATTTTTGTTTAGGTGCATTTGGGTGACTAAGTCTCTCAGAAAGCAAGAGAGATGCCAATTTTCGTAAAAGGAAATGGAAGTGCTGTTATTCAGCTCTGTTATACGATCACTAAATCTTAAAGCTTGTCTCATAGTGTAGGAGCAGTGAAGCAGGAAATTGCTAATGCAAAGTGTATAAGAGAAGATCCACTACAGCAGGATTCAGGCCTCATCCAAAAAGCCACTGTTGCAAAGAAAAAAAGAAGAAATACGTGGGCAGAGGAGAGCACTATGAAAATAAAGCAGCTTTCCAAAAAAGAAAAAAAAAACCAAAACAACCTAACCATTTTACTACTGTATTCAAAGCTTAATTGTGTGTGATAATTTTGTGTGCAGTGATTAGTCTTCAGTAATGCACACAGCTGACACACAGCTCAGCTCCCCAGAACCAAAATCATATCAGTCCATTTATGGAGAGCTGGGAAAGTAATATAATTTATTTTAAAATTAGTTATAATCTATCTGAGGAGACAGGCTGATAGTAGCACTTTGGTTTTGAAGATTTCTAGCTAAAGATTGCTCGCTGTCCCTGTGGGGTTTGTTGTGACCCTGCAGGCAATGCTGGTGGGCAGTTCTGGGATGTTTCTGCAGACTCACTCAGAATACGTAATTCTTTAGTACAACTATGTGTGAAGATATAAGTTTTTTAGATCCCTGTTTAACCTAGGGCCTTTAAGCACCTGCTTTAATTCTGTTCACTTAAGCAGTGCCATGCATCAATGGTACTATTAGCACTCTTTAAATTAGGCACACATTTAAATGTTTTCAGGGTCACAGCTTGTATTCTTGCAGGTATGTGACCAGCTGTGTCTGGCAGGTATAGGCATGTACAGCTATGTAAGATGACTGATAACTGAAACCGCGTGTCTGCAGAAGTCTTCACTACAAAACAGTCCATGGGTGGACAAATTACATCATCTTTTCCTGAGGTGCTGTAAAACACAAGATCCCCAACCAAATTGATTTCACACTATTTGCTCTACCCAGCTGCTGTAGTTTCTGTAGTGAATACTTTCGTCTCTTCACGACACTGCATGAACCACTCTGTAAGCCCCAAAGGGAATCTTTCATATCCCAGATTGTTTCTGGTGTCTTCTCACCAAAGGAAGGCTCGGCATCCTTCTAGAACCCTGCTGACTGGGTAAATGTGCTATGCACAAAATTGTATCTACACTTTGGATTTACTATAGTATCATGTGGGTTTTATTTATTTACTTATTTATGGAAAACATGGAATCCTCTCCAGAAGTAATTTGATGAAAAACAGCCTTCAGGATGTAGCTGCAGCCACAACTGACAGAATTTACAGCATACTGTGATATGACAGTACTATAACAGACTTACCTACAGAATTACCTAATGCACAGTGCTTCTCTCTCAACTGTGTTGATATGGTGTTCATACGTTTTAATATTTAGCATGTACAGAGATTCACAAATATTAAACAACTCATTCTCACAACAATAACTGAAGCAGAGAAGTTTAGTTAGGTGAGGGAATTCCAAGTTGGAAAACGTAAGGGCTTGAATATACTCTAACCTCAACAGAAAAACAAACTCTAGTTTATTCAACATAAAGCTGTGACTAGCTCTAGCCTCAAGGTTAAACTGTGGTTTGTACTTGAAAGCAACTAACCTGGTGCATCATTATGCCAACAGATGCTGCTATGGATCGAATTTCCAAAGGTTTTGCTGAGCTTGTGACACAAAGCAAAATGCTTCATATTCTTCAGATCCCCCTGTGCACTTTCCGCATGAACCAGGAGCATTTACTCTCAAAGGGACTGTTCAGCTGATCCCTCACTCTTAAATAGTGTTATCAGTACGGAGAGCCAAATACACAAAACGGATCTAGTTTGGGCAGTATTTTCATAGCTATCATTTCTGATAGGGATTCATCACACTTAAGTGTAACCATAAAAAATTTGGCCTGTAGACTTAGCTAGCTGTCTAGGCTTCACAGACCAGGGCAGGAAACTCCAGAGGGCAATTCACCTCGCCTAACTCAGGCATGAAGCTTTAGAGCACTCTGACATTTGATTTAGCTTCTTGGTACCAATTAGGCACCTACTTTAGTCCAAGCATGTTGCATTTTGAAGATGCCATCTTCCTCCATTGGCTGAAGAACAGGGACCAACATAGGGATTAGATCCTATTTTTCAGACAACTAAAGTTAGAGAGAATGAAACCCATTTCTTGTGTCCTCTAACTTTCTGGAATCATTAATTGTGGATTTTAAGTTACGATATCTAGGCAGCCCCTTGCCTGACTTTGCTTCCAGATACATCATCCAGACACTAAAATCCTAACCTTAAAGTCCAAATTATTTAACGGTCAAAATCAGAAGCTGTTTTGTAAAAAAAAAAAGAAAAAAATGGCCTGAGATACCAATCTGAAATCACCTTGAAGGTCAAACTTCAAAGACTTTTGCTTTTTCTCCAATATGAATGTTAAGCAGTCACCAGCTAAGGGATAACATAAAGCTCTTGCTCAGATACAGGCATCTACATAGTATCACCACATGTATATATGGAATGAACCTGGAACATTTATTGTCAAGGAGAAGCAGTGATTTTCAAGCACAGCCAACGTGCTTCCAGCAGTGGAATTGTTCACATGCTGCTTGATGTAAACAAGCAGCTTTTTTATAAGCTCCCTCGGATAGTGATCTATTCTGCTGAGAAGCCCACCTCAGCCACCCAGTTAAAAATAAATGAATAACATAATGCACAAAGACTTCAGGGATACCTTTGCCATTCTAATTCCAGGCAAAACAATTTCCCATTCAGTGTTTAACACAAAGATTTAAGCAGATGAGTAGTGTAGTCATATACCTACTCTAGTTGCCACCTTTGACTGTGCAGCAAACCAGTACCTGGAAGTCCCCAACTTCTGGATTTCTGTCTTGGGTCCTTCATCGCTCTCTTAGACTGAGATGCCCTAGTAGGCAACAAAATAAATTAATGCCATGACAAACAGTCTGAATATTGCAAAAATCAGTGTGGTGGAGCAGCAAATTTATGTAGCATTTGGCCTCTTCTAGAAGAGGAATAATAGATCAATAGATTAATAGATTAATATTCACTATGTAGCTCTGCTGGAAATGTTCCCTCCAAGTTTTACTGCTGCCAATAAGCAAACTTATAAATAAAAGACCTGTGTACCATTTGGCTGAGTTATATGCTGCCCGCGTCACTCATCCATTGTCCTCATTAGCAAAGGCCTGAAGAAAAATTACTCCATTTGTATCTATTTCTTATCCAAAATTCCCACTGGATACCCAGCTGTCAGAACATGCCTGTGTTTGAAGGCATTCAAGCATTTCTGAACCAAGATTTGAGTTTTCTTCTGTGTTAATTACAGGAACAACATGCTGAGCTGCTTTTCAATCAGAAATCTCCTTTTTGCCACACAAGAATATGTGACGTACAGCTTATGACTGAAAGGACAAGTAAGAAGTCACAGCTGTATTTCGCACTTACATAAAATTGAACTTGCATGTTCAAGAGAGAACTGCAAAAGAATTTGAAAGAATCTCACTGGATCAAATACTGTAACAATAATCTGCAGCAGTAGCATGATGCTGGCTGAGCTTCACTTGTCCTAACCTTGTGCTTTCTTTCACTGGGAGGAGAAGTGCCAAAATTCTGAATTTCCCAGTGATCCTACTGTAGGAGTGAAAGGATCCACTGTGTAGGGGTGAAAGGAAAAGAAAAAAGAGATACAAGACCAGTTCCAAATGAAGAGGTAACAACTCGGCAATGAGATGTGACGCAACACTGTCCTTGCAAGGGAAGAGATTGGAAATGGACAAGGCAAGTGAGATGAAAGCAGGAAATGGTTTATGATTGTAAACAGGCTCATTGTAAAGGGAAGGGAAAAGGTCACTGGACTGGAATCAGTGACTGACAAAGATGAAAGAGAATGTTGTGTGATGAAAGGATTCCTATTATGTACAGCAACAGGTTCTTTAAAATGGAGATACTGTACTACTGTGTATCAGCTGATGCTAGACGAGGTGCTAGTGAAAGACTGTGTGAAAGTGACATTACTCAAGGAAAAACAGAAGAAAAGGTGAATGAAAAGACTAGAGCATGTATGGAATTGCTGCCAAGCTGTTTAAAGAACTAATGAGTGGTAGGAAAATGTCTGCCACTGTATGCCCTTATAAGAATGTTACCTGTTCATCAGAGCACACTGCAAAAGCAGCCATCAAGAAAGAGCTGCAAGAAATCAAGGGGCAAGAGTTTGTTTAATGTTCCCAAGAAAACAAGTTATTCAACGCACCACTACTGGTAGGCCAACCCATGAGAGGGTGTTTGTAGATTAGCAAAAGATGTGGGTGGGTTTGCAGCATCTCCCCAACGACTCTGGTAGTGAGGAGAGATATTGGCTTGGAGTAGGTCGTTCTGTGAAACCATGGAAAAAAAAGTATGC
This sequence comes from Mycteria americana, assembly GCF_035582795.1. Taxonomy (NCBI): domain Eukaryota; kingdom Metazoa; phylum Chordata; class Aves; order Ciconiiformes; family Ciconiidae; genus Mycteria; species Mycteria americana. The sequence continues at coordinate 29,547,055 of NC_134366.1, read as the reverse complement.
CAGGCTACTGAAGAAAGTCTCAGGGAGCTGGCAGGTGACTGCATGGGTTCAGGTGCAGTGCAAAATCTTGTTACAGGGGCTACTACTGAAGTGTCTGCCTGAACTTCACTTCAATCCTAATCAAGGAGAGCAAGAGTAGTAAGCAGTAAGACAGTAAGAGCAAGAAAGCAAAAGAGTGAAAAAGACTAACCAGTAGTAAGAGAAAAGCACTGTAAATGTATTTGGAATAAGCAAAATTGTGCAAATGGCGCTCCTGCCTCCTAGATAGTTCAGTGGTAAAAATGTGAGGCACTGGCAGGTAAGCTCAATCAAGCAGCTGTGTGAGCAGATGAGTGGGGAGGGGACACAGGAGAGGAACTGTCAGCAGGCAAGATGTTGACTGGGGGAGAGGATACACAAACCGTCTAGGGGAGCCTGCGCATTGCCCTCTTCTCTTGCCTCCCTCTACTTGTGCCACAGAGCTGCAAAGTCTGACCGAAACTACCCCCTCTCCTTTTTCATCTCACAGGAGGGACTGCCAGAACAGCAGGTGCTTCGCTGTGTGCAGATCCTGTCACTTAGTCATGTAGTTCTTTGTGAGTCTAAGTTTGCCTACATGTTCCTGCCCACGTAAAACAGAGGAGCCAGACTCTGAAGACAGTCTTTTGTCTTAGCTAAGCTAAAAGAATGAGAGATGCTAGCTAAAACGATGCCTGAAGGTACAGTGAGATTAGTTCATAGTACTGAGCCTCAGCTGGACTCTCTGGAAGCTGCAGCTGCTGGGTAGTGTGGCTCTGAATAATAATAGGAAGAAAACACAGAAATGTCACTAGTATTTGCACCTTATAGAAAATGTATTAATTGTGTCAGCTAGCTACTTCTGTGCTGTACTGAAAGGGCAGTGAGACCCTCTCTGTCCTTCACAGGACTGAAACCTCCGTGCTTTTCTTATCATGCCTTACCTAGCTTCCCATGGTGCTTCCAATTCAGAAATTATCTGAAATACCCCTTGGTTATCTTTGCACAGATGTAAGATGTTCTGTCCTGAATGCACTGAGTGTGCCTCTGCTGAGCCTTCTCCCTTTGGGTCCAGGCTACCACATCACAGCATCCTTCCATATTACACCTTCCGCTGACAGCACCTGTTTGGCTTCCCTGAGTAGGTGTGTGATTGCCTGGAAACAACTAAGTAGCAACAAGTGACCTATAAAACTCCTAAATAGGCTAATATTTGTTCAATATGCTTCAAAAGACCTCTTTTAGAAGGGAGTCTTAGTTATCTCAAGTAAGTGACGCTCGTATGAAATGGCATCTCAGATTATCCACAGTCCTATTTTAACTTTCTAAATTTTTTATTGATCAGAAATTCCTTTTGCCTTTGCAGTACTACTTTCTGCATTCTTCATTGAGCATATAATAAAATATGCATTGCTATAAACTCTTCGTTTGTTAAGTACCATAATGATTTCAGGATGATTGGTTGTGACAAATGCAAGATGCTCTGTGCTACAACTATCTTGAGAGGGCTGTGAGCATTAGCTGGCATTCCCTGAGTGTATTTCTCATTACATCCCATCATTTTACTGTCTTTCAACAATGATGTCCCTTGTCTTCATTCCAATGTTGCCTTGGGGATAAAGTAATGAGTCCTCAGACCATTTTCCTCTCTCTCTCTCTCTCTAAAGAGAAGGCAAACAAAGTACCAGACAGAGTAGAAGATAAAGAAGCTCACATAGTAGGAAAGCAGAGAAGGAGATGGGACTATACATCAAAGAAATTGTGAGAAGATTTGATTCACGCCAGGTCCAGGCATCACTTGACTAATCTGTAAGAGACACCAGCTTGGTCTATTGTGCAAAACTCCATTGAAATCATTTTAGGTTTCTCACGCAAACTGACTTGTTTCTCACTGTCTCAGCTGCTGGATTTCAAGTATCCCCTCTGAGCATTAGATCATGGACTCAAAACAAGTATTCTATCTATTAGAGAATGGTATGATAGATCTTGGCATTTATGAAATAAAAGGAAAGACAGCTAAGTTAATTTTTTTACCCTGTCAGTTGCTGGAGACCTTTCCATGGCTATTATAGCATCACTAATTTCCAGTATATAATACTGAAATTGAATTACGGATAACACATGTCATTTTCCACATCTTTAGCTTTCATCTTTTAGCAGTCCTGCGAAAACTGTACATCTTGGACTCTCTGCTATTTCAAACACAGTATCCTCTGTCCTTCAAGGCCACATCTGTGTTCCATCCTGTGCAGAGATTAGCAGAAACTGTTCCCTTTCTTCCCCTTCTCCTGGCACATCTCCATCTCCTTCTCACTTCGTAGGCAAGGTGAAGGCCTTCACTGCTGACCACTGAAAGGCAAGTTGGCCATTACTTCTCCCAGCTCTGCTTGCTTCACTGAAGTGGGGTCAGATCTAGTCCTCCCCATTTTCTGTTGCCGCAGGACTGACCCTGCGTTAGGGAAGCTGACAGCGTTGCGGTGGATGCCACTGCGGTGGCTGCCAGCTGAATGTTCCTCTGCAGCGCAGAGACTGACTTGGTCAACATCTTTGTGCCTGCATCCTCAGGGGTCTTTATTTTCATCACCCAATGGGTATTTCAGTTCCCACTTCTTTTGATCAGGAAATAAATAACACTGGCTCTTCTCTGTGTAACTCAGAAATCAATATCTATTTGAAATCTCCACAGTTATCAGTGCTGTTGTCCTCTTTAAACTGCACAACATTTTACAGCTTTATGCCCATTCAAAGCAAGGCAGACTATGCTGTTTAAAATAATTTCCTCTTGCTGGGAACATGTAGAAGCCGCATGTGTGATACAACACACACCTTTTCACCACGGTCCCCCGCAGCCCCGCAGACTCCTAACCTAAGAAGCTCACATCCTGGGGAGGCTTGGAAATAGCTGTAACATGATGTGGGAGGCATGAAGGCCATCTGTAAACAGCACAGAAGATTGCCTGGATTTACCCAGGGAAGTCAGAAATAAATGCACTATTTATGGAAGAGGTGTGCAGAAAAAGAGGTAGTTCAAGCTCCGAATGCAGCTGTTGTGGCTCCTAACGAATCATTTACAGAAAAAGGCACGCGGTTTCCTTTCAAATTTATCCATACAGAAAGGGTACAAAGCAGAGTTTCCACAAATGAGTTTCATCCTTCTTTTTATGTGTCAAAAACACTGCCTTAACCACTTATCAAAGGACTATACCATTCGAAGCTAAAGAAGCCACACACACATCCAGTGGAAGAAAAGGATACAAGTATACAAATAAGAATAAAATATCCTGCCTCCTCATTTCCCCTTCACAGAAACACATCTTGAGTGCAATCCTGATTTTCTTGAAATCAAACACCTCTGTAATAGGGGCAGGATTTCTTTGGTTGTTTCTGGTCCCCTGCCCCATCCCACCCCATTGCCGGCAGTCAGGCCCTCCTCATCAGACAGGCTCTGCTCACAACCGCAGCTATTTCTCTCTTTAGCCACACCAAGTAATTGCTCTGTGGCCACACCTTCATCGTAACTCTCAAAAAAGACAAGTGCAGCCTGAACGCAGCATTTACTCTTTGTCTTCATCTTCCTTCCTTCCAGTTTCTTCCATTTCAATCAAACATGACCAAACTATATATTTTTATCGCGGTTTCTGCTACTTTTACTTTTGCTTACACCTTTGGGCCTCTTGGGGACTGTAAAGTGTAATTTCTTATTTCTCCATCCTCAGCTGGTACCTCAAGTACCATACCTCAAGTACCAGCTGGTACCAAAAGCCCATTCCCAGATGGGGAGAATTACCCAAATGATCCTAAGACATCTAAACATTTCTAGTCACTACAGAAATATGGATAAACAGGCAGATACGGGTTGTGAGACTCTAGGGAAAAGGAATAAACATTTTTGGTAGATAACCTTTCCTCTGGCGTTTTTCTGCAATGGCACTTTCAAACATCTGCTGCATCCTACCACCTTGCACTGTGATACTGTCAGAACTCATCAGTGATGCCCGGGTGGTATTTGCACAGTGAACCTCTAAGGAATATCTAGATTCCTCGGGAAGGGAAATCGGTAACTTGGTAGCTTGCATTTTCCCCTCTAACACTAATTCTCATGTTGATATTGCAAGACGATGTGAGGAGAAATGACCTGCAGAGGGTTCTGTCTTCCAGATAAGGTGTAAAACCAAGAGTCTGCTACTTGCAGTCACTAAAGATACTGTGCCACTTTTCTCTAAGGTCTATTATTTCCTCTAGTCTGCTGAAATCCCAGCTGTGAAGCTTACATTCTGCCTATCTATTTTCTCCTTAAAATTAAATTGGATAGGATGGTTTTCATTTCCTCTCCCCTCACTTCTTGTGTTGTGTGGCTACAGGCAGTAAAACAACCACAGTGTTTCACCCTGGAGGTGCCTGTATCTCAGTAAAGGGTGAAATAATCCTTTTATGAAAAGATTTACCTACCTCACAGGAATGTTGTGAAGTTTAAGCCTTTTTTTTTTTTTTAAGAGGATTGAGATAAAAAGACCTGCATATTTACAAGGAATTGACAAATTTCAAATGCAATTAATAAAGATCATAATTTTTTGAGATTTCAGTTTCCTTCATCATTTTTGAGAGCACAAAGTTGGTTTTGATTAAGCAAAATAAAAGCATTGGAAAGATAATCCAGACAGGAATGAAAAACCAACCACAGTGCTTTTCTTTAAAGGAAATAGCACTCTCTGCCAGGCAGGATCTCTACAGGATGCATAAAAACTATTGTGAAGGATGGCTGTCATATTAATGCATTTTCAGGTCTTTTCCTGCAGCCACTTTGAAGACATGTGACTCAGCTGTATTTCTTTCTATTCAGCAAAACTGGAGCTTGCTTTGAATACCAAAGGCAAAGAAAAAAAACCTGAAACACAGAGAGATCTCTGTCAGCAGTCACACAGCCAGTGCGACTCCTGATGAAAACCATGGCAGATGCCTAGTTTTCATTGGTACCTTGCACTTGCATTCCTATTTTGTTGAGTTTTGCAGACCTGGAGACTTTGCCATCTGAGAAAAATTAACCCCTTGAGGTGAAACAAGGGAATGCGCTTAAAATTGGGTGTTAACATTGATTTCAACAAACTTAGCAAAGACAGGGCATGGTTAGATGTTATTCCATGCAGTCCTGGCAGAGGGAGACATCAGAAACATCTCTAGTTATTACACTGGAGGATCATCTGCCTTGGAAGGATAATGGCTATTATTAATCCTTGTTTCTGGCACCATCCAACATGACTGAGAGACTTTCAAGTAGCAACAAAGACCAGTCTCTAACCTTATAGTCCTAAATTAAATACAGAAAGGTAAGGGAAAGTAGTACAATATACGGAGTGCTCCTTAGGATGGTTTGAACTAGATGCTGTAAATCAGCCAGGCAGTCTCATAAGTAACGTTAGGGATTACCTTGAGAATCCTCCAGTCTATTTCAGTCATACGCTGTTTGTAGAAACTGACTGCTTTATTCTTGATGGGTTTTGTCAAGTACCTCCTGTGAAAGTATGTATACACACTGTAGGGAGAAAATTAAGTGCAGTCTATTCTCATTTATTTTCAGGAGAATTTTCCAACTTGCAGTTTAATGAGACTTCACAGAACAAAAACAAATTCTTCCTCTTTAAACTCTCCTTTTAAAGTCTTAACTGTCTTTCTTTTTTTCCCCGCAAAAGTAAATATACTAACTATGGGCTGGCCTCAAACCCTAATTTACAAATGTTTTATATTAACCAGGTGTTTATTTTGTTTGCATTATCTCACCCCCTTCTTCCCTGGATATTTGAGGATTAGCATATGTTGTGGACAAGATCAAAGAGATCAATTTACAGTTTGTGAGCTTTATAAGGGAATTATTTGATTTTTGCAAACACAACACAGCTGTTGTGCATGCAAAAATCTACTTACTTAATGGTATGTAAAGAAAAGATTTCTATGGACTATTTTGTTTGACAGAATTCACTCCTCCATCTCATACAAAAATCAATTAAGATGAAAATACAACTGGACTGTATATGTGTATTTTCTTTTTTAATCAGTAGAGCCCCATGTCTCCAGATTCTATTGAATTAGGTTTTCAAAGCTCTTTTGTTCTCACCTGTCTACGAAAAATCATTCACGGCATCCTGGATCTCAGCTCACAGTGACTGCCTGAATCCAAAAGGTAAAGCACTCCATCCCCAGGGAGGGTACCAGCTGTCTCATTGATTCAGCATGGCTCTTGGCTGATGCTGAAGTAGCACTGGCATAATTTCCAGAGAGAGGTGTATAATGAGGTAGCGCCATGTTAACCATTACCAGGGAGAAGTAGAACATATGGTCTGGAAGAAAAGAAGAGTCCAGAGCTGAACTATCAGCATCAAAGCATGCATTTGCGGGGCAGCATACGCCAGGATTCACTGCCTAGAAGCAACAGATTTAGGGATGAAATGGGATGTAAAAATAAGAGTAAAGATAATAGGGAGAAAACTCCTTTTCCAATGTATGCCTTTTCTAGGACTTACGTTCTTGCTGAATTAAAAACAGCACTGTTAAAATTCTTGTATTCTGATGAAAGTATACTCATAATAAGCCTCACTTTGTATAAATGCATAGTTATTTCCTCAACATTTTATTTTTTATCTAGCTGTCTCTATTCCTTTCACAGACCAAGCTGCAACCTTGATGTAACCCCACGAAAACCCCAGCTCAGTGCAACATTTTCTACCCTTTGCAGGTTGCAATTCTACAGCAGGAGTTTGCAAATGCCAAGGAGCACCCCGTCTGTGGGCTGGGAGCAATCTCCTTGTGCACCTCTCCCACAGTCTGGAGTGATGAGGATGTAAACAGTGAAAATTCTTCATCAACAGTTGGTAGAGATGGTGGGGAGTGTTTTAAAAACAGAGACAGAGGGAGAGAAAAGGAAGGAAGTCATCCTAGGCAGCGCGTGCTAGCAGGTGCATTCACACCAGGTGCTGGCTCTGTTCTCCACTGACTCAATGAAATCCCTGTCTATAGCAGCAGGACACTGGCAGTTTTTGCAGTGGTATACAAATGCCTGGGTATATTTCAGCTTTATTTTTGTTGGGTTGATACTTTTAAGAAATCTTGGGTTTATATTAGCAAAACAAAAGCAGGGGAGGAGCGTCTTCCTATCGTTTGCAAGAGATAAAATGGTTTCTGCATCAGCTTCCAGAGTACAGCTTCTTCACTGGCTGCACTGTCAGGTACCTGGGAGAGTGTGTGGTACCTTCACAGCTCTCTCATCGTCATTCTGGACATATTCCTTGCTGGGCTGAGTTGCCTCCTAGACGACTGATACTAAGGAATCTGGTCAAGTACCCGTGGTGCCAAGTCCTTGTGGCAGGCATTTCACAATGAAATTCATCGTTCTCTCTTACAGTCACGGTGAGGGTGGCTCTCTGCCCAGAGTTTTGCTGGGTTAGCATTGCTCTGTCTCATGACTACTTTAGGATTTACTGTCTGACTAACACCAAGACTTTTGTCCTTTTGCCTGTTCATCCCTGAGCTGGGATCTTTGCAAAGCATCGTGAGGCTGATTGCAACTTTTTTACAATGCTAAATATGGAATAGTTAAATCTGCCAGGGACTTTTTAATCAGTATCTCTACCAGTTTTCCTGCTGTCCCATCAGGCTGTTCATAGTATGGATTTGATGTGATGTGCTTTAACCAATACAGCAAAGAAAAGCATTGTTAGAACATAAGACTCCTGTGACCCCTCTCAATCCCAATCAGGACTCCCCAGACTCCCTTATTTCACATTGCAAGGAGTCAGATGCACAACAGTAAGTTATTAGCTCCTAAAACAGAATACTAATCCTTCATCCTCACTCATTTTCTCCTCTTCTATTCACAAACTGCACCAGGTAGTTTTCTACTCTGAACTGCCCATTGTTCTTTCTGTACTCCACCCTCTGCCTCCTCAGAGCAATACATCATCTCCTTTCCTAATCATCTTTTCTTATCCTACTTTTGAACTCCAAAATATTCTGTGCCTTTTTGGATTTGTTAGTCCATCTTTTTCTATTAGTCCATCCTGCTCACTGACTCTTTCAGGTCCTCCCCTCTTTATAAATACCAGGAATGTTGGGGGTTTTAGCTCTATTCCCCATTTAGTGTTATGAGTCTCTATCTGTATTACTGAGGATGTGAACTCCACAAAACATCTTCTCTCCTCATCCCCTGGTTGTTCAGACTGGCAGATCTCTTGGTGTAAACTCTGTCCCACCTTCCAGCCAGTGCATGTGAACATTTTTTTTGCATGGACACCGAGTCACAAAGGGAGGGAAGTATTTCTCCTAATTTTTAGCTCAACAAGGAGCTGGGACACTGCTGGTGTGTGCCTCCACAGCCAGGAGCTGCAAAATACTCCCAAATCGTAAGGCACAGATATGGCCAGGAAAAAAAACCCAAAACACTGCATTAGAACAGACCATATAAAAAGGTTCTTTACAGACCCATCTGTATGAATGTAAGTGGCTGATCCATTTCTCTATGACAATTCTGATATCAGTCGCCTGACAAGTTACTGGGGGGGAAGAAATAACATGTCATCAAAATGAACTCCTTGAGTATTTCCATTTTGGTGCAGAGAACATTTGATAAAAAGAGGCACTTGTCATCTCTTCCTTAAACATAGTCTTCTGCCTCTTTTGTTCAAACCACTAAAAGCTAGATAGCATATGCACAGGGAGTAAATTCTTCACAGGCGGGCATCTGGATCAGTATATTGAAATTGAGTCTATTTTTAGGCGAGTGATGCTAGCTTCCCCATGAAACTGCATATTCGTAGTTTTCAGGCTTTCTGAAGTGGATTCTTGCCATAAATTGATTGTAAGTCATTTTGAGTGCATGGGAGGAAGGGCCTGCTCCAAAGTCTATTGAAAATACATTAGAGTCTTTCTATTGATTTGAAAAGCTGAAGATCAAGCCAGCAAGGATTCATTCTGTCCATGTAAAATACGGGCAATTTGCATTAGAAATGCAACATAAATGTATTTCTTATGCAAAACTCAGTTGAACAACACATTTCACTGCCTATCTAGCAAATTCCACAGCTGGAAATATTGTTCTCTCTTTTATATCCCTATTCTTCTTATCCAAGTAGCTAACCAGATATTTGGGGTTTTCTCAATTGTTTCGTTAGGGGGATAAATTGATGATAGAGTCTGTGATTGCTCTGGTACAACCCATTTTCTTTACCAGGAACAAGCATAAATCCCTGATACAGCAGGAACAAGAAATAGAATGTCTTTTTTTTTTTTTTTCTTTCAGCAACCTAAATCTGTCTTTTTAACAATCATTCTGGCCCAAAAGCTGCTTTTTTTCCCTTTGGCTTTCCTTCAGTCATGCCACACATATTTCTCTGTCTCCTGTTTTTCTGGTCCTTTCTGCTTGTTTTTCTCATGGGTATGATTCTCTGCTCTATTCATTAGATCCTTAGGCTCTGAGACTGCTTTCCAGAAATTTGGGGCTGCTGGGATCTGCTGTCAGTGTTCACAGTAGCAATCCCATTGTGTCAGTTGCTGCTTAATACCTACTATCAGTTAACTGTTCTCATTTACCTTAAGAAACAGTGATCGTCACACCCAGTAACTTCAGTGAGGTCTGTGATTGTTTCCAAATCAAAAAGCTCAGGTCTAAGACCAAGTTACAACATGTAAGTAGTTACCTTGCACTAGATAATCCACAGTAAGTGTCCAAATATCCTTCCTCTTAGGCCATGTCAAATGCATATGAGATTCATTTAGCTAAGTCCCCACAGAGTGTCATCCAAATCAAAATAAATTTCATATTGACCCACTTGATATTCTCAGGCCACTGAGGCTCAAAGAAGGCTATATATAGATCAATAGGTTCACACAGGGTCAAATGAGAGGAGTATATGGCTTTAAAGTTCTTCAGGAAAAAGTGAGCTACCAATCAAGCCATTCCTGATTTTGTGAACTTGTATCACCTTGAATGATCACACATTATGAAGCAACTGATATATATTAAATTATTACCTTTTGGGAACAGTGTAAGTTGTCTAAGCCACACACTGTTAGGACAGGAGAAACTCAGTGTCCAATGTAATTCTGCGTCGTGGTTTCACCCCAGCCGGCAACTAAGCACCACACAGCTGCTCACTCACTCCCCCACAGTGGGATGGGGGAGAGAATTGGAAGAGTGAAAGTGAGAACACTTATGGGTTGAGATAAGAACAGTTTAATAATTTAATAATAATAATAATAATAATAATAATAATAATAATAATAATAATAATAAATAATATTAATTAATAATAATAATAATAGTAAGGAAAAGGAAAAAGAAAATAACAAAAAGAGAGAGAAATAAAACTCAGCAAAAACAAGTGATGCAACCTGATCACCACCTGCCGACCGATGCCCAGCCCATCCCCGAGCAGCGAGCACTGCCCCCGGCCAACTCCCCCAGTTTCTATACTGAGCATGACGCCATATGGTATGGAATAGCCCTTTGGCCAGTTTGGATCAACTGTCCTGGCTGTGCCCCCTCCCAGCTTCTTGTGCACCTCCGTGCTGGCAGAGTATGGGAAGCTGAAAAGTCCTTGACGAGTGTAAGCACTGCTTAGCAACAACTAAAACATCAGTGTGTTCTGACATTATTCTCATGCTAAATCCAAAACACAGCAGTATACCAGCTACTAGGAAGAAAATTGACTCTATGCCAGCCAAACCCAGGACATTCTGTTATCTTTTTTTTTCTCTCAAACTCAAATATTTTTATTTCTTAAAGTTTTGAAACACATGCAAAGTCAAGATGTATTCATAGAACTTATTTTAGCAAATAGGTGTGGTATTTGACCTTGAAGGGAACCGGTAATAGAGATTCCTGGGGTTTATTCTAGGGTCAATCACCAATTTACAGAGAGTTTTGAAAACTCTTCATATTCTAATTTTTGGTCTTGTGTGATGGCCTGGAGAATATTTTTCAGTAGACTTATGAATTCTCTTTAATTTATGAATTCTGTTTATGACTGTTATTTTCAACATGGAATAAATTTATGCAAAAAGAGACCCTGCCTGAGAGACCGAAATGAGTCCTCAGGGCCTTGTACAGCTTCTCCCCAGCAAAATAATGGAAGTCTCTGCCTGAGCCATTAACTCTTAATAATTTCAAGCAGCAAGTTAAAGAAGGGATGGAGAATGGAAACAACACAGAGGAAGGACAAGAGAAGAAGATACTTAAAACTGGATTCTACAAGCAACACTCTTACAAAAGTAGCCAAAAAAAAACCTAAAATGGGAGAATCTGGCAGAGAAAGACCTAGAAGTCCTGAGAAACCCTAACCATGATATTAATCACTCTTTAAAAAAATCCTAAAGGGTGGAATTTGTGTCATTTGTTCATAATTTTTTTTTTTAGAGCTACAAATTTTTTTTGTTTTCCATTTCTTTCATTATTGGTATGCTTAAGCTCTTTTGCAAAGGCTGAATGTGTTTAGCTTCAGCTGTCACAGCTCTGCAGAGTTAAATAGCCTGTCAGAGCTACCTCAGGAGAACTCTTCTTCTGGGCCTCGATGAAACCAAAACTATTTCAGCAGAGTGTACCCGAGCACAGCAACACTCTAATGTTTCTGGAATCATATTAGTATAAAAAGTAATGCTTTTGTATGTAAGTTTCGTAGCCCCCCTTCCCCTTATTGCTGAAAAAAAAAGCTTATTTACACCAGAAGTAATAGATTGTGACATTGTGCTCATAGAAAAAACTATTGAAATTAATGACAAGAAACCCACAGTGTGTTCAACTTTTTATATGCATTTTACTTTCCCACTTAATTCGGGTCTTTGCTATGCTTTATCAAGACAAAAAGTTATAAACACCTACAAAATTTATTTACCTAGGTCTTCTACTCCCTGATGGAAGGCTTTCATTTCTCAACCGCTATTTATAAGATGGGCATTATTGCTCTCCCTATCCTTTCGCTGTACCTTCAAAGAAGAAAAGGATTTAATTATCTATTCTAATGAGTTGACATGGAGGCAAAAACAAAAGGAATCCATGTCTGAGGGGCTTCAATTTCCCCATACATTAGGCACCTAACTCAAATTTGTCAGCTCCACTCCCAGAGCCAGTCTGGTTTCAGATCCGAGCCTGACTATATGTGAAAACCTAGGTATAAAAGATTTGACCAAGGTCATGTAGAAGTCTGGGATGGAGTGAGGGATTGAAATTCTTTCCCTCAAATGGCTTGTTCCCTTCTAGTGCACCTGGAATGGCCCTGAGGACCGAAGCACTAGCTATTCACATAATGAATAACCCTTCCACTAAAAAGTGCTCCAGGCACATTTAGCAGCAGGAGCAAGGAAAAGTGGGAGGACTAAGCTAGCTGATAACACTTGGTAAACTATTAACCAGCCCACACATGGGCTTGAAAGGTTTGTATGTGTATATATTAATCTTTTCTGTAAACGTACAGAGGACAATTAGGGACACGGTGGCTTAAACTGCCAGTGTTAATAGATTGCTGACCCAACACAATTACTACTGCACAACTCCCACAGATATCTGCCCTTTCTGCTGAGAAGGACATCCTAGTTGGGTCCTCACATCCTGCAGAAACTGGATGGGAAAGACAGAAATCAGTTATGCAGGGGAGAAAAAAACCACAAAGAAACCCCAAATAAGCGAGTGTTTCTGTATATACGTATGTATATAATTGGTGTTTGGTTTGCACTGAGAAATATCAAAAATATTGCAGAAAAGCTCTTCATGACACCTAATACAGATCATCTTGAGGAGTGTGGGACTTGTCCTCGCTCAAATTCAGTAACTCCAGCACGCAGAATGCATGGAGGCTGCAGTTTGTCAGCAATGGTTGCAACAGGAGCTGCACGGTCCTGCTGAGTGGCCCTAGGTTAAAAAGCGTATTTGTCCTCTGCAGACTATCCGTATTCCATCCACCTAAAGCCCAAATACTCCGGCTATAAAAGTAGAGCAGCTCTCAGTGTGGCTGTATAAATATCAAGTATTAAAACCCCCAAATATACATGAGTATTCATTTATCTGCATTTCTGTCCATGTCCCGTGTGTCCTGGAAGCCCCAAGACCCCAGCAAAACTATTACATCATCCCAATCCAGTTTCCCTGGGCATTCTGTTTTAGTGGTTGTAGGATGTTGCTGGTGGCTGTGAAAAAGGTCTCTGTTCCACCCCAGAAGTACATACATATCAACTCTGAGAAATTCCTCTCTATATCAAAGCATCTGGCTTCCTTTTGCAATAGAAGGTGCTATATAAGGCAAGAGATGACAATCTGAGCAATATAATAAGAAATCCTAATCTTTCCATGCTGGGCACAGAGAGGAGTTCATTGAGGTATTGGTTTACTGTAGTATGTTATCCAATTGTGATAATACAGATAAAAAGGGAATGGAAATGGCAAAGTTATTAAACTAATTGTATCTGCAAGGATATTAATTTAATTTATCTCACTTGATTATTATTGCCATCAAGCTCAAATGCAAATCCTGAAGTGTGAATTAAATAGATGACTGAATTTACTGAGTGGGGGGAAATAAAGGATTAAAAATTATAAATGCTGCTTCATTACATAAATTTGGAAAAGAAAATCTTTCTTTTAAGGATTCTTTGATATCCTTCTTGTTTTCTACTCTTCTTGTTAGGAGTTTTTAAAGCTCCCACTTTAAAGGAACCCATAAAGAGGACTAGCGTGCACAATATTGGTTAACTGGACATGAATATGCTTGCCTGATATCACAACTTAATTCTCTGGTGTTTCAGCAGATGCTCAGAAGCATACTGAAATCAGAAGACATAGTGACCTCAAAGAGAAATGTGAATGGTTCTTCTTCTGCCCACAAATAAACATTACGCTTTAATTAGTTTTAAAACTTGTATTAGGTTATTGTGGTGCTAGCACACCCCAAAAAGAATTAAAATGTGAAATACATGGTTGTTGTTTTATGTTTCCATTTCAGTGTATGGGACTCCTTCTTTACATATCACTTTTCTTCAAAGAAAGAGTTAGGGTTGTGTTAGGTTTCTTATACTGTACATATTTAAAAGCCTATATCCAGGGGCTAGCACAATAAACCAGTGTATTCTAATAGATTAAAAGTGGAACTTGGTCTTCTTTTAAAGAAATGGCAACATTCCAGGGTGTCTTCTAAGGTATAAATACTGGAACAGAGATTCTTATCCTCATCCTGACTGAGGATGTATCTATAATATATACCACAGTTTCAAGTTGCTTGCTGAGGGTAATTTAATCTTAGAAAGACCATTTTATTAGAATGACTGTGGTGCTTCTGGTACCCAAGTGGGGTTGTTCAGAGCACTGTGCTCAGAGACCTGCAGCAGAGCCTTCAGCCATCTATTTAATCTCTCTGTACTTTAGTTTTCTTGTTGACAGAGTGGAAGACAGGATAGAAGTCAGAATTAAGGCATAAGATATGAGGTATAATTAACCTTTATAAAGTATTATGAAATTCTTAAATTAAAAGAACTAAGTAACAAACCCACAGAGCAAGAAACAAATTTCAAACTTCATTCTGTGAAATCACACTCCTAGCCCAATTTTACCTTTACCTCTTTTTATTCCTTGTCCCTATCACTTCTCATCCCTGGCAAAGTATTTATTTCAAGAAATTAGAATATCATAGGCACATTCCACTGATATATTTCTTCACACTGGACTGAAATAACATCAAATGGTCTTGTTTTTATTAGGAGACTCTAAGTGGAAAACACTTGCCATTGCAACCCCAGTGCCTTCCAAAAGAAAAGGTAGGCATGCCTGGAACCCAATTGAACAACACAAAAAAGCAACAGTATAGATGATTTCCTACGGCTTTGTGTCCTACAACTGGGTTCTTTGGTATCTTTTCTGGTATCAGGACTATGCGCACACTGCAGCCTTTCCTTGGGCCAAGAGGAAGACATTTCTTTCTGTCTCCACCCAGCTACCTATTTCATGAAGTGTTTGGAAATTTATCTTTGAGATTACCATTTTTCTCTTAGACTGGTTGGAACAGGCCAAGAAATTCAGTGGTTATAAGGAGATGAGAGAAGGGAACAGTAAAGCACACATGTATACACACACATATTAATCCAGCAATGATTTCATTAGCCTCCTTTCTTTAGGAAACTGAGCTGAACCTGTCTGACATAACTTCAAATAGTATAAGAAAAAGAAGAATAAACGAATGTTAGAATTGTAGGGAGGTTGATTCACTTCTGATAAAAATCAGACTACAGTGTATTAGACCAAGTCTTAAAACCTCAGCCCTGCAAAACATTTAACATTCATTCTTTAGGTAACGTGTTCAAGATGGACTACATGCTTAAAAGACTTGTTAAATTGCAGTCATACTTTGTGCTGAAAGTTAGGATTCAGATCGTATGAATTTAAAATAATAGCTAAGCCAAGGGTAGCCAAGGTTTATTATTATAGCTGTGTGCAGCACGGTAATCAAACCTGTGGAAATGTCTGCAGCTGTACCCACAACATCCCTTCTGAAATGCTTCCTTCACTAAGCTGAGCTGTTGAACTAAGTGGATTGTTGCCTACCATGCAACATATACAGAAAAAAAAAGAAACTAGAAAGCAAAATATCCCTATCATTGTAGGAGCACATGTTGAGTTTTAGTATTAAAACGAAGGGTTTCATATTACAGATTATAGGGAGACTCATGTGAACAATGTGGCAGATATAGACAATCAAAGTGTCTATTGAGGCATGAAGCTGCAATACAAAAGCAATCAGTGCAGAAAGCAAGGCGGTGACAATACAATTTTAAATCCATTTGATAGGCAAACTGTATCTGTTGAAACTTCTCAGGGTGAATGAGTATAAAACTCATTATCAGTAGTGCAGCATGTCCCATGACACCACTTTATTTATTCAGATGAAGATTGGAGAATGTGAGTAAATACAGCATCCCTGCACTCTAAAAATTCTTTGCAGATAAATCTTTTGCCTATATTTGTTCTTTGTGCACTTTCCATGAGTCTCATGCAATCTCCCTGCCCACTGTAGGAAAACAAGCTGTATAGAAAGTACAGGGCATATGCCTGTGAAGTGTATTTACCATTTAGAATGGTCAGTGAACACATTCAGGGTCTTAATGACACTGGAAAGTACTGAATCCTTAATCTCAGCTTTTATCATTTGATGTTCTGGGTTGAGTATCTCAGATGCCTATGAAGCATCACAGACTACTCGGTCATGCCTTTAAATGGTGAGAGTTATTTGGCTGGCAGAGTCCATTCAGTAACACTGTGTGGCAACATACTTTGCATCTTGACACAAATGTTTGTTTTTTACTAAGTACTTTTCACATACCAATTTCCCCCCCGGGACTATGGATCCCAAGCAGTCTGCAGCCCATTTCAATCCATATCACTGGTCAGCAACTTGAATCCTAATGTAGAGGGATCTGTTCTTCTCCTCTCATTTGAATACAAAGAAGTCTCAAAAATTATTAGAAATATTTCAAATGCACATGACCAATCACATTTCTACATTTTTCAAGATGGCAAAACTTTTAGAGATCACAGTGTCAGTGATTATCAGTGTTTTGGACTGTGATTTTTGACCCCAAATCCAGCACTACCTGATTTGATATTGTCTGAAGCCTGAGCAATCTCTTAGCACTGGTATGTGGGGATCTGTGATTTCCAGTGAGCTTTGCATCAGACTCACATATAATTACTATTGTTTGCTCCGCTTTGTAGTGGGAAGCTAGTGAAAGAATCTGACTGTGCTTTTTCTTTCTTTTTTTTTCCTCATACTTGCTATAATCTCTGTAATTCTGATCATAGCAATCTGAACTACCTTGCTCTTTTCCTTGTTGAGTAATTTGATTTGAAAGCAACTCCTATTCTCAAGTTCAGTAACCTCAGGGAAGAGGTGAAACAGAGAGGTCATTCAAAATACAGAGACTATCAAAGAGGTTTAAATAACTGAATCATTAAGATTCTATAACCTCCTCTCCATGACAAAGATGGTAATGAGAAGAGGAAATAGCATACTATGCAATGTATTCATTGGGAAAATTACTGTAATGAAACTTAAGCACAGGAAATAATACAAATGTAGCCTGTTCTCATTATATTCTAAAGACTGACATTTCTGCATCACTTTCTTCCTGTCACTGTTACTCTTGTATGAAAATCAAACCATCCTTTCATCTTAAAAGACACATTTTGCTCAACATACAATACAAATGTATCGCAGAAAATTGTAAGACCAGATATGTGGTCAAGCAGTCAGAGTATTTACCATTCATACAAACTGCGAAACAAATCTTATGCTCAAATCTAAATGCAGAATTTATCACTCATTACAACTACATTAACATTTATAAGGTATAGAACAGCCTTTAGAAATATCCAAAACAAGTCTCTGTGTGCAACTTCTTCTTGGACCACCAAGAAAATCATCTTCTGTGTCAGCAGATACTGTTTCTAAAAGTCTACAAAACCCAATACATTCTGCCAGAAAAATACTTTACAGGTTAATTTATTATTTCAGTAGAGAAGAACTGACAAAGAAACTTAAAAGAATCTGCCCAGGGAATAAGGCTATAACCGTTGCAGATCTGCCTGTTTCAATGGCTATCCCTTAAAAGGTACCGTGCATGACATTAAGATTCTTTTTGTACAATACATTAATTGTTCTTAGTTATTCCACTACACCTTAATATAAAAACAGAGAAGGCATTTTTCTCCTCAGATATTCCAAAGTTGATTCAATGTCAACCAAAGCCTAGTTCTGAAATATTTACCTCCAAAGTCTAGCTGTCACTAGAAATCAAGTCATGTCAATTAATTTCATCCTGTATGATTCCAAAACACTTTAAATACTATATGTAGTGTTCCTCTAAATAATGAAATGCAGTCAATGGGGGTAAGGGTAGAAAATTCAACAAGTGTTTTAATGGTACATAAACAAATACTTCACAACATCTAAGATGTCCAAAGCAATAAGAAAATTTTTTTTAAAGCATGTCATTGTGATTGCTTCATAACTACAGGAAACAGCAAAGGCTTTTTTTGTGGTTAACAGTAATTTTTTTCCAATTTATTTTTATGAATTTCTGTAAAATTCAGTTAAACTGGATTTTGAAGCCATAGAATTCAAAAGGAGTTTTGTCCAGCCAACCTTTTTCATCAGTCTAATTCGGAACCAACAACAAGTATCACCTCAAGTAAATTGAACAGCTTGAGCTTTTCTGATGATAATCCAAATTGGTCTTTCTGTATTGACTAGAGTACAAAGATCACTATCAAAAAAAGCTACAGTCCTAAATTCCTCTCTGATCTAAACCAAGGCAGCTATCCCAGCACCATGAACCTGTTGTATCGTGTTGAGGCACTAAGTGAAATCAGGAGTTTTCCTTAGGAGACTTCCATGCAGATGATTACTCCAGTCATCCACAACATTCACAGACTTGCCATCTGCAATGCAAAATGAGTAAGATGTTACTGGTACCTCCATAGCTCACTCTCCTTGTTGGCCTTGATCTAAACTCTTTAAATCTCCTATGGTCATGAGCACAGAAGGGAGACCGGTGTAGTGGGGCCCAATATTCTTTACCTCGTAAAATCCGATATAAACTCAATGCAGGGAGGCACATTGTATGTAACTTTTTCATAATCTTTGTCTAGAAATCAATTAAACGAACCACAGGCACGTGTCATCAAAGGATTCCTTGTGCAGAGGCACTAACGCACTGGAAGAAGACGCTACTTCTTATTCTTTAGACTCACCTATAATGATGTGACACTTGACAGCTGGGGATTTCTTTTCTCTTCCCATCTGGCTTGCTTCCTCTGAGCAGAATTCCAGCACTCAGTGCCTGGTGGCCCCTGCATCAATAAACATCCCTATGTTTCTAGTGTTACATCTTCACTTGACAAAACAACAAATGCAAGTGTTCTTCTGTATATCCAGTTCTGTTTCACATAGCTTTGGCAACTGCCAGCTGGAATAGAAAAAGACACTCTGATTTCAATAGTTGACAGAACTGATATGCAGAGAAAGCCAACCAGCGCCAACTGAAAAGAAATAGGACATTACAGAGAACCTGTATGTTAACACCAGAGTCCAAGGCCAAAAAGATCACTAAATAAGATTCAAACCTCACCCTTTCCTGGCCCCAGCTGTCACCAGGCATCAGACCTAAACAATTGCTAAGTTCATGTTTTTCTTCAAATGACTTATAGTGTTCCTATATGTGGATAGCGCAGTGGCTATCAAGCACAGATCACATGGAACACATTCTAGAAAGAGGGGGCAAAATGAGTGTAACTCAGCACCCATCTACTTTCTGGAGACCAAACTATATGCAAACTTGGGAACCACTCCACAGGCAATCTGGGGTACCTAATGTACCAATCACACACCTGACACTTGGGATCCTTCATATAGCCAGAGATACCAGCCACCTCCACACATCAGCTTTCTCCACCATTGCAGTCTTCCAAGCAAGGACCTGGCAGGAGAAGACAGGAGTGGGAATCAAGTGAAAAGACCTGGATGCTCTTCATGGCTTCAGTTGTTATTCTTTTCTTGTATCCCAGTGATGAAGTCTGCTCCCAGTGAAGAAGGGGGAGAAAAGGGAAAGAGGTGTATAAGGAAAACTTTGAGAACTGCTAGTAGAGTATACAGAGGGCACGCAATATAACATTTTCCTAGTGTAAAGTCTTGTCTTACATCGTGTGCTGGTTTTGGCTGGGATAGAGTTAATTTTCTTTATAGTAGCTAGTATGGGGCTATGTTTTGGATTAAACCACAACACACTGGAATTGTGTTTTTCCCCATTTGAATTCATGGCCATCACTGCATACATGCATCTGTCCTTAGAAGGGGCAGGTGTCACCTTGTAGGTATATCTAAGGATTTGGGGCATTGGGGCAAGGGCAGAGGACTTGTCATGGACATTTTTCCTACCAAAGTCACACATTTTGATCTGAGTGACATAAAAAGGCTCTGTGACTCTGGTAAAACATGGAGAGTTTGCTGCAGATCTCACTCACATCAATTTCTCATTTCCTAAAACTTCAGTATAGCAAATTCCAGGGCAAGCTTGTCTAGAGAAGAATTTTAATGTGTACAGAAACTTCTCTCCAACACTTCACATGATATTACCAGGCACGTGACAAACCCTGGATGGAGCATTTATGACACCTGACATCTAGAGCATTCACATGCGTTTTCAATGACAGCTGCCGAGAAGAAATAGCATCCTCCAGCTGCACAACTTTATCCTTCCCTCACTTGTGAATTGAGACGTTTGGCTTTAAAGTGGCACTCTGTACTGCACTCTTAAAACTGCAATTGTTACTTGATGAAAGGAAGCCAAATGCTCCATCAGTGACATTTGACAGCAAATAAAAATCTCCTTCCTAAGGGCATAATGGGCAGGATGCAGCCATATCATTCTTTCCTCTTATTAAATCACACTATCAGTGGGATTAACTATCAGGCAGTAGACACATGGACTCCACAAAAATATACAAAACAGAAGTAGGGTACAAAAGGCAAGCGCACGCTCCTCCTCAGAACTGAGCACCGTGACATTCCATGAATAAATTAATGTGATTACTCCTCCAAAGAAAGCCCAAGAAAAACAGTTGGCACTAATGCAAGGCCAGGTACCCTATCACCTTAAGCCTGGCTTTCACAGTGGGGTGAAACCATGGGGGAGGAAAGAAACAGCAGTTCCTCACTATCTGCATTCACTTGAAGGATAAATTTTAAAGAACAACACAAGCATATGCACAATAATTGCCAGATAGTTAAACAAGGATGAAAAGCATGACCAGATGAACAAAAAGTCTGAGTTTGTTCATTCTTTCCTCCCACAGCTGCTGTCTGGCCACAATCTCCTTCTCAAGTCTAATTAGCAGGCCAAATTAAGCCCTCATGTTACTCTGTTCAGTGGAGTTTGCATGTGGCATACATTTGCACTAATGTGCTACGGTAGAGATTTTCTTAAGTGACTCTCTGCTAGTATTTAGATGTTGAGGAATCTGATTTCAGAAAGGGCTGAGTGTCCTGACACCCAGATAGTTTCTCTGTATAAGGACTAAGATGTCAAAGACAATCCAGAGTGAGTCAACTAGTTGCAGCTCTAGAGGGGGTAGATCCACTGTGGTCCCCATATCAGACCTACCGGGCACAAATACCCTACAGCATCTTCAATGACACTAGACACCAATGGTTAGGAACATTAAATGTGCCCCATAAGTCAAACAAAGATATTTTTGGCTTTTACGTATGCTGTATCCAGATGCAATGACCCCGAGTTATTTATCACATTTCTTCAGCCTAATATACAAAAAATAACACTGATAATAGAAAGCAGATTAAATATTGATAATAGCTTTTTGTTACTTTTTAATCTTTATTTACACTTATGATACCATTTTCAAATTATAGCTCAATTCCAAAGGACCCACATGGGACTAACAAAAAGATCCCCTCTTGAATACAAACAACTGCAAGGCCAAGGACGAACTCCCTTCTCCTACCCCACTGGGTCAAAGAGGAGCAGCTTAGTTGGGAGATGCCCACTACAAAAAGAATCTGGCTTAAAGACGATCCATGTCCCTGCTACATCCTCCCTAGAGAAAGGCTGACCATATCTCCTCTTTAGCATAAGCAAGAAAACATGGGAGTCAGCAGAATCCTTCTGGTTTTATCTGTCCTCACTTAGGAGGACAGGAGAAAGGGGCTCGCACTGTGAAAAGCCCCCTTTCCTTTATTTAGTGATACAGCTTGGACCGCTAAGACAAAACGTTTCTGTTTCTCTCTTGCATAAGGAAGACCAAACTCTGTGTTGTATGGGATAACTGATACGTGGGTTTCGGCTTTCCCAGGCAGATGTCTAGCGCAGACCTGAATCTAGAAGTGTCTGACATAAGAAGGACTTACATGCAGGGCAAGGAAAGAGAGGACACACATCAGTGCACTTATCTCTGACTGCACAGCAAGCCTGGACCCCGGTGCTCTAGTCAAAAGCACCATGCAAATTACCTTAACTGACCCCAGTTTATTCACAGAGCATTTTATTCTAGAACATGCATCCTGTGAATCCCCTTGGCAACTAGCTAACAGCCGGCAAAATATTCTCTGGCAAATGCCCATTAAACTTCACATAACGTTCCCACACCAAAGAGGCTTTATCTCTAGTTTGTAGTCTCATTTTTTTTAAGCATCCTGCAGTACCAGATAAGCTTTTAAAAAAGCTGTTCGTTATTTGATGTTTCCTTTGTTCAGAAAAAATGACAACAAATAAATTTTGGGAAAAAAAACCAGACACCACTTTGATATTTTCAGTGGTGCTATTCACAAGACAAAGAAAAGATAAATTTTTAACATTCTTGCCCAGAATATTAAAGTCTTGGGTTTTGCCAGAGAGATGATTTGGGTATAGAGAGCTTCATTATCAAAGGTCTCAGCAGTTCTTCTTGTCTGTGTCCTCCCCAACAGCATCCTGGATGTCACAATCACTTTCTGGGAAAGCAATTTTGATCTTCCACAGAAAGCTATTAAAACTCACCTGGATCTTACAGATATAGCACTTTAACATGAGAATTTTACAAAGCCAGTAGCCCTTCTTAATTATTTAATGAAGATTTAGCATTGGGTATTAGCTCCTGGGCAGAGCTGTACGTCAAGTATATGTCGTATAATTTGTTACTGAAGGATGAACATTAATGTCTGTTGCCACCTTAGAAGACAGGCTCGACCTGGGCAATACTTTGCTAATAGTTTGCAGGGTGGGAGGATTTTGAATTTCCATAATTTTTAATGATTCATTTGTGTTTTAATGGGGATCTAGGTTCACTTCACATCCTTGGGCCATTGCAGACATTTTACCCCCGAGTTAATCCTCTGTTCATTCCCCAAAATGAATATTCATACCATTCAAATGCAATTTTTAATTAACTGCACCAGCAGCATTATCATTATTGCACCTGAAAGATCCAAAGCCAGATCAGAGAAATGTTGCCACAATAGAATTCACTAAATTCTGCTCACATGCCCTTCTAAGGCTGATCACCTTTAAAGTAATGAGAATAAACTGTGGGATAATATAAGACAGATCTAATTAAGATAATGAACTGGAGATTATGAACATTGCTACTCTGTGTCTGAAGAATTTTAATATATTAGTCTAACAGAAGGTTAAAAAGGAAAGATATAGAAATACACAATGTGGGTTTTTTGGACAAAGCTTGAGATTCGGCACCTAAAACGAATAAATAAGAGGGATAAAAGGAAATAAAAGAGCATATTTCAGGAAACACACATCATAATTTCTTTTAATTAATTTACTTAATACTCGCATAGAACACAGGATGAGAGAATTCTCCCTACAAAGTGAGGAATAAAAAGAAAGCAGGCAGGGAAACATGATGACAAGCTCAGAGGTACTTACAAGGCTACACTGTGGAGAGTTTTATCCTAGCTTCCATCTGATATGGCTATTATGGCCTTGGATGAATTTTTCTTGAGGGTGCAGCTTAATTAGCTGGCCAGCAGCAGCAAGGAAAGGAAAGGGAGGGAGGCAGGCAGAGAGGAAGGGGGTAAATGAGCTGTTAGGTAAAATAGAGTCAATATCAATAAGACCTACTGTTCGGTTTCTGTGAAGCTTCATCCTCCACAACAAGGCAGCAGAGAGACAAATGTTTGAGGGTGAAACTAGAACTCAACAATTTTCTGTAATCAATAGCAGATTGTCAGAAATCGTCCTTCTCACATTTGCAGAGGTACATTCTTCTAAGCAAGTGCCTGGGAACTGCTGCTTTGGAACGGTACCCCCAGCTGATTCACTGTAATTATTCTGCTACGGATAAAGTTGCACTCCAGAAAGAATCATTATTACCCTTCTAGAACAGAAACATCAGTTTACTAGCATATTCGTTAAGGAGTAAGTAAACTTAGGTCAGGCTGTGTGGGCTCGGCACTGCGCGCCGAGTGCACAGCAGCCTCCTCTGGTGAGAGGGGACATTGGGAAAACCGAAGTCTTGAGGGAAAAGTCAACACGGAGGCATGACTACAGCTCAGGTAGGCATAACCTGCCCAGCACTGGCAATGACAGCAGCATGTCTGCAGCGGCGCAGCTTCTCTCAGACTGCACTGTCTTGCCTAAAACCGTAGGTAAGTGCTGAGCTGTGAAGCCTCAGCTGCCGTAGGGGGACTGCTCCTCATACGCGAGCTAGCTAGTATAACACCCTGGCCCCGGTGAGCCAGAAGTCTTCATGGTGTGAGGAGTGACACAGCTCCTGGAGATCATTTGCTCTGTGTTGCATGCTGTTACTGTAGACTAACAGGTCCTTTGATGTACCTGTGGAAGTATCAACTTGTCAAAATGTCCACGGTATTATTCTGACTCATCACAGACTCCTGGACAGAGCTAAGCTAGCATTGCTAGAGGCAACAGGAGGCACTGGACCCTGCACTCAGGGGAGTGCAGAGTCCGTAACGGAGGCTGGTCACTGGACGTGAAGAGGGAAGCAGTTGGCAACAGCCAGCCCAAAATGCCATTTCATGTTGTGTTGCCATAGTGATACAATATAAGGACAATGGAATCAAATTTTGCCTGATTAAAGACAAGGTTTAGCTTAGAAAATATCCTTTGACAGAAAGAAGTATCTGAGAATAAAATGACAGTAATCTCATTCTGGTTCATTTCTACTGCTCCGAACAGGATGCCATGGACAATACGTAATGGCTCCAAAGTTCATTTCCAAAAGAACAATCCTCACTGCTTCTTCCTGTCCAATTTTCATCTTGCTCCAGACACAGAGATTGTACTATAGATAAGCCTAATTGTCATTGGCTTCACTGAAATAGCAGCGCTATTTCTCTGTATTTAGGAGCATCCACTTTCCTTGGAAAAATAGCCATGTATGGATCTGGAGACAGAGAAATTACATTTTTTTGAGCTTTCCTTCAGATTATTCTATTAAATATCCCAAACAAACAACAGCTTTTTCTCCCTAGAGCAGCAAAGAGATAATATCCATAACGTATTCGCTACAAAGAGTAAAGCCTGTCTGTGAAGTAGACAGGTATTTCCTGGAGGTTTGTTCAATGCTTGGGGTAAGCAAGAAAATAAGGACATAGCCAGTCTCCCTGCTCATACTCTGAACACCAAGCACATTGCTTTTACCCTCGCTTCTCTCTTATTAGCACAGTATTAAAAATAATTTCCAAAGGAAAACATTTGGCTGCGCACACTCGTCCCCCCGAGGAGAGGGTGAGAGAACAAACATACACCAGCTGTTCCTCATGCTGCTCCGTGCTCTACTGCATATCACTCTGGTGCTTTGGTCATGAGCTCCACACAAAACCCCAAAAGAATAAATTGGAAACCAAGACTGTCCTAATATCGCTGAGAAAAGCCTGAAAAAAACAGAACGAGAGCACTGAAGCAATTGCTCATAGGTCTGCCAGCTGTGTACTACACACCAGCTCACCAGGAGAGGATGAATTAAATGAGGAGTCATCTTCACTCCTTGAATTTTAAAACACAATCTTAGGGCATGTCTTGAAAAAAATCAGTAGACTTCAGACTAAAAGATCAGATAAGCCTGATATTTTAGAAAAATCTGGTTTACCTGAATGACTTGTATTGACCAAATTGACAATGCACTGTGATAAACTGTTAATACTGCCCTGATTTGTACACATCTAATAAGGACATTAAACATTAAGACACTTCCACTGTGATTATGGGGGGTTGAAACAATATGGTGTTTGGACAAGAAGCAAGGCAGACAGACAGTGAGAAGACAAGGCTCTTCTTGGTAAACACTTGGGTGACGGGAGGTTCACTAGCCCTAGGAGGACTGTCTCAGCCTGCCAGTGAGCCCACAAATTGTCCTCCATGAACGCAGGAGATAAAGCAATTCTGAACGCATAAAAAGTTAATATCTCTTTGCCAGGAAAAGGCAGCTAGAAATATGTAGGTATGTTTAAGCAGGTATTGGCTGGTGGGGGTTGAAGGAGGTAGATCTGCCTGCCTTTTGGAAAAGGAAATATTATTTCAGGGATATTAAGTGACTTGTTTTAAAACGTTTTTCTCTAACTGCTGTATTCTTACAGCTGCCTTGGATTAGAAGTGATCTAGTTACTAAACTCAGTCTAGTCACTGTCCACTGGAGATGAGGATTTAGCCAAAGTGCAGGAGGGTCACTTGATTTCATCCCAAGAGTTAAAGGTACAAAAGCTAAAACATGAAATCTGAGAAAGGAAAGAGAACATGAGTAAAGTTGGCCTTCCAAATTATTACAGGCTAGTGAAAAATCTTAGTGAGGAAAGATGCAAAATAATCTTATTTTCCTGTATGATAATTCTGACAATTTTTCAGACAGGTAATATAATTAAAGTTTGATCATTTTTAGTGGAGCTCATAATCATCATGCAGAGATGAGACAGCACTTGTCTTCTCTGATTTGCAGAGCTGGAGTATTTTTACCAGTATTTACAGATTCTCCCATTTTGTCCAGGATTTGTTAGGCTTCAAAAAAATAAAAAAAAAAATCCAAAGTGGTCTTAGTTCACATAGATACTAACTTACCCCTTGAACTTTTCCTTCATCCTCAGGGAAGACAGAGAATTCCTTCATAGATGGAGAACCGAGACCTATCTGCAGTGTCACTTAAGAAAATTATTTCTTCTGATTAAACTGGAAATGAATGAAATTATTTGTTGCGAGATCACAATCTCAACTCCAAAATTGTATTACCAATTATTTCTCTTTTGCTGTCAGTGTTTATTGTCTTTTCGACACCATTGGATTTCAAGGATACTTTCATTTATAAATATTTTCCTTCCCCAATATTTAAATCAATAGTTCCAAATACTCTTTTGTTCTCCATTATCTTTCCAACTTTTGTTGCCCTCAAGACCATATTTCTATCCCATACATATGCATAAGGATGAAAAGATCAAGAGATTTGAGCTCATTCAAATCTCATCATCTGCCTTATATCCAATGTACCGTACATTAACAGAGCATTAAAGTTTTTGAGTTAAATCAAGGTAAAAAATTCAGTTATGATGATAAAGGCCGCTATAATCCAGCAATCATAATTTTAACTGCTGCATGAATACATGAGTAGGACATATGATTTGAATAACAATGGGAATATTGACAAATATTGAGTAACTGTGTGAAACTGTAACATTTAATAAGGTAGCTGTATTATTGTTAAAAGGTTAAGGGGAACAGACATGTCACCAGGTCAAGGACAAATCCTGATTTTCTCACTACCTGTACACTGATCTTTAATTCTCATACAAGCAAACTCCAGGTGCTGAAGTGTACCACTTTACAAAAGTTTTAAAGGCCTTTGGTATTGTGCTGTTCTGTTTAAAGTAAATCAACTTAAGGAATAGTCATTTGGCAAAAAGACCAAAAAGTATCTCAATGAGAAGAAGCTAAAAGACTATGTAAATCTCTTATCACTCCTTTAACTCAGCAGCTGCCAGGATGACCTGCATCAAAATTACCAGGACGATGAGATGCAACTCCAATTTGGCACGACGAGCGTAGAGAGGAAAGCATTACCAGCCTGTCAGAGCAGCCTCTGCGTGGACTGCTCTTAAGGGAAAGTTTCCAGAAGTCTGGACTTACATTGCCACTTGCGGTGACATTTCTGGAAGTTGTCCTCACAACCAGAAGTCACCGTAGAGAAAATGAGTCATTTGCTGGCCCCCTGCCCTTTCCACTCCCAAAAAGTAAAATGACCTAATACGAAGTCTGGTGGTGTGGTTTTGAATTATTTTTTCCTAATTGTTTACTCTCCAGCACTGGTAGGAATCCCCAGAAAAAAATGGGCTCCTTTCTGCTAGGCCCAACACATGGAATAAAGTCCAAACCCAACCCAAAATCCAAACCCAATCCAAAAAGTTTACAATTTAGGGACGAGTCTCAGGCATCTTATACCTGAGACTTAGAGGGATTAAACTGAAAAGCCTCATCTTCACTCTTATGCATGCAAAAGCAATGTGGAGGCCTAAAGGCGCCCTAAAAATCCCTCGCACCGAGTAAGGTTTCTTTAGGAGAGGCACCATGAAAGGACACAATAAGCCTTGTTCCTAACATCCTTTCTCAAGTTCTTATGTAAGGAGCATGCTACAGTTTGGAGTGGGGACAAGAGGAACACCATTACGGCTATTTCAGCCATGACATTTCTATTTCATGCAATCCTATTTCACATCCCCATAGGACACTGCAGAGGAACCACAGTTTGAGCTGAACAGATTACGCTAGAGCTTTCACCAGACCTCAGGGCAATCCAAGGTTAAAGGAGCGCAAAAGTATCTTGAAGTTACTTTAACCTATCTTCCTTCTGGGTCATAACTTCTGCGCTTCTACTCTAGAGACAGGACACAGAATTTCACTCTGATTTGCTCAAAGTTGTCAGTTCCAGAACTGATTTCAGACATCCTGAGTTCCCAGTCTGCCTGCTTTACACTGTAACAGCCTGGGCTGCTCAACCTGGAGAAGAGATGGCTCACTGGGATCCTATCACTGTGCATAAATACCTGATGGGGGTGAGTAAAGAAGACAGAGTCAGACTCTTCTCCCTGGTGCCCAGTGGCAGGACAAGAGGCAATGGGGCACAAACTGAAATACAAGAAATTGCATTTTTAACACAAGGAAAACCTTTTTTTTATGGTGAAGGTTGTCAAACACTGGAACAGGTTGTGAAGTCTCCATCCTTGGATATACTCAAAACCCAACCGGACACGGCCCAAGCAACCTGCTCCAGCTGACTCTGCTCTGAGCAGCAGCTTGGACGAGACAGTCTCCAGAGGTGCCTCCCAACCTCAGCCGCTCTGATGCTGTGAGCTCAAGAACCCTTCTAGACAGTAACTTGCTGGCTACTTTACTGTGAGTAACTGAAAGGTATCAGCATCTGGAAATGCTTGCTTCAAAATATAGGCTTCTCTGAAGGAACACAGGATGTGCTGACATGGAGATGCAAACAGAAAAACGCAACTATGAGCTGCTCTGGGATACAGAAGTAATTCAAAACTATTAATTACAAACTGCTAATGAAGAACACAGTGCTGGATGAATTTCTTCAAAGTTAGTATTTCTGCTTGCTCTAGCCCAATTCTCAAGGGTCCCTGAGTGGAAGAAGGGCGGCAGAAACTTGGAACTAGAGAACTCCCATATGTTTCTGTGGGTCTTCAGCAATCTTCCAGCTTTATGCTTAGTTATATACAGGCTTTCTCAGGAAAGTGCTCTTGAGACATTCTTCTTGGAGGGGGATGGGGATGACTTGTGGGGTGGGGTTTTCAAGGGCATCTGAGGGATTTAGGACACCAATTTACACCAGAAATTGAGAATTGGGACATCCTTTTCTTTGGCTGGTGATGAAAATGCTTCCCACCATATTTATTCCTTACTGTGTATGATTCCTTGCAATGAGATCTACAATTTCAGTGATGTAAGACCATGCTTCATGTGCTCACACTCCTGTAACAATAATAACCTACTGTGGTTCTCCATCACCCCAGATGCTTCTATCCAGTAGCTCTCCACTTTAGTAGTCACAGACATCCAGGCTAGCAGCATGTATCAGATAAGGAACAGAAATTCTTTGCCAGGAAATAACCACCAACATGGTGAGGTTGTCAGGTGTCCTAAAACAGTACAGTTCTGCAATGGCAGATGACGAATTTATCAGCATTTTTGCACAGCACCAACAAGACTGACTTTCTTCTTACCTTCTTTTTTCACAGCCTCTATAGCATCAGCCTGTACCACTACTGTTCCCTCACCTTGGCAAGCTGTCACAGAAAAGTACACAAATTAGGAACTCTATGGAGGGCCACATATTTTGTATCTAGAAATAGGTTCAAATCTTCACAATGGCTTGCCTCCATCCTAACAAAATAAATCTTGCCTTTCACTTTCATCTCAGAGTCCCTGCCAGCAAAATGTGAATTACATTTAGTACTCACATCCTGGACTCTTGAGCCCTAGAAGAGCAGGACCCGTGAGACCACTTACTTAGTCCTACTTTATCCTGACACCAGGATCTATGAACCTCAAATGGAAGTTGAGGCAGGAATAAAAACAGCAGAAACAATGCTGCCTGTCAGGTCTGCCTGTCACAGATAGGAGCTTCTTTGACACCGCTGCAGAGCTAACAAACAGAAGGGACATTCATGGCATGCACACACTTCTCAGCTCCCCCCCCCAACTTTGAAAAGCCAGAGCTCGCTCTTTGTATCTCTACTGCACGCACAGCTTCAGTGATGCTCAGTTTCTTTGATTCCACATCGATATTTCACAGATTCTTAATAACCCCTTATTAAACCAAAAAGTGCAGTTTCATACATGCTAATGAGAAGAGCATAATGTTAGCTCAAGGAGTGGGAGGTACAGCCCCTCAATGAAGCACTTTGCCAAAATACCTCGGTATTCACATAGGCAGGTGAAATATACACTTGAGGCCAGAGTAATAACAAAGCCATATTCACATGCAAGGACATCTGAGCATACATGGCACATAATGAATTTGTGTTTAAACATCTGAACGGAGTGCCTCTGCATAAAATGCTATGAAGGGATTAAGCCAAAAGAGTCATGTGGCAGTGACTCAATAAGAAAGATAAAGCACAGTCATTTAGGCCCCAGTTTCCCCCAAACCTTAGCTTCAGCTGCTCAGGCTTCATTTACATTACCACATCTTGTGCTTCAGCTATTAACAGCATACTACATTGTGACTGGCCTTTTGTGGGGACACAAAAAGAACGAGTGGTCACAAGGAAACCTTTGTGCCTCTTCCACAGTTGCATAGGAGAGCCAGTCCTTGCAGTCCACAGCTGTACGGGGAGTTTCAGAGTTAATAATGCCAGCAGCAGAACACTTTTCAAAGGAAAGTGGAGCAGAAGGGAGGGCAGTTAAAGCTCTGCTCTCTTTCTCTCACATTAGCTACCAAACTAAACAGAGGGAGTTTATGCTATACCCCCACAAAGGAGATGTACAAACTACTTGTCATTGGAGAAATCCTTTCCATGACACTGAGACTTTCCGTCTGCCCTTGAGAGCTGACAGGCACAACGCTTTCAGGAATTACCAGCGCTGCAGTGCACCTGCAGTTCCCCCATGATTTTGCTGTGCCCTTGCTAGTGTCGGGAGAATAGGCATCACACAGGATTTATGCGTGTCCTATTGCTGGATTTATTTATGGTATTTTTAAGCCCTGGCCATATGCATGATGCTTAATAAGACATAAGCTCTGCCCGGAGGAGATTATTTGTTACATATTCGTTCTTTCTCTGCCTCAAAAAATCGCAAAGGCTATTTTAAAAGGAATATAAAAAGCCTTATCCACCCTCAAATCAGAGAGTCCATTGGCATGCCTAGCCAGCCAATTTGCGCCACTGAATTTGTCCTAAATGTCAAACTTTATGAATGAGCAAGCTGGGAAGTTAGAATTGGAAGCCCCAATTCTAAGCGTGTTTTTACTAAGGATATGCTTACATTTTTTAATATGAGCTATAAGCCCTATAGAAGAATTGTTCACACCCTGCGGAAAAAAGGATAAAATAAGAAATAGGGGACAATGCTAGAAAACCAAAACTCTCCTGATGCAGAGAGAATTAAAAAGACTATTTTAAATAAAGCTGGACGTGTCCTGCATGCAGAAAATACATTTGTGTCCGAGAGAAAGAGCCGGCAGGTGTCAGGCTTGCTTTATACAACCAGCCTCTCCCTGGCTCGCAAGCAAATTCTTGCAAATTTGTTTGATCTGATTATTAATATTGACAGTAATTTTCTTCTGAGGAGTAACAGTTACACAAGTTAACTGTGTTATCAAAGAAGTCTATACCCAGCAATATTTATATAGGTTAAAATGTTGAAACAGCTGTTACCATAGCAACTGCTGCATCAGATGGATTATAACTAGGTGAATGAGGAGACTGGAGCAACTTCCTAAAGAGAAATTCAATTAATATGTCAGTATTTGTAGGCAGAAGCTAAACAGCAATTCCTCTGAGTTGGCAGTCACATTTTACGTGATGTTTTTCTCCAAAAGGGAAATGGTGCCCATAATACCTTTATGCTTCCTTCACTTTTATATGTATGCCTATTTTCAAGGCATTCACTTGAGAAACACATTTATTTTCCTCATACCAAATTCTAATTGGTGAAATGATGTGTAGGCTTTCATTCAGCATATCCACATCATACAGGTACTGTTTTGTAATGCCAGTGATCACTCTGCTGTGTCACAACATGCAAACAAAATATAGTGTTTCCTTTCTTAAAAATGCATGGAATATAACTTTTAAGATACGGCTTTATAAAGACAAAGTGCTGTAACACACTCTGTATGCTACGGGTGAAAAAAGTCCAGTCCTTGTGCAATTTAGTTTCTGAAAAGCTCCTTATCTCCTGGTATGCTGCAATTTCCACAGAACTCTGAATTCCCAGGGATGCTGTCAGTCACTCTGATGGGTGCAACACCCAACCCTATTTATTTTCTGATGTTCTTTTCTGATGATCTTTTAAACCCACTCCCCACCCCCAGTACAGTCTAACCCACAGGAAGCACCTGTAAGGAACAGAGCAAAAATGTGTCTATGGAAGACTCCTGACTCTTCATTTTCTTATCTGCTTTAAGTCATGCCATAATTTGATGTAGGGACTTGTAGTCATTTCTTCCAAGATCCTCAAATAATTTTTTGGCCTATCCTCGTATGAAAGTGTCCTTTGGGTCCCATACTTTAAAACCCTTTAATCTGCTTCAACCACAAAAACCTTCAAATGTTAGTCACTACCCAAGCCATCTTGTTTCCATTTGAAAAAGAAGTGTAATACATGACTCAGATTATTTCCATGGTCTCATACTTTTTTATAACAAATGCATACAAAGAACATACACAAATTTCTCAGAAGCCAGTATGAATATATATTGGAAGGGTTTCCCACTTATAAATTTTCAAGTCTGGATTTCCACCTAATCGTCTACTCAAAATAAGCCTCCCTCTCTCATAGGACTTCCACCCAGGACTACATTCACAGTTTCCTTTGTTCTCTAGTTATTTTTATTTCCCATTCCTATTTATCTTTAAGCAGACAACTGCACCAAATTGATGCATTGGTCCCTGAATTTGTGGTCAATTTACAGGCAAGTTCCTTTGGCTGCCCAGCTAAAAGTCTACTTGGGCTGTGTCCAGCCTAACACTAGTTTCTACTGCTTTATTTATCATTAAAAAGAGAGAAATGTAATGGCTTCCTCATTTTGAATAAAGCAGAAGTAATGGTAGTAATAGACACAATATTTTTGAGGTCAGCCAACAAGTACCACCATCAAGCAGAGCAATACCCTGTGTCACACAGGATATGGTCAAAGTAGATGTTCGTAGTAAGCATAGACTCAACAGGAAGCTTGATAGTGTCACCATATAACTATATCTCTGAAAAATGTGTTTTTTCTTTGAGCCTGTGTATTAGTGCCTCCTTTTTACTGTAGTTCTGTGAACTTGGAAGGTTTTCTGTGCAACCACAAGTACTAAAAATAGCCTTTAAAATTGATCTGTTAAATTTTGATAGGTGGATATTGCAGTTAGGTGGGATCAAGAAGTATGTGAGAGACAGATTAGACTAAAACACAAGCCACTGGACTGAGACTCAGCTGGCTGACGCATGACAGACTTGCCTTCTATTTTCAGCCTTCTCACTTATGTATGATGGGACCACAGACAAGTCACTGCCTCTCACTATAATTCTGTTTATTTTCTGCTATCCTTTTTCTGCCTTGCCTGTTAAGATTATTTAGAGACAGAGATTGCCTTCCATTTTATTTACACCATGTTTACACAGAAGAGACCATGTATTGTCAGGATGTCTGAGTGCTCAAGCAAGGCACTTATTCTGCTACAATTACTACAACATTATTAATAAATCATAGATATCATGGCAAATGTCAACTCACTGAAAACAGCTTTACAATTTTGGTCATATAAGCAAGGCCATCAATCTCGTGCCTTATTGATCTTTTAATTATTTTTTTTTTTTTACAATGTTACATTAAGCATTTCCTGAAATCAGACAATTTTTGTCCAAGTTTCCTTTTTAGTTCCCTTTATGTAATGAAAGAACCAGGTAAAAATATGTTTAACTTTTAAATAAATAATTTCAAAACCTAGTCATATTGAGACTTAATGCAGGGAATTGCTGTTTGTATGTTAGAATGCCATAAAGGAGTTAATTAATTGTCATATTTGAACGTCAATGCAGTTTCGCCACATCTAAATTTATAGATGTTAGAAGTGAAAGACATTGATTTCAATGACACTAAAACATACATGGGTTTCTTATTATGCAGGTTATTACAAACACATGTAATTTGATTTGGATTTGTACATGATATAAGACCAGAATAGGAGAAGGTTGAATCAAATCCAATAGGTGATTCTGGAGAAGATAAAATATTTTTCTATCATGCTGGCAACCGTACTAATGAATTAGAGAATAAATGTATAAATTCTAACTACTCTTTGGGCATATTTACACCATGCAGTCCGAAGACTGTGAACACAGAGGCAGCAGCATAGCTAAGCAGCAAGGGAACCAGAGCAGTATCAAGATGCTATGAAAATGTTGCCTCTGTGTTAACTTGTCTTCTTTTGTTAGTTTGGAAGCAAGGCCATGCCTACAGGATGACAGCACAGTCAGACATCACCAAGTATCTCTCAACTTGGTGCACTATAAAGGGTTTGCACACAAGCACAGGCCAGTACAAGACTGGGCATTTCTAGTAAGCTCCACTGTGCTTTCTAGACATATCCAAAGAAACTGGTTTTGCTGAGCTGATGCTATGTAGTACCAGCTTAACAAACACAAACTGAAAATTACGAGCACTTCCTACTGTTTATCAAAAGAAAAACCAAAGTCACCCTCTTACACTTGCTTGTTCTCATCAGCTGAAAATGCTCAACATAAGATAACCCAGAAGGTCTGGAGAAATTCAGGCACTTGCTAATAGGCCTCTTTAACCAGCTGCTTAGACATTTTTGCTGCATCATTTCAGGCCAAAGATCTTTCATAATCTGCTGCCATTTCCTGTGCTGTAATTATGAATCTTACGTCTTGACACAATCTACTGCTCCAGCTCTCTCTTTTTACTCTTTTTTTTTTTTAATTAGATGTTTTTCAAGATTTAGTTTGCAGAAATATGCTGGTATCTATGGACCAGATTTTTCAGCTTGTGTAAAGTTATGTAGGTATGGGGCTTTTTCAATGGCACAAATTGCAGCAAGCCTTAGATTTGTCCTGGGAGCTGGTTACCTAACTGTCCTTTGTGCCTTTGAAAATATCCTGTGGGGCCCCATATTTACTTTTCTAATTATTTAAAACAGTTTGGACCTGAGCCAACAAGGTTCATTAAGAGGCACTCAACGAGGTTCTTCATGTAAATTTCAAATGTCTTTATAAAAACAAGGCTAGTAAGAGCAAAGACAATGTTAAGAAACCAGGTTTCCTTTGGACCAGTCACAATCTCCTCTGAACCAAAAAATTCCAACAAGAAATGGAACACAGCTAATTATTTGTATAACGTTATCATTTTCCATTTTCTCTGTCTGGTACCTTGCATATGAGAATCCAAAGCACTGTACTAAAACTCAGTATTCCTCTATGACTCTGCAGTCAATCTAAAAATTATATGGGTTTTACATTTTGGAAACACAGTTACAATTAATGAAGTCCAGAGAAGGTGATGGGGAAGTTTAAGGAATTCTGACCAAAGTAGACGAATGGGTACTCTTACAGCACAATGTTAATAAAGGTAACAAAAGCAAAAGTGACTTTTATGGTAAGGGGAAAAAAGGGAAGCTTCTGTTAAATGTGCATCTCTTCTCACAGAAACAGACAAACTGGCAGGTGGTGTGAGGAAAGGGTTAGAGAAAAATCACCAAACATATCAGAAGGGTGTAAGATAAGCCACAGAAATAGCCCTCTCTCTGCATTGGGTGTGCATCTGATTATACACAGTGTCTCAAGAAGACCACTGCAGAATTACAGGGGATTCAGAGAAGAATGAAAGAAATAAAATAGAGAAGGAGTTTTACGAAGGGAGTCTGAAAATACTGATACTGCTTTTCTTAGAAAGGAAATGAACAAAAGAGTTACAGTAAAGGCACTTCAATTCTACCTCCTTGTAATCCTAACCATGTCTACATACTAGTGATATCAGGGTTATAGTGGTCAATATGAGTAATAAACAGGTAGAAGTAAGAAAACTTCATGGTTATGGTCTTAAATTGAGGGATCGGGGATCAGGCTGAGATCTACATGTGACCTGCAGCTAGCACCTGTACAGCTTTTTGCATCTTACCCTAGTGCTGGCCATGGTTAGACACAGGACAGCATACAGGTCCTGTGCAGCAGTGCAATTTCTTTGCTCCTTTAGCCAATGGACACAGTTATGAAAATAGGCATATTCCCAAGGCTAGAAACTGGAGTCGTTAAAATGAGGAAATTGCAGTTACAACACTACTCAAGTCTGACTAACTTTCATTCCTGAAAAACAGAACTTAAAAATCATTCATAATGCATCCTGCTTCCCCGTTCAGTGCAGTCATTCCTTCTAGCTCTTTATCTCCAAAATGCCTTGGATAAAACCTGCAGGAACCAAAAATAACAGCATTAGCTCATCACCACACTCCGGTCAATGAGTTGAGTAATGCAGACCTTATGAAAATGTAGGTTTAGAGCTCTTTCAGATGAGCTGCATAACACAAGCCATTAAACACAACTCTATGGATCTAATTTCATTATTTTCAGCAGGCTGGAGTTTAGAAATCATGAGCTCCACTAATGAATACCAACCACAGGAAAAAATGGCTATAACTGATAAAATCTTAGTTGAAAACACCTAAGACGAGATGTTTGTCATTATAGATAAAGGTTTACTATAATGTAAGTCTATGTTAATGCAAAATACTCATAGCCTACTTTTGTTCAAAGAGCCAATATGCAGAAAATTGAGTAATTCTTTCACACTGATACATTATTGCTTTCTACTGATAGGGTTAGAGAATGATATCTTTCTGGAAAAGTATACAAGAGAATAAGTTTAAACAAGGCCAGAATAGTAAGTCCATATTTGTATGCTGAAATAGAAAGGAGGACTTTTATATGTTGCAATTAAATAAGCCATTTTTTTCAGAAGAGGTGGAGAGAACTAGCCATACAAGGCAACCATTTCTTCACCACAAACAGTATTATTTCTTCTTGGCAACATGGGCCTTATGGATTTTCCTTCCTTAGTCACAAAAGGTAATTTGGAACTAATGAAAATTCATGTTACAAGGATATGCTGGCTGTAATGCCACAACAGAGCACCTAATTTTGCCTCCCGTCCATGCCAAATATCAAGACTTCTTTCAATCAATTCCTACTGAACTTGAGTATAAGCTTTATAAAAGAAAGACCTACTGCCCTCTTTGTGATTCTCCGCATAACAGCTACACTTGCTTGGCACATTAAGGATCACTGAATGTCTTTTGACTGTTTTGTTTTTTGATTATTCTAGCTTCATGGGTCAAATTTTGGCTTCAGTTAGTTAGAAACATATACCTGAAACTCCTAAATCCATTCATTTCACATTTATAGCAATATAATAGAAGAATTTGGCTTTGATGTGATGAAAGAGGGAGCAAGTAGCAGTGTTTACACATTTCTACAACACTGAAATGTATGTATTTTTAATAATAAAGCTTGTTCTGTGCTTTTGAGCAACATGATATAAGGTAAATTTGTGCTATTTTCTCCAAAGGCTGTACCCAGTTGACATGATTGTACCATTAGAAGTAAAATCCTGGCATGGCTGTAGTTGGTGGAAAGACATTTACATTAATGCTCTTCAGAAACCTGTCTATCAAATCTGACTGTACCTGGGTGCAACAAAGCCATTTTAGGATGCATTATGTGGTAGGTGTTCCGCTTCATATCCTGAGTGCCAGGCAGGGCACAGTGGTGTTCAGAGATTTGAACCATGACACTGATTAATAGTTCTGTTAAACAGGAATAATGTTCCTACACTTAAAGCACTTCATCATAATTAAATCATACTGCAGAATAGATAATAGACATTTCCTATATAATACCTGTCCTGAGGTAAGTCTATGTATATGCATCTACTAGTTGACACATGCATGTTAAGCAGCACATCAGCCACTTTCTTCAGTCTTTCAAGATGCCTGTATATGACAGCTTTGCCCTCAAGTGTATCGGCTGTTTCCTCCAATTTGGTGGCAGCCATGAACTTGCTGAGTGTGTTCCACCCCATCATCCAGGCTATTAATGAAGACATTAAATAATGTTAGCTCAGGATCAACCTCAGAAGAGCTACACTAGTGGCTACATGAACTTTAAACCACTTTAAACCACTGACTCTTTCAGCCTAGTGATTAAGCCAGTTTTCCAGCCACCTTGTAATCCATCCATCTCTTTAATTTGGCTATAAGGATGCTATGGCAGACTTTGACATGAGTTTACTAAAGTAAAGGCATACAACAATCATTGTTCTCTCCCAGAGAGAACAAGCTATCAAATTGCTCAGGGATGATTTATCCCTGGTAAATCCAAGCTGGTTGTTCCTTACTATATTATTTTCCTCCAAGTGCCTGGAAATGGCCTCCAGAAGGATTTGCTCAACAATTTTTCTAGAGACTGAGACCAGGCTGAGCAGGCTACCTCTCCCTGATGACCTTTATGGCCCTTCTTAAACACAGGTGTGATGCTTGCCTTTTTCCAGCCATCAGAAATCTCCTCCAGTCATCACAGCCTCTCCAGGATGATAGATAGCACCCTCTCCATGACATCAGCCAGCATCCCACCCTGTCCAATGAACTTGCATACTTTCAGCATTCCTAAGTGGACCTTAACTCAGCATTTCTCTACCATGGGTAGCACTTCCCTCCCCATGCTTCTGCCACAAGGCATAGGTACTTGGGAGGCCCACAAGCAGATCTTGCCAACAAATACCAATAAAGATACTTATGATTGTACACATTCTTCTGTAGCTCTCAAAAAAGCTTTATAAAGGTAGGTATAAAACCAATAGGAAGGGAGGAAGTTTTTAATGGATTTATTTTTTTTATTGGCCATATTTTGTAGTGCATGTTTGTTATAGCTAAATAGCTCAATGTCTTCAACATGACTCAACTTAAATATTTGGTTCTGCATTGTTTTTCCTGGTTCAAAAGAGAAATGTTAACCTGAGAGATGGGTTAAGGCATTATAAATGTGTCTTGGTTTAGTCTGAGTTACAGTATTAATGTTTAGTTTAGATCATTTAGATTGCATTCATTTAGGTTTTAAGGAACTCATGAAAAAAACATTGCTAAAGGACTGAACTCAGCTCACTGGGCCTGAGATTCTAAAATTACATAAACAGAAGGACTACAGGAGCATGAACCAGCAGTCACTGAAGTCATCAAGACTTTGGATTGGATATGTAGTTCCTGAAAACAATGTTTAAGGGCCTCAAACTCTTAAATTTTTACTTAGCCACAATGAATCCATTGTGAAATTCTGCACTGTTATTACTTGCTCATCCCTATAGCATATAAAGTCAAATACAAAAAAATATATAGCTACCTGAAAAACTGTTAATTGCATTTTCAAAAAGGAAAGATAACATTGGGGTTGTGTTCCTCTATCACAGCAGCCAGGCGTGTGAAAGGTTTGCCTTTGTACCAATGAGCAGGCTACTTAGATTTTGTATTCTAGTATGCAGAAATAGTAAATACCACATTTTTCACCACTCCTATTCATTGGGAAGGAGAATACATAGAGCGCTCTCTTCTTTACATTGCACAGGACCCACCTCTCACAGAGGAAGTTAAAATAAGCTGCTCGTATAGACCAGAGGGAAGCAAGACCATAATACACCAGAGGAGAGTGTCTCAAAGGCACAATGGCTTTGAGCTGCACAGATTGCACATCATTCATGGATCAAGGCTGTGCTGAAAGGAACAGTCTAGCCCTGAATATTTCATTTTCCAGAATTCAGTCTAACGAATTCTTTTGCTGTAGAAGCAACACATTAGAAATAGAGCGCTGAGAATATGACATATTTTGCATTTCCAAATGCAAACGAATTTAAAACTACCAATAATATGTATTATAAGCCAGGTTTTATCCTGATGGGAATTGAAATGAATGAATTAGGATCCTCTCCAAAAAGGATGTGATAATGGAAAGGCTGACAGATTTTTCACTGCGGCAGCTCAGCACAGTAAACTATTGTGGTACAAATCACTGAGCTGATCATGAGAAAACAGCAAATTTTAGCAGGCTTCATCTCTAAAAGTGTTAAGATGATCCATGTTTTTGATAACTCAAAATGACAAATAATCAATCTAGCGTGCTTTCACAATAAACAAAATAATATGATTTCTCCAAAACTACATGGATATTTTAAGTCTTCTTACTAACAGTATCTGTGGAGTTTAAGAGCCTTTTTCAAACGCTGCATTGGGAGAGAAGCTGAATCTCGAGATTTTTTAATGTATATTCCAAGTAAACGTTGATCTCTCTTCAGCAGGAATGAGCTGAGCTATAGCACACCAACCCAGTGAGCAAAATGGTTTAATTGTCCACAACATTTTCATCTTTGTTAAACGTTCTGAGGATAGCAAAACACTTCTCATAGAATCAGACTGAAGATAATCTCATGAACAACATGCAGAAAACCTACTTATCTTTAGTTATGTGGAATATATATATATGATAGAAAAAAGGAACAGCATAAACAGAAAATACTGAATCTCTGTGAGAGTACAGCTTGTCTCCCAGGACAAATGATCCATGCTGTTCCCAAAAGAGGAGGGGAAAAAAAATCACAGCTGAATGAGAGATGCAGCAGTATTTTGAAGAACAAATACTTTCTCTATTTAAAAGAACACTTCAACCTTTTTTTCTCGGTTCAGCTCAATAATATTGCTATGGTGAGGTGAAGTGCTTTTCAAAAGCATAGTATGAAAAGGGTTGGAAAATAGAATTTTCAATAATAATTGATATTTCCCTTCACTTTTAAAAAAAATCTGCCTTGCACTTCAGAAAATTAAGTGGTTTGTTTTTCAAATGCAAAGTTGTACTGAAGTTGGACTAAGCAGTATTTTCAGAATAGCAGCCTGAACCACTCCTGTTGGGACAACTAACAAAAAAAAAAAAGAAAATGATTGGTAAAGATATTTACCTCCAATAGGAGATCTCAGGATATTAGAAGATGAAACTTCACCAATGTTCTGTTCCTCAATTTCAAGCAATGCCACATTGTTTCTATTAGACTGTAAAAATAACATAAAGTCCTTATGTCATAAGGAACTGAAAAATATCTTCTATCTCAGCGTGGTTATCTTGGGACAGCCAGATCAGACTGCCTTGGAGGGCAAAGAGATTATACAGTACTGGAGGATCTGATTCAACCTGTCGGAATCTCAGAGATTATTTAAACCATGATGCTTGGTTTTACTTCCATTTTATCACTAAGAATTCTTTGGCAAATGTGACAAAGGTTTATCAAGCACAATGACTTCATTTTAGTTTCTTTTCAAGCAAATATCAGTATACTTTACAAAATTGAACATTAACATGTTTTGGAAAAAAATCAAATATTTAAAATTATCTGCAGTTTGGATTGTTGAAGGTGCTTAGTAGGAACCTGCGATACCAAGCCATAGTATTACCTGGTAACAAATATCTATTAAGGATCAAACCTTCAGAAAAAAAACCTTCAGTATACATTTTAATACAGAAATGTGTATATGATACATGAGTGGTTGAAAATAAATCAATCTCTGTCATTGCTTGCAATAGTTAATGTGCTACAAGATTTATTTTTTGACGTAGTAGAATTATTCTCACACTTCTGAGAATAAGCAGTATCTACACTTCACAGCATAACAGCTGTTAGATTTTTTTTTTAATAGACTTTCATCCTCCTAACATATGAAACGTCTCCAGGAGAGCTTTAAAAATGAGGTGACTCATATTCTTAATGGGCAAGAATATTTTAACAATATCACTGCTACAAGACTTTCTTTTTTAGATGGAACAACTCTCTTGAACACATCAAAAAGAACACATCAAAAAGAACATCTGGGAGCTTCAGCCTGTATTTGCTATATTATTGTCTTCTAAAGAATTGTACTTAATAGAAAATGTGCCGTTTGGTTCATATTATCACCATGCAAATCTATTCAATGAAGAACTATTTTGTTAATGTAACCTCCTCCCAAGAAGTTTTATTTATTAAACATAGTTTGTTAGTACCCTGCTCCCTTCTCATCCCCAACTCCCTTCTCATCCCCTACTCCCTTCTCTCATCCCTTGCTCCCTTCTTTTCGTAAGCACATCTTACG
The DNA here is from genome assembly GCF_035582795.1 of Mycteria americana. Classification (NCBI taxonomy): domain Eukaryota; kingdom Metazoa; phylum Chordata; class Aves; order Ciconiiformes; family Ciconiidae; genus Mycteria; species Mycteria americana. Next base: position 29,504,633 of record NC_134366.1, on the reverse strand, counting down.
AATCTCTAGCCTCTGAAAACATTGGAAGGAAGATTGGATGGTTAAAGGCAGTGGTAAATCAATGTAAGAACCCTTGGCCAGCTCTGCCATATGCTTTTTTTGACAAATCATTGTATCTGTTTGTGCCTCAACTTCTCATTTACGAAGCAGAAACAATGATCCTTGTTGTCTCTGTCCCATTTTGCATTTTCTTTCAGACTATAAGCCTCTTTGGGAAAGAAACTACTATTTTAAACATGTATGTATAGTGGCCAAAACTACAGGGTTTGGGTTGTGCTGGGATTATTCGATAATACTGTTGCAGACTATAATAAACTAAATTCATAGCATACTGCCGGGGCTGGATTGCTTACCCAAGTCCACAGTAGATGAAGATAACCTCAATTCAACTATATCTGCATTTCAGAATACAACTGATGACTGCATGTTGTGTGTGTGTTTAAAATAATATTTTCAAGCAAATACTTACAAAGGAGATTTATTTTTTTTATTATTGTTCTCAGATGGAAATCAGTGCAAATTGCCACCATGCCAGTTCTCATCTTCCTACTGTCTACTTGTCTTTATTAAATATAAACCTGGTTCTTGAATGCCTCACTAATTCTCTGGTGAATTTCCACAAACACCAACTCCATCTAAACAATATATTAACTAACACAGCTCTTTTGATTCAAAATGTCAGGTATGAAAAATAGATGGTCACTCCACAGGCTCCATCCCTGCCATTCAAATTAAAAGTATTTGACAGAAAGGAGTACTTCGTGTGCTGTTTCCAAGACGATCCAAGGAGTTTGATAATGACAACAAGGGAGAGAAATAGCATAGGATAGTGGAAAAATGTACAATAACAACAATGTTCAGTGTCAACCAGACAAGAGGAAAGAGAAGTATTGCACAGCTCACTGATCATGAATTGCCAAAAAGAGTATATTAACCTCCACTTGGACAGCAACATTAGAAGTTAGGACTTTGGACAATATCTAGAGTGAAACCAATCCTGCATGCAGAAAAACCCAGACAAGCCCTTGTGCTCATAACTGTTTCATTTTAAGACTGCAGAAGTATAGGAAAGTAATGCTGACTAAACATCATGAAAGCCACTGTTACAGGCTGACTCCTATTTGGCAAAGTTTTGGTCCTACCTTAATAGTCACAGATGCTGGCACCACTCCAACCTGGAGCCCGCTAATTCTAAACCTGGCTGTCATTTCAGCAGCTTCACTATCCTAGTATGTATTTTCCAGCTTATGAAAGCAGAAACAAATCATTAACTAATTAAACCTCTGAAGCTGCCAATAGGCTAAAGTTTTTCAGCAGATCACTAAGCTGGAATCATGTTTATCACAGACACAAGTGGCCAAGCAGTCCTTACGTTAACATAATTTTCTCAACTGATGACTAGAATTGGTCTACATTAGCCTCTCACTAATTTGCTTGTAGGAATATAACTCTCTAGAGTCTCTTCCATTCTGTATCTATTGGCTCCTTCACTTCATAGTGTTAATGCACAAAAGAATATGCTCTACTTTCCACTGGCTTTTCATCTACAGGTCTGTCACACAAACAATACAAACTAAATGCCTTATAGAGCTAAATTATCTAACTACAGAAATAAATACAAAACACCAGAACACAAACTGAAGAATTAAACACCATTACACTAGATAGATAATTTTGCTAAGAAATTAGAAAACAGATTAAAGATTGAAAAGCCATTTATAAACTGCAGTGGCGTTCCAGACACTGGGAGCAGCGTGGCAAGAAAAATAAGAGACTAGCAGATGGATCAGAGAGGACACAAAAGACCAAAAATATTCATATAAGGGACTGGAGGAAGTTTAAGGGGAGCATCATTTCCCTCCCCCTGATTTCCAAATTTTGAGCAGAAACTCAAACAGGCAGCAACTGTGTCCATAAAACACAGCATGAAACGTTTGTACTTCCTTATGTGGATGAGAAACAGAGGGCAAGTGAAGTGTTATGGGAAGATTAAAAAACCATCTTAATGTGTGAAAGTTTAACCATCAATTAATAATAATAAAGTTACAGTCCAGGGAAGATGAGAAACCTTCAGAAAACCTTCAGAAACCCAGAAATGTCATTTCTGGGATATCTGATACTATGCACATTTCTGAAGTAACTAATTCACAGATACATCTAAATGGGGGACAGAATTACAGCACATGCAAATCTTAAGAAATCTTAAGGAAATAATATACAAAAGGGAAAATTATCATTCCTATTGCTTCAACTGACAAACAGCTCACTACCACTGGGCTTCCAAAATACTTGAATTTCTAGTTTACTCTCTCCCCCTCCTGATGGTTTTCCATTTTCTTATTTGAATTTCTGTCTTATTACTTAAAGAAATATAATAACCTAGGTTTGGGGGAAAAAAAATCTTCACACATTTGTTAAGATTATATTAGATAGATAGCACAGAATGCAGGAGAATGTACCAAATTAAGTGACAAGAGGACCATATCCCATAGTATGCTGTAGTAGCAATGTGATACAGTGAACATGAGTGAAAGGTGAGTCTCACTGAGTCATCATGTGATTCCAATCTTTACTTGTGCCTTCACAAATTAAATGCAGCTGGGGGCAAAGTGTAACCCAAGGCTCAGATGTAGAGAAGATCTTACAAGAGGAGGGCTAATATTTATTGCTGGCTCACTCTTTCAAAGCTCTAGGTTTGTGTGACTGAGGGCTGGGAAAGTCAGTTCTCTGCCCATAAAATGTGACATTTCTAACTGTGGTGTGGTTAATAGTTACACCTCAGAGGGCTATACTTTATCTTTACTTGAATCTTACAGCAATTTTGATTATGTCATCCAAAGAACCTCAGTTTGCAAGAGGATGTGGAGTTCTATAAACCACCAAAAATTGACTTTTTTAAGGTCAGTAGATCAACTGGTTAGTTGATTTAAGCAACTAGAGTACTTTGCCCAAATGGTGAAAAAAGTTAGTAACAGAATGAATGTAGCACCATGCTTCAGGGTGTTTCATGCATCCAGTAAGCTTTGCCAATGAACTAAGCTTGTGAAAAGTAGTAAGTACACCTTATTTCATGCATCACTTGCAATAACTGTTTTCTGTAGTTACATTTCTGTATTTCTGCTGCACTAAAAATACCTCCATGGGAGATGAGAGGTGCTAGAACAACCAGATGGCACTTGCTTATATTTATAACATTCATGTCTGGTGATAAACTATATGAAACATGATAAAAGATTAAGAAATGCCTGCACTATAGCAAGGAGTAAAGGTTTAAAAGTAATTTTTTGAGGTTATATAGTAATCTCAGCTAATGCTTTTAAGACATTAAGCTGGACAATGCTAGAAGTTGTCTGTAACTTGCAGAATGTTGGCCTCATGTAAACTACTAATGAGCTAGCCCAAGTCCCTGATTCTAGGTATATTCACACACATACATAACTGTTGGCATATAAATAGTTTCATGATTACAGAATTATAATACTTTTCAGAATCAAGGTTTATTCAGGACTATTTGCCCTCCTACCTTACCCTGGTGCAACTAAGAAAAATAATACTTTTAAATTTACCAAATAAAATCTCCCTTTGTGTCTTCATTTGCTCCTGCAACAGTTAAAGTACTTCCTCCACATGCTGTGAGATTGTCTTTTTTCACCCTCCTCTAGGAGATTTGCACATGTAAATGAAATGCCATCAAAAGACACAATGAGTTCTTCAGGTTCATTTATGAAGAAAAACTACCAAAAACCAACACCAGACCTGGCTGAAGGGATTCCAGATCCTCATCCACTGCAGGGAGACCTTTTGTCACTTATTAGCACCGCTTCCCTTTCAAGAGGTAAGAAGTAACTCCATAAACATTTTTTTCTCTCAAAAACAGTAATACCTGGAATTCATTTGACTGACCAGGTAATACCTGAGCCTGTTACTTCCTCACAGTCAAGAGAACTCATGTCAAGAATTATTAATCTCATCAGAAACTAAAATAAATCAGATAAACCACACCCTAAAACACACCTTTTTCTCTCTGTTTGCTCTAAAAAGAGCTCTAGACGACCAACACAGCTTAACAATGTCTACAGTATAACATCTAAAGGTAAGTGAGATATCTAACATCAGGTTTCCTGTATGCCAAACTTGCAGCTGCTGAAGTCTGTTATATCTTTTTCTGCAAGATTGAGGACCCCATTAAGAGACTTGTCTCCCATGAAAATATTTGCTCACTGTTACTGTTTTTAAACACAAAGACTATCCTATTAGGTTTTCTGCAGTTCTAGAAAGCAATCCCATATTTCTTGTCATAAATGCATTCTAGTTTGTCAGCATACTGTCTGCACTATGTACACCATGCTCAGGTATGACCTGCTGTTGTTAGTGGTCACACCAGTGCCAAGTAGGAAACCTCCCAAATCTTACCTGAAATTCCTCAGGTTATACAGCCTTTAATTAAATTATCCCTTTTGACTTCTTCAGTGCTCTGGGAGTGCATGCTTAGCTACCCACCCATTAGGATCCCAAGTCTTTTTCAGAGCTACTGTCTCGTAGTAAAGTGCCTGTTGGTGTAAGCATCTTGCATTTTCACTCCTAGATGTGCGACTTCCAGTGAAGTAGTTCAGCTACGCCTCACAGAAATACCAAGACACTGACATGAGCACTTCAGACCTCCGTAAGGTTCAGCAAATGATGCCCCATTACTGTCCTCATTTCCACTCCTCCTCTTCTCTCTTCCCTCTTCATTTTCTAGAGCTCTCTCCAGTCCATTCATCTTCAGCCCCTTCCTTGGGCCCTACCAACTCAACCTCATCTCCTCCACTCCCGCTTTCATTCGCTGTGTTGTGCTTAACCTGCTGCCCTCTTCACATGCAATACAGGAAAATCAACACTTCCCCATTTAGGTGGGACAATTTTTTGCCGTCTTGCTGGTCCCCCATTTCTCCTTTTACCTTTTCAAATGCCATTGTTTTCAAATGCCACCTGTGAACTTTGCCCTCATTTCAAGCTCCAAAATCAGCTTAAAATCCACCTCAAGTACTTTACCCAAAACAGCTCTCAAAATCCCAAATGACCCATTTCTGACCCAAGCTCAAACCCAACGCTCTCCTGATCCCCTTCAACATTGCCACCTGCCCACTACGTCCAAAGGTCTTTTTCTCCAAGTTTCCACTTCCTCGATCACAACTGTCTATTTATGGCAGCCAAAACATTTTAAGATTTCCCTGATGCTCCTGTGGGACACCTGCAGACCCCAGCAGGCTGGGGCTGAGGAGAAGGGCCTGGGGTTTTGGACGAGGTGGTGAGGGGAGCCGCGGAAGGGCCCAAACCCATGGAGATTTTCCCACCGCCTTCCCCTTAGGCCTCCCTCACAGCGCGACCGGGGAAGGAGAAGGAAACGCGTCGCGGCCGAGGCCAACGCCAGGAAACGGCCGGCCCCGGGCGCCGCGGACCTGGCAGCCACCGCCCTCCCGCCTCGGGGGCTGGGCAGGCGGCGGCGGCTCCGCCCCGCTGCGGGGGCCGCCCGCGCCGGCAGAGGCGGCTCCGTTCGCCCCTGTGACGCCGGCGGCGCTGGAACACCTGGAGGGGCGGCGGCGGCGCCTCCGGCTCGGCCCTCCCCTCTGCCGCGGGCAAGGTGAGTGCGGGAAGGGGGGACCTGCTGGGCTCCGTGCCGGAGCCTGCCGGGGAAAACGGGTTCCGCCAGCAGCTGCTGCGGCCGGTGTCGGGCAGCCTCGGGTGGGCGCCGCCTCCCCCGCGGGCTGCCCGCCCGCCTCTTGGGGGGAAGGAGGCGGCGCGGCCTGAGGCGCTGGTGCCCGTCAGGGCTTGCGGCGGGTGTAGCCGGGGCCGGACGTGTCCGGGGGTGAAATTTCCGAGGCACAAGATGGCATCTGCCCCTCCTTTTTGCCTTGTGTTCCCCCTCCCGCCGTGCGGTTATCTCGCCATGATTATTGCATTTATCCGTTTCTGCCTCCTTTCCTCCCGTACATCCTCTCTGGCTGTCTGCCCGCTGGAAGGGAGGAGGATGGGGAGGAAAACGGCCGCTTCTCCTTAGTAGTTCCGGCTTGGCTGCCAGGCGCCGGGCTGAGGCGCAGGTTGTCCGGCTGCAGTGTGTGCCGCTCTCCGGGGTGGAGGCGGCGGGCCTTGTTTTTACCTGAGGGCTTCGGGCCGGCTGGCTTATGAGGGGTGGCAGGGCTTCCTGTGGCTGAGATAACGTCGGTTATCAAACCAGGCACGGAGGCGTTAACAGCTGGTGAAATTGGAATTAAAAAACCCCAAACGTCCCATTTAAAGCTTATATTTTGTGAAAGGTTGATCTTGATAATCAGATTTGATCTGCATCCATCCACCTGGCACATGAATGTTGTTTATCTGCTCTAGTCGTTTAGAAGAAGAAGGAAAAAAAGAAAATTACTTGAAACATCAGGTTAGTTTTTAGTAAGAGGAAGGGGTGAAGGGCACTGTGCTCTTTTATTCATTGGGATCATTGTGTATATGTTCAGTGCCAAATGTAAATGTCTCCTGTTCCACACTGTTTTGCATAGTGCTGATAGCCTCAAGGTCCTGCATGGACCCTCTTAAAACAGTAATTCAGTTTTGCCTCAGTTCAAACTTATAAATGTGAACTGAATTGGGTAATCTCAGGGGTACATTGTTTAACCCCCTACCCCCGAGTTACATTGTGTGAATATTTTGGAAGCTTGGTATTGGAGTTGTTCTTCTGTTTGGTTGTTTGTAATATTTTGCCCCTTCCTGCCAGCCTTGCTTTAAACCAAGATGACCATTTATTTTCAGGAAGCACCTATTTGTTGGGGGTTTTTTCCCCCCATGTTTACTTCTGTTATCCTCTTTTTCTTTTGGTTTCTGGATGGATTTTATTTAATTTGGATCTTATAAAGCAGATGTGGCTCTTGTTGCAGAGCAGGCTTCTTGGAAATAAACTGTTCTCGTGTTTCGGTCTAGCAAGGCTGTTGCTGTAAGGAAAAAAACTGTATTTGATCACTTTTCCAAAGTGTTAGGCAGAGAAAATGGCAGGCTGGATTTTGGAGTCTGTAGTGCAGGGTGCGTTTGGTTATGGTCTTTCATCTGATTTTTTCGGTAATCTACTCTTTTTCCACTTTGTCTATCCAGGGTTGCCAAGGAGTGAGTGGAAGTACCACTTGACAGTGCTATCTGCCAGGCACTGATCTAGGAGTTGCAGTTCTTAGTGGTACTTAGCATGAAGTCCAGGAACATCTCATTTAGACGTTAACAATTTTTTTATACTGCCCTTTGAATAGGGTAGCCTATTGATTTAACCTGAGTAACTTTATGATTTAAGATTTATGTTAATACCACTAAAGAAGGAATTTAGTGTAAAGCCACAGAGATCTTCTTTTGTGTAGTAAACTGCCATAACTGGTATAACCAGTCATGCTTTTCCCATGGCAAGTTCTACTGGAAGATGATGTGGCAGTTAAATGCTGCCAAACCTTGGTCTAAATGAGTTTATGAAGTTCCTTTATTGTCAAAGCTTTATGGGTGAAACATTGTTATTTCCAGAAAGGTTCAAACAACTGCATGCTCAAGAGTTAGATGCTGGTAATTGGAATTTGCTTGCTTCTTAACTGAGAAAGAATTCAGTGCTTTTTAGATAATAGTGATTTCTTCCATTGTGTTTGTGGGAGCTGAGATTCAAATATGCACATTACTGAAGGTTTGCAGCTTCAACAAGACCAGTTATGACTGTATGGAAGGGTGAAAGTTTCTTGAACGTTTCTCTTTCACAAGATTATATTATTGTGAGGGTGTGGAGGGAATCACATAGTGCAAAGTAAAATTCCTGTTGAACCCTACTACAGGGTTGGGTTTTCTTCCCCTTAGCAGAGTTTCAAGCCCACCCATCTTGCCTGTTCTTCTCTGTTATCCATACGTTACAGGGCTGCTAAATTGTTCTGATGAATTCCCAAGTAACCTTTTCTGGGAGAAATTAATAATAACAGCTCTTTTCACTCTTAAACTAGTGTTGAAAGCTGTTGGTATGAGTTGGCAGAAAAAAATGTGCTAATATCTCAGCTAAACTAAGAGTCAAGAAATGTCCTTGAAGACTTTTTAATACTTTTTTCAAAATCTCCTTCAACAGTCTTGCTCTGAAGTAGTCGATTCTTCAAGATGTTTTGCAACTTCTCAACCATAAAATCACTCTAAAGACAAAATTATGCCGAGTGATGCAGAAGCATTAAAAATACAAAATCCTGGAGACTGAAGAATGTTAAACAAGGAACCAAGCAGTCAAGAGCAGTAGAAACATTTGACCTTTTACGTGTTGCTAGCAATAATAGTCTCATGGTAGTTTTTCCTGCGTCTATTGTTAGCCATGGCAAACTGAGGGGCATTTTGACCGGTTATGCAATCACTTACGTCAACCTTGGGAACTGTCTGTCCTGAGTCACTGAAACAGTACTCAGGTCCATCTTGTGAGTAGTTTCATAGGGATCACCGCTGCGCTAGGAATAGTCAGCTGGTGTGTCAGGATCTGAGAACAGTAATAGAAAAGTTGAGTGGACTATGTGTCTATCAAGAATATACAGCCTGTATTGATTGTGGTGTTTACTCAAAGGGTAGTGAAAGAAGATCAACCTGTATTGTTGTTGCTGTGCCTGCTAAAACTGTTTTGTTAATCAAATGTCTTATCCGTGGAGGTGAAATGATCTCCTGAGGGAATCTAGAGAAAATTCTTTTCCCCTGTTTCCTCCCCCGGCATTGTTTCCTCTTGGGTATAATAGCATTGCTTCCTGGCTTCTGCATGGATGAAAAGGGAGGAGGGAAGCAGAAACTTGAGAGTGTTGACTGTGTCAGCAAATAGGGTATCTAAATAAGAGAGACATTAGTTTGAACTTCTAAAACCATATTTGTTCATATTTATTATAGTATACATGTGAAAAGGGTTTCACAATTTTTCAGTACATCCACTGCTTTTCTCATAGGTTCTACAAAGGGAAGGTTTCCTAAGATTAGAGTGATTATGGGTAGAATGTGTCACAAAAACCATCTTCATATTGTCTTTTATAATCTATGCACAGCAGGTGTTCCATATGGCATTTTCTTTAATAGCATTTGGCTACTAAGTTTAAAAATACTGTTTTTTAAACTAAGAGAACAAATGTGTATTACAAAACAATTTGATAGTCATTTCAGAGAAATGAAGCAAGTCTGCATTTAGAATGAGATTTGATACCGGATTGCATATATCCCCAGCTTTGCTCATTTGCAGAGTGAGGTTAGACCTGCCACTCAATTACTTATATTCGAATTGTTCTTCCATAAAACACACATGGTACTTACAATACTTACCTTGTTCTTTCCTAAGGACTTTCACTCAGTGTTCTTCACAAATATAAATGGAAAACTAGTAGTCAAGTAAAAGATGTTACGTGAGGGCAAACTGATACCATATGCTGTTCTTATATTATTTTACAATAAGCAGCTGAAAAATCAGTATAATCTGAAAAAGCAATTTAAAATTAACTTTGTGTAATTAAATATCTGTATCTTTACATAAATGATGAAGTTCTACATGCAAGTTAACTTATCTAGAGGGCTGTTGTTTGCTCGTCAATCTTCCAACTGTGAGTCTACCAGATTTATTTGAAACATTTTGTTCTGAGACTACATGTACTATGTTATGACTACATGTGCCATTCTTATCAGTGGTTTTGAGATAAACCACTATTTTTAGGAATTTGTCATTCAACTGTTCAAAAAACAAACAAACAAAAAAAACCCAGCTCCAAGTGTCATTTCAATACATGTTATGCTCTAGAAACTAGGAGATCACTTATGCCTGTAAGTTTATGACTTGATAGTCTTTGGAATAATGTGACAGGCATATAGTAGCAAATAGACACAAAATTGTTTTTTGGAGAGGAATACTAACGGTTAACTTGGTCCTTGCACTTTGTGGGAGCAAAAACAGGTTTTAAAAACCATGGTGACATAGTGCCAAATTTCCACTTTTTCCTGTTGGCTAAAATGTACCTCTAACTGCTCGAGTACTGAAAACCAATGCAGTTCAGATGGATTGATACTCTTATGTTCTAGGTATAAGCGAGCAATAAATTTCCAATGTGCAAATTTGCTCTGTTTATCTGCCACTGTCTTCTATTAACTTGTACATATCAGAGTTGGGAATAGAAGACTAAATGATAGCATAAGAAACAGGGCCCTGGATATCGTCCTCTGTTTAGACTACACCAGGAAATTAAGCAGAATAATTTCCTATGTTAATTTGTATTCTGAAATAATTATTCCACATTAGAAGCATGATAATTGTTTTTGGAATAAAGTAACTCTTAACAGTACTCTCTGCAGTAGCTATTGGTCATTTGCCCTGCATAGAGAGTACTAAGAGTGAGTGTAAAATTCCATGAAAGACAAATCATTGTATACTTAATGTCAATAGTACTGCTTATTTTGTTGGATGTACTGTTTGCAGACAGGTGCCTAGGTAGTGCTACAAAATGACAGAAAGACGACCCAAAACATCTAGGTTTCTTCATACCTTGTACATGGTTTCTCATGGTACAAGTCATTAATCACACAATCTTAGTCATTTAAGATACCTGCTTGTATTACTGTGGTTTATTCTCCATGCAATTTACTAGCTTCAAAAAGAAGGGAAAGGGAGTCTTCTATTGGCTCAAACTACCTCCTTGAAAAGCAGACTCCAGTTTCTCTGATAATTCTGGTATTTTGAGTACATGGTTGGGGTTTTTCTACATGTTGAATTTCATTTTTAATTTTTTTTTTTTGTTCCTTTGAAAGATCAAGACAATGAATACATGGAATGGAATAAATGAACTTTTTGCTGGCGTGTCTCATAAACCTTGATAGAGAGGAGAAGGAAATGGAAGAAATCATGTAGAGAAATGTTAGTTCCAGAAGTGCTTGCAGTGAAAGAAAAATTTGGTTCCAGTGGGCTTACAGGACGTGGCTGTGTCCCAAGCAGAACGTGTTACTCAGTATGCTGCTGAATCTTTTTTTCCCCAGTAATTCAACAGACCACCATGAGATCCCAGTTCTAAGAGAAGTGGAGTAGAGAAGTGCTCTTAGTGCATGATTTAGCCGTGTAGTTAAGGTGCTTCACGCAGAAACTGTCATTTATGTGTGCTCAGAGGACAGTGGTGAGGCTCTGGTTCAGGTGCTCAGAGTTGCTCTTTGGAGATTCTATTCACTATCTGTACAGGGGCTTAGTATTGAGCGGCTTGTATGGTAATTTAAGCACCACAGTTAGATAATTGGGGTCAAACAGCATGAATTTCTTTGCCCTTCAGCACCTCCCAGGTGTATGAATATAGCAGGAGTCCCTCTCTGTATAACAGATGTCGTTTTGCCCTGTGCTTCTTTTGAATGTATGAAACTTCTTTCTAGATGTCAGCTCCTGAAATAGGTTGAAAGAGTAATTCTGTTGATACAACTCCCTTGTAAGATTGCAGTATTTCTTCTCCTGAGAAGTGGATAATCTGTAAGAAATATGCTTTCCTGGATAAGTAGCAAAGCGATGGATCTGTCTGAGACAAAGGAATAGACAAAAAGTTGTAGTGGATGGAAGGAACTGCTGATGCAGCACTTGCAGACCCATTCTGCAAACTTCTTAATAAGTTAGAATTAATAAACAAGTGCATCAGTGAGTAGTCTAACAGAGTGAAAATACTCCTGGATTTAAAGCTAAGCATGGATGATTCTGCAGGATTAGAACATCAATGATGAGTGTTAAGAGCTTTAGAGGAAAAATTAAATCTTGTCATTTGTCATATTGATAAAAGTTAAACTCTAGATTCTTTTTAGCTGAATTACAGTGGTAGCTATTCATGTAGAGTAGGAATTCTTGTAAGTCTGTGTATAATCGTGATGTGGAATGCCCATATAGACCTAGACTTCAGTTTTCGCTCTTTTCCTTCATTGACAACATGGATAATTCAGACCAATAGGCTGCTGTATTCTCTTTTGCTTGGGAAAGGCAAAGTGAAATGCGGTTTGAAGCTCCTGACTCATTGGGTCTGAGTGTTTGTAGACAGACCACAGAAGATGTAACTGTGCCTGCCTAAATCTTCATGTGGCAGTGAGACTGCTTCTTGCTTTGGAGGCCCATTTACTTGATTCAGTTTGATTACAGCTTCCAGGGAGCAGAGTGAGGGAGACAGGTTGTCAGCCAAGAGCTGTTGAAGATGCACAGATGGCATTGATTCCCTCACCTAAGCACATTTTCTTCCCTTCAGAGTATTTTACATAAATGAAACTAACTCTCTTATCTTTTATGGATAGAACTCCTTAAAATTCTTAATTTTTGTTACTTAGTACCACTCTACTATTACAGTATTAAAAGTTTCTTGGAAGAGTATTCATTTTAATAACACTGTTATATTAAGTAAATCAACTGCAATGCATGATTCTGCCATATTTGAAGTTATAAGTTGCAGGATTTTTAAGGTACAGAGAGTTTGTTGGGATTTGAAGAACCTCAGAATGTATTAGCTGCTTTGAAAGGATAGTAAACTGAGAGGATACTGCTATCAGTGAAAGTACAGACTCTTCTGTGTCTTTTTTCATGAACACATTACTTTCACATAAGGCTTGGTGAATTCTGCTCTGCCTCTCATTCAGTTCCCTTTCATGTTTCTGGAAGCATCTCAAAAGAAAGTGGTGTTCAATCTACTGTCTTCCTACATAACTATGGTAGGTCATCTTTGAATGTTAAATTTGATCCGTCAATCCACACTTAAGACATTTTTGCAAGGATTTCAGCTCATCTCTTGGTTCTGAGAGGTTGTGATTAGATCAACAGTTGGTTTTAGATACAGTCTTCACAGTTGAAAAGATGCCTGTTTGCTGTCTCTCGTTGCTTCCTACTTTCTTTTATAAGACCTGTTGTCTAAGCTATTAAGAGAACAGTAAGAACTGTGTAACCAGTGCTCAGCCAAGGATGGATATTTGAATTAGGGGACAAGTTGTTTGTTTTGTTTTGTTTTTTAATTGAATTCCCCATAACCTAGGAGAGCATTAAGATCTGAATTTCACCTTGCCACATGACACTTCTCATATTTACCCTCGCTGGAAAAGTAAAATTATCTGAGTGACATTGATATACAGAATTGATTATTATCAATTTAGCTGTTGGAGAGAAGGCACTCATACTGTCTTTTTCTTATGAATAATCTTGAGATACTGCTTGTATAAAGTTGTTCAGCTCTTGGGAAACTGGACAACTTATGCTGCCACAAAGTATAATATAATAAAGCTAAAAAAGAAAAGCCAGCATGTACAAATGTTGTACAGAGAATGAGCTGGAAGGTAAGCCTAGCGTATGCTGGAGTTTAAATCGCTCGAAACACCATGATAGCGTTTTCCTTTTTGCACAGAAAAATGCAGACGGTGTATTCAAATGGTCTTGGAGAATAGAGAATTGGAGGATTTTCCATAGGAATAGAAACGCCATTCGCTAATGAGGGTGCCCTCCCATCAAGTTTCATTCCAGCATTGTGGCTAATAAAATATCTCACTAGGAAAACTGGATGATGCAGTATGCCAGAAATATTATGAAGTTCTGTGTTCATTCCAGCTATTTTGGCTACCCATGGAAATAATTTGTGGGTAAATAGCATACAACCCAGATAAACTCTGTCACAGATGCAGAGGTGCCATAGTTGGCTGTTTGCAGGGCCATCTTGGTTCCAGCATGTCTTGTTAGCCGTGGCAGAGCACTGTGTGAATGCAGCTGTACCGCTTCTGAAGCCAAGCTGAGTCTAGAAACAGTTCGGCTGTATTTCACAGTGTCCAGGCTGATAGGCTGTGCCAGTCTTCTCTGATGTCAGTGTGCAAACAGGGAGGTTTGTGGAACACGATGCTGAGGCTTCTTGGTGGCACCTCAGAGGGCCAGATCAGGATTTTCAAGGTTTCGGCCGGATTATGAACCCAGCTGGTTCCACATGGAAACGGACATTTCAGCACTCTGGTCCCTTGTGTTCTGGGAGACTTGTTATGAACAGGGCCAGCTCAGGTTTAATGCTGAAACTGAGGTAACATCTGTCTGTCTCAAAACACACTTGCAAAATTACTGGAGCTGTGTGTGGACTTCTTCAGGAAACCTCAGATCCAGCACTGTGCAGCAATAAGTGTGGATTTACGTACAGTCAGCTATAATGTAGCACTGCTTTCCCTAGCATGCTCTACAGCACCTATGTTTGCTCCCCCCCCATATTATCTAGAGTATCCCTACCTTTTGTTAGCTAAGATAAAGGCTGTCTGTCACAGAGATCACAAGTGTTGCGTAACTCTTTATCATCAAAGATAATGGAAACTTTCCGATACAAATGCTTTCCAATGGGGTGGTGAATGCTATTTTTTGTTTTAATCAGTGTCAGCATAGTATTATTTTTGGAAACTTTTTTTTTAGTCTTAATACACTGGTAAGAAAAAAGAAGTCCCTTACATCAACTCCTTGTGGCAAATTAAGCTTGTTTTTATATAAAACTGTATGATATGAGAGGTTAATTTTGTTTGCAGTTTTTGAGGAAGGTATTGGTGGACTCTAGTTAGCGTTATGCGCTTCCATTGTAGTCAGCTTTGGCAGAGCAACTCTCTTGTTTCTTCTGTTCGGGACATTTATGTCTTGTTCTTTGAAAGTGTAACAGAGTTCAAAACCTAAAGTAGTCAAAGGTTATGTGCTCATTCCTTGGTCTTTCTGCAGCTTCAGGGCTAGCGTTTCACGACTGTAGGGGTTCTTTGTTACATGGTTATGAAGTGTTCCTTTTAATTCCTTGATACTTCCCTGGGCTGTTTCCAGTCCCCTTTTATTCGCATCTCTCACTTTTTGTGGCTAGACTTATGACTTCAGGATTTCTTTTAAAAATCTCACTGCTTTCAGCTATCCCAGATGCTTTTAATAATATCCCTTGTTACAGCTGAACCAATATGTAACCCTCTTTGGTTCCTGGACCTGGAATAGACAGTAACAACACATGAAGTTAGAGATTATAAAAGTAAATAAATAAATTATGGCCCTGTTAAATGACTGGAGGGACAATTTACATTGTACATGTAGCAATATCTGAAGAATGAAAACTGTTAATATTAAAAGTTTCAGCTATGAGTGAAAATAAATGATATGACTAAAAGCTGAAAATATTGTAGATAACTCTTAGAGAGAAAACATGCTATAATCTTGGTTGGTTGGGTGTTTTTTGGTTTTTGTGTAGCTACAGTGGTCATGGTGCAATGTTACTCTGCTGTCCATTTACACCATTCTTGTGGAAAGTCTTCTGTATTAAACCAATGGTAGTAGCAAACTTGCTGCTCTCCAATCTCATAATCTTTCACATTGTACAAATTTTCACAGAATCACATAGGTTGGAAGGGAGCACTGGAAATTACATAGTCCAGCCTCCTGCTCAACCAGGCCCAGTTAGAGCAGGTTGCTTGGAGCCATGTCCAGTAGAGTCTTTAATATCTTCAGGAATATTAAAGACTCTTGAACAAGCTGCCTGTCCTGGTTTCGGCTGGGATAGAGTTAATTTTCTTTATAGTAGCTGGTAATAGTGCTGTGTTTTGGATTTTAGTATGAGAATAATATTGATAACACGCTGATATTTTGGCTGTTGCTAAGCAGTGCTTACACTGGTCAAGGACTTTTCAGCTTCCCATGCTCTGCCAGGGGCACAAGAAGCTGGGAGGGGGCACAGCCAGGATAGTTGATCCAAACTGGCCAAAGGGCTATTCCATACCATATGGTGTCATGCTCAGCACGTAAAGCTGGGGAAGAAGAAGGAAGGGGGGGACGTCTGGAGTGATGGCGTTTGTCTTCCCAAGTAACCATTATGCATGATGGAGCCCTGCTTTCCTGGAGATGTCTGAACACCTGCCTGCCGATGGGAGGCAGTGAATGAATTCCTTTTGCTTTGCTTGCATGCGCGGCTTTTGCATTCCCTATTAAACTGTCTTTATCTCACCCCATGAGTTTTCTCACTTTTACTCTTCCGATTCTCTCCCCTGTCCCACCAGGGGGGAGTGAGCAAGCAGCTGTGTGGGGATTAGTTGCTGGCTGGGGTTAAACCACGACACTGCCTCACCTGGCAGCTTGTTCCAGTGCTTGACCATCCTCATGGTGGAAATTTTCCTGCTTATATTAAGTCAGAATTTCACATGTTCCTGCTTGTGTTCATGGCCACTTGTCCTCCCAGTGTGCCTCTGTGAGAAGAGTTTGACTGTTTGCTCTACATCCTCTCATTAGGTAGTTGTAGACAGCAATAAGGCCTCCTGTTAGCCTGGTGGTCTTGTAGCTGAACAAATATGTTACAGAGTCCATACCCTGACCAGTGGACCCACTCCAGTATGCCAGTATTTTTCTCATATGGAGGGCACAAAACTGGACGCTACTCCAGATGTGATCCCACAAGAGGCTGTAAGGATTCTATGGGACACCATGACAAAGGCATTGCTAAAATCAGTATACAACATCCACTGCTCTCCCCTCATTCACCAGACGCAGTCATCTCATAGTAGAAGGCAGTCGGGTTAGCGTGGCATGATTTGCCCTTAATAAATCCACGCTGGCTGTTCCCACTCAGCTTTTTGTCTTTCATGTGGCTGGGAATGGTTTCCAGGAGGGTTTTCTACATGATCTTTCCAGGAACTGAGGGTGAAGTTCGTGGACCTGAAGTTTCCTCTTTGCTGTGTTTTTTGAAGATGGATATGGTGTTTGTCTTTCTCCAGTCATCAGCCAGCTCTTTTGATCACCATAACCTCCAAGAGAGCAGAGAGAACATCGTTGCAATGACATAAGCCAGCTCCCTCAGCACTCCAAGATCCATCCCATCTGGTCTCATGAACTTGTGTATGTCCAAATGGCTTTGGTACCTCTTAACTCAGTCTTTATTTAATATGTGTAATGATACATACCCACAGACCCTGGCAGTAGGCCCAGAGAACTAGAGAGCCACAGGGCAGACCTTCCAGTGAAAACCAAAGTAAAAATATACCTCTGCCTTTCCATATTCTTTGTCACACAGAGGGCCTGTGTCTTCCCTAGGCTGCTTTTTGGTGCCACTGTTTTTACAGAGCAGTTCTTGTTGCTCTTTGTGTCCCTTGCTAGGTTCCACCCCTGCATGGCTTTGACTTTCCTAACTCCATCCCTGCATACTCGGGCAATGCTTTTGCATTCTCCTGAGTAACCTGTCCCTGTCTCCATCTTCTACGTGCATTAGTTTTGCATTTGAGTTCATTAAAATTCATCTGTCCTGGCCTTCTGCCAAAGGTGCTCAACTTTCTGCCCATAGAAATGGACTGTTCATGTGCTTTGAGGAAGTTGACCACAAAGATCACACAGTTGTCCTGAGCTCCTCCTGAAAACCCACTTAAGGATAGGACCTATTTAGTAAGATTTGATGTTTCTTAAAAATAAAATCCTAACATTACAAGCTAAAAATAGATACATTTGCCGTAGAACTCAGATACAAACATGAGAATTCCTGTAATAGCACATCAATTACATCCAGCTCAAGTAAATACTCCTTTATTATGTTCCTCTACCTTTGTTTCTGATTTTAATATCTATGTTAATATATACTGTTTCCATTTCAGTAGCGCTTAACTGTGATGCTTCAGCATCAAATATGAATTAGTTTACAGTGCTGCAAATATTACACAAGTGTATCTAACTTGAAACAAGGTTTGTATGAATGGAAATTGTTTAGGGTGCCATTGAGATCAGTGGGACCCAAACCAAATGCATGTTTGTGGTCTAAATTAACAGCTAAAGGAATGGCATAATAGTACTGGACATCCAGGTTTTCCAGAGTGTTCTCAGGCACTGAGAAAGGTGAAACTCAGCTGGGACTTCCAAGGCATAACTGGTTTCTTTATGAAAGTTCCTTGAACAGCATCTGGAATGAATGGGATCCAGGAACATTTCTTAATGGAAACTGTAGGTGAAATACCGCAAGCCTTATCAAAAGTCATCTGATTCTTTCTGAGTAACCACAGTTCTGTTTACTCAATGCCAGTGCTTACTAAGCTGTCTTTGTACAAACTGAATTCTCATTTAGGATCAAAAGCTAGCTCTGTACTGGAAATAAAATGGGCCCAGGGATTGAGCTTGATCACTGGGCTGCTTCTTGTTCCTGCTGTTTAATTGCGGCAATCTCCCTGGCATGGTTTTTGTTTATACCATGTAGAGCTCTCTGGGACCTTTCTCTCTCCTGGCATGTTTTGGGTGCTACCACATGCCGGGAGCTATTTCCAGCAGGCAGTGTAAGAAAGACTCCACTTTTGTTTCCTTCCACCCTATATGGCCGTACAACACTATCCCAGAAGGCCTTGTAGCTTCAGACACCTCAGATGCTATTCTGCCACACAATGGGACATGCCCTCATTTTCATACCATGAAAAAACTGTCCTAAGGGCTGTGTTACAGTCATCACTTTGAACTAAAAAAACCCACACAAATAATATCTTAAGGACATAGGGGTACTATGTAGGACTCGGAGGAGTATAACTAAGAAGACCCTAGAATCAAAATATAAGGTCAGATGTTGAGGAAGAAAGAGCGTGAGCTATGCTTGCAAATGAGAACGGTTTCACCATGACCCTGATATCTTACTTTCTTTTTTTAGGCACACTGGTTTCCAGGAGAGTCAGGTGGACGTGTACAGTGTGTAAGGTCAGTGCCTTAAACCTGTTCTCCGTGTTGGTTGTTTACACTTTGTTCGACGTAATATGCATGTTATTCCATCTAGATAGACTGTTCTTTGCTTCCTGTCAAACCAAGTGTGCTGATGAATAACTGAGTCATGGATGTGTATACAAGCTAAATCCTGTGTTCTTATCTCACTCGCACACACCCACAGTTGACTTATGGAGGACGGGTATTAAAACAGTGAAGTCAAGCATAAAGGTGTTAGAAAACTGGACTTAATGCTGCCTGTGCCTTATGGCTCTAGAAACTACAGCAAAGCCGTGACCGGTGCTGTCCATTCTATATATTGTCTGACTCAGTGGTGCTATAATGCAAACAACAATCTGGAACAGTCTTTGTTTGTTGTTTGGCTGTTGGCCTTTACATTTAAACTCTGCTCTGAAAACAAAGTTATGAATTTTCTTATGGTCTCTCCTGCAGTGCTTATAAGCACCTCACAAAAATTCCAATTCAGGAAAATTTCATGCTGTGATATAGTCTTGCAGCATCTCATGGAACTTTGCCAGGAAGTTTCACAGGTACTGACAGCAGAGAGGTTAGAATCGGAAATCTGGGATTTGGCTCCATTCGGCTCCAAATGGAAGTGCATGTGCTTCACGGTTGCAGAAAGCACTCAGGTTATTTGCATTCCCTTGTTTGGGTTCTGGCAATCTGTTCCAGTCCCTTTGCCACTCCAGCGGTAACCATACTGTCTGTAAGCAGCACCTTGCTAGATAAGTTTCCAGGGTCCCATTTTTCCATTGCAGCCCCTTTTCTCTCTTGCCCAGATTAGTGCCAAAGTTCAGTTTCAGCACCATTACCTTCCTAGCTGCTTTTTCCATTACCGTTTTCTCAGTCAACCAGCTTCATATCTTCGTGCAGCCGTTTGGTGTGTTCCTTCTGTGCCTGGTCTTACCAAAGGCTGTTTCCCAGCAGCACCATCTGATGAGCTTCTTTTTGGTCTCATCTATGATCATGCTGCAGTGCCTCCGTTTGCATGCTGGCTGTATGCTGGAGAATAGAGTCCTCTCTGAAAGCAACAGAGGAGAAGCCAGGTGCTTGTTGTTTATAGGGGGTGTCTGGCTTCGCTTGTAAATTTGGCCTGGAAGGAGTGTGCTCAGTTACTGGGGTGAAGTGATGTGCATGCCATCTGGTCAGCTCGGAGTATAGTGGGAGACTTCATTATCCAAGCTGGAGATATTAACTTACAAAATCTGAAGTCCAAATGCATACAAATCATATTCTGTCCTCAGGAACTGTGGTGTCCCTCAAAGAAAAACCACCTGGTGGTTAAATTTCACATCCATGGCTCAAGACATGATGTAACTAGTGTTTTTAAAAAATAGATCAGTGGGACATGGCAAAAAAAGTAGCTTAACTCTGTTGTAGTTAAAACTTTGGGGAAAAAAAACTTGACTGAGGAAGATGCCTAGCATGGACAATTTTGGCTTGCCTCATCAAAAGTCACTGAATTTATGCCAGGTAAATTTGCTTTTGCCTGGGAAATTTGATAACATATAATAATTGGCAACATCAGCGACATCATTTAAATGTGTTTATCATGGATTTAAGCGAGAATTGTGTGTTACATGAGGAAAACATTTGATCCACAGATTGAAAAGTTTTCTGTCGTAACATGGTAAACAAGATGCTACAACATAGTAATTTTCTATGTGAAAAGGTAGAGGTTTTCTAGCGTCTAACTTGCAAATTACGTTTTGAAGATGTTTGTATTAACTGATAATTTCTTATTTTATTTAAGTGTCTGAAGAAAACAAGAAACATGGAAGGTCATAAGTAGTAAGTACCTTGATAATTTTTTCTTATTCTAGAGAGCTAATGGTGTTTGGCATGTTGATTTGTCGCTGCCTGAGTCTATCACACATTATGTTCTGGCATCTAGTATTTATATGGAGTCACTGGTAGACATTCTGTTTAAAAAGAATAAAAATAAAAAAACCGAAAAACTGCTAAAGAATGGAAAAACAAGTGAATTGACTAGATAGAAAAATAGCATGTTATCAGTTTCCCACCTAATGGAAAGAAGTATATGAACCGTCATATTTCAAGAGGTTTATATGCGGTCATTAACTTCAGAATAAAGTACATCCTTCTTTTAGTTATATTTTCTGATTGTTTAACAAAACCTAAATATATCCATGACTGCTTGACACAAAATCCATTTTAAAAGGTATTGACAAGCGTCTACCAGTAAAAATTGTCCACCAAATATTTCGGTAATGTGATTATAAATCTTTCATTATCTTAAGCATAAACAGGAGCCAGTAAATTCTCCAAATGAAATTAAAAGCTGAATTTGTCTGTAGCGGTAAAAGATTATATTCCTCTTATTCCTTCAATTGGTTTATCAGTCTGTAATTCAGGAATCTGTATTAATCTCAGCTTTTTTTTTTTTTTTTTGTGACCTCATATAACTCATTTTTATTCCTTGCACCATGCCCCTAGAATTTCTAGTGACCTCAAGTGAGGTAGATATCAAGGCTGGTTGACATCAGATGAATTATGGTGTTTTCTTCACTTGACCACTGAACTGAGATATCAATTATTTGCACAGCTGTAGCAGAAGTTAAAGCACACAACTAGCCAGACAGCTAGGGTCTTTAAACTGCTTTGTGAGCAGTTTGATTTTTTTTTTTTTTTAATTATTACTTTTAAAGTAATGCTATTTTTATTAAACTCTCATGTTCTGTTCTCTCATAATGCAGAGGGATCTTCTTGTTATTTATTAGAGGTTGCAGATTTTGTATTTTAAAGGTGCAGCATGTATCAGGTCAATATAGGCTTCACCTAACTTGATAGGCTGCCTGTTGTCAGAGTGCGTAATGGTTTGTTTGTGTAGAATTCCACATGAAATGTAGTATGTTTTGCATGTATTGTTTATTTTGTGCTCTAGCACTGAAAAGGTCTTTATTTTAATTTTAATGAAATTCATAAATTAAACTCTTGGAACTAATGTTTGAGTAGAATTAATGGGTAAATATCTTTGCTTTTAAAGTTTGGGGAAGAAGCCAAGAAGTGCTGTGTATAAGTGCATTCAGAATTTTGTCCTTGCTCACTTCCAGTTTAATTTCTTACCATCTCTTTGGTGATTAAGGCACTGTCTCCTAAATTACTGATTAAAAATAACTAAAGCAAGTAAAAAATCCTGTGAAACAAACTTTCTTTTCAGGTTAAGCTGTGTGACTAGTAACTGTGCAGGGCAGATGTGCCACCCGCTTGGGGAACGTGTGTACCAATGGCTTGTTGTTTCAGAATGGCCGTAGTATTTCACAGCAAGCACATATATATACGTGTGTGTGTGTGAATACATGACTTGATGTGTATGTTGGGTCTGAAAACCTCTTGGGGTAGCATCCCTGAGCTGTCTGTGTGTTGTGAAGAGAGCTAGTGGGAAGTACCTCAGTAATGAACCACAGGTGGTTTGTCACTCCACAGGTGGAGGGTATCTTTTTTCAAAATAAACTCAACCTCTTTAATTTTCCTGGAGTATTTAATATAGTAAGTTTTAGCAACCCTTTACTTCTAGAGATTTGCAAAATCACTGCGGCTTTTTATATATGCACATAGGGGGAAAAGCATGTACTTTTGCAGAAATTAATAATGGAATAACACTTCCTGAAAGAGATCAAGATTTCATTGTAAGGCTATATTTTCTATTAAGCCATCTTGGTATGGTTTAAATATTGTGGAATATGGAGTTTGTCTGTAGATTGCACTTCTTGGGTCTGCTACAGGAATGCAGAATCATGTGTCAGTGGAAAATAATCCTTGTAAAAAAGATTACCTGTTTTGCACCCACAGTTGTCATGTAGTCATTGCATACAAAAAGATGTGAGCTATCTATCTTTCACATAGCATGCTCAAAACAGATGAGTGTTGTTCTAATTCTCAATTTTTCAATTGTATAAAAGGGAGGGCAAGAAGTAGTCTAATTCATAAAATGAACTTTGTGAAATCCTGACACTGCTGAATTTGGATGAAAATTGCTGCCTGCTTAAGCAACTCTGCTAGTTCACTTGGAACTCTCCTATTAGTTATATAAAAATAAAAAGTTAATTCCATGGGCTATAAATCATTCTATAATGCATTGGGAAAAATTCTTTGCAGGTGATTATTTGGCAGTACTACATGCTAAAGACATTCAAATTGAAAGCAGTGTAGTATTTTCCAAAGTAGGATGGGAAATATAGTACTAATTTAATTGTTTTGTTATTAATGCATAATGCGGAAATGCATGTTGGAATATATGTGTCTGCATGCAGATGCAATGTTCTTGATGGAAATATATTAATCTAGCATGTTAGACTTATTTTTTAAGCATCCTATTGAAGTTTTGTAATTTTGTTTCTTAATATTCTAGCAATTATCCAAGGGAATTTTATGACCAATATGCTCAAAGCCAAGAAAAATCTGTGGTCAATAAAATGCAACAGAAATACTGGAAAACAAAACAAACCCTTATAAAAGTTACAGGAAAAAAGGAAGATGAACATGTTGTGGCTTCAGATGCAGATCTGGATGCAAAACTAGAGGTTTGTAATGTTTACATAATGTGTATTCTGTTTGTTAATTTTTAAAATGTTTTCATTTCCATCAAGCCTCTAATATGTGTACACATAGTATATAATAATGTATATACATTTTTATCATTGTTTTCTTGTAATATCTTTTCCAATTTTTGACAAAAGTACCTATGTAAATACAGGGAAAATAGTGGTAGTTTGTAACACAAAAACCCATGTCCCTCAAACTTTATTTGGAACCTAACATCTCTCGTATTTATTTTCAGGTTTTGGGAGCAGGTTTTTTCTTTTTCTTGGCAGGGGGGAGCAGATCATCCTATGTGCTTATATCAGTCATTCTTATCCTTTGCTTATACCAGTTTAAGATTTTTTTTTTTTACATAGTATTCTCTAGTATATACAAATGGCATTCTTTATACAGTTACAAAATACCACATTTACCAGAAAAACATACAATATACCAAGAAGGAGCAAGGTGCATAGTGTGCTCTACTCTCTGGAACTTTTGTGCAGATAAGTGGGTTTTGACATGTTTGGTCATGAAGCTTCTGAAAGTCTGTAAAGTGTAACCAAGAGAAGGAATCCTGCTGTGTGACAAATATAGTCCTACTGTCAGTATCCTCAAACCCACTGGAAAAAAAAATATTAAGGCTCTACAAATTGAAGAGATTGAATGTCTTGACACAAAGCAAAAGATAGAGAATGGACTTCTGACGTGTAATAATCAAGTTAGTATCCAGCTAAGTTTTATCAGTATTGTTTTGTTACATAGGGTAAAGGTTTTGCCTTACTGGTTTTCTTGCAGTTTCTTAGAAAACTGTTTACTTAGGATTCTCAGTTTATTTGCGTTTTAGCTGAAATACAAGAGGCTGTTTTACAACAAACAAATCTTTGTAGTTCTAGCTATAATAGTGATAACTTATAATGTGATGATTCTAGCTATGGGGTCTTCATGATGGGTTATAAATCAAGAGTACTGATGTAAAACAAGCTGGAAGGATGGAACAATATTTTATAAATATATACCTGAGTTCCTAACCATGTTTACTGTGTTGCAGATTCATCAGGAAGGATGCTTTGTTAGCTCAGGTGGGATTGGAAATAGGGAAACTTGTGTTTACCAGATAAAAAACTATAAGCATTTTTTCACTTGGACAGCTTCTCAACTGCAAGTCACGCTCTCAGTTTAAAAGCCAAGACCCATGTAAATGTACAGGAAGTCAAGCAGATGCAAAGGAAGACAGTTACTGTGCCAGCAATCCATTTTGCTTATATTTGTGTAATGCATGATACAGTGGAGTTTAGGTTTAAGTTACAGGTTGGAGGTTTTAGATGGACAGACAGAAAGAGTAGTAATTTTTCGGTTTCCTAGGAACAATCTCCAAGCTTAGTCAAGACTGACTTTTTTTTCCTCTACTTCCTTTGGAAACTGCAGCTTTATAAATTTGGTTAGAAAACTGGAGCTGTGCCAGTAAAAGGTTCAGTTTAAATCAATAACTTTCTATGTTGGCATACCAATGCAAGTTTGTTCCACTAGACTTTGCAGTTTTAAAAATTCAGTATGCATATTGCCACATGTGATAAACATGATAAGACATTTTGATAACTTTTTGCTCTACCGTGAGTTTTTAGAAACAAAGATTTGTACATCTTCATATGTATCCAAAGATATATTAAAAAAACAAACAAACAAACAAACCAGCATGAGTAGTTTGGTTAACTATCAGCTGTTTAGGATAGATCTGTTTCCAAAATTATTTTTGTCTTTACTTTCCTTTTGTAAGTTATGATTGGTCTGTCTGTAGTTTCAGTGGACAACTTAATTGAAAGAAAAGCACAATGGATAAGGAAAAATTACTTTCAAGCTGGAAAGATTACTCGTTGTTCAAGAAGAAAATAGTGATCCTAATAATTTCTACAAAAAATTAAGCTCTCTTGTATTTTAATCGTCAGTGTTTCTTGCATATGCTTACAAATTTTTTTGTGTATTCTGTTTCAATATCAGCTGTTCCATTCTATTCAGAGAACGTGTATGGAGTTGCTGAAAGCAATTGAACTGTATCAAAAAAGGATTTGTTGTAAGTATGATCAAATACAGTAGTTAAAATTATAAGGAGGTCTGCATTGTGGAATCATTGAACAAGTGAAAAAGTAAAAGTGAAAATGGGGAGCTACTAGTTTCATCCTATTTAAAAATAAAGATAATGTTCCTTGCAGACAGCTAAAGGCAGACTTGCTTATTTGCTTGAAGATCTCCTAGTTCTTAAGTTTTATGTTTGATATTATGCAGTGATAGGTAGCAATAATTATGGAAGAAGGCTTGCTTTTAAAGGCTTTTTTTCCATTACTTGCTTGGCTTGTTTAAATTCAGAAGTGTCTTGTCTTAGAATTCCTAACTCTGTTCTGAATGGCTTTAATTTTTTTTTTTAATCAGGATTGACTATGAAGAATATTGGGCTTATTACTAGTTTTATAATTAAGTAATCCATACTATTACGATGAATCTGATAATGCTGACTTGGCTGTAACAGGTGTACAGTAATTAGTGGCAGTCATTAGTGAGAGACAGGGACCTCACTTGGGAAGTTTCAAACAGCAGGTTGTATTAAATGACCTCTAAAGGTTCTCTGCAATCAATATTGTTTGATTCTCTGCTGCTGTGATTTCTGGCCTGGAAAAAGAGAATCCAGCTTTGGAGACACCTTTCAATGTACTTCCTTTTGTTGAATGTTATCCATATTTTCTCCAGTCTTTACTTTTTCTTTTGCCTGTCCAAAGAGAATCAGAGATAATGTTTCAGGATCTGGAGGTAAAATTAGAATACAGAATAGTAGTGTATTGAGTTCAAGAAGTGTTCTACAGTAGCAGGCGAAATCTCTGATGCAAAGGTGTGCATACAGCACGTTCTACGAGAGTATGCTATGAGTCTGGATTGGATTTGACTGTCAACATTTGGAAAAATGACAAGAGGACTTCAAGAGATCTTCTTTCATTATATTAGGCCATTCTTCCTATTGATAGTGGGAAGAAATTGGTACTATAGGAGACGGCTGCTTTGGAAGACTAATAGATGAGGCCATAATGAAATGTTTTTGTAAGGATGCGAGATCATGAAGAGTATACGCTCCTGGTTTGGAAGTAGTCAACCAGTCAGTGTAAAAACACTTTTATTTTTCTTCATCTTCTTGTTTAAAAAACAATCAGTTAATTTGAAATAGAAAAAAATAAGGTATTTGACATATAAATTAAAAAATAGTGTTTCAATTGTGTAGAATGTTAAAGTTGTAAAATAATCCTTCAGAGTAATTTGAAAATAAATATTATTTAAAATGAAGTACTAGATTTTTCATATGAAAAATTCATTTCTGTAGTCAAGCATGAAAAATGGAAAGCAAGAGAAAAGCAAGTGTATGAGCTTTGGGTAGTATAACTTAGAATTAACTTTAGTGAAAGTATGCTACCAAAGATCAGCTGAGACAGTCTAGGTGGTAAAAAAACCAAAAATAAAAACAAAAAAAAACAAACAAAAAAACCCACAAAAAACCCCCACCAACCAAAACCCAAACAAACAAAAAAACCCAAGACTAAAAGATACTATAATCAAGACTGGGCCCTTTGAGTAATCTAACCAACCTAATTCTTTTGTTAGAGAAAGAAATAGCATGTTTCTCCTGTTTTCTTTTGGCACTGATGGAATTTTGTGATTCTCGTTGAGTATAGCAACAAATGTCTCAAGTGAATCAGATCTTCTGTTTAATAAATGCAGGAATTCCATGAAATTATATATTTTTTTCTGTGCTGCTTGGATTTAGAGTGACTTAACCTATCTCATGTTAGGCCAGTTTTAAAGCTGTTAGGAACCTATTGAATAACGTGTTTGACCACTCATTTATTTTTCGTTAGTTCTGTCTCAGGAAGAAAATGAATTGGGGAAATTTCTTCGATCACAGGGTTCCCAGGATAAAACGAGAGCAGGAAAAATGATGCAAGCCACAGGAAAGGCCCTCTGCTTTTCTTCTCAGCAAAGGTATATGTGCCAGAATTACTGTCTGATTTACAAAATACATGGGATAATGGTCGTTGATTCACCATTGGGATAATTCATTTTACCATTTGAAATGTGTGAGGAACCAAATGATAGGAAAGTTATTATTGACCAAACCTGCTGTAGCATTGGCAATATTACTGGGTTGCTCTGTGTACTTTTGTCTGATCCTGTTTTTTGTCTTGTGGACCTGCTGTGGCTGTGTATCTCCAGATCCCCCACCTGTGCCCATTCAGCTCAGCAGTTCTAAAGCTCTACAGGTGCATCTGCACAGCCTCTCTAGCAGTGGGGTTGTAAAGGAGCTGATGTCAGGTCCCTCTCCTGCTTGGTGGCACTTCTCACTCTGCAGAGAAATGCTACAGCAGGTTTGTGGAGGTGTCTGGGTCCTGGGAGGCCAGGGAAATGGATAAAGGAATGCCTTTTTCTGGGCTGTGGAGTCTCATACCTCAAGTAGATGGAAGAGAAAGGAGGAGTCTGAGTGCCATTTTCTGCTTTCACCTTACATCATGAAGTCCCCCAGGAGAAGATCCTAGATTCCCCGCTGAGCTCATGTAGGTTGGGTAGGACCAAATCAGTAAAAGGTAAGGAATCCAGAGGGACACAGATACACACAAACACATGCTGTTACCCAGAGCCCTTGATGTCTCACTGACTCTGTGTTTGCTCAGAGTTTAAAAATAACAGTACCTGATGGCATTATGGGTATTATGATGCTTTTTTTTAACAGAGTTGGGACTATGAAAGTTTGAAATTCACCATCATTTGCAAGGGAAAATTCTATTCCATGATATTTTACAGGATTTTGGGGGGCTCTTAACTGTTGTGATACTTTCCAGCTTTAGCTTAACAGTGCAGCTGTTTGGCTCAAAATAAAACATCGCATACAGAGCACTGAGAATTTCATGTGTTTATCTTGGGCTAGAGTTTGGCCATTAGCACATCCAATAGCAGCCATGAATGGGATCTTTAAAACACATGTAAGGCACCTTTGAGCAAAAGCCCTGATGATTTGCTTCTTTATAAAGCTTAACTGTTTATAGAAATCCCAGTGTATGACATGTCTACATAAACTGAATTTTCCTTTGAATGGCTGGGTAAGTATTTGTAGAATGGGAAAAAATCGGGGGGGGAGGTGAAAAAGCCACACTAAGAAGTTCACATTTTATTATATCTCTTACTCAATGCATTTTTAAGGCATCTTTTTAAATAAACTCACATTAAAATAAAAACAATTGTTTGTCTGTCTTCTCTTGAGCCATCCTCAAGCTCATGTTGAAGTTGGGAACTGGTCTTATTTATGTTGCATGCCAATAGCTAGCTCAGTAGCTGGAGATCAAGACGACACAATTTGCTCATTACTGGAGCTGAAATGAGAAATTCTCTTATGCCTAGGAAGTCCCTAAGTAGCACATTAAACTAACTCTACACTGGTGTGGAACTGATTGAACCTATTCCAGTGAGGTGGCTGCTGGCAACCAAGAGGAAAGGAGAAGCAGCAGGAGGAAGCAAAGCAAAAGTTGGAGTAATCCTGTGTAGTTCTGAGATCCCATTAGGAGCCGAAGTGATGGCATAGGGAAGACAACAGTGTCCCCTACTGCCTTTCCAAAGTGTAGTTGCTGGAAGAAACATTTAAGAAAATGCCTAAATCCTTCCAAAAGATAAATGTCCTTCAAAGGAATTGTTCAGATTCCTTTAAAAAAAAAATCAGATAATTATCTACTTGACAGATTACTTCTTTATTTACATGTACATTTGAAGATTAAAAGGCTAATGGAAGTGCTTTTTCTAAGGCTTAACATGACAATCCTGATACATCTGTGGTATGTATCCAGCAATAAATTACCTCAGGTACATTTTTAGAGTTGTTAAATGCAACTTGCAAAGAGGAATGTTAATAGCATACATACAAGCAGCTTGGCTAACTACAATACATATAAGCATTAGAAAAGCTTCCTTTTCCACTCATGTGTGTAAGTGAAAGGTAATAGGAAGGTTGCAAACACATTCATGCAGAATTACCCCATTCATGTGAAGCCCCAACCAAGCTGTAGAACCATCTGAACATACACTAGCACTTAAGTGAACCATTTTGGCTGTATGTTTTTTTGATTGCTAATAAAGTGTCCGTAGTTGTATTAATCCATCTGCCTCTGTGGAACAACTTCTTTAACATGTTCCTCCCTTTCTTTCCTTCATGCCTTCCCCCAGATTAGCACTGCGTACTCCTTTGAGTAGATTATATCAGGAAGTGGAGACTTTCAGATATAGAGCCATCTCAGACACATGGCTGACAGTAAACCGAATGGAACAGTATCGGACTGAATACAGAGGAGCTCTACTTTGGATGAAAGATGTGTCTCAGGAGCTGGATCCGGATCTTTATAAGCAGATGGAAAAGTTCAGGAAGGTATGAAGTTTCCTGTAGTTTCCTAGAAGGGAATAGCTGATGAATGACAATGAAGCGTGGTTTTGTTTCTTCTGAGGAAGACATAATTCAGCAGCACTAAGGATGCCATTTATCGTAACTAATCTTTTCTGTGTGACAGCACTCCAGTTAATCTGATATGGAATACAGTATCCTTCACACAGTGGGCTGTGAGGAAACATACGATAGTAAGAAACAACATTTTTCAGTAGTCTATTCAACTTCAGCCTAAATCTTTATAATTTAAATAATATATATTTTTAAAGACGGTTATCTAATTTTAAATACTTAGCTGTGAGGCCTGAGTGACTAATGGAAGAAGGTATGTCTGCTGTCAGCTGGGCAAGGGAAAATTGATTTTTACAACTAAAAAGTACAGAATAACAGAAATGCTGTAGTATCTGCTGCTAAATTTTTGGGTGCAGTTAAAGACCAACATTTTCAAAACTGGCTATTGTTGAATTTTGGGGAGGAGTTGCAAATCTGGAATTTGTTTTTAAGTTCCTCGTGCAGTTCAGCATGACTCTTGGGCAACCGCTAAACGCTAAAGCTGCTAAGAATGCACTCTCCATAAATTGTCTTCATTCAGTGTCACTTGAGTTTGCTCTACTCCTCCCCTCCCAAAGGGCTTCCAAAGTTACAAGTCCTAGGTGGTAGTCTGCAGATTTGCTACCAGGTGCAAGTATAGAATTTATTTGGACTGATCCTGTCCCAGTCAGTTCAGGAATGCTCATGAGAACTTCACATTTGCTAGTGAGGCTCTAGAGCCGATTTTGTTAAAAGACAATAATGTTCACAATTTGCTGTTTATAAATCTTGACTATTAGGAGGAGTTAGGATCCTAGGTATAACATGGTGGCTTGTGCTTTGACTAAAGGCAGTAAAAAAATTTACAGGACTTGTGTGATAATTGAAAACAGAGGCCTAATAACATTGTATTAAAGTGTACGTGCGTATATGCATGTGTGTGTGGCTTAGAGACAGGTAATGTACAAAAGAGAATCCCTGTTCATCGAGGCTTGAGCAGTCTCTGACTGAAAGTGTTTGGAGATGAAAGATACTTAATTCATGATTTTAAAAGCTTGAATAAACGGTCCTAGCGGGAAAGGACTGGCACGCATCTAGGCTATGCCATTTTTTGTAAAGTGAAGTGGTGACAATAGCAATTAAGGAAGGGGTGGAACAAATGAAACCCCAGCTAGTCATCTAATCTTTATTTAATGCCTCAGTACAGGATATTCCTGTAAGTCTTGTGGCACCAGACATGTATTTTATTATGCCTTGTGGGAAATGTTTATAATGGCAAGTTCTTGCAGGTAAAATAATTGGTATGGTCTTGGCCTCAGCCAATTGCTTATGTATAATGTTTGATTTATTAGAAAAACACTTAAAAAATGGAATGTTAGAATGAATAAAGCAGTACTGGTAATGGTCATACAAAATTGATTTATAGCTTTCTTGCAAAACAAATGCTATGGAAGGTATAAATTATATAAATGGCGAAGTAATTAAAATAATGTATGCTTTGTATGGTAAGCTGCTGTAGTTAAAAAGTTAGATGTGAAATTTCAGCCATCTTGCTGTGCTTCAAGGTCAGCAAAAATAAGATTTTTTTTTTTTTTTTTTAAAAGCTCTCACAAAACTTAGTAGTAAAAATGTGGAAATACTAAGTATTTTGAAATATTCTCGGTCTGAAATGAGTTATATTCTGATGTAAAGAAATAATGAATGTAGATTCTAAAATTCTGTAGCGTTACCTCAAATAGTTTAAAAAAAACCCAAAACTTGGAGAAGGTCTTTTGAACCTTTATTTCTTTCCTCTGACTGGCTGTCAACTGAAAACCTTTCAGATCACATTGTAATGCAGAGAACAAAAAGCTCTATATTTTGTAGCTGACAAAGTAAAGAAATGCCCTTGGTATCCACTTCCCTACATATCCCATCTGTGCAACAGGCATGTCAAACTAGTCTTTGAAGATTTTAACACTTGCAGAAAGTAAACTTTTTCTTTTTTCATTTTGGAAAAAAACCCCAACATTTCAAAAATGAAATCCTCAAGCATAATGTATCTAGATAGCTGTTGCTGAACAAGACACAACAGTTTGTTTTTAGTGCTTTACAAATGTAGTAGTCAAATAAAACTAATGGTGGATGCTGTAGTCCTAAATAATTAAAGTAGAGGAGTTATTTTTATTGTCTTTTTGTTCTATTTGCTTGCAGATCTTAATTGTGCCATAGTGTGGCAGTGTAATGCTGGGTTTTTAGGGCTTATTTTGGATCTGTAACAACAATTTAAGAACTCATGCTAGTTTTGTGTTGAGAAAGATATCATAATTACTGATGTAAGGTTTTTGTTTCTAAAATATACCATGGCCAGTGAGAAGTGTTTGATCTGGAACTGCATATCTAGTGATACACCAGCAAGTAGTTAATGAAGCTGATCCTGTCGGAGTACTTGAAAGAAGTTTTCTTCAGACTTCTAATTATAAAAATCCTAAGTATTACTTTAGTAAACATCTTTTTTATTTCAAATAAACAGTGCTGGTTTAGTGATCTTTAATGTACCTAGTGCATCAGCAGTATTTGTATCACTTGGTTGTAGGACTGTTTTTCAAGTATGTAGCCTTTTATAATGTAATCCTAAATGTATCATTATGTATACAGATACCGTACTTGTGCTTGGAGACCAAAGCTAAATCAATCCAGATGGGTTTTTCGTACCTTCCTTCAGCATAGCTCAGGCTAAAAGATCAATAGTTGAGTCAGTATTTTCAGAGCTGATAAAATCTGAGTTAAAACATTGGCATTTTTGTAGCGCTCTTTCAAAACAATGAGGTACTTGAAAGAATTTTCTAATGCTGTTCTGAAGGCGTCAGTCTAAATGTGAGACCCACAAATACTACCATTTTCAAAGTGTCCCAGAACACTGCAGAACAGCCTTTTTATGTTGTTATCTACTTGAGTCAAACCAAAGAAACAGGTGAAGTATTTACTTTTGCATGTGGACTTCCATAAATGCTATGCTCCTTTGTTCTTTTTTTTTTTCTGTTAACATTTTTTTATGGATACTCCAGTGCTGTTCTAGGTATAGAGGTCTTCCATCCCAAGTTCAGAGTTTGAAGTGTTGCTTGAGAGAATCTAAACAGCGCCTTGGCAATGCTGTGATATTGAAAAGAATTTGTATGAGTTAATACCCCTTTACCAAATTCTCCACCACTGATCATGTTTTTAAGATTATGAAATCCATGCTGTTTTATCTGTCTGGTGGCTGTACACTATAGCATGAGCTCTGCCGTGATGTTGTAAAAATATAGACCAAGTTGCCCAAGTGCTGATAGTCCCCCAATGTCCTTCCTCCAGCTCTGAAAAATTAAGCTTTTCCATGCATTTCCTGAGAAGGAACATGCCAATGTGCAGGGTGATAGGCTATGCCACCAGGCAACAGTCTCCCATATGCTGCCTTACAGGAATACAGAAGAGGCTCTGCCATTCAATTTTACTTCGCTAAGCTATCTCAGATGCTTATATAGTGCAATATAGACTTTCTCATCAAACCTAGACATTACAGTGCCACCCATAACAAGTAAAAAGTGAGACCTGAAAAAATTATCATGCTGACCTTTAGGCGAACTGTAAGAAAAATTACATCTGTGATGTGGCAGGATATATATCATGCTACATTGATAGACCAAATTAATCCTTTCTATATTTGTATTTCACTTCCATCATTCTTCTACTCCTCTGCTTCCCCTTCATTCTGAGGCTTGAACCAAAGCTGGAGTAGCTTTGTAAATACCAGCTGGCCATGCTGGGATCCCTGAGAGAAGCCATACTGCAGCGGTGTACTGAGAACTGAGTACCTGGAGGGCTGGGCTCTGTTTCTCCCTGTTGTCTAGTCCTCTCTGCCTTGCCAAAGCTACTTTCCTAGGAGCTCTGCTTCTGTATGAATCAAACGAAGCTCAGATGGGAGAAAGAATAGGTTGAAGCTGTGTAATGGTAAGGAGTGATGCATGGGCTGGTTGCAGCAGAGCTTTGTAAATGCTATGAGATTCATCTACTTGGAATACAGTGAAAGTCCTGTATCTGTCTTGATGGTACTTGGATATTACAGCAATAAATACCTGAGTTTGTAAAACAGTATGTATTAGATGGAGTACTGTCTGGAAAAAGAGTTGGGTTTTGATCAATATATTTGCATAGGATCTGTGGGGGTAACAAGTAGCATGGTTTGTGCTGGGCCTCTTTGTTCTGGAAGATTAGAAAGGCCCTACCCCACAGTGCAGAGCCTTGAACTACTTCAGTGGTGTTAAAGAAGTGGAATAGATCCTACCATGGACAAGAATTGTCAGAATATTCCCCAGAAGATCCTAAACAATTATAGGACCCTTAATGACTAGCTGTTACTTTGCATGCAGCTGTCAAGAAACTTGCAAGCTTGCAGCTGAGTTGTTTGGCCACAGTTTATCTGGAGTTTCCTCGTTGTAGCACTCTATATACTTGAAACAAAATTAATGCCCTTAAATGGCATTTTAAAGATAAATCTGACGAGAAAAGGAAAGGCAGTGAGAAAAAGGAAAGTTCAACAAGAAGAACTCGTAATGATATAACAATAGCTTAAACTGTTGTTTTTATAAATGTACTAATGTAGGGAGTGGCTGATCTATGCAAGTTCTCTGTTAAATGACTTTTAAGAAATAAAAGTTAAAGCTTGTGCGGACAGCTGGGGAATAATGAAGATCTAAATAAATCCATTGATTAAAAGGTCAGAAGGGAAACGCTGAAGTGTATGTATTCATTGTAAAGATCTCAGCAAGTGTGGATAAGATACATCTGCCGCAGCCTTACAGGGAAGGCTCAGGACCTACATCTCTGTTCCGCTGCTGTCCCCTTGCCTACTAGCACTGCCTGGTATGAGTGCATTTTGGCTTGTGTTATGATGAAGGGGCTGTACCATGTTACAGCATCATCTGCTACTCACCTATCCGTTAACAACAGCTGCAAACAGCCCTGCAAACTTGGAGGCACTGTGGAAATGTGCTGGAGGATTTTTTTTTTTAATTCTCTCTTACATTTGAAAACTCTTGGAGAGCTGAGAAAATGCAAAAAGCCTGGGGAAGGAGAAAAAAGAGATATGATGCTTATCTTTGAAATAAGAACAGACTTGGCAGTTGCCATCCGTGTAAACTTAATTTCAGTTCCTGGTAAAAAAACGAAAAGGAAATCTGTAGGCATTTGGAGGCTAACAAACTGAAGAGTACGTAAACAACACAAGTTTATAAATAACATTACAGAATTTTTTTGTTATTTTGCATTTTTAATCAAATTATTAAATTAGTAGGAAAAAAATGCAAATCTGGATTGTTGCAGTTCCTTATGAGTGATTACTGGAAAAATGAATTTAACTTTGCTAGAAAAAGAGCTCTAAGGAGCTGAGAGTTGAGAATATTGGCTGAGGGACACTAAACAAAGTTTCAGAGGATCATAGAACATGAAGATGGAAAATACCTTACAGATCAGCTAAACTCTCTTCCTGCCAGGACAAAATTGTGCATTTGTAATATATTTTCTAAGTGTTTTTCTACATACAATAAATATAATTCATTTGAAGGTGACACTCTTAGAAATTTTGTGGATATGGGTGATGTTCTAGTTCAATTATTAAAAAGTCAACCAAAAGAAAATGTGCTAATGATAATTACATCTGCAAATGATATTGAGCTGGAAAGTCTTTTGGTTTTCCAAGCAGCAAAGTATACCAGTGTCTCAAAGAAAAACGTCTTTGGCTGTTGCAGTCACAGTGGTGTAATCAATAGACTCTCAGCTGCCATAGTAACAAATAGCAGTGTAAGCGATTGATGTTTAGAGCCAGCTATGGTAGTCACTGTTTACCAACTTTGTTATTTAAAAAAAAAAAAAAAAAAGTTGTAGACAGCAATTGTCTCTATTTCTTTTTAGGTGATACTTCCACATTAATTCCCAAGGTTAACTTCATCTTGAAACTTAAAGCGCATTTGCCTTTAGGTGACAAAAATGTAGGCCTTTGCATGTGAGAGAGCAGATGATGATTGTTGTGCTCTGGAAATGTCAGAAAGATCTGACTAGCTTTAGTAGACCACACATTAGATATGAGATGTGTGGCACTATAATGTGAAAAATAATGCTGGCTTTCATAAAATCTATTAGGAATGTGAGATGGTAAAATCTATGACTTTGATAGTCCATCTTTATCACTCTTGGTTCAAAATCTTCCTTTAAAAAAAAAAAAAAAAGCCCCCCCCCAATCTGTTTGCTGATTTTGATTGCTGCTGCTCATTAGATGAATAGGTGAGATTCCAGGAGATCCAATAATACTTGCTGCAAGATAGCTGCATACTCTAAAATTAGTAAAACGGTGTCACACTGCACTCTGAGAATCGCATCTTAGTGTAGCGATGTGATGGCAGAGATAGAGATAACAGCATGCTCTTACAATATGATGATAAGCAACACCTACGCCTATCACTTCTTGTGACATGCCTGTGCCACCAAGAGTATGTTTGGTTTCATTCTGGTAGGGAATAGCAGTAAGAACATTATTTTTAAGTGTTTTTTTAATATGAAAGTATATGGTGTTGGAAATGTTAAATTTAATGATTTACCTGGAAATTATAGTAGTGAAAAACAAAACACACAAAAAAAGTGCTCCTTATACAAAACTGTAGGTTTTGCTTTGTCATTATTGTCTCTCCTTGTAAAAGCAGATGGAGTTTCAGTGCTGAGCGTGTTTTCTCTGTGCAGTTTCTGCTGTAATGTTCTTTCCAGGTTCTCCAATGTCAAATTCAGTAACATTAAGTGGAGAAACCAAAACATTTCAAGATACTTTACATACAAAATGCTCAAGTCTTTCAAGGCAGTTGTGAAAGATGCGCCTTTTTTGAAAACATGACCGTAAGCAGAACTGTTCTTCACAGTATAAGCATTTTATAGTCTTATAACTTTAAATTACAATTTCAAGTACCATTTGTAAGAATCGGGGTAGACAATAAGATAAAATCAATGATTTTCTGAAGCCATTTCATGTATATTATATACTACTGATGATTGTTACTGGCTTAAAAGCAAAGTAACAATCTGTGATGGAGATGCCCTTTTAAAAGCATGGTAAGAGTATGCCACTTAAAAATAGAAACAGGCTTCTTGGAACAGATTACATCATCTTAAGAGGTATTGCTTGTAGAATATAGTTGCTCCCAGAGATTGATGCTTGCCCTTGAGAGGCGGTTCATCATCTGTTCAGTTATTTTTAAGGAAGAAGAGTCTGAGGTGAAACTCAACAAAATGGCTGTAAAATAGAATAAAATGAAGTGCTAGACTACAGATACAATATATTTTTTAACAACCTTGTTTCATGTAACCTAGCTGAAATCCAAAAAAGGTAGACAGTTTAATTGTTGTGCAGTTTCAGACTTCTGTTTATTTCAAGAAAAGGCAGGCAGACACATCCTAAAAATTTCTGTTCACATAATTAGCAGAACTTGTAATGTTTCAATAGAATACAACAAATACATTAAAAAAAAAAATCAGTGATTTAAATCAGTAGTAATGTTAAGTCCAACTTTAATGTAATAATTGTTATTAGCCCAAATATTAAAAAGGCACTCTCAAATATGATGTGACAAAAATTAAACTCCAAGAATTTTTCTCATGTCTAATAATCATAGAAATGTGTAAGCATTAAATGTAATATTGAAATTAAAAAAAAAAAAGAAAGGAACAACTGAACACTGTTTTCACTTAATTATTCTGCTGTGTTTTGGTCTTAAAATCACGAAGGAAAGATCATTGCCTAGACAATTTCTTTTGCTCACATGAAGACTCTAACCCTGCAAACTGGTCTGTGTGGGCAAAGCCTCTTACCCATGTGGATCATTATGTGAATTCAGAACCTAAATGAAGTGTAAAAATGTAAACAGAATAGGTTGTGAAAGGAGAAATGAGATTTGGAAAATTCCCTCAGCCTTAATAATCTGAAAAGGCTAGGAGGATAGCTAAAGAAATATTTTTTAAAAATAAATGAAATACAGATGTGACCGAACTGAGAGAATTCTGCAGGAGAGAAGAATAAACAGGAAGGGGAATACAGCTGTTGGGGGAAACATTGTTTACACAAGAGAACCGTGTTTTTCTGTGGTCACCACTGCCCAGGAATTCCTCTTATACTTTCCTAAAATGCCTAGGCACATACATAATGTAGTCCATCAGCTTTTACTTCATAAGGCCTTTGCTGTTCAGTTGTGTGCTACATAGGCTCTGAATGATTACAACGATGCCATGTTTGATTTTTCTCCTTCACTTAATGAAACCAAACTGAAGAGAGGATTAAAAAACCTCCAAAACCAAAAGGTACTGTTCTAACTAGAAAAATGGCTAATATGCCATTTCATCTCTGTTTTAGGGATATTCTACCTGAACCCTGATTAGATTTCAAATGTTGTTTCTTCTGTGATAGCACAATGTGAAGTCTGAAGAGCACTACAGAAAGATTTGGGGGGTTTTTTATAAGTACAATCTTTCTGAGTTTGTATCTGGACAAAATATAATTACATTGTTTTGAGGGAAATAAGGCATACTTATTGATGTATTAAATGCCAACCAGGAAACTTATTAATCATCATGTATTTATTTTTCTATTTAACAGCCTTTTCAGTTCAGGTAATATCATATTATTTAGTTGTGTTTATCACTGGCAAACTGGAGCAATAACAACACACGGGATTATGTACAACAGATACTGTGTTACAAATGAATCATGATTATTAGTGGGTGCCATTTCATATTCTGTGCTGAAAGAGGTTAAATAGAAAACAAAACCCAAAACCTCAACTGTAGGACTTCTACTCCTGCATTAGCACTGTAGGCAGAGTGGCTTTGCGCTCAGGACAGTCAGAGCATCTGGGCACTAAATATTAAAGGCAACTTGGTCATCATGGTGATCTTGTTACAGGTATCTTTCTTGGAGTGTTGGTGTCAAATCCAGCTAGGATTTGCAGCATACGTGTCAGTGGCGTTCCCTAGCACTTCATACGTCCGCCCATCCCACCAACCTTTACAATGGCCAAGAGGATCTTGCAGGCCAGCTTACTGTTTTATGGTGCTTTCACTGGGGAAATGTTACTGCACCTGAACTTGAGCTTTTCACATCTCTTTACCTAATTCCAGCTTATTCACTCCCCCCCATCTGCCCACTCAGAAAGGACCCAGAGTCAAGTAACAATCTTGCTCAGGCCCCGAAGAATTTCATTTGGATGAAAGAAATGAAAAATATAAATGACATTTTCTAACTATGAGGACATTCCACATAAAAGATTCAAGAAGACCCCCAAAATATCTTCAGTAAATGAGATAAACTGAACTGTGTAATTACTAGATGAATAAAATCATGGACATAGTAGAGAGATTAGTTTTATGCTATATTACAATTTTCTTTACATCACCCCTCTGGTCTTTCAGTGTTCAAAGGTAGTAATTACCTATCTTCATTTCCTGCGGGGGCTAACTGTCTAATTGCTCTCCACTTGCCAGCATCCCTCCCTGCACCATGTGTGCCAACCATCCTTTGCTCTCGGGTTGTCTAATATGATTAACACAATTGAGTTATGATAAACTCAGAGCAATTCTCAGCACTTTTAACTCTAAGTCCAGGTTGCTTCTGATTTAGAGCTGAACATGATCTTTCAGACCTGAAAGCTTATATCTTTGCTTTTGCCATTTATTTTGGTCAGCCCGCTTCTTGCTACAAATCTTTGCAACCATTTTTGGCAACTTGCAGCCTTTCATCATATTAACAAAATTTGACTCTTTGTTTTCAGGCTACATAAAGTTATTTGCATCTGTACAAGGAATTGTTGGATTTTATCAACTTCCTCGTAGCCATTTGAGGAGAGGAGACATTCGAAGTTATCAGGACCAAACTCTTCCCTAAAGAGGATATATGTTCATGCACAAAAATGTGCACCCGTTTGCAGTTTAGCATAGTATATGTCCAAGCATGCTGTTGTGGTAATTACAACTGCAGACTGACAGATGTGTGCTCACTACTAGAACTACATTTGGGGTTCGTAATGTAGAATTCCATCCCAAGACTCTGAAGTAATGCTACTTAGATGAATGTTGTCCTGGTTGCAATTTGAGTCTCCTGATCACAAGAATAGAAAAATAATTGGTAATTATTCTTTGTATGTCCTTGCTTCAAGGTCTGTATTAGTGTCAACATGGTGTTGTTTTTTTTTTTACTTTCAGCCTAGTGAAGCGCACATCCTGGGTTTGACTAATATGGAACCTTGTTAACAACAGAAAGTTGAGGCATTTATGTAGGCTTCTTAAAGTAGAAAAAAGCAGACCTTCTAGCAAGGCTAGAAGCAATTGATTGCCTTCCCTTCATTTAAATTGTCATTTCATGTTTGTTCCCTTTTTAAAATAATTTGCGTATTGATCCAAGCTGTAAAAATGAATAAAATTACTGTGAGAAACCTTTCCATCTTAATAGCTTGAGGATCACGTGATGTTCTGTGCTGGCTGATAATCAGAAAGTAGCCAAAAGGTGTAAGCTCTGAGGGGTAGAGCTGCTCTCATACACAGTTTATTCCTGTAAAGACCCAATGTGGATGAGTTAGGAAGAGGGGCTGCATGCGCTCTAGCTCTTGGTTTTCACATATCTGACTGCACGACAACTCCCTCCTTTGATACGGTTTGAAGTTAAACAGATTAACCATATGTAGTTTGTCTTCACGCTGGAGAAAAACAGAGGAGAAGCCTCATGCAGCCAGCAGTGGTGTCAGCTGGGATGTAGCTGCTGACTGCAGCCATCTGCTACCCCCCTGTACCTTCCTTTGGAGCAAGAGTTACAGCTCTTTGGGTCAAAGCTGCTGAGGTTGGGCCCTACCCTGCATACAGCGTGGATGTGTTCATTTGGAGCTGATTTCTTTCTGCACAGGCAGGAGATAGGAAAGTTGGTAGGTAACATGTAAGGAGCATGGGGCTATGTACTTGAAGAAGGTTTTTGGAAAGGAAAAGCCAGGAGTACACATAGCCCTTTTTCTGGGGAAGGTGTATGGCTATGCAGAGATGCTGCTTTTCTGAAAGGTGATGTCTAAATGGAGCTTAACTAGTGCAGAACTCTCTGTAAACACTCACTGCGTTTTGAGGATAGTATCGATCAGTTTAGCTTAAAAATGTATTTTCCCCAGCTTAAATTCAAGTAAACAACTCTTAATTTGAAATAAGTCTTGTGTAAACATGCTTAGCATCTGTTTAATTCAAAATAATTTTTAAGACAGTTTAGTTAAGCTGCAGAAAAGTAAAAATACCTTCTCCATTTCTAGGGCTGTGAGCTTGGAGGCTCTTGAATCTTTTAAGACAGAGCGACTCAGTAACTTCTTTTGCTTTGCCCTATTTTTATGTTGTGCTGTGATCTTAATTTCAATAATGACTTGGAGTATGGTTCTGAAAAATTGAAGACTTGCTGCTTTCAGCTTCTTAAATTTAACAAAACTTTCCTTTATTATTTTACAGTAAATAGTGGTTGGAGTTATGAGTGATCCACATCTTATATTTGAGAGTTGGTTGCATCCTGTATTTGACAGAAATTTTTTTAAAAGCTGACGTATTGTATTTTCTTTGTATATTCCTTTTTATGTTTTGTTGCAATGACCTCATTGCTGGTAGAGCAATTGGATTCATATTGTGGAACTGCGCTGTGCTGCTCTGTTTGTGAAAGCTGTTGTGAGGCTTAAAGCTAAAGATTTTGTTGTCTGGTTTTTGGCTGGTTGGACTTTCTGGATTGTGCTGAGAAATGTAGCTTTGATCAGGGCTGTGTCCAGCTGCTGGATAAGTGGAAAGGATTCTGCAGAGGCTGTGCTCTCACCAAATGACATGTTATATCT
This sequence comes from Mycteria americana, assembly GCF_035582795.1. Lineage (NCBI taxonomy): Eukaryota > Metazoa > Chordata > Aves > Ciconiiformes > Ciconiidae > Mycteria > Mycteria americana. The sequence continues at coordinate 29,463,007 of NC_134366.1, read as the reverse complement.
GCCTGCACTGGGCCATGGTAGAGGGGCAGAAATCAGGAAGGAGGAGGAAAATAGCTCCTTAATTCCTGGTAATTCCTTAGAAAAAAACTTCAGAGGTTTTCTGTTGCTGTTGGGCTGTACCTTTCAACCTGTTTTTTTTTCCTGTGAAGGGACTAAATTATTTTTTAATAATGGAGGAGGAAGTGTATTCCTATTGCTGCAGGGCAGCTGTTCAAAAAGTTGTTATTTAGCACAGAGAGCAATATTACTTACCACAGATACTTTTCATGTCTCAGAGAAATTTGATTTGGATCTTTGCCGCTGCAAAGACACGTTTGGATCCAGGCCTTTGCACTACCATAGTATTGATAGTAGGGAGGAAAATATGTCAAATTTAAGTCAAAAAAAAGTTAAACAGGCAAGGAAAAAACCACATTCTCTTGAGACATCTGCAATTAGAACACCTTGTTGATTGAATAGCAGGAAGACTTTCGGCATATGAATTTAGAATATCTTCAATTGATGGGCCTGTTCTGATTAAATATCTAACCCAGTAGTAGGGCTGCTCCAGCAATATTTATTTTTAGCAAACTACCTTCTTAAAAATAAAAAAGATGAAAAAAAAATTAGCTATATATAGTTTTTCCCAGAGGATTCATGTAGACAATAACACTGTTCAGTGCACCACTCCCCTCTTAAATATCATGAGTAAAAGTGTCACTCAGCAGACAACCCTCTAGGACTTGAACGAGGAGAGAGGAGTGTTGCCTGCATGCTTGGGCAATGGATGCTGGAAGGGTAAGTGAGGCCTGTCCAGGTAGATCCTGTAGGTTTTGGCAATCCATTTCCAAAATTCAAACCCCAGGTCTTAATATATATGTAGACTCCTGTACAAGGGGGTAAAAAAATTTATGAAGGTAAAGTACTGAGATCTGACTTTCTCTCTGCAGTGCAGTTATAATTGTAGAAATGTTGGAGCATCTCAAAATTGCCCCCACCCCTTCTCCAGATGAGTCTGTGTGAATGCAAAGCTTACATACTGTCATAGAGTTACAATATGTGAAGCATTTGTACGTGCTTTCTGTTATTTAGGCATGTTTGGGCATAGGCAGTGCTTGAATACACCCTGGCAATTGAAACTGAGCACTCTTACAGTTATAATATTATGTAACTCAACATGCCTTTGAATTTTAATAATGGAAAATCTGCTGTTACACAGGTGTTAAAGAGATTACTACCTTGTTGGAAAAGCTCATTTGAAGTATCTGTGCTGCCTTAGACCACAGAACAGAGAGTTGTCCCACCATGAGAAGGCACTGAGCCAGTCTGAATCCAGCATAGCAAACTCACAAACCCACCTTGACCTGCAAACAGGCCTCAGGGTTACCTTATTCTTAAGGATGGACACGTTAGTTCAAACAAAAATCCACTGTCTGTCCATCATCTGTCTTTGTTGGTGACCAATGCTAGCAACCAGGGAGTTGCATAGAGCAAATACACAGTGGCATTTTCTTGTAGTGCTGTGATCAGCGGAGGCATCATAAGACGTAGCGTTTGGTTTTTTCCTACAATATTGTCCAGTTGCCTTTTGAACCCATGTAAATTCTCGCCATCACAACAGATCACTGTGATCAGAGAGCTGCCGTACTGACACAGATGCTGTGTAAAGATCCACTGTCCTTGTGTTGAGTTCAAACAGCTAGTTTGGTATAATGCCCTCTGGTTCCTGTGTTGACCGAAGTCTGGTCTTTTACAACTTTTGTATGTGTGGTATGATGGAGTTCCATCATACTCCTCCTCAGTCATCTCTTTTTTTTCTGGCCTGGAAAATCCTAATCTATCATTCTTTTTACAGAAACTAATTTACATCTTTGATCAGACATTTTGTTCTTGCCTGCTTTTTTTTTCCCCATTGCTAAGCCTGAACTAATCTGCTCTTGCAGATCCAACTTGGCTTTGGGTGGAAGAAAAATATAGAGTGAAAAAAAAATCTTCATGTCACTGTATAATATTTATGGAATCACATGCGTAATGTGTGAGGAGGTTCTCGTTTTTCCCCATCCCTAAAGAGACACAAGAGAGTTGGAAAAGGTACATTATAAAACAGCAGGAATAAACACAGGGCTGAGAAGGAGTTGAGGCAGTAGGAAAAAAGAGAGAAAGGCGTAAGATAAATGTCTATGTGTTTCCATAAAGGAGACAGGGAAAACTACTTGGTAGGATTCAATTTCTGTGATAGCCATCACTGAATATATCAGAAGATGGTACAACCAACCTTTGTTTTTTGGAGGGGGGGAAAAAGGAAGAATATTCAAGCCAGCCATAACCTTACATCCTCACAAGGGTCAGAGAATTGCTCACATCTGCTGACTGTCAGTGGTTATGAAGTAAGCAGTTTTGACCATGGCTTACTCATTACTGCCAGGCTGGAGTTACGTGGTGTGTGAGCCAACAGGCTCAAGGCAGTAAAATTTTTACAGGCTGAGTACTGAAAAACTTAAGAGGGAAATGTGGCATAAATGTGACACAAAGAGCAAATTTCATGTTCTACTGAATAAAATCTACAGAGAAGTCATGGTGCATGTCCACAACCTGGCTGTTTGATAAATATGATATTTGTATAATATCATATTTATGAACATTTTAGAAAAAATCCTCTCTTGGGATTTAAAAATAGCAGTAGTTAACTCAGTGTACCTAACAACATCTTTTCTTACCTTATATTTTTATATTGCTATTAAAGAAAAAAAAATGCTCATTAAGCACTTTGCTCTTCAACATAACATTCTCCTTGCCCCAGGACCATAGACATGGATTTCAAACCAGGAAGAAAAAGGCAGGCATCCAGCCCAAAGTACTGAGAGGATGAGGACAGGGCTAGAAATTAGGACAAAGTTACATAGGCAGGAGAAAAGAAAAGCATGAGGCTCTGTGGTCAAAGAAGAGAACAGAGAATGGAAGTAGCAGTTTGGGATATATTTGTATCCCGAGCACAGTGGCCACATCTCCAGTGACTGGAGATACAAACATCATGACTGTGTATGTTTGGAGTTCTAGATTAAGGAACTCTTTTGTATATTTAATCACAATTTCGTCTCTTTTGTATATTTAATTATTTTCTCCTCCCAGGCAGCAAATTGCTAATTGTCACTCTACAAGTACATTTGCAAGGTTTCTGCAAGTTTTTGTGAAGATCTTCTGTAAAGATGTAGCTTAGCTGTCAGCCAGTGGCAGGAGTCTCTTGATACAGTTTGAGTGAGCACAGGTTGCAGTCCACATCTCTGGCTTGAAAAACTAGAAAGGGAGAGTATCAAAAAGTGTAAGATGTAACTTGAGGACTACGAGAAACTACTTAAGACGAGGTGTTTCCAAGTCAATCTGTCTCATTTAACAAAGAAAAGATGAAGAGTTGGCTTGACCGTGGTAGGTAAGTTGCTGAGGCTCCTCAATCTACTCATCAGGAGTTTATCAAGAATCATGGCCTGGAAGCTTATGCTGTATGAATTCAAATGGTAAATAAGGCATGTATTTAAATACTTACAGTTATTATTAGCAATAAAGGAAATTGGGGTTTTTTTCCTGGACATCACTTAGGTTAGGACTTATAAACCTAACTTCAGACATCTGCTGTATAGATGTCTGCACTTAAACTAATCAACAAGAGCTCCCCTTATAGTCCAGTGGAGAGAAATGGGCTCTTGTAGGGCAACATGAACCAAACTCTAGTCACAGTTGTTTGTGTTGGCCAGATCTCCATCCACTAAAACAGATCACAGGGTAGCAATGTAGATGTCAACATCTGAGCTAGGCACACCTAGCGTGTCCTTCTGGTAGACCTGCCTTAGGGTAAGTGCAGGAGTAATATTTTGTGATGTTAATCTACTGATTTGTTCTGGCCTTAAACTCTCTAGCCAAATACATGGCAACTGTATAGGAATGCTTTTCTAGAAAACCTGCAGAGCTTCCCAAAGCTGGATCAGGTATGAATGACCAAGGGGATAGGAATCCTGCTCTGCACAGGGACAAATTCTGGCAAAAACTGAGCCAAAATAGTGACTACAATTTTGAAGATTACAATGGGAGTTATAATGGCTCTCCTCAAAGAACTGCTGAAATGGGCCATATCCTATTAGGATGTGTTGAAAATCACAGAATCAGAGAAAATATGGCATCCTTTTTGGTGCTTCCTGGAGTTTAAAATTTTGTTACCCACAGATACCTGAATGTTTCTAATGAAGTGTTTTTAACATACTGAAAAAAGTAAATTACATATAAATTTGTTTTATTTAAAATAATATAAAAAATTGTGGTATTTTTAAAAAGTAGTAGTTTAACTAAAACTAATGACATCCAATGTGTTTTTGAAACTGTGAAAACTTAATCCAACACAAATACACTAAGCTTTCCCTATTACATGATTGCATTGTTTTCTAGGTGGATAAGGTTTTAAAAGTTGTAATTGCTAATAGATTTAAAGTACAGAACATTATCATCCAACCTTGAAAAATTTTCAGGTTGTTCTGTTCTGGAAGATGATCCTCTAATGATAGATAAATATGTGTGTGTGTGTGTATATGAATGTATATATACTTTAGGGTCTAAGTAATGCAACTTTGCAAAATTCCTTCAATATAACTTCTTAAAAAGCTCCTAAATTTTTTCTTTTCAAATTATAATTTATTCAGTGCCTCAGGGCAGCAGGGCACGTTAGAGGAAGAAGTAAGAGTTATCAGAGTATGATCACTTTCCTGATGAAAAAATAATTAACTCCCCAGTTGTTCTATAACATAATAGAACATCACAGGCACAGATGGGAATACAACACAAAAACTGTTCTTTCATTTCTATTAATTTCATGGACCTCAGAAATTCTGTTGTATTATCAGTTGCATGCTACACACTAATTTAGAGCTGTGCGTTGTAACAAAGCTATCATGTGTTGGTGTAAAGTATCCATGTGAAATTTAGTTCTGTCATATAAGCCTTTCCTTGCCTGGTACACAAATATTCTCCTGTCTATAGCATCTTTATTAGCCCTTCCTGAGGGGGACAGAACAAAAACGGATAGAGGAGTTTAAAATTCTACGGCCTTACCCACGAGCAATCGCAAAAAAAGCCTCCCACAAAACTTGGAATTTTATGTAGAAGAGTTCAATTTTATCTTCACATCAGTCAGGATATGTTTATATTTTTATTACAAATCAGTATAAGCAGGAAAAAAACCTCCAAGCCCGTCAAGCTCTCCAAATTCTCAGATCAGGAGCACAGCTGAAGGCTAAAGTTTGCTCGAATGTGTTATATCCAGACACCCAGTGGCAGCTCTAATGCTTTTTAGCTGGTAGGTGTTGCAATAGAAAAGTTTGTAGTAGACCTGCATGTGTGTGCACATGTGTGTAGCGCAATGGAGGTTTAAGAGAACTGTACCACACAAATGATGGAATGGTACAGGCTATTCATGGTCACGTTTACAAGACAGGGATCTTTAGTTGTTTTATTTTGCAATAGAGAACAAGTGGCTGCTATAACGTTATAATGTTCTGGTGGGGTAGACTCCGCTGTCCCGGGGGCAAGAGTCACTCACCCTTGTAGATACCGAGTAAGGGCTTGTTTTCCCAGTGCAATCCTAATTTAAGACTCCTGTCCTTCAAACACTTGGGCTTATGCTTAAGGATTCCATAACTCTGGCGTAAACCTGTAATTTATTCAGTGCTTTTTGGTATTGAGGACAATGGGACCCAGTCTCATTGAAACCTTCAGGAACTGCTGTAATACAAATGTTAAATAATAATGAGCAATACTGTTGAAATCAAAGGGAATAGTCACATATTCAAATGAAAATGTGAATTATTATCAGAGGCTGTTGTTCTTGTGTGTGAATTAAAACATTACAGCTGTTATTTTGTCTCCCATTCTGATTGCAGAGGTAGATGAAAAATCCTGCTTTTGACTAAACTCATTTTTCGAGAAGGAAAACTAAGTGTAAGAATGATTCTATCATGCGAATTCAAATAGGGTAGGATTGTGATAATAGCTAAAACGTAGCAGGTTTGAATGACAAAGTTTGCATGAAAGCTGCTGGGTTTGGGGGAATAACATTTCAGTTATAATGTGACTTTTTCCTAGTTCTTTTCTTTAGACCACTTCATCATATTGTAAGGAGAGCAAAATATATGTTAAAATCATGGAGATTTGATTGTTCTGACTAGAAACAAAAATTTTGTGATTAAAGGAAAAAACTTTTTACCAGCGCACAACAACTTCGTGGTCGTTCTGTTTGTAGACAATTGGTGTTTCAGATCGAGTTGTTTGGCAAACATGATTGTTCTTGGTCCCAGTAAATACAGTGAAATGCTGCTACTGCTACACTAATCCATATTAAGCTGCATTTCTCTATATTCTGTTATGGAGTGGTATAGTTTTGTTTCTTCCTTCTTTCTTTTTTTCTTCTTTTTCTTCTTCTTCTTTTTCTTCTTCTTCTTCTTTCTTTGCTGTACTTCAGCATTCTTCCTCTATTGCTTACATTCAGTTCCAGGACTGTCACGAACATGCTGCAGCCTCCAATGAGAAATCTGAACAGGTGAATTAGATGCTTCAATTAAATCTAAAATCTCTAGGTAATTATGGCAGGTAATTTGCTAGTAGTTATTTGCAATTATTTGAGTAGGTATTGATTTCATTGGATTATGTTGGATATCACTGTGTTTCAGTTGAATATTTAGTTTGTTTCTCTCCATGAATGTTTCAGCCAATAGAAAAATGATCTTTGGTTGCTGAAAAGTCTTTGTTCTGTGTTGTATCTTGATAGACTTGCCTTGATCAAGTCTGTATATAATGAGAGTTTTCTACTGCTTTAGGTTACCAGAAAGTTGTGCCAGGTTCCTTTCCAGAATCTTTATCTCTTACAATACAACTAGTCTAATACACGTTTAACTCAGCTTTCACTTATCTACTGTCTTCCCACGTGAATTTGCTGATAGATTTAAACTACCTTGACACAGGACGTGTATATTTTCGACAGCCATTTCAATGTTTTATTTGCTTGTATTGCTGTAGTGACTGGGAATCTTGAGTCATAGGTAGCAGCCCCACTCTGCTAGTCTTGCATAGGAAAAGAAGAAAAAGGCAGTCTGTACAGCAGGTATACCTGCAGTTTTTCCTCTCCTCACACAGACATAACTTCTCTTTCAAAGCTGACATATCGGTTGTTCTTCTGTGGCAGAAAGGCAGACAGTACTTCTGTTGCTTTCCAGAGTGAGACAGGTAGACATACAGTGGTAATTAAGTCCTTCATATGAATTGCAACATGACTGCAAATTTGCTTAATCAGGCTTAATAGGATGAGGAGCATGGGGATGCATGCACAAGCACAGACGATCATAATTAAGTCCAAAATGGCAAATTTAAGAAATGTATCATTGGAACTCGTTATGCACTTTAGCTTATCTAAATTCATATCTCAAGAATAGTTTCATTTCTTGAACAAATCTGATGTCCATCTGCTCAGCTTCAGACTTAAGACATATTATTTGGATCTATTATACTGTCCTTTTTATCTAGGCATTTCTTGCTTTATAAATTTCATCTCCTAAAATTAATTTTTATCAGTGTTTCTCATCAGATCACAAATGAAGATTTTAATAAGCAGGGCTGAAGCAGACAAACAGAACTAAGCTACCTCTTCTTTAACCATTGTTCTTACGTGTTATTCCTACAAGTTGATGGAGCAGAGATTAATGTATGCAATAAATACTATTCCAACCCAAGGGAACAGTTGAGTCAAAGTATAGTCTGCAAAATGTAGAACATACCAAAGCACACTGAAATCAGGTTTAGTATTGTGCAAGACGTTGGAAGTCCTTACATTGCACATGGAAAAGTTTAGTTACAGGCATTATTTTGTATGAAACATTACCTTTTCTGTTCTCTGACTACCCAGCATCAATCTTGAATTAAAAGAAAAAAAGGAAAGAAAAAAAAAATCAGTAAGTGCTTATATATGCTCGTGTAAAAGTGTAATGGGTGCTCCTTGTCTTAACACCACTCAATCTATGAAATTATTACAGTTTTGTGGGAACTGAGAATCTAGTTCCTTATGCTTTCTGTGCTATATGCAGAAATGCTGTAAGATACACTAGACGCCAAATACTTTGTCCTCAAACTACAGCCTACTTCAGTTTGCATTTAATTTTCATGTAGTCTTTACGATGATCAGGTATGCCAGAAGGTGCTATGCTTATTTAATGCAGAGATTTGTGCTGATTCCATCTGCTGGTAGAGTTTACCCAGAGCCCCCAACAGGAAGATTTGCTATATTCCAGGCATTTTTCCCTCTTGATTTACTTACCCCCCCTCCTTCCAGCCTATACACACGCTGTACATGCTTTTCAGATCGAGTAAGTGAGAGGTTGGGTGACAAATTAGACTGGAAGCATCTGTTTCTGCTTCTATGTTGGAAATGCTGAGACAAAAATACACTGTATGTAAAGTGAGTTAGTGCATTTATCCGACATAAGTTCATATTGGAGATGAGGCTTCACTAGCTGAATTGTCCCTGAAATTGGGCTACTACTAAAAATAAATTTTGCATTTTATGGTAGACTAAAAGAAACTAATAACACAGATGTACTGTAGAGGACATAAAGATTCCTTGAAAATACATGACAAATCTGTATTTTAGTAACTGAACATACTGAATAGGGTTTTTTAACTGGGTCTGCACTTTTTTTTTTTATGTTGGCACTCTTGAAGATTGGGACTATTCTGTTTGAATATAGGTTTAGGAACCTGTGTTAGCAAATATTTGCCCTTACAATCAAGCATACCAGAATCTGACTTTCAAGCCCCCAGGATTTAGGATTTTAACATTTATTTGTTTATTTACTTATTTATTTTAGTATTTTAAAATTATTTTTGCTTTATCTGGTATCTTATAGTTTATCAAGCTATTGATTTAATAAGATACTGCTTTCCAAATCTATGTTTCCTTAGGTGTTCTCTTTAAAGAATTCGGTTCCATAAATATTGTACTTAGATGTTTGCATTGGGAAATTAAAAGGTTGCTCCAGGTTGCTGCTTAGAAAAAGATGAAGAATAATAATCTTTTTTTATTACAGTAGTACCATAAGATTTTCTTGTACAGCATAAACCTCACAGCTAGCACCTACAGTTTCAGGTCCTTAGGAGCTATTTCATCATAAAATGTCCAAGTTACATTTGGATCGGTGCAGTTCTCTTACAGTCAGTAAAATCCTGAAACTTTTCAGACCACGATTTTGAAGAAATTTTGTATGTTCAGCTTTAATAAAGTTATGTATAAATAACTTTATAACTGTAAAGTATGAATAAAAATTTGCAGGACTGAGACCACAATGAGGTCCTGTTTTTCATGTTTTAGAGAGTAATTGCAGAGAAAGAAGATTAGTATGTATTACATCAGCTTTCCCTTGAGTAGAAAACCAAAGGTTCATTCTGATAACTTGTGTGGTATTAAGTAGATTATGCTTTGTAAGCACTAAGGTTTTATACCTAATTCCTGAAGCCACAAGTAATCTTAAAAGATGTCTAATAATAATTTGAATTGAAAATGTATTTATTGGCACACATAGAAGGCAAAAGGTCATGCTGATGTAGCATGCAGTGTTCTTTCTCGGCCGTTCTGCACTGCTGCTGCAAAATGGAGAGTACTCCTGCTCAATAAACTTTCAGTGTATCAAAAAACCTAGAAGCATCCTAATTTAATAGTTCTCATAGTATCTCCTCTTCCCCAGTTGGCAAGAGAAATGTGTGGCATTTGGTAACACAGCATTAAGTATATTGAAGCATCCGTATGAGCACATCAAACATACAGGTTTGTATTCCACATTGTGTTGTGGATGACCTCTTTCTCTTCATGAATGCTCTAGCTTTTAAAAGAGATGCTAATTACATGTTCAGTTAAGATAAATGCTGACATTGTTTCTTGCTAAATATTCCTGAAGACTGTATGCAGGAGGACTACAACTCAAACTTTACAGGTTTTTTTGTCTTCTAGATTTTTTTTTCTTCTTTTAAGGAGTTGGAGACATGAGGTAGACCCAAAGCCCAGTCTGTTGTATAAAGTCCTTGTGCAAACTTGCAGTTGTAGAAATTTATGATTACATTTAGTAGTACCTTTTTTTTTACCTTGTGGCCCACCATCTCTGACAGAGTATTTATATTCCCCAGAACTAACATTCTTTCTTTGCTCACTTGGACTATCAGTCTACAAAGCCACAGCTGCTCTTACTGTGTTTTCACCAATGCTATGAGATACTGAATAGGAAGGGGATTCTGGTCTCAGCTGCACCATTGTAAAATATAGTTTTATATTTGACACATTTCCACTGACATCAGTTGAATTTCTCTGGATTTTCATGGCTGTAACTGAGATCAGAATTTAGTCTCAAATCTCACTAGATTTTTCAAAGCCCTACAACATGTCTTACTTAAATACCTTCCTGTTGTAGCAATTCTTGCTGGCAATAGATATAGGTAATCTCATGTTTGGATTTCAGTTAGAATTTCCTTTTTGCACAGGCCCATAATTTTCTTCACAATTCTCCTTTTTAGACCAAAGTTGTAAATCCATGCTCTCAGTCACTCGGAGCTAAAGCAAATAAAGGATTTGAGGACCTAATGCAGGACAAAGGTGTGCTGTCCAGCACTGGATAAAGACTCTTTGCTGCTTCTGCGACTGCTCCTGTCCTCCTCTGTTGCTGCCAAATTATAAGCTCTTTACCCACCTGCTGCTTTGACTAGAGAGTTGTGGGTGGGATGGGAGTTCCGGCATGGATAGCATGGTGCCTCACTCAGGCTTCAGCCAGGCACAGATCCTCAAGCTAAAAGAAGTAGTGTAAAGTCCCTTGAGGATCCCAAACTAAGAGGCAGCCTCAGCTTATGCGAGTGTAGTTCCAACTGTGTAATGCTTTTCACAAAATACTGTACTTCGTAGGGGGATATCTTGGCAGTAGCTGCTCCTTGGTTTTTTATATCATAGCTTAGCATTTGTCATACTTGCCTAAGGAGTGGAAGCCATGGGAGCAATTTCCTCCTTCCTGAGGGAATTCAAATCTGTCTCCACCTCATCAAATCATCTCCTTGGTATCAAAGAACTCTTCCAGATCTGGACAGCCCTCTTTGTTGTTTTGGCATACTGAAGAGCTTCAAACCAAAGCAAGTCATCAATAAGATGCTGTAGTCTTGGGGTTAGAGCACTGGAACAGGTCAGAAGTTTGAGATGTAGTTGTTATTACCAGAACTCAAGATTTGTTCATTGATTGCTTGGTGTAATATGTGGAGTTATCCTGGAAGATTTGCCTTTCTAGATGAATGCAGTAACCACAAAGCTATTTTATAAAGGTAGAGTATCACTGCTGTTTCTTTATTTAAAAAAAAAAAAAAAAGTCTAGGCATCTTCTCTTTCTACAATTAAAATCTCACCTGTGAGAATCTGCATTTATCAGAAATTTTGAATTATGGTAGTTTCTTCATTACGAACATTTCAGGCCTATGATATGTGCAACCCTATTATATTACTTATGCGGAGCCGATCTGATCAGTGAAAAAAAGTTGCCACGTATCCAGCAACCCAAGAGTCCCACAATTTGTGTGAGTAGGTCATCTGATGAATTTGTGATGCAGATCTTTTGCTGTTTTTCTGCCTGGTTGGAAGTCTCATATAGTCTAAGTTAGTTTGGGAAAATAAGATTAGAAATGTAACTGTAACATTTTGGATTGCGTTATGAGGTATGTATCTGTTCGCTGGGTAAAAAACTGGCTGGACGGCTAAGCCCAGAGAGTTGTGGTGAATGGAGTTAAATCCAGTTGGCGGCCGGTCACAAGCGGTGTTCCCAGGGCTCAGTTTTGGGGCCAGTCTTGTTTAATATCTTTATCGATGATCTGGATGAGGGGATTGAGTGCACCCTCAGTAAGTTTGCAGATGACACCAAATTGTGCGGGAGTGTCGATCTGCTTGAGGGTAGGAAGGCTCTGCAGAGGGACCTGGACAGGCTGGATTGATGGGCCGAGGTCAATTGTATGAGGTTTAACAAAGCCAAGTGTCGGGTCCTGCACTTGGGTCACAACAACCCCATGCAACGCTACAGGCTTGGGGAAGAGTGGCTGGAAAGCTGCCCAGCAGAAAAGGACCTGGGGGTGTTGGTTGACAGCCGCCAGCAGTGTGCCCAGGTGGCCAAGAAAGCCAATGGCATCCTGGCTTGTATCAAAAAGAGTGTGGCCAGCAGGAGTAGGGAAGTGATCGTGCCCCTGTACTCGGCACTGGTGAGGCTGCACATCGAATACTGTGTTCAGTTTTGGGCCCCTCACTACAAGAGAGACATTGAGGTGCTGGAGCGAGTCCAAAGAAGGGCAAGGAAGCTGGTGAAGGGTCTGGAGCAGAAGTCTTATGAGGAGCGGCTGAGGGAACTGGGGTTGTTTAGCCTGGAGAAAAGGAGGCTGAGGGGAGACCTTATTGCTCTCTACAACCACCTGAAAGGAGGTTGTAGTGAGGTGGGCGTTGGTCTCTTCTCCCAGGTAACAAGTGATAGGATGAGAGGAAATGGCCTCAAGTTGTGTCAGGAGAGGTTTAGATTGTATATTAGGAAATTTTACTTCACTGAAAGGGTTGTCAAGCATTGGAACAGGCTGCCCAGGGAAGTGGTTGAGTCACCGTCCCTGGAGGAGTTCAAAAAACGTGTATGTGGCACTTCAGGACATAGTTTAGTAGGCATGGAGGTGTTGGGTTGATGGTTGGACTAGATGATCCTAGAGGTCTTTTCCAGCCTTAATGATTCTATGATTCTATGATTACTGCACAAGGAGCACAGGCACTTGCTGCAAGGTTTTGGATTCACTTCTGAAGATCAGGAGCGTACAAGTTTGTCAGATCTTGTTTGATTGAGTCTGCATATTCTGAACAAAATCAGTTTATGCTCTAAGTTAGGCAAGTAAAGGAAAGGAAATGTATTTAATTTGCATTCAGTGGGTTTTTTTCCACTGCGAAGGTTTTTTTGGGTAAACATTTTATTGTAACTGTGAAAGAGTTATTGGACAATCATAATGTTTTGCGGTTTGATTGTTTCCCATTGCCTTGGAAGAAAACTAAATTTTGTATATAAATTTTGTTATAAACAAATCTGTTTTGTTAATATAGTGTTACGGTGTGTACAAAGCTGTCATAAAAATGGGAGATCCTGGGTACACAATGCCTACGTCAACTTTCTACCCTGATACCTGATCATGAGAATACCAGTATTGTTGTCAAACATGTGCAGCTTGTGTAACAGACAGTGTCTTGTATGTACTTAACAGGTGGTAGAAGAATAATTTGAAAAACTAAAACCCTTTGAAACTGAAATTGTTTGCTCCTAAGAAAAGAAGGCCTTGATATTTTTCTTATAGCAATAAACAGGAAAAGCGCTCCGTTTTAGAAGGAAAACTTTAAAGAGCAAAATTTTTATAGCAGTTCAAAGTTATTGAAGTGCTATATTGTCAACAAGAGTTGCAGATTGACTTCAAAGTTTGTCAGTATAATTTGTCTCCTACTATAGGTACATGGAGACATCTTTGCCTGTGCACCTGTATATTATGTAGTAAACTTTTAGTTCCAGATTTGTTGGTCAGGCTTTGAATTGGTATTTCTGTAAAGAGATACCAAAATGAGTACGTTTTCCAATTACTATCTTCTCAGTATATATTTAATACTAATATCCATCTTATAAACAGGGGTTAGAAACCAAAATTTTTTCACTGAATATATTAGAACAATAGTAACATAGAAGATGGTAAGAGCCGTATTTTAGCCCATATCAGCCAGCCATATCTTAATTTGAGTGGAATTGGTGCTATAAAGTTCTATATACATTTTAATTGAGTCTGTTCAGTTGTCTGATTTCCTTAAAAGTTGTATTAGTTTGCTCTTTCATGAAGCTGGGGTAGAAGAACAGAGGAAAAAAATCACTACATAAACAATTGTCCCTTTGTTTGAAGGTTCAAGCTCAAGTGCGACATGCAAAACTCAACTTTGACAAACTGAAGACTGATGTCTGTCAAAAAGTGGATCTTTTGGGAGCGAGCAGATGCAACCTCCTTTCTCATGTGTTAACAACATATCAGGTATCCAAAGAAAATGTTGACCTCCAAAGGAAAGATTTCCTGTTAATATATGTTTTTTTAAGAGGTTACCATGGCAATATTCAATTGTAAGAATATATAACTAGAATTGGAAGGGAGATGTGAAATTTGCACTGAAAGCAGATTGGTGTTAAAGCTAACATTGCATTGAAGTTTTATCCTGCCTTACAGACAACCCTTCTTCATTTTTGGGAAAAAACTTCGCACACGATGGCAGCCATCCATGAAAGTTTCAAAGGTTATCAGCCATATGAATTCACTATGTTAAAGGTAAGGAATATATAGGTATGTTTGTTTGCCCAGTGATAACAAATAAAAGACCATACAAGGATGTAGAAAGCACAGATTCATATTTTGTCCTTATATTGTCTGACAATTTTACCCTGTCCTGTCTTTTCATTTAAATACAGGTTTTCTGTTAAATACACTTCTGGCTAGTAGGATCAAGCACTGTATGTAGAGTGCAGTGAGTAAGGGACCTATTTCAAAGAAAGACATTATTCAGGGCTACACTTCAGTATGTGTTTAAGTGCTAACTGGGATTGTGTTTAATTGTTCCTAAAGAATCACAAAATCCAGCAGAATTAGGGATTTACGCCCTCCAAAATCCTGCAAGTGAATTAATACTACTTTTCCTTTGCATCTGTTTTTAAAAACTCACATTCTTTAAGGCCACCTTATTGGACTGAATATGATGAACATGGATGCTCAGGGTTCCCACACCTGTTTTGAAGTACTCAGACGTACTACCCCTTCACTCCTGTGGGAAATGCTGTGGGTCATTTGCCTGACTAGTGGCATTTGCTGATCCTTTGTAATCTTTGAATATGGAATATGTGCAGTATCTGACTGAAGTCTGAGTTCAGAGTTTCACTAGGTATCTAAAAATAAGCACTCAGTACTGTGTATTTTCCTGGTCATGCCTTCCCCTGCATAGGAAGTTGCTTTGTCCATTGCAATTTGAGGGTCAGTAGAGGAATGGGAAACAGTGAAAAAATTCATTAACTATCCAGTTATCCTCATAGATGTTTTGTCCTGTAGTTGTTTTCTACAATGTAATAACTATGTGATTGGCTGATCCTGTTTGCATGGGAGAAAAATAACATTTGTCTGAAGGAGGTCTGACGGAAGTGTTACCAGCGGGAGGAAAGTGAGGAATGAACGGCTTGTGGCAAAGCTGCTGATTTCTTGGAGAGACAACCCAGTTTGAAAACAATTGCAAGTCATAGCCTCAATCCATGAAATGCTTGTGCATATGACATGTAGAAGTGGAAGTTGGGCTGCACTGTGCTATGTAGCCTGTGGCTACGCCAGAGCTCCTGGAAAAGAAGCACCTGAAGGTATAAGGTTTAATTCACCCCAGACTACCAAACTTGTCTGTACATGACTATGCTATATTTAAAGTTGTTTTCTAGAATGTGGGTTGGGAGGGAGCAGTTTCTGAACTTTGAAGTGCATAAAGAGCTTGTGGAGACTGTTACTCCTGCAGCTTGAAACATCACAACAGACCAAACAAACAAATTTCAAGCTCAATCTCTCCTGACCAGAGGACAAAAATAAAAGGAGGCTCATAAACGGTTTCATCTTACCCAGCCTCTGAAGAATCCCGTCTTGCAGAAGTCCTCATTTGCTATGAAGTTAACATAACTCTAAGCTTCTTCCTTGCATGGTCCACGTCATGGAAGAGGGGTTTTAGCCAGAGCTTATGTCCAGGTTTCAGCAGGAGACAGTTGGGCATAGTTATCTTGACATTGCTAGCAATTGCCTACAGACTCACCAGTTAAACTCCAAACCAGAAAAGAAAGTCCCCTTTATTTCCTCACCGTTGCCTGCTCAGGAGCCTTGGTACTACGCTGGTGGGGTGTTCTCCTCATAACTTCCCGGTGTTAGAAGCTTTCTGAGGAATTTTTTCTCTTTGCTTTAATACAGACCAATGTCAGTCTAATTTCTGTAGGTAGCCTATATTGTTGCTGCGTTTTTATTTTTCATTCTCTTTTATATCTAAAAATGTGATTATTTGAACAAGACATATGATGTTTCAAAATGTATAGTCGCATTCGGATACCTTGGAGAGAAACTTGTACAGAAAATGCACCTGTTCTGGAATGTGAAGTACCCTTCTGATGGAAGATGAGAGAGATTTGGGGATGCTTATCTTTTGAACTTCCTCCTTTCAGTATAATCTAAACTTGAAATTAGGTTGGGAATCTATGGTGAAGAAATACAATCTATATTGAGTCCACGCACATGTAACAAGCGCTCCCTTGAAGCAAAAAGTAACTGTAAAAATGGTTGTGAATATTGTAGTGTGTTTAGGATGCAGCCAAACTTTGTTATGAGAATCTTAACCATTTTTATCGCCAGCCTGCTGCGCTGAAAAGGTGCAATTTCCTGTTTTTGCAGTGATATGTATGCTGTGAAATGATGCTGATCAGGAGGTAGTTTTATACTACAGAATTTCATGGAAGTCCGTGCTTTCAGAAAACAGCTGCTTGGGAATAAGACTATGTTACTGCCTTTTAGTATCAGGTCTTTATTTCTTTCGGTCTCTAGAGGATGGGATTATTTTCTATACCAAAGTTAAGTCTCCTCCATGATCTCTTTTCCCCCAATTAGTAGTTTCTGTTTGTTTATATTAAACAATTTTTAAAGAGATTAAATCAAAATCTGGTGGTTGCATCAGGTGAGATTCTGTTAACTAAGAGAATAGGTGCCTGCTGCTACTTCAGGTGCCTTCCTAGGGTAAGTCACCTCACCCCTACTTGTCATTTCTGAAGGGTGTGGGACTCCCATGAGTCCCGTGTCTCCTCTGCTAGACCTGGGTGTGGAATAACAATAGATGTTTATGGTTAGGGAACTGATCCCTATCAGTCAGATCGTATGTTCATGCCAGAGTAACTATATATCAAGAAGGAGCTGCAAGCTAATTCTACATTGAGATTACATGGTATTATTTTTTTAGGAAGTATAATAAATGGCTGTAGCTGACCTAGGGTAAGTGTAGTTTCTGATGGAGAAACTTCTGGTCTAAAAGTGTACCCAGTGAAGATGCCGTGTCTGCTGTTGACTTTATGCATTTAAAATATACAATCAAAATATATAATTGTTTAAAACATACTGAAAATATTTCAATGTGCCCATTTCAATGTTTAATTAGGAGTTACCCCTTTTAGAATATTTTTTCCTGTCTTATATCTTAAAAGGGATCTTTTCTAAAAGAAAATTTTGAATTTGGTGATTGCAAGTCATTTTTGTCTTACAATTCCAGTTCTGATACTAGCAGCTTAATTTTACTCATACAAGTGGTCCTTCTGAATTAAACTAAGCATACATGTATGTCGGATTAGTGTTTTACTTTAAAACAAGAATTTAAAGAAATTGTTCATATTTGACCTAGGCATAGATTGTCTTACTGAAAAATTAGAAGGTGCTATGTACTGGAAAATTACTATTTGTATTTTGTAGTATGAATATATTCATGTACCAGGTTTACCTCAGGAAAGAGACTCTTAAACGCCTCTCGGGATTGTTTCTGGAAAGAAAACATTGTCTTTAGAGATGTTTGCCAAAGTCCCTTAATGAAAAGCAGCCCATTTGTTTTCTTTGCTTCAGGGTATATGCTGAGAGTAGTATAATTGTGCTATTGCAGCTGTATTTCCTAACTGCAAGTTTTATGCTTGATGAAAGATGATTATTAATGTGCTAACAACTCTATGTATCGTGATGTAAAAGTATCTGTTACTGTATCCATTGCAGTAATATTAAAGATGATGGGCTGCTGTTTTGTTAAAGCCTTTAAGGTTTCATTGTCTTGAAATTACCGTATATCAAATGAATTCAAATGTATTTCAGGGGCTACTTTTCATGAATGATACCTCTTTCTAATTTCTGTCACTGTTTATTTGCTTTAGTTACTTAATGAATATTTAGTTGTATGTTTTACATTTTGATGCTATAATACCAACTTCCTGAAGAGTTTGTATGAGCCTAGAAATAATAGCAGCCCTGGTA
This sequence comes from Mycteria americana, assembly GCF_035582795.1. Lineage (NCBI taxonomy): Eukaryota > Metazoa > Chordata > Aves > Ciconiiformes > Ciconiidae > Mycteria > Mycteria americana. Next base: position 29,444,869 of record NC_134366.1, on the reverse strand, counting down.
AGGGAGTTAAGAGGTGTAAATCTCAGTGCATCCACTTATTTCCGTGCAAAGTGGAACACTGCTGCCCATGTTCCGTGCAAAGTGGAACGCTGCTGCCCATGTTCCTTGCATAGTTTGGAGAATTCTGTCCGAATGGGTACTACAACACTGTTGCCTTCAGCTGACCTCTGCTGTAGTCTGGTATCCTTTCTTGTTTCTGTTTGTTGCACCATGACTTTACTTACAGGCAAGATTGCATATAATATATATCGCTAGGCAGTTTTTTGGTTGTTTCTTGGGGGGGGTTGTTTTGCTTTTTTTTTAAATGAATCTCCATGAGGAAATTCTGAGACTACCTGCTTTTCCTCTTCCCTTTCAGCTCTCCCCCCAAATGAAACATATCCAAGTTTTTGTCTCCTCAGTGGTGTTTCACTTCTCCATATGTGTCGTGACGTCCTGGGATGTATCCCTGGCTGCTGGAGTTGCCCTTAGCTGTGTTGCTTTAATTCTTTCTCAGTCAAGAGGAAGCGCATTGGTTGTCCAAGGCACTTGGGGGGAACTGTGGGCGAGCTGAGTATGTTGTCAACACTCTGGTGATTTAACTGCAGAGGACAGGTTTTGTGTGCAGTCCAGATGACTTTGGCTTGACTTGAAAGCAGGCCAGATGTAGGTGAAGGAATTTTGTAAGTAAGTGGCAGTCAGTCTAGGAACAGTGCCTGAGCTGGAACCAGAGTTAACTCTGCAGCAGAGGAACCCCTTGTCGGCTTGGATATTTAGTCTGAGTACTGGGAGCAAACAAAATATCACCAGGTGACTTTTGGTTGTAGAGACAGACAAGATAGGCAGAGTGAATGACTGTGAACTTGCTCTACTAGTATGAAGAGTCTTACCCTGATTTTTAGAGTAAAAGAAAAATAATGAAGCTAAGAAGAAAGCTTTCTAAACACTAGAGGATCCTACCTTCAGTCACATGCTGGTGCAGCTTGCAACAAAGTCCATGTGAGTTCACACGAGCACCTATGAGTGCTGTGAAGTTACACATTTGTCTGCTCTGAGCCAACAAAGTCAGGGACGCTTCATAGACCCAACTGAAGTGTGCTTCAGTCTGTATCTTTTTATAGCCTTGCTTAATCACTACACTTTCCAGATGATGGGACTTTTTCCCTTCTTCTCATGTAACCTGAAACAATTAACAGAATATCAGAGTTTCATTTCTACGCATGCTGGCAATAGTGATCACATTACCATGGGTTCTTGTTTAGAAAACAGTTTACAATGGCTTTTTAACATTCAGTTTTATTTCATGCCCATTCCGTAGATTTTTCTTAATCTTTTTAAAAAGATATCTCAGTTCATAGTGTACATTGGGATGTGGAATAGAGAGAGGCAGGATAAAAGGAAAATAATTTCATTATTTGCTATCAGAATTGGAGAGAATATTGTCTAAATTAAATTCCTAAATTGATTTATTGCATTATAATACAGCTGGTGATTTTTAACAATTTTTATCATAATCTCCACTGAAGCTGAAGCTATATTTCAGAGCTATATTTATTTTTCTAATACAGGAAATATTAAATGCCATTATTATCATGCTATTTCCTTCCCAAGGTACTTGTGAACTCCATTTCTATATGCTGTTTCCGTGGTTTGATCAGTCCTTTAAATATGGATTTCCTGAAACACTCATGAAGGAAGCATCATAAAATGTAGTTCCTTAAAGAAGGATGCTGATTTCTTTGTATTTGTCTTGGTGAAGATGCAGAAGATTTTACTTCTGATACTTTTCTTTAACATATATAATTAGGCAGTACTTAAAGTAGTTCTGTTTGTTGTTCGAAACCATTCCATCCTTTTTGGGGCAGGCTCTGTGCTGCTATACTTAGTGGCTGCTGTACTATTGCACCATCACCTCCTGATTACGGTAAACTGCGTGCCCTACTATGAAGGTGTCCAAGACAGTTCAAGTGCCCAAAGCAGTACAGTCCCCGTAATGCAAAGCTCTGCTGACTTCCTCTGCACTGCACTTTTGTGCAAGTATAGTGCATGTTATTATGTTTTTCAACTCTAACCCAGGGCCTCTTGGAGTCAATGGAATAATTCCCATCAATTTTAATAGTACAAGAAGTGCAATCTAATCAATACATGTTGCAAATGCAGTTAAAGGGTAACATACTAATTCATAGGTGATCTAGCTGAGGTGGCTAGCGTCCATTATTCAGAATCCAAGAAGCACACTTACAAGTGGTTCTTGTAAGCACTGTTACAGTTTCCAAAAAAAGTGGCAACCATAGAATAAGGTAAATTTCTTTAACGCCTCTATTATTGCTGCTTTTGTGATCCCTCATCTTTTGACACACCATGTCACACCATGACACTCCAGATGCTTATGACAGATTAATCTGTGGTATTAGGTAGAAGAATTAACTTACTGAGAGGGGAAAAAAAATGCAACTGCAGTATACGACAGGTCCATTAGTTTGGTTTCTAAAACATGGAAGTATACAGTTCCTCATACAGACAAGTACTGAGCCAAGCAGAAACTGGACTGCCCCTTCTGGGGACTCATCTGTCCTGGATAACAGGGCAGTGCAAACAAGACCTGCGACACACCTGGGAATGCTTTTCTTGTAAGAAATGGGCTGGGGACTCTAACTTTTATTCGATAGATGAGATGGACTTAGCGGCTGTGGTTTTTTTCTTTGTTTTATTATTCTGATGAAACATACTACCATTTTGTTAAAACTCCAGATGCAAAGCCACTACCTTTGTGTGTTCATTATGTTTTGTACAAAAGGTGGCTTATTTGTTTTAGCCTCAGCTTTTTGGGGGACGGGGGAGAAGCTGGATGACATGCACTACTATGAATATCAGCAAGACACAAATAAACTTAATTACAAGTGGTCAGGAGTAGTCACATGAAACATGGTTTTATTTTTCAGAAACTGAGTTGGACTTTGGAAGGAAGAACATGTTTTCACCTTCACAGCAAAACCATTTGATAGAGCCAAATATTCACATTGCTAACATCTGCAATTATTTAACTCCTATCTTCAGTTATTTAATTTTTCATACAGAAATCCTAATTAATGCATAACAGGGACAACCAGTAGTATATTTATCACTTCTGTAATCTCAAAGAATCAGTCTATAATGCTTTATGTGTTGGCTTGTTCACATGTCCAAATTTTGGTTATAAAAATGCTGACCATGAAACTGTACATTATCTTATAGCATGGCCTTTCAAATTGCAAAGGGACAGTAGGGTTTTGTAATACCACACCTGGCCTCTGTCTAACTAATCATCCAAGATTTTAACCCTCATTTTCAGTTTCAGGATACAAGTAGTACCTTCCCACTACAGTGCAGTTGCCAAGGTTGTGTGAATAGTTGTGTCAGGAAGAAAAGGGAATAAAATAAAGAAGCAGTAGATGAGGAACAAATAGATGTAAAGAATGAATTTTTCTCATATTAAAAAAAAAAAAAAGGCAAACCCTCAAAATGGCAAAGCAGCATGCGTTTAGTGCCTGCTTTGCACATGGTATAGATGGTTTTACTTAGAAATATTAGAAACAGAACATGAGTTTAGAAGTAGCCAAGAGTCACCTTCTTATATAAAGTGTATTCATGTGACTCAATTTGAATGAGTATCTTCTAACATTCTTTATTTTGCTTGTTTGAGTCAGATATAGTTTTGATACAGCTCAGAAACATTCTTGCTTAATTTGTGTAGGTTCTGTAGTCTGGTTTGGCCTTAAATGACACACTTTTCCTTCCCTGATTCCATTTGTTTTCTTCTCTCCATTTACATTATGGTTATGATCTAGAGCTTACAAGATCCTGTGAATAAACTAACAGAAAAAGCTGAAAAAGAGGACCTGCAGATTGAGAGCACCAAATCAGTACAAGATCAGCAAAGTCAGTAAGTCACATGGCCTGTATATTAAAATAATAAGTATTTTTGTCTATAATCTGCTTTCTGGTTGCTAACGTCACCAAACATTTATAAATGGAAATATAGACATAGCGTCTGATCACACTAGCTAATAGTAAGCTTAATACAAGAATTCCTGAAATGCTGTAATGTGTACATGAAAACTAATAAACTTTATGTTGAAATTAAGAGCTTTAAGAAGACCCATTAAACCTTTGTATGTTTTTCATCTTTCCTAGCTTTCTCTTTATTTTTCAGCTTTTGCTTCATTTTTTCTTTAGTAAAAGAAATGGTAAACCACTACACATGGGAGAAGATACATGAGCATTGTATTTCTCCCTTCAGCAGCATCTCCTTTCACCTGGGAATAGGATATGGATTCCTGATTGCTTTGAGCAGCAATTAGTTTTTGTAATGTATACAGCATCAGTCAGTAATCCAGTGAAGCAGTAGGTACTTAGTAAAAAGTACATCTAAGTGAGCTGATGCTATCAAGGTTTGAGTTACCTGTAGCTCTGAGGTGGGAGAGACTTATGAATGGGCTGCGATGGGGAGAGGAGAACAGGAGAATGAGATGCGATCCCTGCCCTATAGGACCATCAGGATTCAGTTGCAAGGAGATGCAATGTTGATATAATCCTGCTGCCACCTGTTGTTTTGACTATCCCTGGTTAAATGAAGCACCCAGCAAAGGATCAGTTGTCAAAAAGCAGAGAACATCTTGACTGATAATTAGTGGATTTTGCTTGGCTATTTATAATAATGGGTTTTTAAAGAGTTCAGTTTTCCAGTCCTTTTTGCTTGTTTAGATTCAGAACCACTGACCAAAATCACTTTATAAATTGGTCAGGTTTGGTGCTATTCAGATTAGAAAGGACTCGGCCAAGTACCATTTGGCAAGTGGTTGTTTCCGCAGCAGTTCCTTGAATCCGCTGCTTCTCGTGACAATAATAAAGAATTTAATAAACAATTGTTTTCCTCAATGTTGAATATAAAATTCTAGAATGAATGCATGATTCATGCAAGATGTGTGCATTGGCACCTACCAGCAAATGCATCAGATGCCATGTCATGGTTGTACTTGTTTTTATTTATGGATTATCTTTTTCCTTGTCTGTTATAAAACTGAGGGGAAACAATATGTCACCATTTTGCTGTCTAAAACAAACCATAAACAAACATCTAAGATTCTAGAAGAATTACGCAAAACAAAGCTTTTAAAATCCTCATGAACTTTCCATTCACAGTAAACATTCATTATACTAGAATTTGGCCTGAATCTAATTTTCCTCTGCTCCCCACAAGCCTATCCTCAAGAGCAGGGGAGGTGGCTCCTCTTGTCCTATCACTAGAGGAGAGGAGGAATGTGCCTACACAGTCCTCTTCACCACTACATCAGCCTTGTGGCTGCTTCATTCCCTATTGGTTGAATGACTTTACACAAAATAATAGCAGTTAGAAAGTACATATTATTCATTGAAGAGATTACCTTTGTATAAGAATTGCATGTAAACCACAGCTTTTCTTCTGTCAAGAGCTTTTTCATCAACACGGCTGATTTGGTTGTTTAGAAATCTGCTGATATGGGATAAAACTCACCTCACTTGATTTTTAATTAGTTGCTGTTAAAAAGAGAAGTGCAAAGTGGGAGTGGGTTTTTGGGGGGGGTGTTGTGTTTTGGGTTGGGGGGGGGGGGTTGGTGGGTTTTTTGGTGGTTTTTTTGTTTGTTTTGGTTTTTTTTTTTTGGAACAGTTGCACCTCCTTCATGATAGTTACGAAAGACCAAATCTGGAAAAGCAGAATACACTGTACTTTTCATTACAGAGATTTAGTTAGATTAAAAATGGAAGGGTGGTAGGTTTTGATAGTTCATCTTCAATCTAATTTTTGTTTTCAACAGACTTCTGCCAATGAAACAATAAAAGTTAAGAACAGACCAGTATATACAGCAAATGCAAGAGTCCATCTGAATTACTGTTTATTTGTTATTGATATGATTCTGTAATGATGTGACCAAAAAGAGAAAAATGGTTTATTATTCTATAGTCTTAGAATTATTCTCAATTTTTTTTCTTACTCTTTTAAATTAAGGTTGATTTCGTTAGATGAGGAGAGCCATACCAAGGAATCAAACTATTCAGGTATTTTATTTCATGTTATCATAACTGCATAAGTGCTGTAATACATGGTTTTTTCATTTTTGTTTATTTCATATATGTTTAACTTCACCCAGAAAACCCCTACAAATGCATAAAATTAGGGCTAGGCAGATCTGTTAAACCTAATCTCTTACATATTACATCCCACTGCATTTCATTCAGTTACTCTCAGACAGGTCAAATAGCTTGTCTTCCAAAGCGTAATTCTTACATTGGGCATGTCCTCAAAGAAAGGATCTACAGATTAGTAGGTGTCAAGGAAAGTATGCCACTTAGCTTGCTAGTTTATTCCAGTGTTTAAACATGTACTCTGTTAAAACTTGATGAATTCAGTGGAACTTCTGCCTAAAAGCTAGGCAAAGTCATACTCAGCCGCTGCCAATGCCCTGATGGGTGGTTATTACCCACTGACACAGCCAGGCTCTAATTGGAGGTGCACAGTGAAAGAATGGGAGGCAGTGGGAGGACACAAGTGACAGGAAGGGAAATTCTGATTACATACTAGGAAAGAAAGTGTTCATGGTGAGGGTGGCGAAGTGCTGGAAAAGGTGCCCGGAGGGGCTGTGGAATCTTCATCCCTGGAGATCTTCAAGACTTGACAAGACATGGCCCTTGGAAACCTGATCAAACTTGATAGCTGGCTCTACTCTGACAAGGGGCTTGGACAAGGTAACGCCCAGAGGTCTTTCCAGCCTAAATAATGCCATGGCTTATAGTATACCTTTTTCTACTAAATCAGTGGAGAATCCCTTTAGTATGTAGTCTTTTATCCTCCAGGAAGGTAGTTAAAAGGTACTACATTAAAATCAAGACACCTCTTGCATCTTCATTTTGATAGACTAACCAGATTGATGTTTTGAAGACATCTTCTCTAGCCTTTTATTTTTAAAGTTTTTGTTTCCATTCTGCTTTCCAACATCCCTTTTAAAATGTGAAATATATAACTGGACAAGACATTTCTGATGTTGGTCTCTCCTGTCGTGTTTCTAGAAGGTAAAATCACATTCCTGTTTCTATATCCAAGAAGGATATCTCATTTTGCTGCAACATTGAGTTAGAAGCTCATATTTGAATTTGTTGTTTATCAAGACTCAGTTCCTTTTGGTCACAGCTTTCCAGGACTCATTCTTCCTTTCTGCAGCATGGCTTATATTCCTTATTCCTTGAAATGAAACTTCCAACTTAGTGGTATTAAATTCTCCCAGCTCTGACTACAGAAACTGAATGACTGGCCTGAATGACCACCTTTAATAGTCTGTTAGTTGTTTGCACATTTTTTTCAAGAGTCATTTTGTGTTTACTTCCAGATGACTGCTAAAGCCATTGAATAGCGATGGATATAACACTAAACCTTGCAGATCTAAACTAGAAACACTTCTACTTTGCAATTATTTCTCCTAACAACTGGTTTTTGACATCTGTTAGTTGTCATGTTCCTAATCCATTCAATATGTTCATTATAGATATTATGCGGTGCTAACTTTTTAGCTGGAAGGCTATGCAGTGCAAAGTCAAGTTGTTTCTAAACAAATATCTTTACCAAAGAAAGCTCATAGTTTTATCAAAGAATGAAATTAGTTGGGTTTTTTTGAACTAGGTCTGCTTTCCATAAAAACACCTTTTATTATAGGAGCTTTTATTATGCTCGTATTCTTTTGCTGAATCCCATACAGAATGGGACTCAGTTAATGTTTTGCCTAGGAGTAATGGTGAGTTACCAGCCCATAGTTACCTACAATTACTTGAGTCACCCTGTTAATTATCGTTGTTGTTTGGGTGTTTTTTGTAATAATGACACAATATTAGAACTTTTCCAGTGTGTTGAAGTTTCACCCATTTTGCAATTAATTAGATCAGATATCTCTTTGACGAGATATTTTAATATTCTTGGATACAAAATCTGACTTATATTTTCTTAGCAGATGTTTTCTAGAATCTCAGTTACTTATGGGCTGTAAAATATTTCACCATCGTCCATAATATAAATACCTTGTTCTGTTTCTTTCTGCATCTCCCCTAAAAGGAACTGAAGTATTTTGGAATACTTCTGCCTGCTCTGCTAAATTTTTCCATCTCCGTACACTAGTGGGTCTGTGCCATTCCAAAGATTTTTTTTTTCTTAAAGTACTCTGTACGTACTAAAGTAATACAGATGTAGTGCTACTAGTGATGGAGCTGTGTTTCTTCATAGTTTTCCTCATCAACTACTTCTACTTCATAACTTCCAATTTTTTATCGTTCTCTGCATTTTCCCTTAATATACTATGGCTGTTCTTAAGATTGGCTCCATCATGTTTACCACTGAACTAAGGCAGGCTTTCAGCAACAGTTTTTTCATTACAGAATTGTGGCAATCCATATCTCACATTTCATGAACTTATCCTTCTGATCTTTTTTTTTTTTCCCCTCTGCCAGTCAGTTTAGGGGTGGGTTTTTCGCCTTTAGCTTTGTGCGTTGTCCATTTATGGAAGCATCATGTATATTTGTCCAGGTGTGTTTATGCCTCTCCTATCTATATCTGTACAGAGTGTAATCAGATGTGATCATGGGTCCTTAAACGACCAGCTGATTCTAGTGCTGGTAGCACATTTCTGTCACTGTCCTAGCAAAGCCTTGTTAAATAATATGATTCAAACAGCAAGCTGTTCTGTTTCATTTAGTTCTGAACACACCATGAGGTTTCTTTTGAAAGGGTTTGGCATTCAATTTTTATTCCCCTATAGAGAATTTTATTTCTGCTTTCCAGCCTCAAATTTGAGGCTTCCAGGAGATCTGCCTTCCAGTTCTGGCCATACTGTGACCGACCTCTTCATTTACCTTTAGAGCTACAGACTTACTTGTCTAGAAGCTAGATTTCCTCCACAGTTAATGGGGAGAGAAAGCATGTTCAGCAGGTAACTCATCCCTCCTGTTTTGCTACATATCTGAAATGGGATTAATCACCTGAGGGATGTGCCTTTCTCATCACTGATGGACAGAATCTAGATGATTGTTTTGGCTCCATGTCTAATCTAAGAAACTTGCTCAGAACTTAAGGTAGTTACAGTTGGGGTGCGGTGGTGTTTTTTCCACCTCTGATAGCCTATAACCCTCAGCTATACATTTTCCCTCCTATTGGTCTTCGCCCATTTATTTTCCTGTAGGAGGACAGGTGCTATTATTTATATCCTGGCCTGGGGTGCTTTGGGGGAAGATTCCTTTTCCCTATTCCCAGTGTTGGTGTCATGAGGAAGAACGTATTGTCCAGGAAGGTGATTTAGGGAGTGATGAGGTTCTGGGCACTTTTGTGTTCTCTCCTGGCCTGTGTAAGTACAAGCTTCTAAAAGAAGTGTCTCTGCTTCTGGAGGACAGCAGAGACCTGTCTGATTCTTGCAGTTGCCTCAGTTGGGTGCACTCAGCCTGGAGATGGGCTAGTGTGGCAGGCAGTGATTCAAAGGAAGATCCCCCCCCAGCTTATTATTCAGAATTTTTCCTCAGTTCTTGGAAATGCTTATAGCTTGGGTCTTTCATCCATTGTGACCAGGTTCATTTTAAACATGAATACCAACAACCATTGCATGTTGATCTTCTAGTGACATTGTTTATAAGCATGGTCTTGTGCCAAGTTCAGTTTGATGTGTTTATGGATCTTGATTACAGCGGACGATGGCAAGGATGTCATATCCACGTTACAAGGAAATTGTAACCACAAGCAGAACTCAGGTGAAGAGACTTAAGAAAACTACCTTTAGATGTCTACATACTGATTGTCGGTGTACTGCAGATCTTCCTTTGTTGCTTTTCTTTTTTCTTTTTCTTTTTTTTTTTTTTCTCTTAGGTGCCATAGATGACTTATTAGACCTTCAACCTGAAGAAAATGGTATGAAACATTTGTGCATGTCTGTTTCATCTGCTTTTCAATTACAGGCACCAAGTATAATTTTAATCTTAGCTCTTAATTGTTTCCATAATCTGAAAGGTTGAATGAAATTATTCAGCTGCAGTATTTAAACAGCGTTAAAGGAAACAACTTCATATATGTGCAGAGGCGCTATTCCTGATGTTATAATGTGAAGTAAACCTTACTGGGGCTAAAACACATTGTAGCAGGTGATTCAAGGTTAGGTATACTGGACTATATTGTTATTTGCCCCACTGAATTAGGTTTCGCTGTAAACCTTACCCCTCCTATAACATTTCATAAACTTTTATTTTTGGTTATTCAGTTGTTGTATCACAACCCTTGGTTACTCTAGTAACCACAAGATATTATATCAGAAACAAATTATTTAGTCCTCTTAAAACCATGTAAGAACTGGTGACTTCTTTCAGCCAGATAGTTAGTTAAATCTGCTGTGCTGTTCTCATACACATGAGAGAGCAGTCTTTCATTCCAGGCTCTGCTATCCTTATGCTTTTGGTAGATCAGTGGCAGCTCAAGGGGATGTGCTGTTTTTTTCCAAAGGGTACTGTTTTACCATGTAACACATGAAAGATTTGGCTGAAAGTTTTATATTCAGTTTTCATATGCAGTAAGAGTATTGCCTATAATTTCTCATTTGCTTTTCACTGATATATCTCAGAAGAATGAGTAAAAAAAACTTCAGCAACAACAAAAACAACAGTGGCCACTCAAAAAGCAAGTAAAGAAGCAAAGAAAAAAATCCCTTTGTGCGGTTTAGTCGGTCGGACTGAGAGTGTATTTTGGGTAGGTAAGGCTGCCTTCATGGTAGGTAAGGAAGAGAGCATTTGCAAACACTTTGACTTTGGATTTGCAACGGGCAGTCTCTTGCACTGTGGAGGAATTACCCATGTGGGGAATCACCCATGAAGGCAGAAAGAGGGAAAGTTCCTCAGCTTCCTGTGCAGAAGGCAGCCCTAATCTGTGGATAGATAAGGTAGTGATGACTTCTTTTCTGTGGTTAATAAAAAAGGTCAGTGCATGTCTGATAGTGGCCTTTTTTCTTCTAGTTTTCCCCTTACTCAGTTCCATTCCTTTTTGGACCTTCTTAGTGGAGATACAGATAATGCATACAAATATTGGTCATACAAGTTTAGCTATGTCAGTTAGAAGGCTATTTTTTTTTCTTTAATCAAATAGTTAAATCAATCCGAAAGCAGTTGTGGGGCAGCTACATCAGATAAGGATGGTTATGTTAATGTTACAATATCAGCCATTTACCCTAATTTTACAGACTAGCTAGCTTTAGGCTAATGAATATTGTATCATTTTAAGTGCACCAGTATAGTTAGAGGTACACTTTTGTGTGTGTTTCAGAAGGAAGTCTTTATCCTGTGTTTCCGATCATGTATCATTGCAAATATTTTTAGTTTCTCTTTGCATTTCATTTTTTTAAATACCAGCAAAATGAGGCACGTTTGCAAAGGAACATGAGCATTGCTAGAAGCTTGTTCAAACAACTACAGAAAAGAATATAGTGACGTTGTTTTTTCAGTGTTTTATTGGGAGCTTTGGGGGTTTTTTAGTGGACATTTATAAGGTATGGGGCAGCATGTACAGACAAAAAAAGGATTTTGACTGTGAAAATGGGCAGTGGAAACAGAAACAGGAAAAGAAGTAATAGAAGATTTATGGGTGAGGTGAGAAAGTCCGTATCATTGTAGTGATCTAGCAGAGATACCACATGAGTAATATCTCAATAAGCAAGACTTGTTTCAAGATAACCTTTATTGCAAACAAGAGTAGAACTTACTGGTACTTACTCGAGGCAGCCTGAGCAATAAGCACCACCCTATCCTCCCCTGCCCCGGGTGCATCGTCCCCGCAGGAAGAACAGAAAGACTCCTGAGACAAGAAATGCATCACTCCTCTGATGTCTGGTGGTCGTATGCACTACAGCAAGACCGAACTGCTCTTCAAATGTAAAGCTCTATGTCATACTTTCTCCCCCAGTAAAAATGAGACTACTGCAGTGGGATACCGAGATGAAGTAGAGCTTTGCTCTGAGCTGTGTTGCTGCAAAGTCTTTGTTCCATTATAGTAAATGTCATTTGTGGTTAGGTACAGTGTTGGCGGTATGCCTTAGCAGATCTGTTACTAATGATGCTCTCTTTGCATCTCCCCCTGTAAGCCTTCCAAGTTCATGAAGGGGCCTTCTCAAAGCAGCTTTGGGATGGTGATGCCCCATAGAGATCAGAGTTCTTAAGTGCCTTTGAAATAGCAAGTGTCTTTCCCCTACGGAAGGATTTACCCCTCTGCCTCACCTGCTGAATAGCTTGGGGGAATTGTAGGTGCTTGGACAACATTAACATTCTTTGCTGTTTATCTGAAGATGGGAAAGCAGCCTGAAAATTCATGAGAACAAATTGTTTCCTATGGTATTTTACTTATAGTCTAGTGGGAACATCAGGAGAATTGACGTGTTTGTAATGTTTCTATTTCTAATTTTTGGGCCCTGTCAGGGAGTACAGAGGTATATAAAAATGTGAATTAGAAAGGAGCTGGATCTCAGAGCTGACTTCAGTAATGAATAAAATCCTTATATTATATGTTGGTTTATTTGTTTTAGTACGTAGGTATGTATGCTGACTCATTGCCGATTTTAAAACAGCGCTTTTTTTTTTCTCCTCTGACTCAACTTCAGCCATTTAATTATAAATTATTACAGCTATTAAAAAGGAACTTTCCTGACAAGGCCATTGCATTTAAATAAAATGGCCTGTTGCAACCACTTTGCTACTATCGATCTTTTATCCCAACCCAAAAGGGTTAAAAACATCTTTGCAAGTTGTACTCAACTTGCAGAGCTCAGCTGATCTATCCAAACTTTAGAAAACTGAAGTTGCTTCTGTGCCTTACCACAAGTTTGAAATGAGCATAATTAAGATAAACTGATCTGGGTTTCAGCAACATAACATTATCAATGTTGTTAACCACCATTTTTGTCCTCTGCCTACTCCCACAATGGAGCTCTAAATGTTTCCAAGCAAAATAACACTTGGGGTTCCTTGACAGTTCTTTCACTCTCCAAATATTTTGTAAGCTAAAGAAAAGGATTACATTTCTGGTAACAAGCTTCATGTATTTTATAAAACTATTTAACATTTCTGAAATAGGAAGAATTGTTTTCAAGGAGTAATGTCTCGAGTGATCTAAGAGCTTCTTCAGTTGCACTTCTGGTGCTAGAAAAACTAGCAAGGGGAATCAGAAGGAAAGTGGCCATAGCTATTTCTCAGCAGCCTAATAGAGGAAAAAAGAAGTTACTACAGCATTGAACAGTATAGAAATCTCACTCTGTGTAGAGTAACCTGTTCCCACGGTGAAATACCCCAATAATTCAAGCATTGGTCAGAAGGTCATAAAGGTCATCTTAAGTATGTTCTCACAAAATTCTAGAATAATCCCCAACTCTTATTTATTTTCAATTTATATTCCATTTTTTTGACAGTTTTGTATAATGCTTCAAAAAGCAACACAAAAGTAGTCTTCTCCAATGTTTTAAATATTAGACTATGTAATGATTTTTGGTGTGGTGTTTAATAGATTTTTTTTTTTAAGCATACTTATGGTTTTTAATGAGAAATTAGTCTTAACATCAGTGAGGTTATCTAAGATAACCAAGGAATTACTCATTGCATAAGCTACAAGCCCAGATGTCCAACAGAACTGGGTCTAAAAGAGAAAACAAATATTCACGCAAAAATATTCTATCTCACTTAACATACAAAACCTAGATTTAAAACCTAGTTTTAAAAAGGTTCCTTCTTTTCTTTGTTTGTCTAAAAAAATATTTATCTTGACTCTCTTGTTCTGAGACAGCTTCAAAGGATCAGTTTGTGAGGTCCTTGGAGTCAGAACCTGGTGATAAGGATGAAATGGTATTACTGAATGAGATCCTCAACGCTTCCTCCCTGGACGAGGGGGAATTCAGCAAAGAGTGGACAGCTGTTTTTGGACAGGTTGCACTTGCTGATCTCACCATGAACTCTTCAGCTGGAGATGTGGAGAACACTTCATCATCTGTGGCACCAACACCATCAGGCTTCTTGCCCTCACAGCTGTTAGACCAAAACATGAATGACTTGCAGTCATCTTTACATGGTGAGAGCTCATCTTGTTCTGTTAGCGTTTTGGTTTTAGGTTTTAGAGTATGGTTTTCTGCTATGTAGAAGTGTGGTGACAGCTTATGTTGTGCCATAGCTGCAGAAACTCTGAAGTTAAAGCAGGGTGTGGCCTGGAGAAAAACACGAGTAGCATATTTTTCTAGCTCTGCTCCTTCAGTCTTTGTGAACGAAGTACGCTAAAACCTGAAGTCAAAATTACTGTCTTGAATATTTTCATTGAGCTTCCTGAAATGTTCTGTAGGGCTTTGAGACATTTTTTTCTGTAACAGAAAATCTGTTTGAGTGGGTTTTACTGTTTAAATCATAACTGCTGTCTCTGTTAAGGGGCCAAAGAACCAAAAATTATTACTGTATTTTGTCTAGGAATGCTATTTTTAAACAACTTCGTGAAAATCGATTGCATTCATTCATTTTCTTTTTTTTTTCAATGCATCCCATACTGTTGCATGTAGGGATATGGGTAACGTAGAATGGGTTGTCTCATCCTAGCAACAGTACAGGTGGATTCCTCTTGTAGGCAGTTTATCTACTGATGCAACTCTCTCTCCCCTTTCTTCTATGCAGTTCATTTTCTTGGGTTTTCCAAGCTGCTGCTGGGGGAGAGGAAAGGAAAGAGGGGAACTAGGGCAGAGCTTTCCTGCTGCTGTTTTGGCCTTGAGGAAGGCAGGCTGGTGATAACCAGCCAACAGCAACTACCTTCGTCCTCCCCACAGTCCAGCTAGATTTCTCCTAGGGCTTTGCAAGCTGGAGGAGGAGCTTGCCTTTTTGGGCTCTGTCCCAAGTCATTTAAATCTCATTTGTCGAAGAGTGATGTAGGAAAGACTAGCAGACCGATTCCATCCTGAAGACTACTTCTTGGAACCCATGCAACTGGTACAATCATACATGATGTCAAACAACCTGTGGCATTTTGGCAAGAATAAGAAAGTCAAATTTACTTTATAATTAATACAGTTACCACCACCACTCCTAAAGCAAGATATTTGGGTTCACTGACTTCAAAGGTTAGATGGAAACGGGGGGAGTGACATTCGCAACGATGCACGGTTTTAGATGTATTTTTGTGTTGAGGTACATGCATATATGAGTATGATGGATAGAGTGAAGACGGACTGGAAGAGTGTAGGATCTGACCTCATAAAAAAATGAGCTAAAAAATCATGAGATTTAATCATTGCATTGTCAAATTAAACAGTTTGTGACCAGAAGCACACATGGTATCTATTGAAAGGGGAAATAGGAACAATGAAAAACACCTTTCTTGATACAGAGACATAAACAGATTTTAAGCAAATTACTGAAAATAGCAACAGAAATATTATGGGATTTATTTTTGTCAGAGTTTGTATATGTTTTTAAATGTAAACATGTTTTTGAAGGAAAAATATTTTTGAGGTGTAAATGGCAAACAGGGCTGGTATCCTTTCTGAGGTGGTGGTTATTGCTCTCATTTGCCCAAGACACTGGCATTGGCTGCACTGTTAGCACTTCAAAATCAGAACTCAGGTATGTTGCATTCAAGGAGCACCAGAAATGGAAAATCTGTTCCAGTCAACATGGTATCCCAAAATCTTTTTGAATAAGGAAAAGAATAAATATGTATTGAAAGAATAAAACATGTTGATGTTTTCAAATGGATTTCCAAGGTTTTGGCAGAAGATCATGGTAATTGATCTACTGGCATTTGAAAAGTCACAGCTAATCAGCTGAATGATTGTATCTGATAGTCAGCATGTTCCCAGCTGACTCTAGTTGCCAAGTAAAGTGCATTATTTAAACTAACTTTCAAAGGCTATTTTTCTTTTTAAGTTTTTTGTTTCTCATTTTTTAACAGAAGGTGAAATTCTGTCCATTTTATGTCTTATGAAATCTCAACTTTAATCTTAAACTGCGTCTCATTTCACAGCACTTCTTTAATGATTTGACCTTGTAAATGAATTTGGAAACAGATACTTTTTTTTTAAAACAAAATACTAACTGCAGTAGAAACCTATCTAAACATACAAGTTGAAAATATTAGAGTATATGAATTATGGATATTTTTACTGAGGACTTGTGATACATATCCTACACTTTTTTTCCCCCTTAATTGGTAGGATTGCTTAATAATTATTCAGCATGAGGTGCTACACTGGAGCCTCGATGTTGCATACTTCCTGTGTGAATTTGGCCTTAAGACCATAAAGATTCTTAAAACTCACATGCTTAACTTTAAGCACATTAACTTTTCTATTAACTTCAGTGGGATTACTTACTTATTTTACGTTAAGCACACTCATAAATCTTTGGGGCTTTGTTTTCTCTTTGCCTCAGATCTTAATCTGTAAAACAGGCACAATGCTATGCAGGTTATAAACTGTTACGGTCAGGAATTCCCAGCTCAGAGTTTTCTCTGGCTGTATTTATAGG
Source organism: Mycteria americana (assembly GCF_035582795.1). Classification (NCBI taxonomy): domain Eukaryota; kingdom Metazoa; phylum Chordata; class Aves; order Ciconiiformes; family Ciconiidae; genus Mycteria; species Mycteria americana. The sequence continues at coordinate 29,428,324 of NC_134366.1, read as the reverse complement.
CAGGATCTAGCACAATGGGACTTTGAATTGCTATGGGACAACCAGGTGCTGGTTTAAAATATATATAAATGTATATATATATATTAGAAACAAAGCATGCTCTCCACAAATCTTTTAGATTCCCCTCCAGATACAGCTTTGTAGTTTGGTTGCCTTTCCACTTTTTCACAGAGAGCATTGGCTTTCTCTTTCATGACGTTTATGGCCTCATTTACTTGCTTATTCATGCCACTAAGGGCTCCTCTTTATCTTACCTACATATGCATATATTCTAGTTGGTAAGAAAATGTGCAGCTCACAGTTTCCATTTCTAAATTTAATTGTGGTAACATTTGTGAAGATGCTAGCTGAAAAGTAAGCTGTTTGGTTTCCTTGCTGTCACGGCGATAATCTTTTGTCTAGTCACGTAATGAAGCCATCCTGTGAACCAGCAAACCAGAAGAGGCTTAGGGCTAACAAGTGCTTTCAAATTGATAGGCTGCAGTTTGTTTTTCAATGGCAAAGTTCTCTGTAGCTCACTGTGAGTGGACACTAAAAACATAATTCATGAAAGTATTTAAGAAAAATTCTGTGTCAGTCTTTCCCAGTACCTTCATAGATGCATAAGTTCATTACGAAACCATCACACATTTTGTGGAGCATTTTGGTTGGATGTTTTTGTTGCTGTTGTTGGGTTCTTTTTGTTTTCTAAGTGGTACTTGAGCTACCTGTGTTTGAACGAACAGGGAACCAGGCCCATAGCATCTCTCACAGATGTGCTACTTACCAAGCCTTAGTCCAGGGCCTCAAAAGGAGGGCTCCAAAGGAGTTAACTGGTCTGTGGTGCTTCACTCTGTGGTCTGCCAGTCACATCAGTGTAAATGAACATCAGTGAGGTCTCGGGGAGCCAACTCCTGATCTCACTGAAGTCACTGGGACTTGCACAGAAAGTTTCCAGGCAGCACTCCCATTCATTTCTATGAAATTAGGATTTGGCCCTATTTGCTTAAGCCGCTCAATTTATCCATTGCCATCCATTGACATGTTAAAACACTTTCTCGCAATACATCTCCAAACAAACGAAAGCATTACAGTTTCCTGTAGTGGTGTGTAATGTCCTGTGCCATTCTCTTTTGTAACACACGCAGAGAAAATGCCTGGAAAAGTAGGTCATTCTGAAGTGTTAATGCCATACTTTTCATTATTTGTGATTCAAATTTGCTTATTTGAAAGATTAAACTCAAATCTCATTTTCAGGGGGCACAGGCTAGCTCATAAGACTTTACCACCTTTGCCTAGAACAAATATATGTGAGCACTCTGCATCCAGATTTTGAAAAGTTTTTGGGTTGTTTCCTTAGAGATACAGAGGATGTGTTTGTGGCTTTAAATTTCCTTCCTAATTCATGTGACTTTATAGAAACACTCTTCTTGCCTCCTTTTAATAACACAGATTGGGCTTTAGACCTTTTATAGTCAAGGTAAGATCAGAGAGTGATGAGAATAATCTGTTAGAGAGAGGAAGGGTTTATGTGACTTAGGTGGCTGTTACAGTAACTGTCAGGATGCTGGGTACCAATATCTGACAGGGGTCTCAAAGGAGGAGAAAGTAAGGGGAGGAAGGACAAAGAGTAGAAATGGATGTGAGAGCATGAACTTGTAGAAAAAAGAGACTGAAAAAGGAAATGCTGGCTGTGTGCACAGAGGAATATCCTGTTTGTGATGCTACACAATTAGATATACTCGATCCCTGAGACAGATGGATAATTGATCAGGCCACACTTAAAGGAGATATTATTGAAATTAGAAATAGGGCCTCCAGTCCTCTAAATGTGACAAAGCATAAGAATTTAAATATCTTAAGCCACGGACAAAAATGCTCCGTTTTTTCCTAATATGTTTCCGTGGTACGCCACCACTAGTTCATTTTGCCAGCCTAGCTCATCTGGCCTCATTAACTGTATTTATCATTACCCTTTTGTGGCTATGGAATATGCATGTAAGAACAAAAAATTGTGAATACCCAGTTTCACTTTTTCCTGCATAGTTACTCTCTCCCTGCTGAGAAGATCCTTCCAAATGAAGAACAAAAAAATACTCCATTAAAACCTAGTTTTAAGTTAACTCAAAGTAGTGCATCTTGAATTTAATTCTTCAAAGTGTTTTGCAAGAATTTTTTTTTTTCAGAATTAATCATTTCAAAATTAACTAAAAAATCTAGGGTCTCTAAATATGTTTTTTTCTGGAATAGTTGCTGAAATGAAAGTATTTGGAACTGTAAAAGTAAAGAAAGGTGGGAAAAATGTTTAGTATGTGTGATATTTTTGCCCAAATGTAAGTGATAATTATTCTCCCTACAGCTATGCTTGAATTGATTACTGTACTGGCCTTTCTGTGAACAGGTATTAACTGTGATTGGATAAAAGAAACAAGAAAAAATCTTTTTTAGCCAGGTTAAAGGTTTGAAAAGAGTACAGTTGCCTGAATCTGGAGATGATGAAACTGACCCACAGATATTCTCTTCTCAAGGTTGATGCTTGTCTGCAGCATCTGACTGCTGATTTCTTGTGTGGGAGGAAAGATACGAACAGCCATAAACATAATATTCTGCTCTGTCGTCTGACGTGCACATTGTGCTGCCAGACGATGGGTTGTCGGAGTTAACAAAGTAATTCTTCACGCTAATGCTGCTGTATTATTGAATTTTAGGATGGGCAGCTAACAGTGTGAGTCCACCATCTATACCACAGCCAGCACAGAAACCAAACAGCCTGAATGTGAATGCTAACAAGACGCCCGTGAAAGGTGATACAGTCATGTATTTTTTCAGTTACTTTGCTTTTCCTTTTTAGCTGTGACTCTTGTATCTTTCCAGTCTTCTCAGTTACTCTATCATAATAAAAGCGATTTTTGTAGTAGTTACATGTCAAGAATCTTGTGCTCACTAATGAATTACTCTGTTTCAGTGTTGATTATGTGTATGGTATGTGTGTGTATGTGTATTTTTTTGGTAGGCTTCAGTACTAGTTGTATGTCAAAAGAGTAATTCACTATATAATGAGTGAGTTGAAACTACAGTTTCTTTTGCTACTTTAATTTTGAGTCACGCAGAATAGCATCTGCATGTACTTTGTCTAAACTAAACAGTGTTTTGAAGCTCTAGGAGGACATTGTGGTTAAAATACAGGCTACTGATAAGGCAGAAGAGCCCTAATTGCAAATTTTGTTGGTAACATATATCATATTAGTAATCGTCTGTTTGAAACTTAATTCACTTCTTGCAACTGAGCCAAGAGTGCATAGTCCTGCCATCTACTGAGACAAAGCCCTGCTGGTTTTGACTAGGGTTTTCTGGATAAGTGAACCAGAAATATGTTGAATCCTTATTGCCAGTTTGTAGCCTATTCTGTGCATTCACATTCGATCAGAAGCTACGTCAAAGATGTTCAGTGCAGAAGAAAGGAGAGATGTGTATTCCTTCCCCTGCCTCCCGGGATTAAAAGGCTGACATTTTTCAGCTCAGCGGAAAAAAAGAGGATTAAGGTGTTTTGGAAACTGTTTTGGAAATGAGTATGATTCCACAGCCACAGTACCTTCACCAGAAAAAGGAACAGCCTTCAGCTACTTTGTTTATGAACATGGCAGATACTCCAGCCTTGCAGACACCAAGATGAAAGTCATGCCAGGTCTATTTTGTCTGTAAATTCCTTGTGTCACAAAGAATGCTTTCATGCGACATTATCTCTCTGAGTGGAAGAGCACATCTTATTTCACTATCAGTATAATACATGTTAAGCATAGGGTCACAAAAAACAAAGCAAGTGGTGATGTACCTTCTTTAAAGCAGCCAAAGTTGTCACCGCTTTAACCTGAACGTCTGCCCTGTTGGAATAAGAGAAAGTAGGAGACCTCTGTGAAATCTGTATGTCAATATAGACACATAGATGCAATAGTCCAGCTGCTGTTGGAACATATTCCTGGTTCACATTTTTTTATATTCATCAAAAAATACACCATAATACTAGAAGCTGTACTTGGAACTGGCTATCAAACATACCCCCTCTCTCTCCAGCCAATACCTTCCCATTAAAACTTCATTCCAAATGAGTAATGACCTTGTGTGGTCATATACAGGGAGGACAGAACAGTCACATGAACTGGATTTAGGCGAAGGAATTTAGTCCTGTAAGAGAGGTTGAAAGTAAAATTTGCCTTTGCTTTCCTTTTACTTTTTTGCAGGCATGCAGGTGCACACACAAATAAAATACCTTTCATGAAACAAAGCTAGACAGAGCAAGATTGTTTCTATTTTTAATTAACATGTTCCTGTACTTATCATGGCAGGAGCCATATAAAATACACAAGCAGACAGATGTAAAACATTTATTCTTACTAAAGTTCCATATTCTGTTAAAGGTAGTGTTTTAAAATGCCATCACTCATTCGGATTTTCTTGTCAGAAGTGCCCTTAGTAATAAATTAAACAATAGCATGGTGTTTGACCTCAGTCAAACATTGTCAGTTTTGTTTTAAAATAGCTGACAAGTCTGTATTTTTCTTTTTTTTCTTTTCATTTTGTTTTGGTTTGTTTTTTTTCTAGAACCTACAAGGAATCCTAAAGACTTGACTGCCTGGTTCAGTCTCTTTGCTGACCTTGACCCATTATCCAATCCTGATGCTGTTGGGAAAACTGATAAAGAACATGAATTGCTTAATGCATGAGCCAGCTGCCTATGGTAACTCACATTCCTCCATTCATCAACACTATTTTGGGGTTTAAAAAACTAAATGAAAATTAGTATGCTGTTGTGAAACTATAAAGTATGTGCCATGATAATAAAACTAAAGGGAATGAATCCCCTTTTATATAGGTACAGTTATTTGCTCTTGTTTTGTATAAAGAGTTCGCATTTATTTTCTATGTGGATTTACAAAAATGAGGTTAAGAATTAGGGCAGATTTCTTGCCAAATTAGGTTATCTGCTAAAACACTGTCTTTGCCTGAGGTGATGCAGAGCTAACACTGGAGTGAAATACAAATTGCAAACCTATTTTTTTATAATGTTTCTTGAGTAAATAAAAAAAAAATCATGTAACTGAGGAGGCTGCATGAGTCAGACATCTATCATGTATATAATATATATATTACTGCTGTGTTAAGATGTCAACAAAATTTGTTTTGTTAGTACTCACAGTGAAAAAACTGTGCTGGGGCTAATTATTGAAGAAATACATTTGGGTCTGTGCAGCCATGGAAATTGTGCCCTTTCTGATTTAACTTATTAGACAAACTGCACTACATAAACAGAAGTCATGCCCAGCAGGCTTCTTTTCTGAGGTTTTTCTCCATTGCACCAACAGAGTTTGCACCTGTTGGCAGAAGTTTCTTGCAACTGATGTTTTACCATGCCTTCAAAACATTCATATTTCTGTTCGGAGTATTTTTCATCCAATTTATTTTGAAGCATGTGTTATTTTCAGCTTGTTGTGACATTTAACTCTTTAATAAAATGATTTTGACAAAAAAGACCTTTTCTTCCCAGTGGAATGCTGGTGTGCTCTTGAATTGGTACGTAACAAGCATCTGAAGATAAAACATATAACCAGTTTTTAGACAGTACCTAATAATCCATATCATTACCTCATGCTGTTTCTGAATAATAATCCAGTAGGACAGTAAAAAAATTTGAACTCACTTAGTGTCCCTTTGCCTCCCTGCTCTCCTTTTACAGCAAAGGAAGATAAAAAGGATGTGTCAGCAGCTGCTTAAGGTCGTAAGTTCAGCATATTTGCTCTATGTACTGTATAAGACCTGCTTTGCAATTTATTGTATTTGGCCCTTTATAATTCAGTTAATTTTCCTTTTACATTGGTGGTTTTTCACTACCAGTTAACTGTACACTCAGTTAGTTAATCCTTGCCTCATGGTCTATTAGATAACTAAGTACCTGCACTGGAAACCTGAAAATAACTATATAAATACAGAAGTTAACGGAACTGACCTGCTTCTTCTCAAATGCAGGAGAACAGCATTTGATACCTCCTAGCTAAAAAGCTATGTGCTATCAGTGGATGGGGAGGTTGGACTGACTGGAGTTCATCTGACTGAATCTTCAGCGCGTTTTTAGTACCTCTGTCCAAAACTGTAGTGTTCAAAATCCCACCCCACAGCCTAGAAGTCTCAAGGTACTTCAGTTTTTTGCCAGAGAAGTTCTTCAGATGTTTAGCAGTATATTTTCATGTATAATGGGAAAGGACGGTCTGGTCTTCTCTTTGTGCAGTACCCAGCCCACCCAGGTCCCCAGCACTGAGGCTGGTAATTAAGACATGGAAGCTGATGTAGGTTCCTAACTGTTTCTAAAGATAAAACTTGATTCCTTCCACAGTATTTCCTACTTTTTGGTACTGGCAGCTCCTAGCTCAATAAGCTGTCTTTTCTGAGACCTATCTTTCTTGAGCATTGGGGGGGAGCCTAAACTCCTGACTTTGGGCTGCAGCCTCTGGCAGTAAATAAGGCATCTACAAAGTGGATTAACTGGGAAATACCTAAGGTTTATGCTGAGGTGCACTTACACTTACGAGTGCTAGTTTGCACTCATAACACAGGATGTTTGCCCAAAATCCTCTTCCTCTCAAATTGTAATTATTTGCAATGCCAAAAACATTAGGAGTTCAAGGGATAGACAGGCTGCTTTTCAGCCCAGCTTGGTTACCACTGAAATAATTAAACAGATTCTTGCAACTTTAAGCAAGGCTGTGGTTGCTAAACTTGCTCTGGATTATGTTTGTCTTGATAGTTGCTAAAGCACTTGTGGACAATCCACTCTAGCATTTTTAGTAGCTGAAGCAGTTAGGCTAAAAGCAAACAGGAGGCTGTATTGACTTCAAAACAGCTAATTAACTGTTCTTTAAGACTCAGAAAATGTTTGTGTTTGGTTTTTATTTCACAGATTCTAGACTTCCAGGATTTAAAAAAAAAATCTCCTGTCTCGATTGGGACAATTACTGGCATTGCACAAGTTCAGCTAAAGATGTTCTGAATCCTCATCATCTTTCTAGGTGGAAAAAACATCTGAATGATCATCCCTTTTACACATGAGAAACCATGACTGCAGGGGTTCCCCCCCCAACCTGCAATACCAATTAGTTCATATTATGCATTACTTTCTTGTAATATGTAATTTTTGAAATGAACATTAGCTTTGAATTCTTAGTCTTAAGCCTATGCAATTTTTTTCACACTTTCAAATGAAAAAAAGGAGCCAGAGGTATTTAAAATATAATTAATTTTGCTTAAAGAAAAGCAATCGAAATCCCTATGTACAATGTATTATTATCATGAACATTTATTGAAATTGAAAACTAGAGCAAGAAAGCTAAGATCCTGCAAATAGGCATTTTTCAGGGAAAAAATCTTAATTACAGAGTTACAAACAATAGTTCCCTACTACTAGTGAAGCGTATGGCATGCACTTCTCTGCAGCCTGGGCTGCAGAGTAACTCCAAGCCCCAGTGCCATTGTGAGAGGATTTTCTGTGATGTGCGTACAGGCTCAGCAGTAGTTGGGACAACAGGGTAGTTCATCATCCGGGTAAAATTACAGATTGATTGTTCTACACACATAACGTTCATCTTGATTTAATATGCTTCATTCCAGTTGCATATTCTGGTTTAGTAGTGGATTGTTTTAAAATAAAAACAGCTGCAGAACCCCTATGGCAGATGAAAACAGGGGTAATTGATTAACTGTCTTTATCAGGAACTTTATTAAAGTTGATGTAATTGATTTTGGTGAGTTGAGGTTTCTACAAATCTAAGAACAGCTGCTTCAGGGGAATTGCAGTGTGTGCCTTGGGAACTGAACAGCTCATGGAGAAAACTAACAAGTAACTTTTTCAAGTAACTTTTCTGGCCTTCTTAAGTGATCAGAATTTAGAATCACAGAATCACAGAATCATTTAGGTTGGAAAAGACCTTTAAGATCATTGAGTCCAACTGTAAACCTAACACTACCAAGACCACCACTACACCATGTCCCTAAGCACCTCATCCAAATGTCTTTTAAATACCTCCAGGGACGGTGACTCAACCACTTCCCTGGGCAGCCTGTTCCAATGGTTGATAACCCTTTCAGTGAAGAAAAATTTCCTAATATCCAGTCTAAACCTCCCCTGGCACAACTTGAGGCCATTTCCTCTTGTCCTATCACTTGTTACCTGGGAGAAGAGACCGACCCCCACCTCTCTACAACCTCCTTTCAGGTAGTTGAAGAGAACGATAAGGTCTCCCCTCAGCCTCCTCTTCTCCAGACTAAACAATCCCAGTTCCCTCAGCTGCTCCTCATCAGACTTGTGCTCCAGACCCTTCACTGGCTTTGTTGCCCTTCTCTGGACACGCTCCAGCACCTCAATGTCTCTCTTGTAGTGGGGGGCCCAAAACTGAACTTTACTTCCAACATCGTAGAATATGACTGACTTTGTTCCCTTCTGCTGTTTCCATATCCAATATTGCATGGGCATGACATTGATGTACTTCAAAGCAGGACCACAAGCAGCCACCTGCCTTCCCCACACAACCTTTTTTAAATGGATGCCCTTCAAATGTTAGGGGATGCATGTGCTAGAAAAAACAGGACCACCTAAGCAACAAGGTGACTGTGAGTGGAGAAGCAGCACCAGCAGCAGCTTTGCTCCAAGTGGGAATAGCAGCAGGCCTACAAGCCCTGAACTGCTCCAGGATCTGAGCCTAGAAAGTCTCAGGAGAGCAGGAGGTTGACATGAGGACACAGCACCCAGGTGCTGAGTTTTCCTGGAGTCTGCCACTACCATTTGCCATCTACCATCAACTCCCACTGCAGGTGCCAGGGGATACTGGGTGAGCACCACTGGGGAATGAATGGTGGTTGTGCTGTCCATGCTTGCTGCTGAGAGCATGGGGGGTGAAACAACCCCAGGGCAAAGGAAGAAGAGCTGGAAGGTCCTGTCTTCTCTCAGTGCAGTTCCCAAAGATGATTACTCAGAGTAGCAGCAAGACATCGACATGGTAAAGGTGCAGCTGCCCATGTTGGGTCCCTCCTCACTTTTTCAAGCTCCCTTCTCTTCTGCCTAGCATGCACTTGCTGCTTCCTCCCACTCGGTCCAGTACCCATCTGCTTTCTCCTCCCTGGATGAGAGGCACCGGGGCAGGTCGGCAAGGAGGAGCTGGGCAGCGTAGGGAGGCCCTGCTGAGCTGGGCAGCCTGCAGCTGCTCTGGCTCACCTCATCAGTGAGGAATAGTTGCAGGAGCTGAACTGCCACAGGAAGCCATGGCCAGGCAGAGACCCAGCGTATTTCTAGGTTTTTACCACTATGGGCGTGTAAATAACCTGAAGTTGAGCCCTCGCTGCAACCTAGGCACACTACTTCATCTAACATTTACTGTAAATCCCCCTCTGCGTAGCCTACTTTTACAATTTCTGCTCCTTGTAAATGTCTTATTTTTAAACAAGCCACCATATGGGAAGGCAGGAAGCAGAGCAACAACTAGGCTTGCCAACAGCCAAGCAGCAAAGGGTTTGCCTCAGCCGGGAAGCAGAAGTGCTGAGACAGTCTAGCACTGCATTGGCAAACTAGCTACAAACCAGCTGCTTCCCACCGTGGGGGCTGCCGGCCTCCTTCGGCATGTGCTTAGCCCGCACAGCCCGGCTGCGATGCCGCATAGCGAGTGAGGCCAATACCGTGTGCGTGCACACACAGAGACGCTCCAGTGACAGTAAGGAAGGGTACCGTGGCCAAACAGGCCCTGCAGGTTCAGCAAGTTTTGCCTTGGGTAACCATCAGGGCCTCCAGCCCCAAGGCAGACTGGCTTTGCAGTCAATCAGCCCATTACCCAGATGTTCATTAACAGTGCTCTCCTGAGCATAAAATTGACTTTTCCCCTCATTGACTAATTAGAAACCAGTATAATCTTCCCTTTAAGTAACACAAGGTATTTGCCTGCACAGGAGCCCACCCACCATGTTAGACCTGCTGGAGCAGGTCCAAAGGAGAGCCACAAAAATGGTCAGAGGGCTGCAACACCTCTGCGATGAAGAAAGGCTGAGAGCGTTGGGCTTGTTCAGCCTGGAGAAGAGAAGGCTCTGGGGACACCTTATTGCGGCCTTTCAATATACAAAGGGGGTGTATAAGAAAGGCCGAGAGAGAATTTTTACCAGGGCCTGAGGAAAAGGGGCAACAGCTTTGAACTGAAAGAGGGTAGGGTAGAAATTTTTTACAGTGAGGGTGGTGAGACACTGAAATTGGTTGCCCAGGGAAGTTGCAAATGCCCTATTCGTTTTAAGTGTTCAAGGTCAGGTTGGATGAGGCTTTGACAGCCTGATCTAGTGAAAGATGTCCATGGCGGGGGGAGGGGGGTTGGACTTAGATGATCTTTAAGGTCCCTTCCGACCCAAACCAGTCTGTGAGTCTATGCTGAAGTGAGGAGGCCGCCATTCGCCAGGGAGCAGCGTGCAACTCCCATCAACGGCATCAACTTTTAACTCTGTTGTACCATAGCGAAAGCTTGATGTGCCCAACCTTGTAATTAATTCACAGTGGAAGGGTATGAAGTTTTGGCTGCTTTCAAAAAAATTACAAAATTTAAATTAAAAAGAGAAGCATGCTGTAGCTTGGAGGTAAAGGTCTGGCTCATTCTACCTGCCAGCTATTTACACTGGTTGCTGTTGGAATCTTTATAGGTAATGAATACTAGAAAAAAAAAGGAGGAAAAAAAAGTAGATAAGGGCTTTTAGAAGTGACTGCAGATCTACCTAAGCTGTTAAAGAAGTTACAGCCAGCCTTCTCTTTAAACAAAAGTCTTTCATCTAGCCCAGAAACCTACTCTGTAGGGTGTTTCTTTTATTTTGGACTTCCATAGCTATTATGGCAGTAGGAAAGGCCCCAGGACAGGTGCTGGGAGCCATATGCGTCATCAACAGTCTGGGGAGGGGGGAAAGGGGGGGGGAATTAAAAGCGCTACACAATGAAATCATCCACCCTGTCTCCACTTAGGTGGGTGGGTAACAGCTGGCTGCAGGAAACAAGCATGCTGAGTGTAACAGGAGCAGGATCCGACAAGGAAAAAAAAACCAAATGCCTACTATTTTTCCAAGTGCAATCCTCAGAATAAACCCTTGACACATAAAATACAGAAATTAAAATCACAGGCCACGGAAGTAACTGCTTTGCTGTTACAGCTGCATATTTTCCTGGACTGTTTAGGCAGCGTGTGTGGTCTTCCATGATCATCTCTGCCTTGAACTTGAGTACCAGAGCTTCAGAACACCAAAAGTCTGACAACAGAGAGCGACGCTCACCATGGCAGGGCAGTAGTTTGATTTGATTTTTAGAAGACAACAGAGATTCTGAAGAATGAGACAAGCCCTGGAGGGATTTTTCAGATCTACGGTTCAGCTGGGTCTTGCGCCCATCTAACCCATCTGCGAGGTTGTCCCTGCATTTGGTGACAACAGCCAGGGCTGCAAAGGAGCCAGAGGCACATGAGCAATTCAAGGCTTTTCCCCAAAAACGCCAGCCTGTGCTGTTAAGTCACAGAAGCCTGCTCAGCGCTCAGGTCCATGAGCATCCCAAACCCATCTAAATGTGGGCCACCACCCCATGGTGTCCTAGCAGGCCCTTTCCAACTGAAAGAAGAGCCTGTAATGGCACTGATCTGGCTGAAAACTTGGCCCAGAAAAAAAAAGGAAAGAAAAAAAAAATGTTTGAGGCAGCAGAGGTCACACAGGCACGTGAGCCTGCACAATGGGGAGATGCTGGCAGCAGGGCTACCAGAGCCCTTCGGGAGGGCCTGTGGTCACCTCTACTTGTCACCAAACCACAGCCAAGCTTACCTGCAGGCTATACACAGCTGTTACTGCTCTTCATGTAGGGAAATAATAATCACAAAAAGCCTTAAACGAAATCTTCCTTTTGTCCACCGTTAACCTCCCCTCCCCCTCCCACACTGAGCACTTTGCAGCTTTTCCTTTCATTTTTAAGGGAAGTGATCTGGGTCTCCTTGGAGGTAGGAGAGCTCTTGGCTTCACCAGCCTTTGCCACATACATACATTAGTTAATATCGCTGTGCTTCAAAGGCTGGATGGACCTCAGAGAGCGCAGGTCCATCTCACAGCTTGCAGTTTAAGTCATGGGAACATTGCCAAAACAAAGTATAAAGGGAAACAAGACTAAAAAGCAAACAGAGGCATTCAGGAAGAAAGCCTGCACTGACACTGCTTCAAGCCCCTCCTCTTGCCCCCTCCCATTTTTAACAGCCCATCCTGTTAGGAAACATTAAATGCAATCGGAAAACACTAAAAATCCATAATGGGTCATTTTCCTACTTGAGATTTGCAGGAGCAGATTGAACTGTCTGTGCTGGGGTGGTTTTTAATGAACAGTACAGCCTGCCTGTAAGTGGTTGGGGTTCCCTCTCCGTTCCCCGTAAACACGTGAAGTATCTAATGGAGGGACTTAATTGAGGTTGAGGTACATAGTGGTGTTTTCTTTGATGGCTGAAATCCAAGGGAAAAAAGGAAAGTGTTTTAAGATACAGGAAAATGCTTTTATGGCTCCGAAATAAGTCCTCCTGTTGTGTAGCATCGCTGAAACAAAACAAGTTCCTTTCCACAGGGAGGACTGCCAAAATGAAGCAAGTGCCTCTCCGCAGGGAAGACTTAATCCAATGTACACACCATCAGCATGGACAAAATCTCTGTCAAGGTGCCTAAGTTTCTGCCCCAGGGCATATTAAAAAAAAAAAAAAAAAAAGCCTGACCCACGACAGCATCAAGTAGCTCGGGGCCAGTCTTACCGTGGCTCACGACGGTTCCTGTCCCCAGCTTGCTGCCAGAGCTGAAACACCACCGCGACGCTGCCTGCCTTAGGTCCCAAAGGCTGCAGGAGGCCAGGTCACATCCTCTCGGTTTGCAGTGAGAAGGAGGAAACCTCTCCCGGCCATCAGAGACGGCAGAAAGGAGACTGCCACGCAGGAGGGGCAGGCAGAGCCCGTGCTTATCGGGTTGGGAAACAGAGACTCCCATGATGGCAGAGGCTGGGAGCTGGTGACTTCTGGCACCAGGAGGACAGCTCCTGCTCCACCTGCAGATCGGCATCTCCAGAACAGTGCCAGTGCCCTGGGAGCAGGCAGCGGGCTGGGAGCTGTGTCCCACAAAGCCGCTGCGCCTGCCAGGCCTGAGCCATGCAGCCATACCAGGAGGCAGCAGCGACTGACAGCAGCGGGCAGCTCCCTGCTGCCAACCCGACCTCTCATCTGGGGAGGTCTGCAGCTCGCTGGGGACTTGGATCTGGGATGTTATGAGACACTGCCAAGGCCTCTCCGGCCCACAGACCCATGATGGAGTGACAAAGGTTTGGCAAACAAAGGGTGCAGGGTGATGTGGTCAAGACAGACCTCAGAGATCAACAAAATAGGGGCTCACCCCAGCTGAGCCCGAATAAGCAAAGTGCCCAGACAACAGCACTGTGGGGAGCTCTCCCAGCGCTTCTGGGAGATCGGGGAGGTCCCCGAAGGGGCTGTAAGCTAACGCACGCAGCCTGGGGAGCAAACAGGAGGCGTTAAGAGGCCTGCATGCAGTTGCAGGGCTCTGACCTCCCTGGGATCAGGGAATTGTGGTGGGACAGCGTACACAACTGGAGCACTGCCATGGCTGGATAGGGGCTCTTCAGGTAGGACTGGCCAGGATGGTGAGGAGGGGTAGCTTTATGTGGGAGAGTACTGGGAAGGCATGGATGCCTCGGGATGACCTTGGGATCTGTGGTAAACCAGCTGAGAGTCAGGATTAGAGGGCAGACCAACAGGGGCAGCATTGTGGTGAGTGTCTGCTACAGACCACCTGATCACAAGGGAGGAGATGAGGCCTTCTTCAGACAGCTGGAAGACGCCTCACATTCACAGGCCCTGTGCCCTGGGGGCCTTGAACCACCCCGAGATCTGCCGGAGGGACAACACAGCAGGAGACCAGCAGCCCAGGAGGTTTCTGCAGTACCCTGATAACTTCCTGACAGAGTCAGTCAAGGAGCTGGTGAGGGGAGATGCTCAGCTAGAGCTCATACCTACAAAGAACAACTGGTCAGGAACATGGAGGCTGGGCGCAGCCTTGGCCAAAGTTACCACAAGACGGTGAAGTTTAGGATCCAGAGAGGAAGGGGGAAAAGCAAAAAGCAGGATCACAACCGTGGACTTTAGGAGAGCACACTTTGGCTCCTTCGGGGACCTGCTTGGAAAAATCCCATGGGATACAGCCCTGGAAAGGAGTCCAAGAGACCTGGTTGATTTTCAAGGATCACCTGCTCCAAGCTGAATCCCTCCTCTCTACTCAGCACTGTAGAAGGCTCAGGGGGGAATCTTATCCATGTGGATCAATATCTGAAATGGGAAGAGGGGGACTGGTGTCAAAAAAGATGGAGCCAGACTTTTCTCAGTGGTGCCCAGAGACAATGGGCACAAACTGAAATGCAGGAAATTCCATGTAAACATACCAAATTACTCTTTTTACTGTGAGTGTAGTCGAACACTGGAACAGCTTGCCCAGGGAGGTCATGGAGTCTCTGACCCTGGAGATATGCCAAACCTGACTGGACACTGCCTGAGGAACCTGCTCCAGCTGCCATTTATGACAGTTATGACATTTTTGATCAAATTTGATCCACAAATTGACTTTCCACATCCAGAATATTCTTACAACTCTATGCAACAGTCCCTAATCCTGAAGGCACATAAATCTTTAGACATTTAGTTTCCCTCAGTGTATTTCCACAGGCACCACAGGGCACCTACGCAAGTACCAAAGACCCTAGGCTGCTGGGGTGCCCCACGCTGAAGTACTCACAGGATTCCCAAACAAGTTTTTTTTTCCCCTGAGTTTCTAGTTTGTTGTGCAGTCTAGTTGATACATTTTCTCACTTACTGGATACAAAACCAAATCACGCTCCAGTGCTGCATTCAACAGCCTTTCAGTAGGATGCCACCAAAGAGACTGCAATCTATAGATGGCCTGATCTGGAGAACGAATGACACTTATCTAGGCTAATGCTCCTCTGGAGTATTAAGGTATCCACTCTCTTCCTAACCCAAAGAACATCCTGTACATACAAATACACACATACAAGGTTACTCTCCAATCAGGTACAGGTAGGGCCTAGGCTGCCTTTGCTTTCCCATTGCTTAGGAAGTGAAAGACCTACTACCACCATCCTCATCTCCTCCCCGCCCCCAAGGGTTTAGTATTCCCCTCCAGAACTGGGTCAGAACAGAAAGTCCTCCCTAGAGGGAAGCAGATTTCTTAGGTACTGAATTCAAAAAGTGTCTAAACTCTCTCCTTGGCATTCTTCACTAGAACAGAAAACACGTCCACCATTGTACCCAATGTCATTTCATGAACAAGAGCCCCTGAACGAGGTGGCAATCCTTAAAATACACGCACGTGCCCCATCCAAAATAAAACCACGCAGTGAACACCTGTAGTATGGTACCATCTCTGTACTGGCATAGAGATGTAAGGCTACACCTGAAAATTCTTATTTTTTCAGTGACTGACACACCAAAATGCTGTATGTTTTTCAGCATTCTCAGGAGGTACAATGAATTAAAATCCAAAGGAATCACAAAAGCAGAGTCAAGCATTTTTTTTTCCCTATTTCCTAAAAACAGTGTTTCATTTCCAAAGGAAACCCCCTTACTTTAATTTTTCACAAGAATGAGTTTTTCCTTCCCTATGTAACAAGCCCAAAGACAGCACCAATCTTACGTAAAGGGAGGTGCTTACTCCCTGAGAAACCTCTGTATCAGAGATAGGGCAGGACTAGAAAGACGACATCCAAATAGAAATCAGAAAGGAGTAATTGCATCACCCTGCCTTTTGGCACCAAACCTTAACAGGGAGTCTAGTTTCTTTCAGCTTTCTCCTCCTTGGAGGAAGAACCTCCTTCCACAAAAAGCTCAAGAGCTCCCAGATCTCATCTCTTCCTGCAGTAAGCAGTTAGACACCCAGAATTAATTAACATGACTGCTACGCCTCGCGGTCTGGATTTAGATAACGCTATTTACTTACAGTTTATTTGGAGAAGTAAAAATAAGGGTACAAGAAATAGATTACCATGGGTATTACTAAACATGCGTTGCCCTGAGC
Organism: Mycteria americana; assembly: GCF_035582795.1. NCBI lineage: Eukaryota > Metazoa > Chordata > Aves > Ciconiiformes > Ciconiidae > Mycteria > Mycteria americana. Next base: position 29,412,181 of record NC_134366.1, on the reverse strand, counting down.
TAGCCCTATTTCTCAACCAACAGTTCTAGAAAAAACTGCAAAGTTTAACTACACACTTCACTATGCACATACACAATAAAAAAAAAAATTTAAAAACCAGAACTTATTTTTCTACAGGCGCAGTTATTAGCCTAATTGTGCTTTGTTAACAAGCTCAGTCGCTGATTCAAGGGGAAAAAAAAAAAAAAAATTGCACAACTTCCTCTTCTCCCAGGCTTCCAGCTCCTCTGCATCTCAGCTTCCAGGCTACAGCTCAAGGCAGCCAATTTAACATCAGAACTTGTTACAACCCGAGATAAAATTTCAAGTTCGTCTTAAAAAAGGGGTCATCTCTCTATCCAGCTTCATCTGATTGCTATTCTTTCTTGTTGTCAATTGAATTGTCAGTTTATCTTGCATGTTCGCTCACTTTCAATGTGGTCTTTACTGAGGAAACACTCTACCTTCTCGATCAGCATCTTCCTATCAGCCCCACTTGAGTGACACATTATTTCTGTGACCTGTTGCACTCCAAAAAGACACTACCTACTCTCCAGTTTCTTGCCATCTCTCAAAAATTACGGTGCTATTGAGGAGACAACAGAAATCAAAACAACTATAAAGCTACTCAACCACTACTTCTTTATTGGAGACTTCATTCATGTGTGAAACAAACTAAAAATTTTCAGAAGCCGGAAATTCTCTTCAAAGAGCTATTCCAGACAGTTTTTAAAAAAAGTGTTAATTCCCTAGTTAAAAATATTGCCGCATGCTACTTTTTCAGTGAGGCAAGAATGCTTAAGGTAGTTACAAAAAGCTACCTCTTTAAAGTCAACTGAAATGTAAAAAGCCCCAAATAATCATGAGTTAGTAAGGCTTATAAAAACATCTTCTTTGAGCACATCCTTTGTAAAATCATCTCATTTTAAACATATCAGTACTTGAAAAAATCCACCTTTGCAAGTTGGCCCAGTACCTAATTACCCTTAGTGCTAAAATAAATCCACATTCCCAGTGTGAATTCATCTAGCTTCATTTCCTTACTGCTTAAATTTAGTATTCCATCTCTGTTAAATTTAGGTAGCTCATTACTAAGTATTTCCTATGTAGGTATTTACTAACGGGAACTAAGTCACTCCTCAACTGTTAAGTTAAACATGTTGAACTCCTACAAAACCTCGCTGTGTGTTTTTTCCAGTGCCTCACTCATTCCTAGAACTCTTCCCTGAGCCTTCTCCAGCCTTTTACAGTCTCTCCTGAACTAGATAGTTTTCCAGGACCGGTTACACTAATGCAAACAGAGACAAGATATACATATTTTAACTGCATGACAATCTTTGATCAAACAACTTCCTTTAGCCAAGCACCAACTAGGAATGGCTGTACGTGTACATCCCAGTAACGGCTGTACTTTCCCAGCTTTTACTCACTTTTTCCCTTGCATTTAGGTTCTGGAAACACATTGCAGAACTATGGTTATTTCCTCCCAGTTGTGTCGCTTCCAATTTGTGTTTGCATGGCTGTATCTTGCAAAGCAAGCCAGGCTGTTTTCTACTAGTCATCTGTCAGCATCATCAATGCTTGGATTTTACCTCAAGTAACAGATGAAGGTACCAATCCGTTACCACAGAGTAAGGCCAGGAGGTAGTTTCTAAGCCTCAGTGGTCTTCGCTTGCAACTGCGATGTCAGCCAACATCTCTAATCCATCCAATTTCTTGTGTTTATTTTGTATTACTCCCGGCTCATGTTTAAATACTGTGAAGATACCGAGGCTCTACCCTGGGGCCGATATCTGGCCCTTCCCAAGAGCTGATCTCTCAGGAAGCCATAAATCATTTCCCTGACAGCAACCTACATCCTAAAACAAGCAGGTCACTATCTGTTGCCCCCTACCCCCAGCATACGTAGCAGCCAAGGGCTCCCCTTACACAGTCCTCCAGTCTCTGAAGAGTCCATCTCTAGAGCCATGACTTGCTAGAAAAGGTAACATTCAAGTTGAGGAAGATCTTTTAGTCACAAAGCAGGGACACAAGGCAAAATTATTTCATTAGCTCTCTACTGTCAGCACTTTTCGGACTGCTTGTCTTGGCTTTGAGGAAGACATAGGCAGTGAATTACATAGAGCACACAACCTGGAAGCGTGGCTTACGTGGAAGCGGCACGTTACCACAACCGTAACTAACCAGGCGAGGCCTAGGTTCACAGGGATGGTGAAAAAGTTACCCGTGGTACAAGCTGCATCACACCTTCTCAGGGCCAGCTACACGCTTTTGTCAAAGTAACTCTCGAGACAAGAATGCCCTCCCACACAAGGACAGCCCGAAACTGCTGCAGCAAATCCATTTAGAGGACAAGGCAGTCACAAAGTTTTTCCTAGCAAGCCTGACAAGCTGATGATGAAATGGCTGAAACCAAGCCGTTTCTGACTGAAGGACAGCAAGCACTTTCATAGCAGGGTGGGATACTACATCCTTTGAGGCTCCAGACTTTCAGCACTTTCAGTTAACTTTCAGTTAATGTTTTTAACATAGTCACATCGAAACCTTATAATCTTTGGGATGCTGAAAACTTAAATTTCCACTTACTGATAATAAGCACTAAAGCATTCTTGCTGGTTATTGCCATAGTGCTCTTCAGTAAACACTGACTTTGGAGGATTTACATGTATTTAAATATTATTATTCTTTCTTCCTCCCTCCCCCTCACCCCCCCATCTGGAAAGAATTATTCTGCAAGTCAAATGACAATCATTTGACTCATACAAAACAACACGAAACCAAGACTGTCAGTAGATTTATACCACATCCTTTAGGGGTTTAGTTTAGTTTCACATAGTGAAACATCTAATGGCTTTCATAATTTTCAACAGATAACTTGAAATTAGCCATACCACAAACACAGCAGCAGATACACAGTTTCCAATAACGCTTAACGGATTTTTTTTTTCTATGCTCTGAAGAGAGAAAAACCTCATCATATGCAGAAATAAAATACGCTATTTTTAAAGCATATTTAAGCATTCAGCTATTTTTAGATTTTTCTCCTCCCTAGAACAGTGTTATGCAAAAATCAATAGATAAGAGATTATCTTATTCTTGAAGACATAGCACACTAGTCAAAGATACATGGTTGACATTATTCTAGATGTAAATCTGGAACAATATTAAACTTTAATCTCATTCTATGGTGTTTCATACACAGCTTCCAAAACAAATAAATGAACCACTGCTTTTGTGTCCCGTCCCCCCCGCCCCCCGCCCCCGCCTTTTTAACTATAATTTTTATTTAAATAAGACACAGGAACTTCTATACCAAAAAAATACAAAACAAAAGCCACACATTTCCTTGTGTAAAGCAATATTATGTGATAACTTGAATACTGTTCAGCACAGTGGCTAGAAATAACAGTACAACTATGTACAAAACTTTAAACATATTTGACAAATTTCTACAGCTGGATGTAGAATACAATTGAGATAAACAACTGCTGGGAAATTTACATGGCAAAGCATTAGCTTTAACACATTTGGTTGAAAACCTTCAAATCTGCTAAGAACAAATGTGCAATTTAATTAATCTTTAGTTTCTCGTGGAAAAAATAAAAAGAACACGTAATGGCATTGCAAATATTGTACAGAGTTCATCACTGATCTAAAAACCACTCATCATATCCCCTGGTAACCTAACACCAATAACCGAGACTACGATTTCTTATCTGGACATAACCAGCGCATAAAAAGGTCATCATACTGCAATGTTAATCTAGAAAGAAAAATATTAAAAGGAATCGATACTTACATCACGAGTATTTTCTCCCCTTTATCTTCAGTCTATAAAATATATAGTGTTTTCACCTAGGCCTGAGATTAGTAGGGTTAAAGATGGCTGTTGTGTTTCAAAGAGGTTTTTCACATGAAAATGTTAGAGACAGACCTCTCTCCTATATTTTCTGCAAGGGGAGTCAAAAAACAGTGACTGTTTTATAGGCTGCAAATTCCACCTTGTAACATAGTATTAACAAAACCTCAGTAATAAAAAGGAAACGATGCTTTATCTCCAAAGAAAGCACATATTTAGTGAGTAGTTATTGGTGGCTCACTCTCACCCCCCTCCAATCTCATCTTCAAAAGAGGAAAAAACATAATGGAGCAAGTTTAAATGCTCAGTAGCGGCAGGCTACTAATCCCTTCAATTCCTGGAAAAGGTGAACCTTACTCTCTTAGGAGCAGACAGCATAAACGTAGTTCCACTGAGCTGAAAAGCAACGGAGCAAGAACATCAAGTTTATTTTGCCTTTGGGGTCCTCTTTGTATCACAGGAAATTATCTGTGAAAGCAATGCTCCTCTTGTTCCAGTACAACAGAAGAGCACCACTAACCCATTCTTGCCGTGTACTATTTTGAGAAAGTGTCCAGCCTGCAAAACCAGGATTATTTTACAAGGATTTTTTTTATTCACACTTAAGGAGGGGGGGAACACACTTTTACACACACAACTTAAGTAACTGAAAGTTATGGGAGAAGCTTTGATTAAGTAACATGAACTTAAAACTATTGTTTTCCCCACCCCTCTTAGAACACCCACTTGCTACTTTTGGACTTTAATCCAAACACAATTACTCACTACATAAATAAAATGCTGCTCATCTAACACTGCTTGACAAAATCTGAAAACCTACTTCCAACCAGCAAATGAATGAACATTTCCAAAAGAGAAACTAAACATTAATTTGACTTTTAGACGGTAACAGTAGCATTTCACATCCTTAACTGCCAACAAAAACATGAGAGGAAATCCCCATCACCCCCTGTGAAACCTGAAAGAATTTCTGTCCTTGAACAAAAACATTCTTGTCTTTCAAAATCCTCTCACACACAACGTGGAATGTTTCTCATGTACAGCCTAGTACTGAACACTTTATTTGCAACAGTTTAACAGTCATTAACTGAGCAACACCTGAAACCTTTAAATGCCACATTTTTACATATATTGAAATGACAGTAAATGCAACAGTTGTTTTGCTTGTAAGCACATGACAAAGTGATATACATCACAGATTTGCTGGTTCTCCTCATGTTCACCCATGTCCAGGGTCATCGTTCACCTGGATCTGAATGCACTTATTCCAAGAAAGTGGAATGTAATGAGGAAATATTAATGCATAAAATAATGAAAGGCAAAAGAGTGATGTTCCCTCTTTAGCTTTGTAGCTGTAAAATATTTTATATCCCAATATGATATACATTCCAAGTTACCTGAGTTTACACTTCGAGAGAAGTACCTGAAGCTAGGCCATAGGGTGGGCACTGTGCAACTGTTGTGGCCATTTTTTTTTTTTTTTTTTTTTTTTGCATTGTGTGTATTACAGAAGTTAGAAACATAAACACCTGGATCAATTGTAAACATAATCCTGAAGTACAGTATTTTCCATAGGACACAACACAGCAAGACATTTTCTATTCAGACAGGCAACTTTTTTTTTTATATATATAGAGCTTATTTATACTGTAGAATTTGAAACAGAACACAGGACACAGTACTAATCTGGTCAAACATACTATGAAATGCATAGTCTCCACTTAAAACGCTTAATGATATATGGATTCTGCAGGCATTACTGCTTTCTCACAAAAAATGCGGAATATGAATTCTGTCCCTGCCAAGAACAGCGTTGAGATATTTTTTCAAATGCTGCTAAGTATTCTGTGTTGTTCTGAAAGGTTGCCACCTCATGCAGATGTATCTGAGCTATTATCTCCTCAATCCTTGTTTCAGGGCAGAGGCCTGCTCCACCTTGGTCTAGATCAACACATAGCTCTGAGGAGAGGAATGGTCTTCAGTCTGAATTTCTTGCAAAAGCGGCTGCTGCTGTTGGGACGGTTGCTGTACCGGGACCTCTGTAGAGTCCATTGTGCTGGTGTCATCTGACAGAGATGAGAAAGAGACCCGAGACGAAAGCTGCTCAACAGTCAGGGTGCTCAAAGCTGTGCTTTGACCAGAGTTTGGAGAGTTCTTCAGCGTCAGGTCTGAAGCAGGAAAGAGGGGGCCCAGAAGTTTTACAGGACAGAAAGCTGATCCGGTTGGGATGAAATTAACCTTGTTTTTGTCAGGACATGAAAAGAGAGGGGCTGAGACAGGCTGACGAGACCTACAACAAGAAAAAAGATTACATACCTGGCCAACCACGACGTTTTATACGTCATGAACTTTGTGGTTCTACACGTTGCTAAAATGTGAATGACAAGGAATGGGATTAATTGGACAGAGGGGCAAACATCTTCCATATTGGTAGTCAGCTAACCAATCCACAGCATTAAAAATAGTACCGTCACAAAAATGACTTGATAATTACTGGATAAACATGCAACTTCCAGCAAAAAAAATCTGCAGTACATATGCACATGAAAAAATGCCATGGTAATTTAGAATGGCACGAATTCTTCTTTAATAAAAACAATGCAGCATTTAATCATATTAAATCCCTTTGAGAACCTCCATGAAATAGACCTCTCCTTTCCCATATTCCATAATTTGTCTGGAGGCTTCCTCCACAACCCAACATTGCTCCTTCACCATCCAGCAGGCAATGAATGTTGTTAGAGCAAGAAACGTCCCCTCCTTAATTCTTTCATCCACAGGAGCTAAGCATGCAACCTCGACAGCATGTGCTCAATACTGCTGGGTCTAGGGGAAAAAGACATGATGTCCAAGAGTTTAATTTCTGATTTCTTGCTCAGCAAAAATATTGAGCAAAGTCTATGCCATAAGTATACTACCATCTACAGACACTTTACATAGGTTTCGTTCCATTTTATATGTTTTATACGTATCAAAAAGTAACCTATGCTTGACACTGATAAAGAATTACGACAGACAAGGAGAGTTTTTGTTTAAGCCATGAACATTTAAAAAGCTTATAAAAAATATATGGAAAGAGGTTTATAAATGCTTAGGAAATCAAATGTACCTTATCTTTTCTGCTTGGATTTTTGTTGCCTTTTATAAATGCACAAAAAGAGTTCAAGCATAAAAGACTCCATTTCCTCTTCAAACCAACGTGAACACTTCAACTTCTCTTCTGTACAAACTCTAAGAATAGTTTGCTCCTGAAAAACTCATCAGCTGGAATAGTTTATTCATCTGCAGTTGAATAGGCTCAGTAAACAGGTTTACTGCTTTGCAGATACCAGCTGATATAAAAGGCATTACTTACGACATTTCCTCAAAGACCTTCACTCGCTCACATCCCTCTGGGGGCTCTCGTTTGAACATGTAGCTGTTGTTTGGTTTGGGAGATGAGGCATACTTGGGCAACGGTGAGCTACTCCCACTGTCTGAAAATTTAAAGCAGTTATATTACTAGAGATTGAGAGTGCTTTTTAATTAAATTCGATTTCCAAACAAGATGCCTTTTTTCACAATTTAGCCACTATGCCGGTTTGCTTCTACCACAATGCTTCCTTTATCGCAGGCTATTTCTAACACCCTTGTATAGCACATTTCTTCTGAATAAAAGCTTCAGTGCAGCAGTAATCTATCATATAACAACACATAACAGGAGGATATTTTTATCCAGAACACTGCAATCGGAACAAAGCAGAGCTGTGATCCTGGAAACAAATACGTTCTTTATTATGTATTTCAAAAAACATAAATGAACAAGGTAATATGCATAATACATGCAGAAGAATTATGAGTGGTAATGATAATATGCCTTCTCACTGTATAAACACAGTTATTGAAAATGTGTGTATACAGCATGTACCTTATTTTAAAACATAATTCTTCACTGGAATATTGACCTCATTAGTCTCATGAATAGTTCAGAAGTTGTAAAGAAATAAAGCATGTTTGTAACACAGGTACTGATACCTCATCATTACAATGTCCTACCTTACTTGCTTCACAATTGTGAAGTTGTTTTAGTGTCCAAAATAAAACTTCCACAATTCAATTATCTCATCACTACTAACTATATGATACAGGTATTCTTCGTAACTCTAGCCGTCTGTGTACCAGACACACTTAGAACTAAAGGTGAGAAGATCTAGGACACAAGGCAATAGGCAGGTTTCTTTGTACTTCTCAGAAAATATAAGAGAGAAGGCTCAACTCCAGTAAGGATGGAAGCACAAAAGTTTGAAAAATTAAGATTATGAAAGGGTTCACTTTAAACACTCATCTTGACAACATGATATTCAATGCATTAAGGAAATAAAGTAGGTACAAAAATAATTATTCACAGAAAGTTAGCTTTCTGCAGTGGCTTCTGCCTTTTCAAAGAGCAACATCTATCTCAGGCTAGTATTAGTGGCTCCCTATTCTCTGCTTGGGCTTACAATTAAAAACCAAAAATGAAGTGTCAAGGTTAGAGGATCCCCCAACTTACAAACACACCTTATTTAGAGAGAAATAACTGCTCTTGCTTTAGCTCCTTTTCAGTCTTTCCACCGATGTGGGATACCTTACCATTTTTAACTCAGATACCTCTGTTTGTTCTGCTGTTGTTCATGTGTGCCTTTTCAGCAACAGTGGAAACCCAACCAAAGCTTCAAGCACTATGATCTAGATTCACTGAAGCATATAAGGCTGTCTTTAACAGCTTGCAAACAGTAACTACATAAACCTTTGTATAACCATGACTCAAATAAAAAGGCTAATCATTAGAGGTTTTGAAGCATCTCTGCTTCCTCTTACAAGACGACACAAATCAATTCAAATGTCACACTTCTCTTTGGAGATTTACTATGAAAGATATGAGAAGAAAAACAGTTGAAGTGAACCTCAGTAGCGTATTGTTTATTCAGCTCTTTTCTGCTGTAGAGTGAACACAGAACTTCTATTTACAGAATTTTAGGTGTTAACTGTACAAAGGCAGAAAAAGCTTGGAGACAATACAGGTATTTGCCAAACTGGGAGCATGATGGTCCCGTTGGCATCTTTCCACTGTTGGCCCACACAGCTCATTCCAAACACAGAAATCATTAACAGAACCCAGACAGTTTGTTTCCTCCTTCTAATATTTAAAATTGAAGATCCAAGTTTCTATTTAAAAAATCTGAGACATAAAATGCGCTACTGTTCATTCCACCAAATAGTGGAAAACTGTGGAAGTACATCCAAGGAAAGAATCGAACTGAATTCAAAGTTAAGTCAGTTCTTGGAAGATTTAGAGTCTCGTCTAGCCAGTTCAGGTTTCGATCGAATTTTTGGTTTGCTTCGCCCTGTCTGGCTGAACCTTTCTATATAAGACAGCTGTTAAACAAGTAAAAAAAATTATATTGTATAATTTAACCATTCTGTTTCTCTCTTTACCCTCCCTGCTTTTAAAGCCTACTAAGTTGTTAGCTTTTCATTTTGACCAAACACACACCACACTACTATTTGAAAAACACGTGTGGTTATTAGGAGGCTCATGTGCACAAGCTTGGTGTTGGTTCTACACATACAGCAGCAGCACGAGAACGGAAGGGTACTGGGAAAATGGGCCACGAGTTAAAGTGGTAAGAGGCGGAATTTACAGCTTAAGCCAGTCTCCACTTGTGTATCCTGTAAGCTCTCAAGTGCTAAGCTGTCACAGCGTCCTTAATGACACTGCAAAAGTGTATTCTCAAACCGTGCTATTCACACTTTTTTTTACTGCCTCAGAGGCTGCAATGCATGAGCCTTCATCTCAGAGGACACGTCTGCATCTTCCATGCTTCCACCAGTAGGGTGTGCTCTGCTGGTGCATTTCAGCCAACTAATCAACTTTCATTAAGATGACAATGATTGAAGATTAACAGATGTAACCTTTAAAGTGAGTTTTGTTACCATAACCACATAGCAGACAATATGGAGCCTTATTACACAGGATTTCTAAACATAAATATTCAAAATGGATATATTCTGTTATCTAGAAAATGTTTAAGATTGTAATTAAACACTAAAAATACTGTTTTAACCAGAAGACTTCATACCACAAATTTTAGCTTGCATATATTAGAACAACAAAGGAGGCAAACTAAAAAGAATCTGTAAAACAATTTTTTGAGTGACAAAACTTAAAGGAAACAAGAAACTTTACAGCGAGCCTTGGGATTTGTTTTGATAGGTTCAAAAATACCTTTGTTTCTTAAGACTGTCCAAAGACTTCACATACAATTTTCATTTTAAAAACTATGCATCAGATGCCCAGAAGTTAAAAAGTATCTTCAATTCATCTTCATGAACATGTTGCTTGGTACAGCCTGCTAGCAATAGCGGGAATACACAATGCTACACAAAAGCACCTAAATCAAAATCCCTGAAAAACAGATCATACTATCTATTTTTGTACAAAAACCCCCAAATTTCATCTGCTTATACCTTAGGATGCCTTTGAACTTCACCTCTGTCACAGCTGCTAAGTATGCTGTGTAGCACTCTGAGTTACAGTCTCATGGACCAGAGTATCATAAAACAGACCTAGTGAAACCGGCAGCTGTAATGTAGCAAGGCAGTCACTTACCTTGCAATAGGCTGATATTTGAAACCGAAATCATAAAGCCAGGTGCCATTAAAATACCTCCTCTCCCACCCCTCCCTCTCTGCTCCAATCAATACCATTTAGTATCACTGCTCCATTTGGAGCAGTATTGTGGGCCTTTTCTGAAATTTAGCTTTCACTTTCTTCTGAAAAATTCAATAGATTTAGCAGCTTCTTGCAGAAATGTAAACCAAGCAGCTGATACAGTCCAAAGAGCAGCTGTGAGGGCCTCAGGCCAAAGCACAGCTTTGCACAAGAAATAAAAGATGCTTTAGAAATGTAAAGCAGTGCTGTGTCTGTACAGAGCACTGGCTCCTCTCACTGCTCATGTCTCTCAGTCAAACTACTAACCTTCCTTTCCGATTCAGCAACACACTCAGGATCATTCATAAAGCTGATAATTATATTTTTTAATGGTAAAGCCAAGTTATTCCCATAGAGAGGAAAAGAAAACCTGAACTTGAGAAAAGTAACAGAAAAATATCTTGCGTTCAAAATGTCTACATTTGATTAGACAATGCATTTTTCAAAACCTAACAGGCCTCACAGTAAACTCACAACAGTTTTATTCTAGCATCACAACAACCTTTAAAATGAAGGTGCGAAAAACTGAGAGTTTTGTTTTATAAAGCAGTTAACGTCCACAACAGATGTTAATAAACTGTCTCTCAAAACTTGCTATTCCCTTATAATTTCTATCTATATCCTGCATTTATCTGTAACTTAAATATTTTGAAGATAACATTAAGAACAACTGGCCTGTGGGATCTTAATGACTGGTGAGTAAAAGACGCCTTTCTGACTATACTTTTACAACCTCTGAACAAATTACTTTCTCTTGGAAGACCGCTACACATTTTTCTAGTTTCTATCTTGTCCTTAAAGAATGAAGTTGTGATGAGCAGTTCAAGCTTTTATCTTTCATAAGCACAGTATTAAGTACCTTACTTAAACTAATTTAAAAATGCAATTATATTAACTTTACAAAGCTGGCTGTTTATCACCGTCACCTATACGCTACTACTAAAGCAGACTTTTGATACAAACGTAGCATTAAAAAGCCAGTCTTAAAACCCAAATCCACAAATAAGTATCTACTCATTGTGAAGTTCAGCAATGAATTTTACTCCAATTAGCTGCTCAAAAAATCTGAGACAGGAGCTAAAAACCCCTGAAAAGCATTAAGAAGGTTAGATGCACTATTTCAAACTGTTTTCACTCGCTACTGCCAATAAAATACAATTGAAAATTCCAATTACTGTGATAACTGAGTACTAGCTGCAAAAGGAATTATTCTTTTCATTTCCTTGCTTTTTAACTTACGTTTGTTATCAGGACATATATGAACAAATTTACTTGTCAAGATGTTTCTTTGTGTGCTAATACTTTAGTGGATGTCTCTATAGTGATTCAGTCTTGACAATGCATTAGAATTCACATGCATACTATAAGAAAGAGAAGTTTGTGTGAGGGAGCGCATATCTCCGTTATTTTTGGAGCACGGCCAACTATCATGTTGAGCTAAGACTTTTAACTTTGATGTGGTTAACTTACACATATGCACACACCCACCCCCAATTCAGGATTTGGACAGGTGGATTTGTTTTCCACTACTTCCTTTTAAATCTAAGATGGAAAGCAATACTTTTCAGAAACCAAGAAAAGCTAGTATTTCTCCTGCTGCCTTCCCCAATCTTGTTCCCAAATTACTTTAAGAATTATTAAACAGAGAATACTTACAGAAAAAACTTAACCTTATTTATAACCTCAAAATACTGCTGTCTTTAGCTCATTAGTAAATCTACGCTAAATCTTAAAAGTTTTCATTTCCTCTGCGAAACTTCCTACTCTTAGCTTGCACGTTTCACCCAAACCCTGCATCCCTCCAAACTAAAGTCCATGTTTCCAGCCGGCTGACCAGAAGCCCAAGAATAATTTCATTAGTAAATGGTTGTCCAAAAAGTCAGTCTTTTTACATTGGTGCCTATATTTTCATACTACATGTTCTGTCAGTAACTCTTAATTACTGAAACTCCAGTTTACTCCCTCTACAAAACCAGATGACATTTTACAGACTTTGAAAAAAATGCAGGATATTGACATATAAACACATAAATTACTTGGAAATTTTGGGTTGTTATGCAACACACATAGGCAGGTAATTACTCTCCATCAGATTGTTCAAACTCATATCTGAGCGCCTCACCAAATAGCTTAAAGTGGAATGTAAGAGTTCAGAAGCAGAGTACTTTTAAAAGCAGTCCAAAACTTCACCATCACCATTTTGATCAGCAAGTAACTCACCCATGATGAATATATACTCTACCACAAACCTTCTTGAAAGCTTTTTTAAACATAAACATGTTACAGTCTGAATTCTTCACATTAGAATCTTCATAAATCGTTAAGACTGTTTGCTGTGCTCCTCTGACGTATTTATGGAAGATGTTTGTGAAGTTTCACAAACAAGAGGGGAAAAAGATATGTAAACAAACAAAACCAATTTTAAGATAAATCCTCAATCCCTCCACAACCATCAAACAAAAACAAAAACTGATGTAATGAGTAAAATGAAGGTAGTTGTAAAAGCAGGACATCACATGCCTCCCATAGGTAAAGGCGGGCCATTCTACTCTCACCTTTATCACGGTCATAGAGTAAATCTTCTGTTGAGCAAGGACTCCCATCCTGAGATTCAGGAGGGCAAAAGGGAGAGACACATGGTGAATGACTGCTGCAGCTGCTGCTGCGCTCTTGGACAGACGGAGTCTGAGTGTCAATGCTTCGTGTACTACTACTACGATAGTGAGCAGGTAATGGGGCCCTTCGACCATCAGGGATATCCAAAGGCTGCAAGAGAAACAAGCAATTCAGGTTACAGAGAAAAAGATCGAACTCCTAAGCAATGTCAGCCTGTAGCACTCCTAGCTGAAGTAATGAGGCAAGGCCTTAAGAACAGCAAACAAGCCATTTTTGAAAGAACAACTTTTACACAAGAAAATAATGCAATGTACAATGGGCACAACATAGATTAATTACGCTGAATGCTAAATCAATGTGCAGATGTTCCGAGCCAACTATATCCTCTTAATGCAACGTTAACACCAGAACACACTTCAACACATATAGTATTATGTTTTTATATTTTTTATGATAGTTTAAAAAAAGCAAACCTCCCCAACAAATAGATCTCTGATTATACTTAGTAATACAATTTTCAGTAAAGGTCACTGTTATTATGAAAGAAAAACAAGTACCCTGACAGAGATCACATTTGGATAAAAGGGAAAGTAGAAAATGCCAAACACGATGGCATGCTATTGCTGTAACAACCAACTAAATTACAATTATAAATGAAACCATCCAAGTTGTACTGGTAAGTCATAATTCTCTAGCACACCTCTACATTCCATCCTTCACTTCTTTAGGTGACCTCTGACAAAATGGCAACTAAGTAGATGATGCACAGGCTTATACAAGGTTCATAAGCTTTGTCTTGAACCAAAGCTAGTAAGCACTGCCTGCTCGTATCAGCCTAGTTGGCACTGGCCAGAGTAATCTTGCATCCCATTCTGCAATATACTGTGTAGACATGTTCGCAGTAGTAGATTGGCACGCTCTACTTACTTGTCCTTCCCAGTGGAAAATTAGTTTTATCATAAAGACAGCGCTGCTTTAAATGTAAGAAACCAAATGAGAATTACAGTTTTGCTTAAAAGTGAAGGGGGAAAAATGCCTGCAAGATTTAAATATCATTTTTATACTCACTTCAGTGAGGATTGTATTCAAAGCATAGAGAACACCTTAAATGTTCTAGCTACAAAAAAATTAATGTCTTTTTCCTTCTCCCTTCAAGTGAACATTTTTATTTTATTGCTTTCCTCTTCCCCTTATATTCCAAAACCTGGAATAACAGATTGTTCCAGAGCCTAAAATTCAACCCAACACTTTTGCTACCAATGAGGACATGAAACCTATTGGCCAAGTATTGCATTTTCCCCTTTTCAGCAATTGTCTGTCCAGAAAAACACCACGTTATACAAAGAGGCAGACATAGCAGAGCAGGAAGATCCTTTTCTTCTTATGAGCCCTCCAGTTAATAATACCATTTCACATTTTGACTACGAGCAAAGAAACACACTATAAAGAGAACATTACAGTTGCTACATCAAATGCTGAAAAGTTTGGACACAGTCTGTTCCAACAGCTCAATTCACATTGGATATGCGTTACAACATGACTACATGTTGCTATTCCCATCACCCCCAACAGGCCGTGACTCATTCAATGCACAAGATAGACCTGAAGCATTATATCATTTGTTACACAGACAGGAGGAGGTAGAAAACAAGACTGAAGCTGTAGAAAGAAAACAGTCCCATAATTAATGTAACCAAAAAAATAACGGCCATGCAGAACAGCACTTGTATTTCCAACTCTGCCACAAAAATTCTATGAGATGCAAGAAAGTCGTCTGAACCAACCTCTCTCTCCTATGGTGTCTTTTCTGGATGCCCAGTCTATATAGGACTGATTTGCAAAAGTCTTCAACGTTCACAGATGCAGAAGGAGACTATGGGAGCTACACTTTGAACTCCTAAAATGGCATGCAGTATCCTGAGTTACCTGAAGAATCACATTATAGAAGCCTGATGGATTTGTGTTTCTCCATCCATAAAGTGTAGGTAATATCATCTTTCTTCTCACACAGGTGTGATAAAAAGAGAACAAAATTTCAGACACTCTCCAGACACTCTATAGAAGCAAAAACCCAGGAAGAAATTCCGATTTCTGACTTCAAAGCCAGGTTTAATGGAGAGCATTAGGACACATATCTAATGAGGAGAAAACAAAAGCACCGAACAGCTGCTCATTAAGTGCATATACTATGCTGTACGTAACAGCTAAAGCAAGGATTCTAGGGAGGGGAAAAGAAAACAGTAAGTGATCACATAATTAAAGACTTCAGGATAACATAGATGTTCTTCCACACCTGGAGGAACAACATAGTCTTATGTAGTCAGGAAGTATATCCCAAATCACATATTTCAACCTACACTGAATTAAAATTTGAGGTAAAAAAAGTTATCTGTATTTTTAGACATGCCTCTAAATATACACACAAGTAGAAAAAGCTAAATATTTATCACTCTTTCCAAGTAAAATAACTTTTAAGGCATAGAAAATGCCAGCAAATATTTCAGATTACTGTGCTTCTGTATTTATCTTTCCCTTAATATTTAATCCAAGTTTTGACAAGTGCAAAAAACTTCATGAAAATATCAACTAAAAGTATCCCACTTCTTAAAAACTTTATGTATTAAACCTGATCAACATAAAAAAATACTTTAGAAGTTACTTTCCATGAGTCATGCCTAAACTATTCCAAAAACTGAAGTCCTCACAACCTTCAAACATAAGAAATAGGGTAACTAATTTGGTACAGCTGCTATTAGTTTTTGTAACACTCAGTGCATGGAAAACGACAAGAAATTACTGCATTCTATATACTGGGTTTTGGGGTTTTTTTGCAAGAGTGTCCAGTCATGTACTAACCTTATGCCAAATGCATTCTGACAGGACACCTGCCAACCCCTGTGGGACACTGTGTTCTTGGACAGAGTTACATACTCCCCTCACCTCCCTGCAAAGGTATGGAAATGCTCCATTTGACAACAGCATGCATTTCTCAATACACTGTTAAAATTCACCACATCGTTTTCAGTATCGAACTTCTCACTGGAAAAAACCAAAAACACGCTATTTAGTAGCATCAGGAATGCTACTATGATATAACATACCAATGGGAGCCTTAAAAATAATCTGTTCTTCACAAACGTTACATCTATTTGGGAGGCAACTTCTTGAGAGGAAAGCATTCAATGCTTTTGATTTAAAAACTGTTCTCTAGACTGGAACACAAAGGCAGACATAGGAAAGTGCTTCTTCCTTCTAGCATCAATGAAGTCATCAATGCATTAGATAAGGTGCAAGTGCAAAAAACCATAATGTATCCTGGGAAGGAGCACTTGGAAAAAACCAGACTTTTCAAATGAAGGCTATGAAGATTTAAGTAAGGATCCTCTGCATCTGTGCAAATTAGAAAAAGTCCTTTTATTACAGGATTAAGTTTCCTGATAGGTACATTAAACCATCTTGCTATCTATTTCCAGAAGCATTAGAAATCAAACAAGAAACATATTAACCATTTTACTTATATTGTGTGGTAGTCCGTCAAAACGGCTTCATTTCTAATTACTTCTGTATACTCGAAAGATAGTTCCGGTAATATTTTTTTCCTAATAGGAGACCTATGAAGGTGTCCTGCTACAGGGCACTTTTCATTATTTTCACAATGTGTTCTGTAAGAGGGAACACCTCTTACCCCTCCACTCCCTACAATAAGTCCATCATCTTACTGTACCGACGTCGCCAATGTTTGTGTTGTGGAGTCACAATGGGACAAAGAACAAAAGCCTGTCACAACTTCACAAAAAGCTGATTCCCTCTTACACGTTAGGGTGTGAACACACACACCCCATCACAATTTCCTGGAAAGCTAGTCAACAAGTTATAAAACAGGAAGGAAAATATATCCACTATCTTTAAATAAATGCATTAGAAAATGAACTAAAGTTTTATTAATAAATCTGAGGAGAAAGATGCAATTAAGAAGTGACTCAAAAAAGCCAACTGTAACTTAGTTTTATGAAAGAAAAAAAGGAACACCTTCAGCTAACTAAGCAAGATGAATGATCAGAAAAAATATACACGTACATGGCTAAACTGAAAAGTATAAAATATTTGGAATGTTTTGACCACTCACAATGTAATCCCTCTAAACTTTATGGTCAACTAGATTATTAAAAGGTAATGACATTACTGTATCAACTATCTTTGTGAAACACAAAAATAACACGACTCATGTCTACAATAATTATTTTTACTAAGTAATTGTACTTTTATAAGTACAATTTCTATTATCATCATTATAAAAAAAGCAAAGAAGAGCGTTTCAAAGAACTAACAGAACTAAGTCAGCACGAGAGAAGACAGAAAACATATTCCAAATCAATTTATACATTTTTTAAGAAGTACGATTACAAAAATTCAAATCAGCAAAAAGGAAAACAGAAAGTATGTAACATCATACCCTACAAAACCAAAAAACAAGTCTAAAAAATAAATTAAATGTATTTGTGTCTCTGAAGGCTAAGCAAGGAAGTATGAAACTGGGAGGAAAGTTTCACTGGTTACCCATTTTAACTGGGAGCTAAATTAAAAAAGTAATTCAAGTAATATCCATAAAACTATCCATAAAACTCCTTCAACCTTAAGCGTATTTTTGTCCCATATATCACCGAGTCTGATTTCAATGTATGAACTAAGAAACAGTTTGTTAAAAAAAAGAAAATCACAAGTTTATACTGAAGAGATGAGAGACTAATAGAAAAAAATTCAAGAACACTAGATGAAAATTTTAAAAGTTAACAGAACTAAAATGCATTTTATCTGGGACAGCCCAAACATGGTTATCAAAATGAAATGGAAGAAATCAGAAAGCTACTAATGTAGTATCTAAATTTGGAAAAAAAAAAATTAAAAAATTAGGTAGTGAGCTGCACCTAAAATAAATGTAATATTCATTCTCAGTGTTTTTAGCAGGTTGTATGCTATTCCCCACATCTTTCCTGGCAAATAAATACAGATTCACAATAGGGCACAAAGGGGTTTATGCAGCTGGATAGATCAATTCATATGAAAATTAAGGTTTGAACATGCACTGTTAAAACTGTGAAGTAAACTTGGAAACAGGTTAAAAGAAACCAGGTGAAAATCAAATGCACACCAGTCTTCCTTCACACAGCACCCAAAGCAACCAACTACCTTTGACTGCTATTTTGAAATACTTTCTAAAAATACAGAATGTTACAGCAAGAAAGAATGGCAGAAAATTCAGAAAAACAAATTGTTTCTCTAGCAGTGAAACTAATGAAGTTTGGTTTCCTATGGTTTATCTTTTGTTCAGTAATTCCTAACCTTTAACTTGGCTACCCCAACTCCCCCAGGCTAAAAGGAAGCTAAATAGTTGTATCAGGAGAAAGTTCACCAGCAATAAGACTGAGTAAATTACTCGTTATGATCTTCCATAAGTAAGCTACGAGATCTAGTAAGCTCAAAGACAGTGCTAGGAGTCCCACTTTAGGTCCCACTAGACCAGACTTCACAGAAATTAACAGTTACATAGCAGGAAACAACCCTCTGCCCACAAAGATGGACTGGACTTCAAGGGCAACGTCTAATTTACGACTTTGTTTTGTGTCTGAAGACTCTCCCCAGCTAGATGTTTGGAGGCAGGTTCACTATTGCCTTGGTTGCGTAAACTGCTGAGCACCTCTGGCCCCAATCCAACAATGCACTTAAGTATGTGCTTAACTGTTTTGCTGGATCAGAGCCAGTACATTCAGCAACTTCGGAGACTGAGTTCTGCATCCCAAGTAATAAGCTGTTAAAGCCCAAGGACAACATTTATGAAGATGATTTGTCTGATAAATAAATGAGATGTCCTCTAACCACAGAAGATTACAACCCTAGCCATAGCAACACCAATGGTGGCACGGTAATACATACCTTTTTATACTCTCTCCAGAGATGGTGCAACAAGGTTTATTGATTTGGGCTTTCTGTTTCAGTTTGTGTGTGTGTTTCTTTCCTTATTCCCATTACAACACACACCCCTTCTAAAGGGATGAGACAGCCTTAGGAAAGCAAACTTAGCATAAAACTTCTACTACTACAGTATTTCATTCTTAAGACTGCTTTGTCCACACAACTAAGTCTCTGGAGAAGCCACAACTACTCCAAAACTTTTCAAGTTTACTGCCGAAATGAAGAACTATAAATATGAGGTTTTGGAATCTTAAACCTCTGATTAAAGTTTTATAGCTTGACTTGTGCATTGAGTTGCTATTGCATGACCATTCACAAGAAAAGAACCTACATCTTAGAGAAGATTAGAAAAAACAGTAGAGTAGCTTATTCCATGGCAGAAAATTTTCATTGGCTATTTAGGCAACAGTGGCTGTAAACCAAGTATATCACATCTTAAGTGTCATCTAACCACTCCAGTGCTCCTCAATGACAATTCCAATGCTCCAGTTCTCCCACATAAGCAAAGCTGCCCCGTTTGTCAGTATTTCCCATATGGAGATCTCCCATGACAGATCACAGTTGTTTCATGGAAGTAAAACGGTCCACATTCAGTTTATGGAAGAAAAACATTAAAACCAAAAAGCAGAGCATAGCACAGGAAACTTGAGTCTTGCCTAAGAAAAAGAATGCAAAATGAAGCAAATAAATTAATCTCCTGGTCTCTAATTACTTACTGCTATAGCCTGAAGTATCTAAATTTTCAAGCACTTGCATTTCGCACAAAAACGTTCAAATTCTCTACAGAAAGGGCATTCTAAACAAAGTATGTTTGGCCAGAAGCCTTTAAAAAAAAAAACCACACACACAAAAAAAACAAAACAAAAAAAAAGCAACCACCAAAAAACAAACAAACACCACCCTGAAACACTGAAACGAAATTCTCAAATAGTTCTTTGAAGAAAATTATTTGTAATTTCAGCCACGAGGAAGGTTTCTCACAAGGAAGGTTTCCCATATGTTTATAGATTACGAAGAAAAAACAAGCATAACCACATTAATATAAGCTTACCTTGGATACTTCTTCTTTTCCACTGTTTTCCTTAATGAATACTTTTTCCAGTTCGGGGCTTATTCCTTCTACATTACACGGCACACGTGAAACAGTTGATTTTGGCACTGAAATGTTTGACAGTGGCATAGGGACTGATCTGGAAATAGAAGCCTAGAAGGTAGAGAGCAACATGATTTGAAGTTGGAAAATGGAATAAAGACAGAAGTCTGAGACCAGTACTAAAAAACTAAAAAGAAGCTGTGTATTAATTTTGCCATCTAGTAGACCGTCTTTACTTGGCAAATTTAAATAAAAAGAAATGCTTGCATAAATCAAAAGCCACTAAAATCACCTCTACTTAACTCAAAGAAGTGTTCTATAATTAAAGCATTCTACTACTTCACTTACCAGTAAGTAGGCAGGTATATGTACTTTCCAGACGTACAGACTACAGAATACAAAGCAGGGGGATGGGGAGCACGCAGAGTGCTGGTGCTGATGGTTTAACTGGGATCCAAAAGGCATTTCATAACATTCCTAAAGCTTAACCACTCAACCGAAATATTCACTTAATGCAATTTTATTCTCTTTTGGTTGGCTTTAGTGAATGAAAAATAAAGCATTCATTCTGAACCTTTAATTTCATTAGCTTATAGCTTTTCAGAACTTTATGCCAAAGGTCTTTAAAAGAAATCATTTTGAGTTTAAGAATCAAGCATGTAAATAAATACAAGTATGGTTTTCAGAAAAACCTGGTGGAGTGGAGCTCTGTTACCAACAAGAACCGTTTACAAGAGTGCACGCATCTTGCACAGTCAACCTCAAAAGCTTTACCTTGGCAGCAGCTACATAGCATAGATGCACCTACGCTGACAGCCATGAACAGTGTTCACTTCCCAATATATGTTCTCCTCTTGTTCACAGAATCACAGGATGCTTAAGACAAAATGTAAAAATTTTTTTTGAGCTCTTGCCAGATGAACCTTGCACAATGTGCAGCTCCGAAGGTGCATGTCACTTGTGTGGAGGCACTCTCTGACAAAACACACTGCCTGCAGGACGGGTTCCCACAATAGTGCCAGAACTGCAAACTTCACTGACCATGTCAGAGAATACCTTCTTGAGAAATCAAAATGTTGCACAAGCCATGACAAAGTGAGCTCCAAGTACTAAAGAATGTTTCTTCAAAGCCTATGTCCTAGGTAGATTTCAGTCTGTGTCAAAGACTGTGTTTACTGTGACTATAAATAGTGGCACAGGTACCTGCAACAGCTTACTTTGAGGTGGAAAGCAAAACCCTTTTCTATGCAAAATGTAGTGGGATCCTTTGTTATAGAGGCATAAAAGTTTCAGGAAGAATATCAATTTCCTATATGTCTTCATCACAAAATTAGGTTTTAATCACAAGATTTTATCCAAACAGAAGGAACATAAAGGATCAGCCATCATGGCTCAACCTCTTCTTTCTGAAATACTAGCTATTTAAAAAGGCAGTCAGGAAATACAATGATGGAACCAACATTACAGGAGTTCAAATAGTGGCCTGTTAGTAACATGGCGTCCAAGTTAAGGATCCACTGTAGGTGAAATTCAATCAGGACTCAAATGCCTGCACTGTCAAATGAGACATGATTAACTGCTTTCTGCAAGTGGCTTAAGGTTCACAAAGTCATTGATTGAACCTTGCCTGAGCTTTAGAACTGTAATCGGGGTTCAGTTTCGCTGGCAGTTTGTAATGGCTAGAGCAGACACTGCATGGAGCATCCGCCATTGCACCCTACTGAGAATCTGGTTCATGGTCAGGTAATTCGGCCAGTTAATTTGTCCAAAGCTACTCTTCATATGTGTCAGCATCTTTATAATGGGAGAAATATAGATATACTCAGAGCACAGGCAAATTTTTGTAACTTTGTGAAACATGAATATGAGCTGAAAACAAAAATTGTCTACTAGCCAGGCCAGTGTTAACACTAGCCAGGCTAGTGTTAAAAAGATCAGTTGTATTAAAATTTGCCTAAACTCACACACACATCACTTTGAAAAATAGGTAAGTAATAAGACAACAGAAAACAGAAGCTGTCAGACTAGGAGTCTGAGCTTAACCTCTCAGAGAGGAGGATATCAAATCCATAGACTGATGGCTGGAGAGAAGTCCTGTCATCACAGTGCCCATTGGTATAGAACATAAGAATGGTCATCAACGTAACCTGGACATAAGATTTTGCATCCTAAAGATTATGTCTGATTGAGGTTTTACAGTAAGTCAGTGTCTGGGACAAGAACAGGCTGGTGATGATAGCAATTTTTCCATTTAGTATGATGGAAACTCTCAAAATATACTGCAACGTAGCCACTGCAACCACAAACTCCCATGCTAGAAGACAGAATCCTGTATTGACAATGATTCTGGACTACCATAACAACCAAGAGGTATGGCCTGGAAAAAACCATGAAGAAAGACTTTTACCCTGTAGTGTGACAGATCCTCTAGTCACCAGTCACTAGGGACGGGGTACTGTGGCAAGGATCATCTTGATTTCAGCTGAGTTTAAATTCAAGGTGAATTATTACTTTCTTCCTCTCTGGCCAGGAATTGACCAATAAGCAAAGTATCAGAAAGATTCTTAAAACGGGACAAGGAAATGAGATTTTCCCTCAAATCTCTGGTGATACAGCGTTGCTGTCTTTTACTGATTAATACACGGTAAGGTCAATTACAAGTCTGTTCTTAACAAGCCAGTTAGTGTTCTGCTTGCTGCTCAAACATTGATCATTATTGGACTGCCAATCCAAACTGCTTACCCTTGGTACTTTCTTTTTCTTTATTTTCTATTTTTATGGTTTTTTAACCAGCTCAGTTGAAATTGGGTTGCGAAACTGATAAGCAAATACCTTCCAGAGGAGCAGAGACTTTTGAAAGTATACCACAAAAATGAGTCTTAGAAGCAAGTATGTATTCCTGGAAACGCAGTCTTATCTGGCCATGCTCAGAATTTTTACAGCATCTTAATATATTTTAGTTGCTATCCTGCTGCAGCCCTTCTTTCTTTTATTATATGATGGCTATCAGATAAATTTCAGTGAAGATGCAATGGTATCAGGTTGTTAAGCATTTCAGTGTACCACATAAGAAAACAAACAGAAGAAAGATGGGAAGAAACAGCAGGCTATTCACCCAACCCTGATAAAGTAGGAGGCTGTTAATATAAGCAACTATCTACTTACCTGAGTCTGACTGATTGCTATATGGTTGCCATGGAGAGGTGACTGACGTTCTTTCTCTTTACTGTGACGACTACTCTGTTTACTGCGCTGAAGCTGCTGCCTCAGTTTGGCAATCTGCTGGAAAGAAGTTCAGGTGAAGTGATAATGAGTTATCGAATGGGTAACTGCTCAAATCTTCACGTATAAAGTGAATCACAGACATTTTAAGTCCTCTTTGGAGGATTTTACAAGCATACAGGATTGCCTTCCCTTGAAGCATGAGCATTAAAGCTTCTTTCTGCTTGTTGGATACTTTCTCCAAAGTATCTGCCCTATTTGCCAACCTGAATATGACAGCAGGCTTAGCTTAACTACTGGACTTCCTCATTTACAAACAAGCACTCATGTAACAACTCATGCAAACAAAAGTAGTCAGAAGGACAATTTGTAACAATTTCTGGCCTATAACTGGTTTAAACTGGGGACTATGAAGCCTACAGTTTAATTTATTTGATCTTAAACCGAACCAAAGTTTTCCAGTGATAATTCATCATAAAAGCAAAGGGCCTTCACAAACAACTGGCAATCAATATGCACTGCTCATCTTGGATAACTTATTTAATACATTTAATAGCATTTCCCTGCAGGCTAAATTATCACAGATTCCTTCAGGCAGATGGAATTATCTTTTCTGCTGTCTGCTGCAAAGATGTCTAACCAAAAGTTACATATTTTAAAGGTCAAATGCAACTAAAGCCATTATCCATTTGACCTGCTCCTTAACAAGAAACCAAAGAATTTCATTTGGGGATTCCTCCTCGATAATTTCTACATGAAAGAGAGTATTTACATCTATAGGCATTGTCTCAGAAGTTTAGACTATGTGCAAATTCACAACAGGTACAGACACTTCTTTAAGACTGGATAATTTTTTCCTTTGGGCTCAAGTCCCACTATTCCTCATGCTCGGCACCCTGGCATATAAGGCAAAGCACGCACAGCCCCATTTCATTTTTAACTCAGCTAGAGATACAATTTTTAAAAACCTGAAGGGCAAGTAAGGAGAAGTGAAGGCACATGGAATTCATATTTCAAAGAACTTCATCAGCTGGAAGGTAACCTCTCTGAGTGACAGCTTACAAGTACACGCGCTCTGTGGTTAACTCCAAGTAGTTAAAACATATCACTAGTGCTCTTGCAAAGCAACTCTGTGGTAGAGAATCACTTCACAATCACCCTTCACAGTGTCAAAGATGACAGTGCTTGGTGAAGAGGTCTGGATGGAGCTTTGCTGCAGGCTGTGGACTTTCCTTTGTGATGCTTCTGGTATCACTCACAAGAAGGATCTGCCTTTAAGGCTTCATATCAAGTCTTGCCACAGCTCGTTACCCATATTCAGAGACCTGCTACTCAGAAATGGCTGAATACTTTGATCTTTCAACAACAGACAAACAGTTCAGACTTCCAAAAGGGTCTGTGTGTAGAATACATCAAGACAGACAGAGCCCTAATATGACTTTCTAACACAGATGAGTTAGATTTAGAGAACTGGGAGACTAATCTCTTGATGAAAGGTGCAACTCAGGCACCATGTTGGAAGAAACTTTGAAGGAGTCTGAAGAGGTACTTCATCTCTACAAAAAAAAATTTGTCCAGAACTTCCCCATTCTCCCTGTAGGAGTCATGGCAATTAGGAAACCTAGCTCCATAGAGAGATGAAAAAGCAAGCAGGTAACCAGTCTGGTAAGTATACATACATCTACAAAGATTTATTTCTTACATCAGAATGTTGAAGAATGGGGAGAACAGGGAAATAATCTTCATCTTCCCCTTTAAAAACTTAAAAACAGAAGAGAAAAATGATGCCCAGATCAGAAGACAGCTGTGGACCAAGATGGCTGGCTACAAGAATAATCAGAAAGCAGGGAGAGTGCTGTATATAAATCTTTCATTTCTAATGCCTCTCCTTGATGCTGTGCGCTTCCTCCTAGTTAAAAAGTTAAATAACCTTTTTATTTATTTATTTAAATGAAATCTGGCTTTCTAAGCTTTCCTCAGGAGCATGCTATAAAAAAAGGTCTATACAATTCCACCTCAAACATCTGGCTGACTGATTTCTGTTGCAAACAGCTTGCAAATCTTTGAGAACATAGCCTCTCACTTTAAAATTTGGACATTGAAAGCATTAAATGGGAGAGCGTTGATAGGATGGTATGTCTCTAGGCTGACCAAAACCTTGGAGCTCTGATATTCTGAAAGGAATCACGGACCCCTGGAATCTGAGGTTCTCTCAACCACCTCAAGAGTATGTATATTTTGGCAGTCAGTAGGTTCTTGACAGTAACAGAAAGAAAAGGCTTCTTGGGTCACTGGGAAGAAAGAGAAAGATGAAAACTTGTTGATGAATCTGACTGTGTATCTGGAGCCGATACAATCACTTAAGCCAAACATGCAATGCAGTGAAGAAACAGATAAGCCTTCCCAGATCATCTGTCCTTAGCCCTGAATTTGAAGGACCCTAGCTTTCCATGATGTGGTAGTTACCATCAGACAAAAAAAATGAGAAAGGAAGGATGGACATCTAAAAAGGAATCTGCCATTTCTTCTTCATCCTCCAGACACGGGAGACAGAGGCTTGCCAGCACAGACAACCCGGCTTCAGAGCAGCCACACTAAGCAGATAGTGGCACCGACTACCTGGACAGAAGAATCCTCCAAACTAAATGATGCTCCATCTCTTCACCACGGGGAGTCCACAGTGAATCTACCACTTGCTAAAGCTAATCCTGAAATCCCAATAGCTTTTTTCTTCTACAAGTTTATCTTTTTATTGCTAATTATTTTCCATCTCAAACTCAAATAAAGCCACTACTACTAACAGGAAGAGGTAGCTGTGCTAGCTTCCTAGAAGTTTATCTTCACCTTCTTCCTAAGCAGCAGAGAAGCACAATCAGAGCACCAAACATAACCAAAATGAGCTGCAGGTAGGTATGAGGTACACTAATCCTAGGAAAGCAGATATAATTTGTGTAGTGAGGAAGGAGTCTGAAACATACGTCTTGATGGCACCTGTTTTACCAAGAATCTCAAAGCAGCAGCAGATCCTGTCTCTTGGGCACTTGACTGATGCAACTAATGAGTTAGGGAATTTGCTGTGCAAAGAAAATGGTGCCAAGCGATTGGTATCAGGAAAACATGCACTTGAAGATCCATCCATTACACTGGTGTAAATACACTCTGACATTGAACTCCATTCAGGGCAGCAAAACAGGTATTTCAGATGAGGCAGAAAAGGAATAATGTGCTATGCGGGGGAAAAGAGAGTGCAGTAACAAAACAGTCCCTTTTAACAGGGCAGCTAAGAAGAACAGAAAGGGTTTAGGACACCATTTCCCACACCATTTCCCTCACATGCCCAAGTACTGAACATGAAGGTGACTGGGGCATACACAATCATATTAAGGAACACATGTAAATCATCACAAAAAGATCTAATGTGTATCCTTTAAAGCACCCAGTTGTTGAAGACATTAAAGCCTTAGCCTTGCACATATGTGCACTTAGATCCATAAGATGTGACAGTGATTTTAGTATACCAACTCAAATGCTCTCCCTGTCTACCTGTAGCTTGAAGATGGGCAGAAAGTTCTCATTATACAATACAGGCATTTTCTTAGAGGATGCAGCTGAAAATAAAATAAAAAAAAAAAAAATCAAGGAATTCCTCAAGGAATAAACACAATTTGAACCCTACTTCCAATGTTCAGATACAATTATTTAAAATCTTCTTGCTACTTTACGAGGTGTAAACATATATGGTAGTAAATTTCACATTATAGTTTTTAGTTCACATTTGGCAAGTACTCTCATGTGACTGTATGGGGGGGAGCACAAAGCACACATCTGTGCACATATCAAAAAAATTAAGAAAGTCTTCAGCCTTTCCTCTTCCAGTGATTGTTCCCTGCAATATTGTTGATATACCAGAAAGAGACTTTTCTTGATGTATTTTACAGTTATTTATAAAAAAAACACCAACAGAAAAAACCCAAAAAACCCACAAAGATCAGTGCATCATAACAGTAATATACCTACATCAGGTCATTCAGGACACAAATTTGCAGTTCGGCCTTGATGGTTTACTGTCATACAGCCAACTATAAGATGACCATCAAAGATTATTAAACAAACAAGAAGTTAGGAAAAAACCCTGTATTTTTTGCTGGATTAATATTTTTACAGCTAGAAGTGTACTTGAAATAAACATGAATCTTGTCTATACCACTTGTAATATGCATGCAGTCTAATACAACTGATGGCACAAACCTGAGAAATAAGCAAATTAGGTTGGTTCTTTAAAACACTGGCATAATCTGAGTATCCTGATAATTTTTCATTTGAAGAAAGCTAGATGCAGACTACTAATATAAAGGAACATGTCACGTCTCATCATTCCTGTCCAAATGCTCATTAATATTTACCAGCTAATAGGCTACATTTCTACAAATCAGGCTACACGACATAGTAACTTCCTATTGCTGAACAAGCCACGAACTCCTTCTTAATAAGAGGGAGCTCTAACTCATTCATGAACCATTTGTTAATAAACAAGTTAACCAGTAGGTCAAGAGTAAAACAAGCATTAGAAATTTACCCTTAACCTTTGAATACAATCTTTCGATTGGTATATGAAAGTACATAAAAAGTGCAAGCTCTCATATTGGATTCTCTTTTATTCCAAAGTCCTTTTCAAGTACTCTGTTAGAGCAAAAGGCACCTTCCAATGGGGGGTTGCTGGTGTCAGTGTAACAGATACAGCATACAGAGGTGCTTAAGGGAAGTGAAAAATCACCTGTCTGAAATACATCTTTAAAAAACTACACAAACTGAAAACTATTTGTTTTAAATCCCAGTTTTTTCCAGTTCTGGGTAAATTCCCGTTCAGGGTAAGCTATAACTAAAATTGTCCCTATTCGACAGAATTTCAAACTAACTATTCAGGTTGAAAGGGGAAAAAATACCAGTGGTTCAAACCACTACTTGGTTTGTGTCCAGTACAAAGACTCTGATTGCAATCTTTATCTCCCAATCAAGATGTGTATCTATTAAAATAATTTTAAAGCAGTCTGGCATTATCTTACAACAAGTTATATTCAAG
Organism: Mycteria americana; assembly: GCF_035582795.1. NCBI lineage: Eukaryota > Metazoa > Chordata > Aves > Ciconiiformes > Ciconiidae > Mycteria > Mycteria americana. The sequence continues at coordinate 29,383,629 of NC_134366.1, read as the reverse complement.
ACTTCATAAAAACAAGCAGTAGATCCCTTCATAATTAAAAAAAAAAAGTAAATCTTGTTAGGAGGTGATAAAAAAGGTACACTCTATCATTACAAAGTTCACATTGAGAGCTGCAGAGTTATACATTTTTTTAATAGACCCACCACAAGAAAGCAAGAATTGCCTATTTCACTGCTAGACAGATTCAATCCTGACACCCACCTATTTCAATTCAAGGGCAAAATAATTTTCAAATACCCAAAGTGAAAATTTTTTTATGTGGTAATACAGAATTCATTTGCTTGCTTGGGATCTTAAGTCTATACACTCATTTTTAGGTTTTTTAAATGTAAACCTTTTAAAAAGAGCTCCCAGTTGTGTTAAATAAATGCATTTAATTGTAATAGCTCTCAAACTAACCAAGGAAAAAACAATTTTTTTAAACTTAAAAGCACATTCAATCTTCTTTTGTCAAAACCAAGTAAAATTATGCATACAAGTATTTGACTAGTTTACAGTATCAACATAATAAAAAATACATGCTAGAAATCATTCCATTAATTGTTGGAACAAGAAAACATGAATCCAAACTGCTAAGACAAGCCAAGGAAATTGTAAACAGCTATCTACTTGTTTACTGCCAAATGCTATGGGAAACAATTCAAAATGCTGAGCAGAACTACTGTTACCTGTGTTACTCATAGCAAATGCAGTTGCCCAGCAGAGGTGATACTTTTATTTCCATTACTTAAGCTCTTGCTTTCAGCTGCCTATAGCTTTGTCAAATTTCCTCTGAAGCCTACCATGCAACATTCATCTCTCCCATCCCCTTCCCATCAAAGATTTCAGTACAAGTATTAGAGTTGTTTTAAAAATGAGATTAAAATTAAAGGGGGGTGGAAATCATTTTACCATTTTATGTGCTAAAACACATTATCGTAGCTTTTTACTTGGGAAGCTCTGTTGTCCAATGCTTTGGAAGAAAAAAGCCAAACATTTGTCTGGGGGTCCTTTATGCTGGGAATGTGCCCCTCTATTCCCTTGGAAATACCTTTACATTTGGCAAAGCTTTAGCAAAAATTTCAGTTTGCACGTGTTCGAGAAAGATGTTTGGAACTGGTAGCTACATTTGCTAGTAATTCTGTCTCTACTGGGCTTTACAGTTTGAACAGAACTGCCCCAGAGAACAACTCCTTCCAGAAACTGCCAATTACTGTGGCACAAAGAAACTGTGTGCACAGATACTGTTGGTATTGAACAAACTCTTAACACCCAGCACACAGGCATTAAGTAGCCAGACAGAGAAGCTCCAGCTTCTCTGTCTTACAGATGACTTACAGATGAGGGACAGGACTTACAAATGAGGGACAGAAAAAAGAAAGGGATAAAATAGAAGCCAAATAATGGAGAGACAGAACAGACAAGGAGCTGGAAGGTAACTGAGCAAAAGCTCAAGTAAGGGAAGATAGACGAGAATTGGCTGGATAATGCACACAGAATGACACTGGGACTATGAACCCAGGGAACTAGAAAAGGCAAGGAAATTGGTTTGAGAAGCTGGAGAAAGGAAAACAGAGGAAGCGAAAGAACTGTAAGCTGGAGAAGACAAGGGCAGGTTTTGGGGTGAACAACCATTGCAAAATTTGGATAGAAACAACTCCTTTCCACACACCCCATGTCTACAGTTATATGAACTCTGGACAGAACGGAGTTTACGGGGACAAAAACGGAAATATTGTCATTTCAGCTGAGCTGGAGATCATTTTACTGTATCTACTTTCTCATTATGCAAATCCACTTCACTTTTGGTGGGTTCTTTCTAGTTGCAATTGTAGTCTACTGCAAAATACATATGATTAAAGAGCATTTCAAGTAATCATACCATTACTGTATCAACACTTACCCTCCTTTTTCATTTGTGAAAGTGATGTCCTCTCTATATCCACCCTTAAACTTGAACAACATTTCTAAACAAGAATATGCTAACATACCAACTTACAAGTTGCATCTTTCAGGAGAGCAGTGTTAAAGAACAGAAAGCTAGCTAAGGTAACTCTGAACAGAAAAATTAGTAAGGAACAACAAGCTGGTTCCTCAGCACTCACTCTGGCCACTCCTTCACAGCCTACACTGTGTAGTAGGAAGAGAGGAAATCCAACAGGCATAAAATAACAACCACTCTTGAAACAATTCTTACGTTGGAGGTAAAACCTGTTTCAAAAGCAACAGAGGGGAGGGAAAGGGTGCAGCTTCCTGGACTCCAGATAGGGATTTTAAAATGTCTTGGGCATATCAAAACTTGAAAGGCTCCACTGTGCAAAACTTCTCACCTCTTTTAGTTGATCAGCACTTCCCCATGATGCTGAGCGCTGATGTGATCTCTTTTCTGCTCCTTCTTCAGCCCAACAGCTAGGTGTCTAGAAGGAAAAAAAAAAAGAAAATATACTGTACTGAATTCTCCAGGTAAGAAAAACTTTTGGCACAAATTATTGCTTTACTCCTTCTGCAGTGTCAGAGTTCAGGCATTAAACACGAAGAATAAATTTCAAAATCTGATATGCACCAGTAATAGTCTCAATATGTAAAAAAAACAATATAGAAAACTAAGGCTTTGTAAACTTGCATTTACAAAGGATGAGGACAGTGCACATTACTGAAGAAGGAATCAGAGGCCTGACAATAACAAAGAAACTGTACCTGGCTACTCCCATCTGCGCTTTGGCATCCATTTCTAGTTTTCAATCAGTGGACAGTTTAGAAAACCACAAGATTAAAAAAAACACACAAACTAACTCAGAGACCAAGAGCCAGGATTCACTTCTCCCACCTGTCTTCCTTAACTACTGGACCACATAATCAATTCCTTCTTGCTAACTCTGACTTGACACAGAGTTTGATACACCTTTTATCATTTTTGGCACCAACCTACCTGAGCAGAACAGTGAAGAGCAGGCCTTCTCCAGCCTTGTCTGCAAGCCCAGAAGTTTGGGGATTGCCCTTGGACGTAGGAGCTATAAAGTTAAACCCCAAAGATTGCAAAGGGTCTAGAAGCCAGAACTCCCAACTCCTGTGCTTATTCACCACAAGACTATTATGAAAATTGAGGGTATCCACCAGCATTTCTGAACACGAGAGTCACCAGCTGCCAGAGCAGCAATGGGGACACCTAAAATCCAGGGACAGTTTGGGGTATGAACCATATAAAACTCAGGGCTACAGGCACATATATAACTTTGTGAAAAGAAAAAAAAAAAAAAGGTGGGTTTTTTTTTTAACCATTCCTACTGGTATTAGATAAATCTTTCACAATAAGGCCACAAGAAATAAAACTATACCACTGAAAACAATGAGAATTTGGCAGTGAGGTTTTTCAGGGAGGGGACCACTGCTAATACTTCTCCAAGGGAGAGAGGACCTCAGCCCAGCAGGACATGTAGGATCTGGGATCCACCTTCCTGCAGGACTCCCTTCTCGTGCATGGAAACCCCGTTCCTCCACAGCTTTCCTTACTCTTGCTTCCTCTCTAGGGTCTAGAAACTTCTGACACACGTAGCGGAAACTGTTCTGCTCAGGAAGGAGGCCGGGCATCACCTTCGAGAACACCGCAAAAACCATGTCTGCAGCTCCTCACCCTCGCTGCCCTGGGAAGGGAGGTGGAAGCGGCCCTCCGGGGCCAGGCCACGCCAGCCAAGCACGCCAGGCCAGGCCGGGCACCATTAAGCACTGAACTGTAGTTTCAGAGCACAGGCTATACCTTTATAATCACTGCACTGCCATAGTATTATATGGCCTACAGCCCAGCACCTAACTGGTCAGTGCTAATATTTAACGTGCTAAGTCACTTTGTGTGCCCAGGCCTACGTATCCCACTTGTGTTTTCTGCCAGCCTTGCACTTTCCATGTTTTTGGTGGGGTTTTCTCCGTTATTTTTACACCACCAGGAATTCTTCCACCGAAGGCCCAGCAAGCTGTGTGGGCGATTAGAAAGCAAAATGGAAAAAAAATCAGTAACGAAGTTTTTGCTGCATGTTCCCAGGAAAGAAAAACCAAGTCTTTATAAAAAGTTAGGGTTCTGTGTATTTATTATATGACTCTCTTTGTGTGGGTCTGGGGAAGAAGCCAGAAGATAATGTGGTTATGAAAAAAAAAAAAATTAACAAGAGTGAAGAGTTAAAACAGCTACTTAAAACTATGAGGGAAACACGAGAGTCCCTCAGCCAGGCAACCCATGACTCTCGTCACCCAAAGCAGAGCCTCTGCCACACGTGCGCTACCTGCGCGGGCATGCGCTCACCCGCGTTTTAGTGGAGCCATGTTCTAAATAATTACTTCTTCTCGCAGGTTGGGTACTTACCACCTCCCTGAAATTTGTGTGAAAGACATTATATTGCTTTTAAACTTTTTAAACACAGAAGTGGCTTGCAGATTACTGAGAAAATGGGGGGAAAATTTGCTCCTTTTTCAAAATCATGGGCTTTCACAGTCTACTACAATTTACTTTCCAATTTAAATTACTCTCTTCTTAAACTATTTTACTATATCCCAAGTACAGCTGGAACCATACCCTCATACAAAACCAGAAAAACATCAATGCAAAGGGAATTCTTTGAAAATTTAACTTCCAAAGAGTGTGTTCTGAATACAACACTGCTCCATGGTTTGGGGAACAACTCCAGGACAAAGTAGAAAGAGGCGTTTCAGGTGCTTAAATATTTCCCTGTAGTGCAGGAGGGTGTACCAAGGACCACTACAAGCTGGACCACTACCACTCATAGCCTCTCAACTACAGCTTAATAAATAGAACAGAAAAGACACTGAGTATCTAAAAAGCCAAAGTGAGTTTCTCAACAAAGAGAAGTAAACTGTTAAAAAACAAAACAAAACAAAAAATGTAGAAAGCAAGAACTTGCCTGTGTTTTTTAATAAGCACAGATATTGATCCAGATACCAAGAATAAAAACAAACTAATAGCAACACCCTAAACAACTTCATCAACAACACTGGTGACTTAGTAGAGAGAGGTGGGAATCCTTATATTGCAGTTGATTTAATCAGAAATCAAAACCAACAAATACAAAACACCCATTCACTTAATACTAAATTTTGTACTTTCTCAAATACGCTTTCACACTCTCTTCTACTCAAACACTATCTCCCTTGAGACAAGGATTACAAAGTTGCTTTCAATCTCTAGCAAATTGAGTCAAGTCACAACCTGTCAAAATATACATACAAGTATCAGTATACAGGGGGCAGACTATCTGTGTCCCTCAATTTTATTTGCAGTATTAGATTACAAATACTGTATGATGTTCCTAGCACAGTACTGAAGTCAGGCAATGTTATATTAATATGCTATTTATATTCAGATGGAAAAAGGAAAAAAGGTTAAAAAATAACACAACATAAGCAGTTACCAGAATATTATAGCAAGCCAGTCTTCTTCAAGCCCTAGAAATTGCTGCTTATAATATATTGTAATCCACATTATATGAAGACAAGTTTGGGGGTTGTAACCTAAAATCCTTATATTCACGCAAAAGCTTTTTAAAAAAAAACCCGAAGAACCCCACACTTGTTCCATTCAAACAGAAATTCTGCTTTTGTAAGTTTAGCTCATGTATGAGCATCTCATATCTCACTTGAATGTTGTAATTTACATCACAAATAAGATGGGGGTGTACAGCACCCTTGATATGCCACATTTCATGAAAATGGTTTTCCCATCTTTATTTATGACTTCTACAAAACAGGCTTATTCATGGAAGCCTTCATTTGAAGCTGCAAGTGTACTTCCCATGTGTTAAACGTTAAAAAAATGATTGAAGTAAAAAAGTAACTCAAAACCGTATTTGAAGAAAAAATTCTGCATCACAATAAACAAAACCAAAGTTGCTGCACCTCAAGTCAGAAGCACAGTAAGAGAGGTCATAGGCAATATCTCTGAAACTGGTAATATTTCAGAGCTGAAACAAATTTACAGCATCACTTCAGTATAAACTGAACTTCATGAAACTGAAAGATTATTCCTGTAAATCTATATTCAGAAACTAAGATTTAAAACATTTTAGGAGGAGAACCTTGAAAACATTAAGTAATGCATGCTGCAGCTTCAAGAGGAATATCTCTGATATTTCAAAATCTGCAGGTTCATGGTCCCAATTTCAGTTGACACAATGCTTAAAGCATGCGCATGGGATAGGACGTGCTGAGAACACCACATCTGGTTGCTCTCTTCAGTCTTAATGTAAATCACAATTACCATTGTTCTAACTCACCCAACCTTGTAGAGATCAGCGTTTCTTTCAACGCATTTGGTAATTCTGCCTTGCTTTTCCACCCATGTCAGGGATATACACCTACATTCTTTCCACTTCATTTAGATCAGAATGACTGCATGGAGTACCAACCTACCTAAACCTAAAATAAGACTGAATTACTCTAAAGATCTCACATTTTATTGCCAGCCCTTTGCTCTAATTACTGTATCTAGCCTGCATTCCAGATGAACTACATTGGGGGATGGGTGCAAAGATTAAGAACACACGTCTAGGTTTTACAGGGGAAGCAATAATGTTCTTGAAGAACTTCCACTTCTTTTGTGTTCAAAAGAAACACAACAGCAGCACTAGAAGATAAAGTCTGATGAGTCTTCAGATGTTTCTAAAGCATTCAAAGGCCCTCTGGAAATTTTACAGAAAGAAACGGCCTAAAGAGTTAGAAGTTAATTTGACTATAGGTGATGGCTCCTCTTAAACATCAGACAGGTTAAGAAAAGTTAGAATGATACATTCGTAGTTATATGACACATCTCTTCCTCCTTGTCCCTTCCCCCCAAAGTACATCATTAAAATATCCCATGAAAGCAACGATAACTAATACACCAATAAAAAAGCTTCATGTCATTGAGCTTCCTGGTTTATGCTGTTAATTTTTAAGCAACAAAATTTCTACCCGAAAGAAAACAAAACATTACTCAGGTGACTAATGAGTGGTAACTACATTAAAGCCTTGACCCACACACAAGAAGAACAAAAACATATTTTAGCCAAGCATTCCAGTGTAATAACTCTGCATTACTCTTTAGATTAGAGAGAAGTAAAAATTCTGAAAGGCATTTTGCAAACTTTCTTCATTTCCATTTGTGTGATACATAATTGCCATATACAATGAAAAAGGTATACCCAGGCATATTGGAATCCAGTTTAAGAAGTCAGCTGGGGTGTGTGTGTGTGTGTGTGTGCAGGAAATCACTGAATCATATTCCACTTGGTCATTTGTTCTTTTCTTTGTATTATTTACATCGAGAAAGGTTACATAGACGAACTTTAACTGGCAATATCTTTGTCATGACATCAACATCATATGTTTATCCCTGATCTCCTCTTCTTTTTAATTTTATAGAAATATTTTAAATGATTTAGCTACTGCCAAATAATTATATTAATCAACTATGACGATTATGCAAATGTTTCTGAAGATTCTGAGGTTAGGCATAACCATTTCAACACTGAATTATTCCTTACACTAGGAAGGGGGAAATACTTACATGTATAGAATGAAGGAGAAGTATACAAAATTGCTCCATCAGTGCTCCCAACAGAGATGGAAAAAATGGGAAAGGAAACTATACTGAGTTTTAAATGGCCTTAATGAAAATTTCAGATTTTACTGAAAAGGACAGTGGAGGAAGTTGGGAAGGGGATCACAAAGTATATCAACACGTATAATAACTTCCTATAACGGTAAGTTTCCCTGCATTTCTGAAATACTTAAAACACTACTAAATAAAGTGGCATATCTCTGATGATCTAAAACCTGCTGCTCCTTAAAGATCAGTTAGTTGTATGCATATGCACACATACACACATGAGCATAAACACATGGAGAATTCTTAGAAATCTGGAATTGTGTAAATGTCACAACACATAGTGTCATAGTGTGTTTTTCCAAAAACAAAGATAACAACCTCACTTCTCTCCAGTGTTTTCAGTCAAAACACTTAAGGTGGGTAAGAGAGACACAGAAATATGAACTACAGTTACTATTCTCCAAGATGCAACAGAAACTAAAACAAACAAAATTCTGTTTCCTCTATTTAAATAATAAGATATTATTGAATTCTTTTTTTTAAATCCTGGTTTAGTTTTAGAGAAAGAAGAAATATTTTATTCATGAGCACTATACAGGTTCAAAGAACTTAAGTGGGAAACAAGGACTTGGAATAAAATTCACTGAAGGTTCCTCTGATCGTGATGAAGACCAGAATCTGACTCTCTTTTTTTAAATACAAGAATTCTAAGAAACTTGGAACAGCCATAATCACCACCTTCACGAAACTGCACAAAATTTGGATTTTAAATTAATGTTTAATTAGGGACAGAAAGTACCCTTGAAAGAGAAATAACTTTTCCACCTACAATATAAGTTATACTGACAGTATTGTTCATGAGTTTAGAAGTAAAACAAGAGAGAATTTATTCTCCAATGAAACATGCTCATACAAAAAAATTGGTTTATTGATTTTCATTATCTTGTTTTTATCTATTTTGTTACCATCTTCCACTCTGCTAAACTACCTAGTGTTACTATTTTTAGCTACTGTAAACTATATAAACTCCCATGAGCTAAACTGTTACTTAGCCAACAAACATGAAGTACTGGAAGTACTTGTGCTGGTACTTGGGCAAAGAGCAAGGTTTTAATTTAATTTAACTTAATTTGCCATGTATGCATCCTATCAACGACTTGGAACTCATCCGTAGTTCTTGAAATTAGATATACTTCAAACTACATAAAGCTCAAACAACAAACCACCCCACACAACCAAAACATAACTCAACTCACTATTTTGTGATCATCTACAAGCCCCCCTAGTGAACATTTTATTTTAAAAAAGCTGGAACTCGCTATGCCAATCACTACGCGTATTACATTTTACATATGCATATAGTCCCGAGTAGTCAAGACACATGTTTCTCAACTCAACTTAAACACTGCTAAACGCTTGATTTTTGCATAATTTGAATAAAAAGACAGCTAATATAATTCCTGGTTAGAAAACATCCACACAAATCCAAACCGTGAAGCTTCCCTGCCCTTATCCCTTTGAAATAATTCTTCACCTTGTAATGTCAACAGTACCGCCTTTCCTCTCTGTTACATCTGATCATGCTGAAAAGGTAAAACTACTTTTTTTTTTTTTCCTCCCTCCCTGGTCTTTGTTTCTGAATGAGGCAAAGGGTGGCAGCCAACAGGTCAAATAACCTAAACACTTACTTGAGCTCACTAGGAAAGCAATTTTACTGCCAAATGCTTGGAGCTCAAATATTTATAGAACAAGTTTGTTTCTCTTTTCTGTAACTAGTGACAAGGTTTGTTTGTGAATGTTTAAATATTCTAAATTCTCTATTCATAAGGGTATTTGCAAAGTTTGGTATGGATATATGTTTTATGAGAGAGGGGTTAAGAAATACACTAACTACAAAGCATGCTACCAAAAATCTCCTGAATGGAAATTATGGTTTCAAAACAGAAAGACTTTCAAGGCACAGTATTGTGAAAGGAAGGCACCTTGGAAGTGCACCAGGAAGTGCTACCTTTCAAGGCACCAGGATTAAGAGCTTTTTAGGTAGATCTTTCATGACAGTAAAGATGACTGCTTGTTCTTCTTTTTTGCTAAAACTGGCTGGCTGGTTTCAAAATGAATGAGTAGGACATGAAGACAGCACTTTCTTAAAGGGTCCCACCACAGTTTCTAAAAGTTTCCTCGAACAATTTTAATAATCAGATTCCCAAATTCATTAAATAGGATTTCTGGATCATACAGACAGATCTTTTTTCTTGTCTAAGCATTCTATGCCTATCCTTCCCCCATCAGAGGACTCCCTGCATTGGTTACAGTAGATTTTAGAGATATGGAAAATTATTTCTACATTCTAACTTGTCCTGAGAAATTCAGTATGACACAAAAGACTAAAACCCAGAATCAATTAAAGAGCTGCTGCGTTTGCTCTAAGCAATGGTGGCAGAATGGGCGACAAGTATGTTGCAAGTCAGTGGAAACTAACCAAAACCTATACACATACAAGTGAAGTTATGACAGAAAAATCCTTGATGTTTTAAAGGTATCATATGCATTGTGACAACATAAGCTTCCATTAAAAGCAATTCTTAACGGCACAAGAGAGTTATAAGCAAAAGGTAGGATGACAGAAGTATCATTTTTCTTGGCAGGACACCCATGATAACAATGGGCCAGAATCATGGCACAAGAGAGAGAAAATTGATTTAACAACCATCCCTACGTGGCCTGTAGCTTGAAAATATAACCAAAGATAGATAGTTTTTTCTAGTTTCTAATTTAGTTTAGAACACGAACTCAGATGACTTACTCCATATCCTAATAACACTACTGAAAAACCAAGAATGCAACTCCTTTGCTAATAATTTGGGTTATATTTTGTAGCTGTTTGATAATGATCAACTTTGTGGGCAACAAGCTCCAGCATGAGGAGGAATCAAGCAAGAAACAATGTTCAGCTTTCTAGCCAAAGAGCACTGGAGCACTATGAATGCCACAGCAGCCTACCTGCCAAAGGTTCCTGCTAAGGATAGAGCCCTGAGGAGGATCCAAGGGTATCACAAGGGTATCAGGCCATAAATAATCTCAGTAACCTTCCCTTCATAGCTGGTGGTAAGGCTCTCATTCTGATGTCTGGCTTCAAGAGACAACTCTTCCACAGAGCATTTTTGTTTGTCTTTCTTGCTACTAAGCAGCAGAGGGAACATCTCAAGACCACATTACATGCTCACTCCCAGCTTCCTCTTCTTTATTTCCTCTCTAGTGACGAACTCATCAATTCTTATTAACAGTAACCTCTCTCCTTCTCCTCCCCCACACGCACACAAATACGCTTTTTGAGACCCACAGATTTATCGCCACGATTTAGTAAAATCTTTAGTTTGTCAGCCACTACTATTATGGAATCTCTTTAAATAACACTGAGCACAATTTTGCATATAGCAGCTTCCAAATAAACCAGATACAAGGCTGAGATTGAAATCTGCTTATTTAGCCTCAATAGATCTGCCCACATACAAAAAATTATTTTTAACAACTGTTTTCTAAAAGCATAAAAATATTATCTGTCACATACCATGTTACCGAATTGACAGTGATTAAAAACCACTACTGTACCCTATTTTTAGGGATTTATATTTATAGTAAAATTAAGTGAACCCACACTTCTTCAGAATTAAGTCGAGCTAAGATTCCAGATCAGGTGATCAAAGTATTATCAGGAAGACATCCATTATACGAAACATCTCTGTTGTCTTTGTTTTACAGCTTTTTACCTGAGTAGATTTATCTTTCATACATGAAGGGTAGTGTACGTGGGGATCACGCGGCCACTGTCCTGTGAGGTAAGGTCCTGTTATTGTGTCCAAAGAAGAAGTTCGCCTTATGGTACCAGAAGTTCTGATTTGCTGGGGTTTTGGCCTGTCCACTGTAGAAAACCAGAACAAAATCAACAAAAAAGTCAGGCTAAATTTGATATTAAATGTTAAAAGCTAGCTATGACACAATGGCAAGAACGCATCAGAAACCTTTGTCTAAATGCCAAGCTGAAAAGAATGCCATCACATCAAAGCAAATAACATCAGACAAAGGAGGAAAAAATACAAAAGGGAAAACTTAACAGTTACAAAAAACAACAACGCTTAAAGTGTTCATATGTGCAAAGAACCAGGCTACTTATGCGGTATGTTTTCATCAACAAAAAACATCAAGCAAATTTAAACACAGTGATGACACAACTCAGGAAAGCCAGACATATAGAAACAGAAAATATAATATAGTACCAGTATTGGGTTACTACTTCTTTTAAAAAAAATCAGCTTGCTTAGCTTTCTAAATAGTAAAGCACAAATCGTGACAAAAATTATGATTCTTAAGAAGATGCATATCCGATTTCTTGCTCTCATGTACATCATTCCATATTGTTTACAAGATCCCAACGCAGGCCTTAGCAAGCTGGAAACGGTGTGACTGTGTATTTCCCTCTGACACAGCTCAGGTCAAGGCAGCTACCATGTTTGTCTTCACTCGTCACAGCGCCTGCAATCTTTGACTCCTCCCTGTACTTCTCTCCCCATACACCTAGATCATGGAACACTTTTTCCTGCATTTCCTTTGGAAAGCAGACAGTAGGGTGATTCATGAGATTGTTCTTTCCCACATCAGAGTTTTACAGCATGCTCTCTGGATCATCTCGCTTTGTCCTTTAGGCAAAATTACTTCACATACTCGTCTTCTAGACTTTACATAAGCCAACCTAAGCCCTACATTACAGCTACTGTCTATCTCGCTCACCCCTACTAAAAGGAGTTTGCAGGTGAGATTACTTTCAAGTTAGTCACATGCTATGCACTGATCCGACCCACCAAAACCCTCCTCACTGCTCAGAACTTGAGAGCAGACCTGCTAGCCCACTTCTGAGACCAAACGTGGTCACTGACCTCCACATGCATTTTCTCTTTGTGTATCATCTAGAATTGCTGGATCTCAAAAGGCAGACGCCATCATCAGTGTTTGATATAGCATTCCGCACAATGATTAAGGTACAGCTTGCACTAATACAGCATGCTTGTAGTATGATATACGAACGTGATAATGTTAAAACAGACCATTTTAGAGAAATGTAGAGCTGCTGAAACATTTCATTAACAACAAATTTTAGGTGAAGAGTTCTAAATAATGCTGTGAATTGGAAGCATGATAGTATATCATACTGCCTTTGTATAATACAATTGTTTTAATTGCAATGTTATCTATAAACCAAATCCCTACAATTTCAAACAGATCTATCCTCATAGGATTCCAATTGTGACAAATTTGCATTTTAAGAAAGATTTTTGAACTTTTAAAACTACAAAAGCCTGAAATCCAAAATAAAGGTGACAAATTCTAAACATGAAACCAGTATTTACATTTGCACTGAAACACAAAAGTACCTAAAGGGTGCATACCTACAAAGCCTTCTTCCAACCTTCACTGCCATGCTATGGCACTACACTACTTTCCCAGGTAGCCTGAGTTTTGAAAATTCCTCCAAAAGCTCTGTTCATTAGAAATACATTACATGCGAAAAATCCATCAAGAATTTGTTAAATACATGAGTAGTTAAGTATGTTCTAAAAAAAAAAAAAAAAAAACAAAACAAAAAAAACCCACCAAACTTTTAAAACAAGTTAGAGACCGTGCAGACACAAACTGGCAAGACAATGTCTGAAGATGGGGAAATAAGGACTAGGCAAAGTTTACCTTTGCAAACTTTACATTTAAAAACTTGCTGGGAAAAAAAAAAAAACCCAAAACACAAACACAAGAAAACACAAGTCCAAAACACACAAATAAAATATATACAACCAGAGAATGATCTAAGATCTGTGTCTTGTTCTACACCCAGGGGAAAGGCAACAGCAATCCTGGCATTAATAACTCACATAATTGCATTATAATGGCAACAGACACAAACACCACCAGAAGTTACTACATTTATATTTTTCCATGGTAATCTTGGAAGCGGACTGCAGGACACTGTCAAACCCTGAAGCCAGGAGAAGGAAAGTTCAAGACACAGTCTCCCAAGTCCCTACTACTCTACACTATTTTTTGAATCACAGGAAACAAACCAAGGACACCACTTCTCAACTGCATAAACCAATCCAAGTTAGCACTAACGTAACACCAACCCTATTCTATTGCTGTCTGCACTCCTTCCATCTACTTTGAGATGGCATGCGCGGACGTATGAACCCACCTAGTAAGGTGATTCACCAAGTTAAACATAAAGAAAACTAAAACCTACCTGAAAAAAAGTCATAAACACAGAGTTTTCCCCATTACAGGCAGGCAGGCATAATATAAGGGGCAGAAACAACCACAGGAGAGCCAGGAACAACAACATGGCTGCAGCTGCACGAGGTCCGTTCAATAACAGTTTGGGCTCTCACCCTCTTATGATACGTATACTTAGACCATAAAAAAATAAAGGAGAAGGGATCTGTAAGCATGAAATTTGAAGGAACTTCTACAAATTAGCGTTTGACAAACTGTCTTGTACAGTAATGAACTTAAAGATGACTGGATGCCATGGAGAGCAAAGTTGAACTGTACCACAACAGTGGTTGCTCAGATCAGCTTAAATTGTTTTCTAAATATTAAAACTGCTCTCAGGATTTATTTCTTAACTTTGTTTTTCTCACCTCATTATAAGTCTGGCTTCTTGCTACTCTAGGAGCTGCTACAGAACTTTCACTTCTCCCCACATTTTCATTACCAATGGGATTTTGATGCTCCTGTCATGCATGTCCTTCTCCAATCCCAATCACTTTGTCCGGATGGAAACCTCATGCTTCAGTTTTCTCACAGAAGCAAAAATAAAAAGTGCAGCAAGTGCCATCCGATAGCTGAAGCAGTTCAACAGCTCCTGAAGTTAGCCAACAGACTTTGGCATTCAGAAAAGCTTCATCAATATTCAGAAATTTCTAAAATTACAGAATGATTTTACCCAAGTTTCAGACTATACCACATCTGACAGTATTTGAGTGCATGAGTGGATCTTACTGCAGCAGTCAGTCAGAACAATTCTGTTCTCTTTCTCAGTGACGTGTGACGTATCTCACAAGGAGCTCAGCTCTACCTCCAGGGCAAGTAAACTTTGGAACATAGTACTTAAGAAGCATAATGTTACCTGAAAAAGTTAACTAGAAATTACAAAAGCAAGGTGTATGCTCAAAGGAAAGCAAAATATCTCATGTGTTCTTTAAAATATGACACAAGTTTTAATGGTATGTGTTTAGGGGATATTGCTACACATTTCTAGTTATAAATGATTTCACATAAAATGGCACAAAGGTCCACCTGAATACTACAGCTGGTGAAATTCGGCGTGATCCTACCTCCCAGCAGGAATCAACTAAAATAAGCTGCATGAAATCACTAAATTATGGTTCTGCATGCTGCACTGAGAGCCCAAAGAATTCTAGTTATACCACCTAGACTGACTGAAAAAAGGTTTCCATTTCTCTGCCAGCAAAATGTAATTTAGTAAGAGACTAACACATGACAGCTCTTTTGAAAAGGACATAGGGCTCAAATAAAACCATCTGCTACAGCTCTAAAATGAAGAGATCACCTTCTCATCCAACATAGAGGCACATAATCTCAAAACCATGTTCACAGTCCATTTTAGCTTAAATAACGCTTTCTGCCATGCGTGCAATAAAGAAAATCACCTGCAGCAGAAGAGCAAGACTGACAGCTAGCATTGGTACCATTATAAAAACTGCTTCAGCTAAATCCACCAGAGTTCATCTGTCAGCATCTTTTCTTCCCAATTCTCTCTTTCAGCGGTTAGCAGATGCAGTTCAAATTTGGCCAAAACTTTTCCACTCACATCCTCGCATGGATATATCCAGCTTAAAAAGACTAAAATTATCCTAAGAACTTCTCAGATGACACAGATTCCTCTCAAGTTGAGTGGAAAACATGAAATAAAAATAAAATTCATTCTTCCTTAAAACTAGGAGTATTAATATTGTCATCTCATTATCGATATCAGCTAACTGTGACACTATCCTGCCAAAAGGCTAGACAACATTCTTGCAGTAATATCTTTTTTCTTGAAAGTTCATCTATAACTTAAACTATTTACCCAAGACAGCCAAGTCATGACACCATGAAATATCAGTACTAAATTCCACAATAAAGTTTCACGACATGTTGTTTCTCTTCAGTTCAGCTGCTAACATTCTGCAGAACCTTCTGGTTCACTTTCAGAGCTACTAGTGAAATGAGTCCCAAGCTTAGGTCTCATCCGTTCCTAAAGAATTTCAGCTATTACCTAGGAAATGAATACTAACTTCAAAAGAATTTTCTCCAAAAATACTAAAGACTCTTGGAAGGACTCACTTTGATAGCTATCCTAGTCTGCTTAAAACTCTTTTCAAGAGCCCCGAAGTCAGAGTTCAAGTAGTCTGGCTCAAAGGAGATGCAGAGACTAAATATCACATTATGAAGAAGTATTGGATATTTCTAGGACATTCCTACTAGAGATGACAACAGATTTACAACAATCTACAAAACCAATGATTTAAAAGTGCCTGTGTGAATGCCTCTTAAATAATGAAGTACGTGGGAACGCAGCATGGGAAATCATACGCTAGAAATGGAAACCTGAATATTAAGGAATGGTGGCCCACAGTGACTACTAAGAATGATGGCCCAACACTTAGGTCACGGCTACCACAGCAGCGGCTGCTGCTGACTGCCCCACACACGTCTAGTCGAAGTCCTCTCTTCTATTACATCTTCTACAAGCAAGAAAAGAGATACCTCTGCTCTTGCTTGCTTCGGACAATGATTCCTTGAGTACTAGAAAAGTAGACTTTCAGATACAAGAGGAGGAACATTCTCTGAAGAGTCTGGTCAAGGGCTTTTTTGCCTTTTCATTTGTTTTTTTAAGCAAGTATATAGTGATACTGTACTGATTCCTGAATGTATATTTGATTGGTCTTTCCTGGTCCGATGATGTAGGTAGATGGAAAAAACAGTGCATGTTTATTTGCAGAATTTGTCTGTATGACATTACAAGGAAAAAGATTGAATAATGGGGATTTAGGGGCCACTCAAAAAAATATTTCAATCTTCATTCTCAAGAAAGCTTTTCTCTTGTAACTGGAGCCAGAATCTCTCAAGAAAAGGATTAACAAGGGATTTGGGGTCCCTTGAAGTTTTACTCCACAGGGTAGGTCTATTGGCTCAAAAGACATTTCCCAGTTGCCAGTGACTGACGAACTTGTTTGTGACCCAGTCTGCAAATTGGCTGAATGACTGCATTAACAGTTCAGAGCGGTGCAGAAAAACAAAGAGCATACTGTTTGCCACGTACTGTTCATACAAAATAATAAAAAATAGGATTTTAAATAGCAACTTAAAAAAACATAACACCCTAATACGTAATTGAACAGAAGAAATATGAAGTTATTGCAGTCTTCCTTCTATAGCTTAAAACAAAGCAAAATACCAGCTTTTTCAAACATTTAAAATGCAGTACAGTGTTTTGCTACCAAAAGGCTATTTCTAAGAGGACATAACAAGAGATAGTAATTTTAAGTTACCTTCTGATACATCTCTAAAAATACTGTACATTCAGCTCCATAAAACATCTGTCTTCATTACATGCACCACATTGGTTTTGATTCAGTTGTATCAACTTCAGAAATTATTTCCAAGTTTTATTTTTAGAAACTGAGACACAGGATGACTAAAAATGAAGGGGGGTGACATTCTGAAGTAGCTACTCTGAACAAAATGACATAATCCACGCTAATTTCTTCTCATTATCCATAACATTGAACCGACCAAAATGAAAACACAACAGAACAGCACCATAATCTAACCAAGGCTCCACCAACCGAACTGAACAAACAGAAAGCAGTTCACTTCATGAGATCAGAGATCTTTTCAGAGATCTAGGTCCATGAATGATGTGCTTTCTACATCCAAGATTCTTCAGGGGAGGAAGAAAGGGGGGGGGGGTGAGGGGGGAAGAGGGGAACCAGTCTTCCACAGAGGCCATTTTACAGTTTGGTAGTCAGGACAAATTCGGTTTTGTACCCAACAAGGCTATGAGAATTCAAACTGAACTGCATGAAACAGCAAGTCTATCAATACAAGAGGTAGCCTGTACTGGGAAAACAAAACAAAACCAAAACAGTTTGCTCTTTCAAAGGAAAATTGTAGACAAAGACCCACAGTAAGGGTTTTGGGAATAAGCCATATTGAGTTATCTTTTATAGCCATGATTAAGCCACCTAGAAAGGGAAGAGGTCTTCTGATTAGTCAATGAATCCAACAGGTAAATCGAAGCATTTCCTTCCATCAAGGGGTTTTTTATGCATGACTCTTCAAGGACGTACAGCTCTACTCACCTAACTGCATAGGAAGGCAGAGTGCTCAGAGCTAGGCTATACATACCCGGAGGCAGAGGGACAGATGGATGAATCTGCAGGCATACAAATTTCATTGGACCTATACTTGACTCTCAAAATCTTGGTTGCCTATGCATGTATGTTGAAACACGGTCTCTGCCTCATGTCCCTATTCCACCCAACTACAGGTCAAGTAAAATGTGACTACGCATATCTTTCAGAAGTCAGATTTTGTTCACAGCAAAAATCCCGTTTAAAATCAACATTATCCTTAGAGATTAAGCATAGAAAGAACGCTCTAATCTCAGTAAGAGAAGTAAACAAACTATAAGGAAGAAAGTTTCAGCCCTCTAAATCTAAGTTATTCTTCTAACAAAGATTACTGTTGGCATGTATAGGACCTGTATACAAAAGACTAAGCATTTAATATCACAAAAGCCTGCTTTGTTCAACAGATGTAACCTACACATTCACACTCGAACCAGGTAGGTAAAACACTAACTTCAAACCTTTCAGATTTTTATGTATTTCACATTTTTAGACAATATTTTTCTTTGTCAGGTTATCACTTCAAACTTAAACACTATGCAAATACATAAACTTTGTATCATTTAATAAAGTATCTCAAAAATGTTCCTACTTTAAAAAGTTAAAACAAAATTGATTGGAGCTCAGCAGCTAAGCACTTGGGAAAAAGAGCACATAAAAACACACAACTAACCATTAACTGTTGTGCACTTCTGCAGGTACAGAGAATTTTCTTCATTTTAGTTCATTAATTTAGATCTGTTCAATGATAAATTTATCCAATATTGAGAAATTAACTGGGAACCAAAAAGAGCGCTAAAACTGGTTTTTTTCTTCCAGTGTATTAATAATTAAAATCTTGAAGGAAATTATAAACATGTGCAATTAATTCAGTAACTAAAGATAATGCCACCTTTGTTGAATAAACTTCATGACTCTGAAGGGATTTTTTTGTTGTTGTTGTAATGACAGTACTTACAATTTAACAAAATGTTGTAGAAAAGTGAGGGGTTTGTACACCTTTAGTCTAATTCCACTTTCCATCAAAATGCAGCTGGACATAATTGTGAATAAAAAAACCCTTAAAAAATCAGAAGGCATGATCACCGTTTTCACAATCAAAACATATGAAGAACTGTAATCAATGCACGGTAGGCTATACAACGCCACCGTAATGATCACCAATGATTAGAGATAGAAAGCATTCTCCTAGCTAGAGCTGATGATACTATTCTCCTAGCTAGAGCTAATTATACTAAACAAGAATAATATTTTTTCTGAAAAAAATACTGAAAAATAGAAACATAAAACCAGATTAAAACTGATTGCTTAAATCAGGCTGCCCAACTTTGCTGATTAAATGAATTATCTTTACATTATCAGTTAAGTCATAGAAACAAAGGACCAGAAACAGCTTCCTAAATCAGGAGCCCAGTTCTCAACTATCACTGACAAAACACATATAATCACTTAAAAACAGATTACAAGCTCAGTCTTAGAGCACCTGGGTATTTTGCCCCCACGATTCCAACTGGAAAAATATTCCAGGACAGGTTTTTTTTTTCCTAATGGTTTCAGGCCTTCTTATATTTTTCCACATAAATATTTACATTGTCAAACCAATCCACCCATTCATGTCCTAGCACTAACTTACGGTTCTTCCTTCCCACCTCTCCATCCCCTTCCCCACTCACCTGGATTCAGAGAAACCAATTGTATTTTTATTCAGAGTAGATTTTTGTTATCATTGCATGGTTAAACTCCTAACCTAGTAGTCCTTCTTTGAGTCTACTCCAGTTTGATTTTACCTTTCTCAATTGCGGAGCACCAAAACTGTGTGCCGTATCCCACACAATGTCTCAGCAGGCCCCTGCGCAGCAGGTTGCTCATTTCTGCAAGACCTGACCTGTGCCCAGTACTGGCACTTCATGTTGGCAGTTTAGATATCCCACCATCACCCAACTCCACTCTCCAGCATTTTCAAATTACATGTTCCCACTTAGAGGAAAAGATATTCTGCTCAAGTACAACCTGACATACATAAACCTCCAATTTTTACTTTTAAATCTCACTTTCAGAAATTATTATTTCAATTCCCAAGGTCCTTCAACTCTTGTTGCATAATCTTCCTGCGTACTCATTAAACCTCTCAAAATTCATCAACGGTTTCATCACCCTAATTTTAAAATTTGCCTAAGCAGATAAGATCTACTTCCCATCTAGAAAATCAGTTCTCTGATCAAAACCACCAGGTTAGCATAACACAATTTAGAAAGCTCATTTTGCACTTTAACATTTCTCGCTTCTTTCTACCATCCCTTAGAATTTCTTCTGAAGTTTCATCTAGAGCTGAAGTTAGACCAACAGATCTCTACATTTTAGAACTGGACTCAAAATTTTTCACATTTTAAAAACATCAGCATAGTCTCCGATATACTCGGGTCTATTCTCAAATGGTGTCACCTCCTATCCAGAAGATTGCCTTAGAAAGTTGAAGGTAAGTGTGAACTTCTGAGTGGGCTTCTCTAGAATCCTGCAATGGAGATCACTGAATTGACTTTATTCAAATCTGCAATCTGTATTTATCATAGTCTTGGTAATTCCTAATTCCAAATTACTCTCTCCCTTAAAATTTCATTTTTTTGTATCTTCCCAGGTTAAAAATCACTGTCCTTATTGAAAGTTGATTACTTATACTTCATCCTGGTGAGCACAAAGCATTTAATAAATATCTGTGCTATTTCCTCTGAGATTTTTGCTACTATTCCTTGGAGTTGATTTTGAAACTATTCACTCCAGCAAATCTCTCTCAGATAATCCTTAATCTCTTTTTCTTGATACTGAACAGCTGCAACTACTTTTTCCTTATTTTTCTATTTACGTGTTTCTATTGTCTGTCTTAAAGCATGCAAAGTCCAAGTCTGTTTGGGTTTTAACAATCCTCAGCCAAGATTCACTTTTTGATTGATAATGTGACATTCTTTTCTCAGTTCTCCTGCTGTTTCTTGCAGGCTCTCTGCTTATTCCTAGCGGCCTTTTTGAGATAAGTGTCCATGCAATCAGATCACATCCTTGAGTTCTTCTGATGTCTGAAAGATTCCAATAGTGTTAACATTTTTCATTAAAACAGATTCTCTCCATATTCAAGTCAGAGCAACCCTGTTTAGCCAAATTTTCAAACTATTTCCTTCTGAAATCTGAAACTTTACTCCAAATTTATGAATTTTAGAACGTACCTCTATGTAGGCTTTTTTGTTTTGCTGTATATGCATGTAAATTTGCATGATTAAAAGAGGCCTAGCTGTAGACAACATCTAACTTTTACTGTATATAGAGTGCCAGCACACCCATTTCTTCTGCTTCTCCCAGATTTTGAGTTGTCAGATTTGGTAATTCCTATCTTCAATGCGGCCAAACTGAGTTTCTACTATAATTCTTGCAATCTGAAGATCTCCCTGCATCCTCCAACTTTGTATTAAAGGCTACACACACCGCTATATAAAATAATGGGACTCCAATAATCTCAATAGGCTAGTTCCTTCTTTGGAAGAAATTAAGGTAGATGTATACAACAGTTTCACAAAATTAATATTTTAAACAATATATGGACTGCACACTTCAACACACAACGTGGTTTGAAAGCATGAGTGTCTCTGTTTCTACAGTAATGCCCAAAGGTTATCTGGATCTTCAGTGTGGACAACTTCCTAAATTGCGTATGTGTCTCTGGTCATTGCCTTGTATGGACGTTTCTCAAATACACATTACTTTTGAACATGTATGAGTTAATTACATTTCTGCCCGTGAGAAATCTCTACCAGATTAGGACTTTTTCTTGTCCCCCTTGAAAAGAACATCAAGTACTTCAAATGTATTTTATGGTTTCTTTCTGGGGGAAGAAAACACTGCAAAGATGATTATTCAGGGCAGGGTATCAGGTACAACAAAGGAGCCACTGAAGGTGAAATACCAGAGAAGTCAGAGTATGAGGGAAAGGATGTGTAAGGGTATTCCACTATCAATTGCCACAATTAAGTAAACACAGCTATCGGTTACGAATGAAAATTTGAAGACCTTAACTGAAATTTACTTCTGTGAAGACAGCTCCTCCTTCAACCTGGCAGCTTCCCAGCTACTGTGTAAACCTAAGTCTTATTCTGCATTCTTCAGCAGTTAGCTGATATTTTTAGAGTCACACTGTTCAAAGTCTGTTCTGGGACACTCAGCATAAATCGAGGTTTAATTTTTAGTGAGCAAGTCAATTCTCCATTACTTTGAATAACAGAAAGTTAAGACACCATGTATAACAGAAAGATCTTGAATTATATATGACATACTGGATACAGAGGTATAACACCTAACTGCACAGAGTCAACAATGCAAAGCCACTTGGGTTTTGCAATGTACTTTCCAGCACTCCAGACTCCAGTAAGACTGATTAGCCGACACGTGGCACTGAATTTAAGCTGACTCCATGTGCGAGAACTGCACTCACCAAACCCTTCCAGAGCACAGATCGCACCACACTGATACCTGCTATAATCACCAGCATCTTCTAGTCCTACTGGCCTAATGGGCTCTGCCGTGATGTGCCGAAGGAGCAGTAGTGAGACCATCTTAAATACCTACAGAGACCCACAGGTCTTGTAGAGCTGCTCACTGGCTCCTCCACGCTCTATGTCAGTGGCCTGAGTTCTGTGAACACAGTGCAGAATTTCCAAGGTTTATCCAGCAACATTTCTGATCCAGCATGGGTACAGCACTTCATCCAATGAAAGCAACTGTACCATTATCCTTGGAAGCCACAGTTTCACAAGCCTAGGCATTTGTATCTGCACTTCGCTAATCTGCTGCCAAATAGCCAATGGCTGACTGCACGTCATACTTCGAGTGGGCTTCGTATTTATGGGCTAATTTCTGCAGACTAGGATTAATAGAATTAGCTAGTGATCGAGTATTGAATAACCAGAATTTGTTTTCTGGTAAGAACACATTATTTCCAAGCCACAGTTTGGTTTCCAAATGCTGACAGATGTCAACAAATCATTACAGGTTTGATTTTTTTAGTATTGCAGCCTAAGCACCTATATTAAAATGTTTAGGTTTTTCTAACCATGAAGCCTTTTTAAAAATGTAGATATACAGGTAATCCAGCTAGCCAACCTTCACAAACTATTTGTAACAGAACTCCAGAATAGACACTGTACACCAAAACACTAGAGATTAAAAGGGACACGACAAAAATACCCATTTTGCCATACATTTAATCAGTTCACAACCATGTGGTTACTGTTACAGAAAACATTTCCAAAAGACAGATTTATACTTACTAAAACAATATTAAAATTCATATAGCTACAGAAATTAGTTTCAAGTCTGTAGGATGAACGCCAGCGATCTTGCAATGACCAGTCAAACCAGTTAGATATGAGTGTTAATTCCTGAAATTCAGAAGTATGTCTACAACTCATCTTCTTGCTTAATGCCTGGTGGTGAGAGCGTAGGAAAGGAGGATGAAGCTAACCTTGTTCAAACAGGTGACTTGCACTTTTCAAGGAATAGGACACTTAAATTATTATTCCAGTTTAGACCATCTCAAGGCAGAGTGAGAAGAAAATATTCTACAGTGGATCTTAGGTTATTCAAAAACCATGACGGAACTGCTATTGTACTGTTCTTACTCACCACTCTTATGAGCAAAATAAGAGACACATTCTTCCTAAAGAGGAAACAAAATGTGCAGTTTGGGCAAAAGTAGTTTCAGGTTGTGCAAAACAAGTGGCATATAAAAACCAGTGCTGTTAATCACTCATTTGTATTTGATTCAGAGAATAATATCCATGGCAAACAGCTACTCCTCAATTTAACACTAGCAGCAGTGAAAGTTAAATCCTTATAAACACCAATGTCTGTGTCATCATTTATTGTTAGGGCACATGCAACACTAAATAAGAAGGTCTAACCAATACGGTATCTTGCATTAAGGCTTCAAAACCCAAGCTCATAACATTTTATGACCTACTAGGAAGTATATGCTGTCTCCAAAGCAGTAATATCTAATATGGAAAGCTAATGAAGAGATCTGCTACTATGAAAAATGAAAACTTCAAAACCATCTTCCATTGACCCAACACCAAGTCATTAGGTTAATCCCTATTTACAAATTGTTTGTGCAGAAGACAGTTATTGCTTGAGTGTAGACACCCACACCTCTGAGGTTTTTTTTCCGCCCCCATCAGAGAAAGCTAATCTGTTTTTAACAGGGTGACAGTTAATAGTTTGGTAGGATACAGCAGCAGCAGCTAATAAGAAGTGGTGCAGATACCAAAAGAGCAGGGAAGGTGCAGAAGAGAAATGAAGAGGACCAGGGCAGAGGCATTATTACAAGGCCAGAGACAGCAGGCTGAGGGCACTCCCCAGCACGGCCCCCACTTGACCTGGCTGGGTTTCCTTCCCCAAGATAAGCTTCTAGTAGCTACATGCCCTCTTCTGTCTTACTAGCAGCAGAAGACGTAGTCTGAGCAGAGTCATCACCAGACAGTCCAAGAGGACCCTGTAAGGGAACAGTGCTGGTCCTAAGTCCATACTCACACAGCTGGGAGAGCAGGAAAGGGTTCCCAAGAGAGCATGTATTTTAGTTTCACCCATGGGTGAGTGTTTCCATGGATGAGATCCTAGCTTCGGAAAAATAAGAGTTGGAGAGACTGACTCGCCATTCAAAAGGATTGATATTACACACTGTATCATGATACTCTGTGTGGTATCCATACTGCAGAAGTTTTCAGACTGTGATCCCTTTCAGTACCCGTCAGCTATTTTCAAGCTTTAGGATTTAATTTCTGATTCAAAAATAGTCATAATACAAATTAGTGGTGGTGAACTTCAGAGTCAAATCAGGAGGGGAAAAATGAAAGCATAACTGAAGAACAATCTAATTTTTGGGAAGAGGTAAATACACACTCAGAATGTAAGAATTAGATTACTAAGTATAAACACTCATTTTCCTTCACTCTAATCTCCGATTCTCTTCATTTTGCAATTGCCCACACCTTAAAAATGGTGACATGAAGGAAAAGGGGATAATCTCAGACTGACAAGTTGCTGTGGATGTATCCCTTCCAATGATGAGATGTAAATATTATTTTACTTGCCTGAAAATGCCTTAAGCCATTGTTTAGGTACCACAGGTTTACATGGGAGGCAGCGTTGAAAGAGAGAAAACTCAATGCATTTAAATATTAACATTAAAGCAAGATGATCATTAACGCAGTTAACTATCTCAAGTCTTGAGCAAAATTTTCCAGTTATGTATGTTTACTACAGGGTCCTTTTTTTCATCAGTAAGTGATACATTTCAGAAAATGCTAGTCGATATTTAAACCCTACTATATTAACAATTTTTCTTGAACGTATGCATGGAGACCTAACCATTGTGTCAAGTGTTGGCAATGCTTTTCTCTACTGAAGACGTTGCCAACCGATTTAAACAGGAACTTTAATTTTTCACTGTGGAAAAAAAAAAAACTATTACCTTCTTCAGATGAAGATAATTACTTAACTGATGAAGCCCCATAAAAAAAGTATTTCAAATATTCACTTAAACTGAAACATTGAGGAGCATATACTTTATTTCCAATAGGTTTTACATTGTTACAACTATTGCTTTCAAGTCCCGGTTGAACTGAAATTTCAGAATTACTGCATCAGTTATCTTTTTTTTCATGATGATATCTAGAGTAGTAGCATAAACCCCATTTTAAAAATAACTAGCTTTCCGCTGTGAATTTTAGCAATATAGCAAAGCTCAACAACTCATTATGTGTCAGTCTATACTTGGCAAACTCTGATGTTTTTGTAAGATTCAGTCCCTCGATCTACCCTCCCTGCATTTTAAGATACATTTTAAGAACCTCCATTCACCCCACCAGCTTGGGAAAGAAAAGGACAAAAAACAGGAATCATAAATTTCAGAAAACAAATTTCAGTATTAGCCGCTGTTTTACTATGCATGGATGTTGGCAAGTAACTTCACTTTGGCCATATATAACACAGTAATACTTGCTTACATCCAAAGAACAAGAATTAAAGTTCAGTTAGTGATTTTAAAATAGATATATACATATACTTTATAAGTTACTTTTTCCGTAGGGTACGGGGGTGCTTTCTTAATAGCTAATGCCTTGCTACAATATCATTCACGTTCAACAGAGAAAATACTTTTCTATTTTTCTTTCCTGCAGTTGTTTTAATACCTGAAAGAAGCTCAATTAATTTGTCTTATGAAACATATTTATTAAGAACATCTAATATACTATTCTCATTTAAAGTGATATTAAAACATGTAACTAAAAAGCCTTTGAGTTCAAGACAACTGGTTCAAATTTAGCCAGTGTCTTTTATTTCACCATATTCTATTCCAATGAAAGCTATTTTGGGAAGAGAGAGGGACAAAGCTGGAGCAAAACTGTTTTGGCCATACAATTATGGGAATACTGCTATTATTCAGGCATCAGGAAATAGGAAGCGTCACAAAAATTACTTCCTTACCTACATTTGTTAGAAATAAAGGAAAGATCTTCTTGATCTCTGGTATAAGTGCTTATGATGCCAAAATATTGGATGGCCTGAATCCAGGATATTAAAATAGTTCTGCCTTTTGAAGTCCGAATTTTGGTTTTTTAAATACTGATATCCCTTACAAGTCTAGAGATCAGCAATATTGTCTGTCTTGCTCCACTCCTCACTCCACTAGCCTTTTATCTACTAGCATAACAACAGATATACATACTTATTACTCAGAACTGGGTTATGCAGTTGGTTTGTATATTTTTTAATTCCTTTCTCTTACTAATGTTGGCAACGCTTTAGGAGTTATTTTGGGAAGTAAAAGATATTGGGAACCCTTAACAGCCAAATTGATTACAGTATTTTTCAGATGTCCTTAAACCTAACCTTTGCCTCCAAAATTTCATATGGAAAAAAGTTTGTACTATAAACTATGTAAGTGAAAGTTAGAAAAATATGAAGCGTAATTTACAGTGCCACCAGAGTTAACACTAAACAAATCAAAGCATTTGATGAAAGCAATATTGAGCTTGAATCAGACAGAAGTCATTTACACCCTCCTTGTATACAAAACATCACATACCATGTGAAAAAAAAAACTAAACAGGAAACCCACTCTCATATTTATACAAGCTACTTTACATAACAACAGAAACTACTGATTTTATCCAGGTAAGGCAAGAAAGAAAAAAATTTGGTTTTTTTCTGTAAAACATAAGGGTTCACAAGCAAGTAATACATTTTGTTCTACCTGTCCAAGGGGGTTGGTTTTGGATTATTATTGGAATGTCCTTCGTCATAAACCACACAGCTTCACATTCTGTTGGCGTTACATTTATGCCATCAGAGATGTATCAGATATATTCCCCTCTAAGAAAACCACGTGTTGTTACATTCAACCAGACACTTTTTACATAGCCTGTATTCATGTTTTGGAGAGTTGGCAATAAAAGCTATCTACTAGTAAGGAATAAACATCTTTTAAAAAAAAAGAAGAAAGGAGGAGACTCACACATTGCAGGTTTATCCTAGGATATCAGAAGTTTTTTCCCCTCTTTTTTAGCACCTTGAAATTAGTTTATAGTGTTCAGGATTTCTCATACATTCAGTATCAATACTAATGAAATACAAATACTGGCATCAATGGTTTCCTAACAACTACAAATCCCCAAATTTACCTAAAGAAAATATCATCAGATTCTTAAAGTTTCAGTTCTAAACACACAAGGTTTTGCTGCAGAACAAAAACATTTACAGCATCCTAGAAAGAAGGGGGAGAAAAGATGATGATAGGAGAAAAACCAGAGCATGCTGCTTTCATTCATGTAGTAGTGATGTCAACGCCTGCAATGGTAGTTGCTCTGACCTGTAGAGGCTCAAAGCTGGAGTGTTTTCACAGAAATCTCCTTTATAAAAAGAACCTCTGGCAAATCACTAAAATATCCACAAAATAGCTTAGTAGCATAGCCAATTCAAGGAATCTATACTGGAAAAGGCTAAAAGGAGGTGGAGAAGGGGCAGGTGTCTTAAGAAGAGAAAAACATCTCTCCATCAGAATCATAAGCAGCCTCCAGCATGAGCATATTCGTGAAACAATCCAAGTCAGACTGCAGAGCCAAAGACAAACAGATCTCCTGCTCTGGTGAGGAAAACAACAGGATTATACCTAGAGCCTAAGCTCACGGTTTATAGCAGTGGGAAATGGTTTTGAAAAACTAACACAAAAACTTAATCAAGTCGCTTCCCCAAGACTTGCATACTGATAACAACTATAAATAGCTGGAGTAGCACATTGTTTAACAAGCCGCAGCAAGATGGTCCATGTTTGAAAACAGAACATTTTTTTTTTTCCCCGAAGTCCTCCATTATTACTGCAGCAGTCCTCCGGTTCAGCAATCAATTTTCTATATACTATCACCATACAGACTACAAACATCGTTTTTAGTATCCATACATCATGACTAAAGTGCTGAGAACAAGCAGGGAAACAAAGACAAAATCCTGCCCCATGGCATGCAACTATATTCCCAATTGTGTAAAAACAGCTCTAGGTTTTGGGGGGTTTTCTTGGTAACCTCTTTTCATTTGCAAGACTGAAGAAATAGGGTATCTTATTACCCTCGCCTGCTAGAAAATGGTGCCTGTATTTCGGTAAAATAAAGCTGTTGACGTGTGCAATTGTGGTCATTATTAGGGCGATCACGTTGTTTTCATTCATTCATTCAGGATTTGCTAGAGGATGTCAGCTTCTGCAGCAGCAGCTGGCTTGACCTGGAGGAGGGGGAACAAATTCCTCGCAGCGCATACAGATTACAGGGTGCATTTCTTGACGGACCATTTATGATTTTATACATTGCACTTATTAAACCGAATCAAGCCATGTATGCCGCTAACGCGGTTCACCGTGAGGCAAGCTCAAACAAGTTTAATGATGGAAAAGTCATTCAGTGCTAATTTATAGTCTGATTTATTAAGGCTAAAATAGCCCACAGATGAAGACAACTGAAACCACTTTCTAAAATTAAAGTTTCCCCTCCAACAAAAAATTCGTACATAATAATGAAATACTTCACAGCTTTGCAGTATTTTTCCTTGCTTGCAGGTAACTGCCCACACTCCTCCCTCTTCAATACACCTTAAGCGTAGACCTTTATACACTGCACCACTACAATGTTTTCCTCCGGGTTTCCATAATTAAATAATTTACAGTATTCATCATCAGCACCATCACTATTCATATGCACCGATTTTTTTTGTTTTGCCTAGTTTCCCATTAGCATTTTCCAAAGGTTAAAGAAGGAGGAAAAAATGAAATCTACATTTAGTATTTCATACAGTGGGAAGAATATGATCTTTAAAATTTTAAATAGAGCTTGAATGAAGCAAAACCACTAAAGCCCAGTTCCATTTTCAAGCATGCAAAAACTTCTGCATAAATAGATGATCTTTTTGAGAAATAAGTTATGAAGTATCTCTGTTCAGATTATAATACAACAAATTTGGTCATCTGCATAAGCACAAATACTGTATAATTAACTCCATGCGTAACTGTAGTGACATTTTGCTCATTTGCAAAACGCTGCCCGTGTCCTAGGACCGTTCTGATGACAGAGATTTGCCGAAGTTACAAATACTACAGATTGTAAGATTTTACTACACATTAAAACTGACAAGGGGGGGGTGGGGAGAAGGTAACAGATTCCACTGTTACACACAATTTGCCACAGAAATGAAACGCAGTAAGACTTAAGGAAGGGACAGAACAAGCGAGGGGTATTGAACCACATCAAATGTTCCCAGAAAGAGATGTGTGATACCCGATAGCTACAGCAGGATAACATAAAAAGTGCATTTAGTCTGATTCATTCAACTGCTAAAGTGATGGGGGAAGGGGGGAGGTAAGATGGCTACTGCCACTTTAACACCTTCAATAATTTAACAGACAACCTGACGCAGGTTAAGTTGGACTTGCTGGGAATCTATTTTACATTTTAAAATTTACAGGCGTATTTTGGCTACATTGGTTTTTTGGGTTGGTTTTTTTTTTTTTTTTTTACAGTCTGAAGGACTCAGTATTAAATATCACAAGGAGGCAGACTGTGTTATTTGTTTTTAAGCATCTCAATATGGGAATTTCCTTTCTGTTTTGGAGTCTTTGCTTGAAAACATTACATATTTCAACCTAAGATGTTATAAAAATGCAAGCCTTTAAGAAACCGAGCTCTGCAGAAAGGAAAAGCGTTTGAGGCTTGGTTTTAACACACACAAGAACTGGGTTGTGACACCCCAGATATAAATCTAACCCACTAACAACCCGTATTAAATAACTACACCTGTAAACAGGGAAGCGGGTTAATTTTAGACTCGTCCCTCTATTGCACACATCCACTCCCAGAGCCCGTTCGCAAGGGCAGGAGGGAGCCGGAGCGCTGCCGTCGGAGCCCCTGGCTGCTCCCCTCCGCAGAGGGGCCGGGGAGCCGCCGGCAGCCCCCGGAGGGCGCGGGGCTCGTCCCCGCTCCGCTCCGCTCCGCCGGGGAGGCACTTCCTCCCGAGGCCAGCGCTGGCAGGCGGCGCGGGGGGAGGACGGGAGTGTTTTTCCCAGGCTGGCTCTCCACCTCGCCCGAGGAGGAGGAGGAGGAAGATGACATTTAAGGGCTCGCACCCCCTCAGGGGGAGGTGGCGGGGCGAGCTGCCTTCCCCCGCTCGGTCGCTGTCCTGGCAGGGCAAACCCGGGCATGGCACCTGCCCCGCTCCCGGGGAGCGGGGGGGAGTTTAGGGTTCTCCCTCACCTCCCCCCGCCCGCTCTCCGAGACTCCGGCGGGGCTGCTCCCGCCGGGCCGGGCCGGGCCGGCAGCCCTCCGGGCTCCCACCCCCGCTGGCCCGGGGCGAGGGCAGGGCGCACCCCCCCACCGGGGAGCTGGGGAGGGGGGAACCGGGGTGCCTGGAGGCTGGGCGGCCCCGGCCCGGGCAGCACCCCCGGGGGCAGGGAAGCAGGACGCCGGCTTTGTCCCGGTGCTTTACCTCTGTACACCGGGGAGCTGGGGCTCCGTCTCTCAGGTGAGCTGCTCCTCCTGCTGCTGCTGCCGCCGCCGCCGCTCTCCGGCGAGCGCCGCTGCCTGCCCTTCACCCTGCCCGGCTCCGCCGCGCCGCCTCCCGCCGCCAACGGCGGCGTCGCGCTGGGCGGCGGCGGGCTGCCTCCGCCGCGACCCCCGCCGCCGCCCCCCGGCCCGGTATTGCTGCCCACCGAGGCGGAGGGGGACCGGGTCGGGCTGTGCTGGTTGCCCCGCAGGAGCTGGTACGGGACGGTCGCTCGGATGGGCTGGAGCAGCCGGCTGGTCCCCGCCGCGCCTCCCACGGCGCCGTTACCGGGGCCCCCGGCCGTGCCGCCGCCGGCAGTGGGGGACCCGGCGGCGCCGCGCCTCATCCTCTGCGGCGGGGGCTGGTGGTGGGACGGGGGGGTCTGCGAGGAGCTGGACGAGGAAGACATGGCGGGGATGCGCAGGACCCGGCAGGTCACTCGCTCCGGCGGCTGCGGGGGGCCCGAGCTCGGCCCCCGGCGCCCCGCATGCACCGGCCGCGGGGGGAGGGGGGGGGTGGGGGGGGGGAAGGAGGGAGGGGGCGGGGCAGGACGGGACAAGCGCTTCACGGCCCGAGGGAGTCTCCGCGCCGCCTGCCCAGCTGCCCCCGGCGCTTCCTATCGGCGACGGCGGCTGCTCCCACGCCAGGCTCTGGCCATCGCTGCCCGCCCCAGCGTCGTGGGCACCGGGGGCGCTGCCGAGCCCCGCGGCCGCTCACATCGTACAGCGCTGCCGGCTCAGGGCGGTCGGCGGCGGAGCGCGACGAGGGCGCACGCAGCCGGAGGGGGTAGGATGGGGAGGGGGGGAGGCGCTCGCAGCCAGCTCCTGCTCCTGCCCCCGCCAGCGCCCGGGAGCCGCGGCCAGCACCATCCGCTCCCCGCGCCGCCCTGCCTCCGAATGGCAACGCGCAGCCCCGACGCCCGGCCGCGACGGGCAGGGGCGGCAGGCACGCGCGCCTATTGGGCGCCGCCGCCGCGCCAGCTCGGGTTCCATTGCCCAGCGGCGCCGTCGCTCTCGGTTCTCAACCAATGAGAGCCGGCGCCTCCCGGCGGGGGGCGGGGCGGGGCTGCGGGGCGGGCCCGCCGGCGGGGGAGGCGGGCTGAGGGAAGTGGGATGTGGCAGCCGCGGGAGGGGCGGGGAGGCGGCCCGGGGCGCGCGGCGTGCTGCCCGCGGGGGCGGCGCGGGCCTTCGGGGCGGCGCGGGCGGGCGCGGCTGCCCGCGGGCACGCGGCCCGGGCGCTCTCGGTCTGCGGCCGCCCTGCGGAGGCGGCGGCCCGGCGCCGGCGGAGAGGAGCCGTCCCGCGGCCCGGTCGTTGGGCTTCGGAGCCGGCGGAGGCGGCCTGGCCGGCCCGGCCCGGCCCGGCCCGGGGCCGCCGTGCTCATCGAGCTTTTCCCTCGGGGCAACGGGCGATTTCTCCCCGCAAAGCTGCCTCCGCCCGGGCCGCCCAGCGCGGGGGCGGGCAAGCGGCCGGTAAAGATGGCCTCCTCCGCTGCTTCCCTGCCGCCCGCCGGCAGGGCCGGGCGCGGGGGGTGCCCGGCCGGGGGGGCCTCCAGGAGACGCTGCGGTGGGATGCCCGAGCCCGCGGGGCGGTGTGAATTGGGAGTGCTGGGCTGCCTTGGCAATCGGTGGAAAGGGAGGACAGCAGCCCCCGGGGGCCGGGTCAGGGGGGTACCACGGCGCGCTCTTGAGTTTAAGGGTGACTTCACAAGATGCTGAGTTAATGCGAACTCTTTAGTTCGTATGTAGTTCGTACTCGGAGCAGGTGCTCTGAACCACTACCCCAAATCCCAGCAGACTCTCCACCTCTAACCCACTTCCTCCGCTCCCATGCAAGGAAGGCTCAGAAACAGAGCCAAAATTACCTGCCACGAAGTTCATTCACAGCTATCCTATGTGACTGTCAAGCCTTCACAATAATTTTCTGTTTGCTAAAAGATCAAGATGTTCTTCAAATTCTAATTAAGTGTAGTTTCATCATTTCATAGAAGTGTATATGGAAGTTATATGATTTTTTTCCTAATGCACGTCCAAAAACACTTCAGAGAATGTCAAGAGGAAAATAAAAAGTTTTACAGTGATACTAAGAAAAGTGCTTTTGTTCTAGGAGAAAGAGCTCCCACTAGATGAATTGATAACACAAGACAATGGGACAGAAAGAAAATAAAGATTAAGATGAGTAGCTTAATAGGTAAGAAAATAAATGGCTATAAGATCAGGAAGATAAGTTGAGCTGAGTCCATCAAGAGAGCAGTGTTTATGTTGGATCTGACCAAATAAGATGCTAATGGAGGTGAAGGAAAAATGCAGTGAGTCTTGCTTTGTGGAGGAAGCTAGCTCAGTGCAATGGCCTCTCAGATTCAAAGTGCAGTCTTTAAGAGAACAAAAAGGACAGAGAATATAGATAGAAGTAGAATGGTTGGTGTTTAGCAAGCTATATTCTACTAAATAAGATACTGCCTTCAAGTCAATCAGTAATCAAGCGAAAGCGTCACAGCATTAACTATATCCCTTGTATTCTTTTTGATTCTATGATAAACACTTATAATTGTCTTGTAGCACACTGCAGGTTACTACACTTACTCTATACTTCTGAAGCTGTCCATACCTATCCTTATCCACTGGTAGCCCAGGAACCAGTCGACAGTCCCAATGAGAAACTGTATTCTAGGAAAATGCATCTATTCATGGGCTGTTAACAAGACTTTATTTGCACTAGCACCATGTGATGCAGTCACCGCGGTTATGTTACAGAAAGGGTTGGAATAATACACCTCACATCCACATGAACATGTGCTTGGGCAACAAAGCCACTTGTATAAATTAATTTTAAGAAAAATCAGCAACCATGTATTTTTCCATTCGTCCAGTCTTTTTTCTTCTGCCAACATGAGCCAAGTTTGTTTGTATAACTCTGGTGTAGAGACTTTTCCACCAAGGATTTTGCACTGTGCTTAATCACAGCTTATGAAGTCTATCTATCTGGTTTATTTTTTCTGCTTCACTGCACTGGGATCAAAATGGCTGGAAAGCATTCACCTGTAGAAGTAGCCTGCCCGCACTAATATCAGTAGTTTCAAACAGTAAGCACATCTTCCTATGTCTGTAGCTTTGTCAGATAACATTGCTGATACAGTGACATCTTATAGACTGAAAATCATTTGGTGTCAGCTGAGAGAGAAGGTGCATCTTTGACTAGAACAATAGCTGATATTGCCAGTGCTCAGGGTTACATCAGATTAAAATAAAGATGAATTAGTATAACTCTTGAATTTAGCTGTTCAGACTCTATTTTACAATCCCTGCAAATACTTCCATCATGTTCTTCCCCATCAAAACGTGAGATATTTGAATAGGAAGAATAGATGGATAAAGACAAGGTAAACCGTGTTGACACACAGAAAACCCCACAAGCCCCAAAACAAAGAACAACCCCCCAGTCCATAGGACACAGCAGGGTAAAATATCAGTAGCAAGTCTTCTTTCCAAACAAACTGAGAACCGTGCCGTCACCTTACAGTCGGAACTGAACCAACATATCACCTGCATAGCCTTCAAAGCAAGCGAAGAAGAAAAGATCCACTGGGGCCGCTTCCAGTCAAACTGTTACCAGACACATCAACAGCTGTACAGGGGAGACTTGGCTCCCCAAAAGTGATTTCCATCTTCATCCCTTTCTTAACTAGAATTAGCAAACATAGTAGAAGAACGCCACGTCACGTGCCCAGGAAACAGTGATTTCGGCAGAGATGAAGAAAGTATTCTTCCTTATTTTAAAGTGGTATGCCAACTGCTGAATTTTTCATTATGTTTTTGGTCTAGGTTTCAGAGTACTTCCCTCAGGGAATACCGTTGCCCTGTAATATTCAGCAGAAGATATAGCAGGGAAAGTGAAGCAAAAACTGAGCTCCTATCAGAATCTTCATATCTTTCAAAAACCCATGTTTGCCTTAAATACCTTGAGACAACTTTTCAAAAGCCACATAAGAGGAGTTTCTTGCCTCTTATTTCCATTTTAAGAAACTACCTTGTCAGATGGCATGTGCTTAAGGGAGTTTACACTGGAGGTAACAGGTATTTCTGAAACTTAAATCCTTTTAGAGACACAGGCGTCCTTAGCACAGCTTCTGGGGGAGGCATCCTGAAAGCAGTGGAAATTACACATCACAGCAAGAGCGTAGGAGCAAGGGAATGAACTCAGGGAGTGGGGTGACGACAAGCAAGTGTGGAGCAAAGCTACGCACATCTCTCCTACTATTATCAATTACTAATAGGTTCATCTCTCGAGGGCAGAAACAGGTTTACTTGAGTACCATGAGCCATGGAAACTGAGGTTTAGGCAGTCACTAGACACTGTGCAATCCTTATCCTTACTTTGTTCCTACTTGAAGGTTTTAGAGAGGAAAAACTCTTCAAATCTGGACATATCTTCTGTTTCTAGGCACTTACCTGGGTGTAAGGCCATCAATACTCTGCTCCCAGCGTATCTACCTGCTTGTTTCATTATTTTTATTTCTCTCTTATCTCCCTCTGTGTATGTTTTCTTTGCTGCCCTTTGCCCACTCCACTTAGAATCGAGTCCTTTGTGACTGTCTGAGGTTTTCACACAGTGCCTAACACAAAATAGTAATGAGAAAGTGCATTTATCTTCACGTATTTTCAGATCCATTCCTTGTATTTCACTTATTTGTAATGAATATACAATTGGGAATATGACATTT
Source organism: Mycteria americana (assembly GCF_035582795.1). Taxonomy (NCBI): domain Eukaryota; kingdom Metazoa; phylum Chordata; class Aves; order Ciconiiformes; family Ciconiidae; genus Mycteria; species Mycteria americana. The sequence continues at coordinate 29,347,763 of NC_134366.1, read as the reverse complement.
GGGAAGAGAGAAATAACAAGATGAAGTACTTACATCTCAGTAATATTTTGGAAGAAAAGACCAGAAAGCATTAGCTACGGCCGAAGACTAGAACAACCCCAAACAACCCAAGGTGCAGCTCTCAAGTGATAAAACTGGGTCTAAAATAAGCTTGCCACTGTGCACTTGCAGCATCCCTGGGCAGGAATGGGAGCACCAGCTGTAGTTTGGGCTCCCGTGGGAAACACTGCTTTCTGACGCTGAGTAGCTTTGCTGAAGCAGGAGTGGCAGATTTTCCTAGAAAGTGTCTATCTCAAGCTGGGAGGGGTTGGTTTTATTGGCCTGTTTTGCCTTAAAAAAAAAGTTCTAGCTAGAACAAGTCAGTCATGGGGAAAAAAAAAATATATGGAATTTTTTACTACAAGTTTTTTTGACAGCTGGACGCTGCCTCTGTCAAGCACTCTCCATCTTCTCACAGCTCCAAAATGTTCAATAGCGCAGGTATGGTCTCCTCAGATCAGCTGGGCACTCTCTGTCTATAGGCTTCTCAGGACTTACCTAGCGATTGTGCCCTTGAATTCTCCAGGGCTGCTGATACAAAGTCATTGTCCCCACTGCTGGTTTTGTTGACACTCACCAGGGAAGAGGTTGGAGTTGAGAAGTCTGGGTGAAATGCAAGAGGAGTGAGAAATGGGACAAGACATTAAAAAAAAACCTATAAAAAAGAAGGAGAGTATTTAGAAATGGGGTAGGAGGGCCAGGATTCAGGCACAGAGAATAAAGGAGAGCAGGAGCCAAAATGGGGCAGGTAGAGGCAGGCAAAACTGTCTCCCCATTCAGTGCCACTTACAGCACTTCCAACTCATGATGACTTTCAAGTCTCGACATGCTCAAGTTATCTTCCAACAACAAAAGGAAACCCACTGCTGAGGACTTACCTTCACATTGCTGATCATCCAGTTTAGGGCCAAACATGTGGTCAAGTGTTAGATTTCCTTTCCTCATGTCTTTATTTTCCTGGAGATGAGGAAAAGGCATTAAGTAAAGGAATGTTAGACCTATGGAGTCAAACAGTATTTATACTAAGTCAGATTAGTATTTATGAATACGCATAAACTAGAATATTTCAGAATTAAGTTTAGCATCAAATTGCAGCAAAAAGGTATTATAGTGCTGTCTTTTTAGTCAAATGCTACTTGTTACTGTATTTCATTCAGTGCACAGGATCGTCACTATGAGTAAGGACTGCATAATGAACAAGCCAGGAAACTACAGAATAAGAACTGTAAGCTTTTCCCTTAAGAAAATTGAATACCATTTTGAATAATTGCCTTTTTTCCCTGTCTGCCAGAAGCTTTTTTGGGATGCTGAATAACTCACTTAAACCAGAACCTGCCCATTAACCATTACTTTGTTATAAAAAAAATCTTATCTCATCTGGAATCAAACCTACTGCTACATCCTCTTTTCTTCTTCAGGAAAACAGGCCGTCCACTTGGGACTTTTGAATTATGTATTCCTTAGGCATCTGGTTTAACATAAAGGCAAACATTCAACTCACAGCTAAAATCACCAATCCTTTTTCTTTCCAGGCTCCTCATTCAGTCTGAAGTTTTTCTTTCTATCCGTTGGTACAGGTAATTCCATTCAACACTTTCCTTTAGCTAACAAGTCAACCATGTCAGACCATACCCCGTGAGAAGCTGAGTTTGCTCCAGCCTGCAGCCCTGCCCTGCGTTACTGTTTTGAGCTTGGTCACTTGACTCAGTCACCGTCTCCATCTCCATTCCCCAGTTCATCATCTGGGAAAAAAAATCCAGTTGGCCCAGCTGGCACTAAGCCCAAGTCCTTTCACAGGAGCAGTTGAGGGCTTCTGCAGGTTTGTTTCCCCTTTATTCCATTTCTAGGTGATGAGTATGAGGACGCTTGAGGACAAATTTGTGGGGTTGCTGAACACCAAAGTGAAGCTGATTGATAACAGTGCATTAAATTAATGAAACAGTGTAAAATGCTAAGTATTCTGATAACCTGAGGTGTCAAAAGGTAATGGACGCCTCTAGTGCTTTTTACCTTAATTTCTTTTGCCAGTGTCTTATCTGTAAAATATCGATAATAATAGCTAAATAATGCAACACATCATTTTGCAAGGACATCATAAAAATAATTCTTCATATTTATAAAACACCCTCATGCTACATCATAAAACCATTTGTGAGGAAACATACTATGTTTTCAGGGTAGCTTAGGTACTCTATGTTAAGTATGTACAGCAACAGTACCTTGAATGGAAAAGACAGAAACAGTAAGCAAATACCGGTAGCAATTTGAATATATTTATATTGTTAAATTTATTACTAATCATACCAAATATAATAAATGAAAGGAAAGGCACCATTTCATGTGAGCAGTTACCTTGCTAAGGATATTAGGAAAGCACAAATGTGCCGTATAGTACTTTGATTTATATGGCATTTTACTTTTTAAATGAGCAGCGTCTCCTTAACGAGGTAGATTTGAAGCCATTATGATCCATTAGAACAGTTATAAGTGTCTGATAGTAGAGTCCCTGACATCTTTCCATTAAGATTTCTTGATTTGGTCTATATCTGGTTTTTTGTTGTTCTTTTTGAACTGCATTAACTGTGAATGCCCCTACCAGTGCCCTAGCTGTCGGGTTTGTGCTGGTGTTGATAAGGCTACATTTTGACAATACTGATTTAAAGGGCAAATCTGAGGGTTTGGGAACTCCAACCTCCATTTCAGAGAGTCCTTCTCTGGATTTCTTCTACCTGTCTACTTAGCCTGCTTTACTTCTTCTCACAAATAAAGCCTTGTTCTCCACCTTCTTTCTTCCTAGGCACAACAAACAGCGCTGAACTTTATTTGGAGCTTGTCACCACTATTCTTTTACCAGCCAAATGGGATGCTGTTGAGTGACACAGTGGACTCCATAACCACTACTGGGAAGTACACACACTGTTTCTACATCTTCAAAGCAGGAGAATATTCTCTTGTTAAATAGATTTTGCAGCCTGCTAAGAAGAATAAAATGTATGAGAGAGCCACATTGTGTAAGGAATTTTAGAGTTTGCTACTCCGAAAGCGACATACTCTTAATAAGGATGTTCCATTTTGAGAGCTTCTGTGCAAACAACAGGTTATGGGGCCAGAGCAGAGTCACAGAACTGAGACAAAATGCTGGAAATAATAATTATTTCCAGGCAGGTAATATAGTCGCCTGTAGAACAAATATTTACTTGTAAATGTGTTTTGTTGGTGTGACAGCTATAAAACAGGCTTTAACAGTTCGCCTAATGCTAATTTACATACAATAAAAGTGCATTTACATAACACTAAGGAACAAACCTGTAAAAGCAAGGAAGCGTGCAGTTAGCTTAAAAGTGTACCGCTGAGGTGGCACAGTATTTAAGTGAAACATATGATGCATTTCTGTTTTAACTGCGTGTTTCCTTGGGTTTGTGGTTCATGTCACGGCCTTAATTGCATTTAAAAGCAGGTTTGGGGATGTGAATTTCCTTTGTAGCTTTTACATCCCAAACTAAAATAGAATGCAAAACTTAGGCATCATTAAAAGAGAGACAAAGGAAAGGGAACTGCTAGTAGGTCTCAGCAGCTGGGATAATCTCCCACGGGGAGAGGTGGAAACCTTATTCCATGAGTCATTTAATACCAAATAAACAGAGCACTGGAGAACAAATTGTAAGGCATGATTTTTTTTGTTGTTGTTCATTGACAGAGGGAGGGCTACTTGACTTAATGGAGCTTTTCCCTTTTTAAGTTCTGTAGTAGTAGAAAGCATGGACAATGTTATGGATATAGTTTTTCTTTATTTCTCATTGTCATTTTAGTTCTTGCTGTAATGGTGATGTAGTAAAGGCAGGAGTAACTTTAGCCCCTGCACTGTGAAGTAAAACTTTGTTTGCAAGGTCGAACCCTGAGGAGTTGCTGAAGTTCAGGATCCTCTTAGAAAGTGGCCATCACTGATGTAGTTACATAGTGTTTTAATTACAGTTCCATAAAAGGTTTTGCATGCCTGACTGTCACGGGTCCTGCTGTTAAATGCTACACCTTAGTGACAATGCTCTGAGGAAGGCAGCTGAGGTGTATGCTGGCATGGCATGCTCTTGGTCTCCAGTGGAATCCAGGAGACTGATAGAAGGCATCAAATAACCCCTTTGCATCGGTACATTAGGAGCATGTCTGTAATCAAACATAATTATGGAATCACTACCAGTCAGAGCTGTTATAGTCTTGCTTGTAATCAAGAACAGCATTATTGCAACATTTATTGCTGTCAAGAGTAATCTGAGATTTATGGGTCCTTGGAAAGAAAAGCGTTATTTGGCAAATCTATATGTATGTGTTATTTGCCCAGAAAGAGAGTTCTTTCTTTGCGAGATCAGGACAGTTCCAGTGAAGTACATCTTCAGATTCTTCATAGTCTTAAATGACAAAAAGTCCACACATTACTTGAAGAAATTCTTTCCAAGTTTGTCATGTGCAAACTTGAACTGACCAGCCAGGTAGACGTGGGCACACATAATTTCCCTGATGCCTGAGATGTTGTGTAACCACTACTGGTGGAGATACAACTACTACATTCAAATAAACAGCTGAAATCAGTGTCATCATGCAGAGATTGAACTCTTTGATGTAATTGCTCAGTTATTATAAGGCCAGGATGAAATGTCTCAAGGGGAGGACCTTCTCCTATAGTACTGAGTTACAGGTTTGGCTCTTCCAGCAGACAGTGTATCGCTGTTATGTGAGAGAGAATGTTAAACAGAAAGTGTATTTGGAAAAAGACCGATATGTGAGATAACCCATCATAAGAAGTACAGAGAAGGGGAGTAAGAGGTGTACTTGATCATGCAAGGGTAGAAGAAGCTGTATGGCTTAATTGTGGAAAGGAGAAGAGGGGAAAAAAGAATTTTTTTGTGACTTCTTAGCTCACAAGGGGACAGAAGACAGCTCTGAATTCAGAAGTGGATGTGGGTGGGAAAGCAATGGAAGAAGAAAAAGCTTGTTACCTCAAAAATGTTACCTCAAAAGGTTTGGAAGCCAATTAATAAAATCACCTCAAAGCTCCCCAAGGAAATTGTGTGTTTTGTTCTACAAGCTACATAGATGATCTGTAGAGTTGGTCTGGAGGGCACAAGAGCTAACACAGACTACTCCCCATACCAAGCCTCTGAGGTTAGGTGAGTCAGCTCCTCTGTTTGTGTATATGGCGACAGTTCTGCCAAATACTTCTCAGATACAGCAGTTTTATCAGTGAGAAGGATCTAGGCTGCCATGCAAAGATAATCCTCCCAGTGGTGTGTCAGGCTTGAGGAAGGGCGTGATTATCATTCCAGAGGAGTGTAATGTGAACCTGTGCCTCCCGTTCAGTCCAGTGGTGGCTAGATCAAGGAGGCTTCTGCTCTTTGCTCACTCTTTCTTTCTTTTCTTCTCTTTCTTTCTTTTTTCTTCCTTTCTTTCAGCAAACAACGTATCTTTGTATTAACTTCTTTTATCATGTACATTTAAGATGTCCAAAGCATGAACCAACGCCCCAAGGCACGGTGGTCCTTGGAAATGGATCTCCCACTAGACCATCAGCAGAGTACTAGGTAGATGGGAGTTTCCCATCTTGGGGTGCTTGGATGGCTGCTGGCTCTGATGAGCGTCTTACAGTGGCAGGTTTTCTCTGAAAACAGTCTAGTGGAGTCTTTCACGAGACTGAATCAGCTCTGCTAAGCCTGGTGTTTCAAGCCTTCTCTACCAGCCACAGCCTGGGACACACAAAGTTTTGTTTTGGTCTTGCAGGTCCAGTAGCAATAATGGAGTTGAGCCGAGAATTTAATACACACAAAAATACAGAAAACTGAGGCCAACAAAACCCAAGATTAAACAAATAACCGCTGCATGAACAGCAAGTGAGCATGATTTTTTTAAAACCAGACAAATTTCTGTACAGAAGCCCCTTTCCTCACTGTGGGCTGCATAAAGGAAGGAGCAGAGGCAGCTGCAACCAGCTCAGCTTCAGAGATGGGGCTACCAGTAGGCACTCCTGCAAGAAAACATCTGGCTGGCCTTAACGAACATTATTTTCTAGAATGTTCCCTGAGTTCTGCTGGCAGGGAAATATGCCTGCCTTATAAGCGAGAACATAAAGAGGCAGTTCTCAAACAGCACATGGTTTGACTTACAAAAGCTTTCCTTAAGGGCAGAATTAATTATATATCATACAGATCTATTATATATTCTGTTTATACAATTATAAAGCATTACGGTTAATTACTTGTGGTACAGACCTCTGAAGCAGAATCTGGTTAGAGAATAAACAAAACGCTCAGTCAGCTGCAACGATGGTTAACAACTTGCACTTTCATTTCACCTTTCATACTGAACTCTCTTGAAGTGATTTATAAGTTATGCAATCCACTGGGCTTGACTTTTATATTTTTGGTTTTTTTGGTTTTATATAAAATTAGACTATGCTAATCTGAAATGGCTTGGGATTCTCACACCTGTAAGAAATTAAATTCAAAATATTCCCTAACCAACTTCAATTCAACTGTTTTTCCCGTTTACTGTCATAGCACCTGAGTGACCCAGTGGTATACACATGGAACATAAGTACTTCTCCATCCCCTTTTCCTCTCCTGATATGTACAGCTCTGACTGGCAGCAGCGGGAATCTCTATCTGCCTCACTGTCTTAAAAATAGGGGTGAAATCCTGATTGTGAAAAGATTTTGATTGGACTGAAGTGTGCAATACTGCCTAGGCTTGGTTTTCAAACTATACTTTTACATTATTTTGATGTGATGAAATGGGCTGACATGCCACAATATTAATGCCTCAAACCGTCTGACATCTTTGAACTTAATTACTTTTTTGCCATCACATTATTTAGCGCTGAGTCTTATTGTTGTGTATATGCTGCTACAGGTGTCTGCGGAGAATAAGTGTTTTTGGAAACCTCATCAGTGTCATGTGAGTAGAGCTAAAAAAAAAAAAATTAGTATTATTTGTTGCGTCATGGGATATCGTACTGGTTACTGCGCATACCCCAAAAGGCAGTTCTTAAAGGAAAAGACCTTGCAATATTTGTAAGAGAAATTGAAGTAAAAACCAAGAAGAAGGGAGCAAGAGTGAAGTTAGAGTATGTATTTAGTATAGACTAGATATCTATACAGCAAAATGTAGGATATTTACAACTCTACAAATAAATTAAAAAGAGCACTCCCCACTGAAAATGCTGTAGACTGATACCAATTCTCAGTTTCCTGAATGCATCATGAAAGTAGTGGGATTTGAGACAACTGTGAAGGAAGGCTGCGTAGTTTTTTTTACAGTTTATTTTGGGGATAGTTTTCTAGAAGAAAGCCTGAAAGGCGTGTATGAAAGAACTTCTGAGAGAAAGAGATGCATGGGCAACTGAAAATGGTATCGTCAGCTTGGAGCAACGAACTGCACAGTAAGATACAAGATAAGATTATAGATGAGTGCCCAATGGATGCCCCTAACTTGTATTCAAAATGGCAGTAAAGGGGAACGCCGGGAAAGGGTACAAAGACAGGCTGATAAAATCACAGAAGGAATTCAGGAAGGTCATCTTGACTTCAATGTTTTAGGCTCAAGGGAAAACCAGGTATGTGTAATGAAAAGTGGAGAACTTGCATTGTAAAGATGACAGTTGCATTGATGCAATCACAAGAAATCACCTAAGAAAACACACGAGTACAATAATAAAAGGTAAAAATAGAGCCTGGTGAGATATCTGTTGAAAGAGAAAGCTAGGATGGAGATCTCCCACAGCTGAAAGAAAGGTTAAGGAATTGGCAATGATTTGGAAAAGAAAACAAGAAAAGATGGAGAGTCAAGAGAGGACAATTGGATGGACAAGCTGAGCTTCTAAATCTTTTCTACCCCCATGTGTCTGATCACTGTCACTGCTAAAATTAAGCAGCAAGAAATCATACTGATTTCACAGTCACAGTATGATCAATAATGTCACAGGCTGTGGAGATGGAAGGAGTCCTGAGATTCCGTCACATCATTAATAGTGACCTCAGAAGAGCTGAGTGGATTGTACACAGCTGAAATGAAAGATGACTTGGGAAAAGGTGAAGTTGGCAGAAAGCCATCTGAGGTAAAATTGTTTTGCAGTATTTTATTTTAGAAGTTTTGGACGGGAGGAAAACTCAGCAGAAATGCAAGAGCAAAATGAGGTCAAAGGTAGGATTTTAGAAAATATGGATGACACAGACATCCTTCTATGTATGCTGGGGTGGCCATGAAGAGTTAAGAAAAACAAAGAACAAGGAAAAAAACCCCAAACAAATGGAAAATTACAAGATTACTGGTAAAGGAGGAGGAGTAAAATGAAAATCTGATTAGAATTGCCAGGATAAGGGACTGGGAGAGAGAGGAAAAAGTGGGAGAGTGGATGAAAGGAGAAAGAATGTGGATTTGTTGATTAGATCTTCTCTTGAAAAAGAAAGAACTGATAACATGGATAAGAAGACGGCAGAGGTGAGTGAAGTTGATTTCAGGAAAGCATTATTTAAATTAAACGTTTGTATTTTACAAAGCAAATATATTTTTAGATTATAAACATGGAGAAGTCATTACTTACTTTGAATCAATGTGACAAATATGTAAAAAGTAAAAAACTTCTTCCAGTCTCATGTCTGAAGTATAAATAATACTAAGATCCTCGGATGGTGACAAAAAGTTTAAATATTATCATGAATTTGTGTATTTTTCAACTGATTATTTTTCAAGCAACTATCTGAGAGCCAATTTTTGTCTTCTGCCACTCAGGAAATATGTGTCTGTGTAGATGAAAACAAGGTGACATTTTCAAAAATGTTACTCCCTAGTATATATTAACATTTAACACAAAGAGATTTAAAAAAAAATCAGAAGTCCTATTCCTGTGGTTTATGCAAGTGGAAGTCCACTTCTGCTGTTAGTGTTTTGCCAGCTCCCAGGCATTTCCCTGCTTCCTCAATAGCCCTGTGATAAATAGCCCATAACTGCTGTGTAAACGTCATTTCGTGTATCTGCTTATTATTCTTACATACCGATAAATTAAGCTTCTTGCTGCTTAATTTTAGCAGTGACAGTGATCAGACACATGGGGGTAGAAAAGATTTAGAAGCTCAGCTTGTCCATCCAATAGTCCGAAAAGCTGGAATATTCCATCCAGTGGAGGTTTAAGTTCCCAAGTAAAACAGCATTTCTTCTTTCAAGTGGCAAACTTTCCAAAGAAGAGTTCTCATTTACAAATTCCCATTGAACAGTTTATTACGTTTAAATGTCAGTATTTTATTGCTATTTTCCGTATATACAAGTTAGCTATGCTGCATAACACTAAAATATCCCACCTTATTATATGCAAGTGAAGAATTTTAAATTGATATTAGTTTCATAGAAACACTCAAGAACTTGAATAGCTGTACAGGAGTCCTACGTACAAGCCACTATGTAAAGAATAACTATAAAGTTTATGAGAACAAAGATCTCATTGGTTTAGCTTTTGCAATAGCATTTTAAGTAATTCTTTAGAAACTGTAATACATACGCTAGCATGATCATTTTGATCCTTTGATCCAGGCGTTGGGATGCATTGAATGGACATTGCTGTGACATCTGAGCGCCGTGTTAATACACGCCTCTCACGTTTAAAAGGTCGTAATAGGCAGGTAGGCCTTTTGTATTTGTCTGTTGGCTTTGTTAAGTGTGCCCGTAGTCTAGCACCATCTTTCTGAGGCTGTCTTAGCGTTTGGGAAATCCCTGCTTTGCCCAGAGCTAGCACAGCCCTCGGCAGCCCAGCTGCATCCCTCAGCCAGCGCGGGCTCTTGGAGTCGCTGGCAGCGATAACAGCTCCACAGCCACGGAAATAAAAAATAACTTTACTTCCCTCCCACCGCCTTTCTACTCCAGAGCAGAGGGAAGGAAAGGATATTTAGTTCTGAAACTAGAGAGAGTTCAGGTAATAATAGCATTTTAGGAATAACTTATGAAGATACATGTATTTCAGGCAGTTCCCACCTGCCCCTAAATTATAGCTTGTAGTGCATCACTCCCCGCAGCGGCCTTACACACTTGGTAGAAAAGTACTGAGCTGAGCCTACGTATAAACTCAAACTTAACATGTTCAAAAAGTAGCATAAATTAAAAGTAGAGAACAAGCTGTTATAAGACATTTAGGTTTGTCTTGAAACCACCATTTTCTTTCAAGATGTGCAGCATACTCACGAGCACGCAGCAGCAGCTCCGAAAAACATCGGCCAACATTCCAGCTTTTATGGGCGTGCTTTAATTAAAAGCATTTTGCAAACAAGGAAACCTGAATCTTTAGAAGAAAAACATTGATTATAAAAGTACACTATTATGAATTCATATAGATTCAGAGAGAAAAGGGAGTGCTTATAGTAATTAAATGACAGAATTTTAAGAAAACCAAGGAAGTTACTCTGGTATGTATCAGCAGTTTGGAAAGAGAAACCTTGATTTTGATCTACTGTTATCAAAAGAATAATGGTACATCGATAGAATAACAACATAATAAGGGTGATCTGATACAGTCCGTAGCTTATTTAAGGAAGAAACTTCTACAAGAAATTAGTTGGAAGGTAAGAGTCAGAATTACCAGTTAAGTTTTCTATCCACGTATCTTATTTTCCTCCTGAGATACTGAGCGTGTGATATACACAGAGAACCGTGTAGCTATTTGCACCAATAAAACAAGTCAATGAATTTCCTATTAGATGCTTTTTCATGCTTTACCAAGTCAATCCTAAATGGTTTTAATTATATATGATTTCTTAGAACGTCTTTGGTACTGGTTACAGCACATTTACTCTGGAAAGGCAAAGAACTCCTACCTAAGGTAGTTCTGCCCTTTTGAAGTGTTTATTTGTGAGGTCCCTTATTGCTAGTATTACATACTATGTAGTTGTCCTGTTGTCATTTTTTTTGCAGAATGGATATTTCCTGTCTCTCAGTCTATATTGAGATCATCTTTCATTTCTTGTGTGAGACTAATACCGCTCTCCACACAGTGGACTTGCACAGATTATCAGTGGAAACACAGTGTCTGCTGCACCTCAGAGTAAGTCGTGTCTCTCTTCATTGGTCTTTTTACAATCGCATCCAGAAGATCAGGGAGTGCTTTATCACGGTCCCTTTCTTGCCCAGGAAAAAATCCTTCAAAGGTCCACCTTCATGGCCTCACACCTGTACTAGCTTTCCTGGAACGGTGTTCCAGCCTAGAAATAAAACACTTTATAACTACTTTTAGTTATGTTCATGTTTAATATTTTGAAGGGGTATAGCAATACACAAAAAATTGCAAAAGGATAGCATGCGTTCGGGCAGCCTCTTCTGTTTTTGTGTCAAGTGTTGACTATTTTTTTAGTAGATTCCATGCTGCAAATCCTTTTATCAGCCCAGTGAATCCATAATATCACAGAATTTTAATTTAACTATTCAGGTTGACATGGATGGTAAATGACATTATGCATGAAATTATTTGCTTAAAACATACATGGCATATGTGGGTTGACACACTTGGATCCACAGCTGCAAGCCAAGATCAGCCCTCACTCCCTAGAAACTATCAAGGTTGATTTCACAGGACCATTGTAAGAGGCAAAAGCTTGGTTTTCTGATGTAGGAAACTCAGAACAAAATTCATCTTTGCATGCTCTGTAAATACTTTACCTAGCTTGATAAGACTGAGATGGCATTTTTCTGGTCTCTTTCTTTTTGAAGCTGTATCTCCTTTTCACAACCAAAAGTCTCAAATAGGTTGGATAGGTCATAAATACAGAATATATAAATTGTAGATGAAAAAATAATCTATGACACTACCATAATAACACAGTGGCACTGAAAGACTAACCCGATCCATGGTTTCTGGGAAATACGTCACTGGCATGAAATTCAAGCACACCATGAGCTCTTTTCACAGCACGTAAGCACACGCACAGCCACGCTCCAGCTCACTAGTTGGCTGCTGGAGAACAAACAGGGGGAGCAAGTGCTTGGGCCCCTCTCTTCTCGCTGGAGGATGTGGGTGTCCCTCACCAAGCGAGGAACTGTCTGGGCCGGCATGTAGGGGCGCACCGCAATGGAAAGGACCTCGAATACTGTGTTCAGTTTTGGGCCCGTCACTACAAGAGAGACATTGAGATGCTGGAGCGTGTCCAGAGAAGGGCAATGAAGCTGGTGAAGGGTCTGGAGCACAAGTCTGATGAGGAGCGGCTGAGGGAACTGGGGTTGTTTAGCCTGGAGAAGCTGAGGCTGAGGGGAGACCTTATCGCTCTCTACAACTGCCTGAAAGGAGGTTGTAGAGAGGTGGGGGTCGGTCTCTTCTCCCAGGTAACAAGTGATAGGACGAGAGGAAATGGCCCCAAGTTGCACCAGGGGAGGTTTAGATTGGATATTAGGAAAAATTTCTTCACTGAAAGGGTTGTCAAGCATTGGAACAGGCTGCCCAGGGAAGTGGTTGAGTTGCCATCCCTGGAGGTATTTAAAGGACTTGTAGCTGTGGTGCTTAGGGACACGGTTTAGTGGTGGACTTGGCAGTGCTAGGTTTTCGGTTGGACTCAATGATCTTAAGGGTCTTTTCCATGATTTCTGGAAAGAGTAGGGAGCCAGAAAGGATTCTTCCCAGTGGCACAGCTCATCCTGCAGTTCTGCCGATGTAGCACCAACCTGCCACCTTTTACAACAGGAATGAACCCAAAAATTCTTTCCTACCTCTCTGGCAGTAGCTTTTACCCCGACAAGAGCAGCTGCATGTCACCTGTTATCAAGAGAGTGGTTGCTGGCCAAGAGACCTGTGTTACTCCCTTCTGTTTTTAAGTTCTAATTTTCTCCTGCTGTGGAGAGATAAAATGAATTCCAGTTTAGCTTGACAATCCTGCCTGCACAGGTGTGCTGTAAGAATACCACTGTGGTGTTCAGCTGGGTGAATGCTTTAGATGACTACAGTAATTATCAAAAGTACTGGTTTTAGTTCCCCCCACTTAAATCTGGATCAGATTTGCCAAATAGTTTCAGCTGACCTTTTTCCCCTAGATAAATAAAGCTGGAAGAGGAAAAGGAAAAGCTTGTGCCTCCTTTGATGCAATGCCTGGTACTGGCATGATGCAGAACACGGGTGCTGTATATTCAAGACCTTCCTCTTCATGAGATTATTTGAATTCAGATTTTTAATTTCCTACCTAAATTAGCCCTCTAATTATCATGTTATTAGCTTTTCTTGGGTGGGGTTCTCAGTCCCTGCTCCTGATACTGGTGTATTTTGTGTATGTAATTAAACATCCAGGGTGGAGCCGCACCTTGGCAAGCAGGGCAGGGGGAAGGTTAGGAGGAGCTCCAGGTCGTCACCCTGAAGGTGTCCAGCTGCAGGCTCTTCTGCCCTCCTCGGCCGGGGAAGGGAGGCAAGAGCCGGTGCCTCTCCTTCTCTGCCATCCTTCTTTCCATCCCTTTGCTCCTTTGGCAGAGGAAAAAAAATGTGAGGGCCACAAGTAAGGAGTTTGTGTCTTAACAGGGACGGGCATGCTCTCCGACTGACCTAATATTTATTATGCATTTTATATAGAAGTAGGATGGAAGAGTTGCAGCAGGAGAGGCGGAGGGAGATTCAGCTCCAAACATCCTGTCTCCCGAGGCTGGAGGATCCCTCCAAATTTAACCCGCATCTCACCGAGTGAAGCGGCGTGACCATGCCAGTCGGGGAACCCCCGACTCCAAACGTCTGTGAATTGAGCCCTTTGATTCCTCTTGTTCTAGCTACCTCTAAATAAAATAGCTGGCTTCCTGTCAAATAGAACAACTTATTCCAATTGGGACTTTTTCATCCCAATTCCGTGTTTTATTTTCATCAGTAAAAATGGAAAAAATTTACTTTGGGTCAGTCAATAAACATATTTTATTTAATTTTTCAGTTTGGCAAAAATCATTTGCACAGTTCTAGTTCCACTGTTATCATGCAACAGTTTCTATAAATATAGCAATTAATTTGCACTCTAAAAAGAGTTAGTACAGCAAAAAAACCCTAGGATACAAAATTACACCTACATGATTTCTCTCTGTGTGAGTACCAGCTGTGTCAGTCAAATTAGGCCATCTGTAACATCCTTGTAATCTACAATTTTCAAATTCCCATCCAGCTACACCTATACCACTCCTTTGTTTTCAGTGGCATTAGATAGGATTAACTGAAGAAGGAATCGAGTCTTCAAAGTTAATTAAAACATTGTTGATGATGACCAGGAAGGCGTACTTAGAAGCTATAGGTAAAGAGATTTAGATGCTCAACATGGGGCAGTTGTGCCCAGGCTTTCAAGCGCCTGATCTATGGAAGAAAAATGCTTCTGGTTTCTCGCGGCGGTGAACCTGCCAGCTAAACGCCGAGTGAAGTATAGCTGCTTCGGCTTCCCCCGGAGGCTCCCATCTTCTCCTTCCTCTGGAGGCCCTGTCTTCTCAGTCTGGTGCTGCTACATCTTTAATAAGATCAATAATCTTCCTCGGGTTTAGCAGCTTCATGAATTCTGATTAAGCTCCATGACAGTGGCTGTGTATTAAGAATTATATGCGAGAAGAAGACTTTAGTGTCTCAATCCGTGAAGCATGATAGTTTCTTCTTTAGGCAAACTGTTATTGATTTGATCTTGGGTTTTCTCAGCATGGCCTCTGTAAATAAAGCGCTAGCACACAGTACACTTACGGCACGGTTCCTCTTCCCTGCAGACCAATTCTTTCTGATGAAGACTTACTTTAGTTGTTCCATGACTACTAATGTGTTTAATTAAGGCTCACGTGGGTAAGTCTTCAGTGAGAAAATTTGTCGTGCTTACAAGAATTAATATAGTAAGAAATCACAGTGGTACAATCAAGAGCAAAAAATCAGAATGGTCTCTAGCACTGCCTTTCAGCCAAACACCGGTGTGTGAGTTTCTGCACGACATTAAAATTCAATTAAGTATTTTGGGGAAAAAAGCCTGGCACTGACAGGATACGTCATCTGACCACAGGAAGCTGTGCTGACAAAAATTCATGAAGTGGAAATTGGAAACCCATACTCTGAAGCTTTCCTGTATTAACAGTTTAATGTCCAACTGTGTAATATATAATTTATGAGAATTCTCTAATGTGATCCAGCCTCGCATATTTTGCAATTTGTTATTCTTATTTAGAAAGAAGTGAAGACCAAACTATTCTCTCCGATTTCTGAAACCATTTTAAATAATTTTTAATATATACATCTCATGGTAATTTTCCATAGACTCTACTCTGCAAACCCCTATTTGCAGTCCTCACTAGTGGGCTCATCTGGGCTCACTTCTTGGCCGCTGTTTTCCTTTTGAAGACAGGGAAAAGTTCGGGGGAATTAGACATTTGTGTGGGGAGGATGATGCAATTGTGCAGAACCATAGATAGCATTTTATTGTTTCTTCACTGTTGTTTATGAAAGTGTCATCTAAATGCAGTTCTGGAAGGACTTCTATTGTCGACTTTTGGGATTTGATCTAGCCAAAAACATCCACAAATCCTCTTTCCACACACCGAATGTTTTGTTTCCTATAGTCTTGTATATACTTTGTGTTTTAAAAGTGGGTTTCTTTGTTGCTTATGGTCCTTCTGTGACTACAGTAGTACCTGCTTCTGGTTTTTGTGTATTTAAACCCTTTCGTTTCTGCTGCTTTTTCTGAAATGGATTATGTGGAAGAATGTTCTGTAAAACTTATTTGTAAATCCCATTTTTGTTTTTAATATCTGATGCTAGTTGTGAGTATCCACTCCATTGGGAGCCCTCAAGAGATACGATAGATGCCGAAAGTATCATATTTGGGAGTGAACCTACAGTGGAACAAGAAAAAAAAATCATTAACGTGCTTTATTTAGGAAGGAATCTGTAGACTTTAAGAAACAGAAAGGCAGGAGAGAGGCCACAGAGTATGAAAATATTGACAAGGCTAACAATTAGTACCTTACTGTTTGAAAATACACAGAAATGCAAGGAGAAGGAGCAGTCAGTGAGTCCTTTGGTAGCTGCCACGGTAAAGGTGACCGTGCCCTTCAGAGCAGTTACCTCTGCAGTTAGATTGGAAAGCAGATATCTACAACCTCGGGGAATAGCTTGCGGCAGGATAAATATGCCAGAAAGATGAAGCTAGGGGAAATTGAATCCAGAAACAGGGAAACTAAAATTAAATGGAAAACAGTCTGATAAGGAAAAGTGAAAGAATAGTCAGTGCATGGAGACCAAAAGAGAGATTTTTTAAAAGCTATTTCAAGATGCAAAAGCATCCTCCACTATTTCCTATTTGCATTTTAAAGTAGTTAGATATCTTGGACTTATGGTATCTAGAAGAGGACTAACCTGCTTCAGGTCGGTTCAAAGGTGACATAGAAGAGTATTCAAAACAGGTTTGTTAAAAAAGTAAACTTCACTGAAGTTTACTTTAAACTTTCCCATACTGTTGCTCTGAGAACTGTCCAAGATTACTTTAACTGAAAAATAAAGGGGGGGAGAAAGCTCAATCTTTTGGTACTTAATATTGTATGTGTAGGTATACTCATGTTGCTTGTTTTTTTCTATAATAATAACACTCCCATTGATTGCCTGGGTCTGTCATACAGCAAGAAGGAAGAAAAAAATGTTTAAAAAATTAACTGTACAAGCCTGAGTACTCACCGCTACTTTATAATCACATTAGAACAGGGCGAGTCTCAAGCTGAGGGTATTCTTACAGATCCCGGTATGACAATAGGCGGAAAGTGCCAAAAAGCTCTATAACAAATCTATGGACAAAGATCAGAACATAAATCTGATCAGCACACCATTAACTTCAATCCACTGTTACTCCCAAGTACTCGTTTTCTGGTGTTTGAGCACAATGTTGCTTTTTCTTCACCAATTCCATATGTAGAGACAAAACAGCTTTGCCAGTTATGCCATGGTGAAAAATAAAGGAAATTTCCTTCTTTGTCCTTTGTAATGATTCCTGTGTTTCTAGCCTAATCTAGCTTGCACTGCTGTATGTGTGCAACAAGGTTTAATTACATAGAAGCCAAGATGAAACTGGAGGAGCCCAGTAACCATGGAGATTTGTGATCAATAATATAATACTATTTGTTTATAAATTATCCATAGCCCATACATCCTGTTGTAAAAGCAAATAGGCAAGTGAGACCCAGGCAGCGTGTTCAATTTATTAATATTTTCTAAAATCAAATGGGGTTATGCTTTCTGTGGGTGACTACCTTCCCATTAATAACATTATTTTCAAATTGTTCGATACAGTATGGATTAGGGGAGATGACTGTGTTTGGAGGAGAAATAGGAAGCTCCTCAATATAGGAGTCATATAAAGCTACATCTGAAGGCTGAATAGTGAAAAGTGCTGCTTCTTTCGACCAGAGCTCTTAGTAGGCACTACCAGGCCATGTTACAGCTCATGGTGTGATTAGGAAAAAGTTATGAAAGCATGTGCACCATACACAAAACACAATTCACATTTCTATTTCTTTTTCCAGTTAAAAAATCCTCATCACGAAGCTCACTAATAGTGGCAATCATAATTTGAAGGCTATCTCAGATAAAGATTATGAAGAACGTGGAGGAGGTTTTAAAATCTTATAGTTGCTTTTGCTTTTGGATGGATTAAGACATTTTCTGACTAAACATTGTTTATCTTCCTTCTTACTTTTAGAGAAGCAACTAATCAGTTTTACTGAGAATATTTTCCACTAGAAAGTCAATAGGCATCAAAATTTAAGCTCTTCACATGCTTTACTATTCTGGCAACTTTCTACTTGGAAGGAGAAGAAGAAATTTTCATTAATATCTATTTCAACGTTTTGTTCTAGTTTGTTTTCAAAATTACTTTGCCAAAAATGAATATTAACAATGGAAAAGATTTTTTACATTATTTTACAGTTTTATAATGCAAACCCAGAAGTGACCAGTTTTATGTTTCACTCCATGGTGAGTTTGTTTTATTTCAATTGGGAATAATAATTTTAAAAAATCTTCCAAAAAATACAAAATCTGTCTCCCCAACAGTTATATGTATAAAAGGCAAAGCATGGATAATTAAGAGCCATTTCAGAATAATTTATTGTAGTGCTTTTGTATATCCAGAGAGTTAATGGATCTAGGAAACTGCGTGATATTCTGGAATAAAAATATAGTTATCTGATCTGCATCAAGAGGATAAGAGGATAACTGATTTTATGACAAATCCCACTTTTGTAACAATTACATAATAATTATATAATTGCCATAACAAATCCCTGTTTTGTGACTTCACAAGAACATTCCGCATCTTTTCAGCTCGAGTCTGTGCTTGCCGAGCTTTTGCAGTGAAGACCTATTTAAATACAAGGGGTGCATACGTATGTTAGCATTTCAGCTTGGGAGTCCGTCTCCAGATCATCCCAACTTAACCGTGTTTCTGTTTGAATCACGGAGCCATCTCAGAGCAAGCCGGTTTCCTTCCAAATGGAACTAAACCAGAATATGTGCTTCGGAGTCCAGGGGACATTCAGCCCGTAGGACAAGAGCAATGGTAGTCTAAACTGGAAATGCTTGTAAGAGCAGGTATTAAACCCTCAGCCCTGGTTTATTTTTTTACTCTATGGATCCACTCCTCTTAGGCTGCACTACTTGCTGTAGTATGGACAAGGCTGAAGAGAAGTGTTACTACTCTGGGTATTAACAAAGCATAGTACCCAGAGTATCATCTTAAACCAGTGTCTGTTTAAGAGGATGGATAGGGCTCGGGATTTTCGGAAAAGCTCGTGTCCTGCACAGATGCGACCATCCTGTATGCATGTCAAACCCAGCTATTCCATTACTCGCTGCTCCCACTGCATTCTCGCTCAGCGGGTTAAGAAACTGCGATTACCCCGTGTCCGCCCTGAGACAGCTTACAAGTTGCCCTAGTAAGCGGCAGATTGATTTTAAGTTGGCTCTGCTGGCTTCCGAAGTGCCTAATGGAGTTGGTCCCAGCGGGATGGGAGTTTTTGCCCCAGCACCTCTGGCCGAGGAGCGGTGCTTCCACAGCGTGCAGAGCACGTGCTGGTCGCCTCAGGCTGCGAGGGAGCCGCGGTGTGGCTGTGGTGAACCCAAGCGTGTAGAACTTGTTTGCCCATGACATCAGGCTTAGTTCACCCTTCGCTCTGAGCAACACCTGGAAACATTTGTTTTCCAATGGTATTTTATTTTGATTATGAACAGGCTGTACTTGAATGATCTTTCTCAGTTGTTTTTTTTTCTCAAAACCTGTTTGTTATACAGTCTCTAAAGGTAGAACACATACCCCTCTTGAAACAGAGGAGGAAGGCAAGGATTTAACCCTGAGGGTCAAGAGCCCCTCATGAAAGCCATCAGACTGCTGCTGAACGTGAACTTTAGCAAGGGATGCTCTGGGATGCGGGATGCTGGGTCCCGCAGGCCTGGATCTCTGATGGTCCAGATGGGGATCTGCTGAAATGCACCACAGCTCCTCCTCTACCCACACACATTCTTTCCAAATGAAAGCAACATGGGGAAAAAATAGCAGACGCCACAGCTTCGTCTTGATGTGCACCCAGGATACAATTTGGGTGTGTATCTGAGGCAAGAAGTAAGTCTTTCTGACCCCTGAATTAGATGTATAATTACCAGCAACTGTGAAGTAGGAGTCCGTGTCTATGAGAAGCAGGGTTCAGATCCAGCAGGAGCTTGGAAATGAGAGCAATGACCAGTGACAGGAGCAAAATTTTGCCTTCGTAAGAAGAAAAGCTCCTGGCTCCCAATTGATGTTCTTGCTTCCACTGAGATCAGTGATCACTCTGTCTCCATGAACAGCAGGTGAACCCAGTCAAGGGCTGCAGGCTCCAATCTGTGTCAGCGAGAAAGGCAATTAGCTGAACGTGCTGTCCTACAAAGCACAGCTCCCACATCGGCCGCCTTTTAGGAACCCTGCGTAACAGCCACTTTGCTGAGCTGCTGGAAATACTCCAGATGCAGACTGTTGCCCCCAAAACAGCAGAATTCCCATGCTTAGCTTTGCAATCTTAACGCTCTTTTAGGTTAGAATTTATATGGCTGAAATTGTCTAGATTTAAAAAAGAAAAACAACCCCAGGACAACGTGAACCCAGCTCTTGCCCCGAAACCCATCACATCATTGGCTTGAACTGCCGCCCCACCTGGGCTATCAACAGCACTGGGGTTCAACTGTCCCACCAGACTGAGAGCTGAAACCATTGTGAAAAAGGTACAGAAGACTGTACGGGTGAATTTCTCAGATATTTGCTGAGAGCAGAGAAAAGGTGAGGCAGAGTTGCCCGAAAACGGCGATGAGATGCAATTGCAGGGTGTGCGCTGTTGACTGGAACACACAAGATGCAGACAGGCTCCTTGGCAGGCATTGCACACACAAACAGCCCGTTTTTAAAAAGCATGGAAGGCAGCCACATTTTAATAGACTTTCTCCCTGTCCTTTTTTTAATCTTACTTCAAAGAAGAGGTCACCACAATTCCTTTTCCCTGAGCCTCGTTCTTGGAAATATCCAAGTCACTTAGATTAAAAAAAAAAGTAGGAAAATGTAGACAACAAAAAAGGAGCTGGACGTGATCCCCTACCAAGAGGGATCACTGTTCTTGACCAGATTCTGCCAGCTCTTTCATTATGAGGATTTTCTCCACATTTGACACTTAAAAACAATCACTGGGAGAGGGATGGAGAAGGGGAGTAAAGGGAAGGCAGCAATCAAAATAATAAACAATTTGGTTCCTGATAGAGGATGTGTTCTTCTTTAAATGACAAAAAAAAAGATAATAATGTGTTTTCTTTTGTGTTCATGAAATCAAGTATTTTCACACTAAGTCAGTATTAACATTTTTAAAAAGCTTTAAAACATACAACCAGGTTTTGTAGTTGAGATGGGAAAACATTCTAAATTGGAAATGTGAATTTAATCCCCTCAATTAAATGTAAAATATTTAAATACTTAACCTGATTGCTGCCAACTGCAATTTCCTATAATAAGGAATTATGAGGATAGAGAGTAGTTCTTAAAGGCACATGGTTCACATGAAACCAGCAAAGATTCAGGTCTAGAAACTGCAACTTCATCTATGCATATAGCCAGTTATACTTGGCCCCTTCACACAAGTTACAAATGGGAAAATTCCACGTACTACTTTTTATTGGGCATTAAAAAAAAAATATATTTTTTTTTTTCTATACGTGGACTAACTGGTAACTGCGTTATTAACGGCAGATGTGGCAAAACGACACAGGTTTCCAGCCAGTAGAGTCATGTGAAGCATCTGACATCTGAATTAAAGGACATCATAAGAAAATTCTTCTGGAAACACTGAAGACCAATCTCACATAATGCATCTCTGCAAATAATAATTTTATGTATGTATGTATGTATGTATGTATCTATCTATCTATACCTACATATATACACAGATGCATAATATATATCTACATTCTCTATATATGTATGTGAGGTTATGTCACATTTCTGTTGCCCAAACTTTTTACATTAATTCTGCTATAATCTTTAGGACAAACCCTGTTCTCAGTTATGACGATGGAAATCATAACAACTTTGCTGAAACCCAAATGTGTGCAAAAATCTCTCTTTCCTTTCAGAACTGCTTTTTTTGTGTGCGTAAAATATCTCTACACTGAGGACAAGATGCAGGCACCCACTGGCAACTGAGCTTCGTGAAAGTTATGGGAACTCACAAGGCCATTTTCTCACACATTTGGAGAAAGCAGCAGATTGCAAAACGCTGGTTGCTGGCCTACAACTAAGCAGTATGGCTTAGGATATTCCACCTCAATCCATTTCAGGAAGTGGTCATTATAAATTAACTTCCTCTACATCTCTCTACTTTGAAATGCTGTTCACTTCATAACTAAAACTGCATCTAGAGAATGAAGTTTTATTTTTATCTGACTTTTTCCTTAAATACTGCATATTCTAATTTCCTCCTCCTCCCTCCATGGCTGGCAACAGACCAGCTCTTTCAGTATATTTGGAGCAAAGAAACAGCCCACTGAACCTTTCCCAGACCACATTGTCAGGACTTACACTTTGAACAAATCAAAATACTTATTTAAAAGTAAATGAATTCCCATTTGTAATACAGCCTTCCACTGCTAACGACAGGTCTGATCTCTGCAGAAATAATTCATCGGGAGAGAATTAGGACAAAAAGGCTGAGATAGATAAATTCATCCCGTTTCCAGGCACTTTGCTGGAGCCATCTCTGGCAGCAGTCACGCTCGGCTCCCTGCGTAGACAGCCAAAGGAAGAGAGGACGAGCCAGAGGGTGATTCTCATCTTAACGTTGGCCGAAGAGCTCCTCTTTCCCTCCTCTCCGGTGAGCAGATGGAAACTAGGATGGCTGGGATTGTAATTAAGCACATCAGCATGGAGGAAGCAGAGAAAAGATTTGTCTCTGAGAAATTCCGTGCTTGGACCTTCTGGCCCGGCCTGAGCCAGCATGCCATTAGGCGCTTAGGAAAGGCACCTACCAGTCCAGGCTGGATGTATCGGGAACAAGAGGTTCAAGGGAGGAAATTCGCAGATAAGAATCGTCCCTCTCCTCTGTTTACCTCAGGTTTCATCATCTTAATAATGTAATAAACACTGTAGAAGAGGTTTTCTCCAGGTCAGAGGAGTTTAAGATCAATAGATACGTACAGGGGGAAAAGGTAAACAGAGTAAGCCAAGTGTTGCTGAGTTACTGTATTCTCAACAACATTTCTGTCAGCTATTACAAAGTAGACCCTCAATATTTTTAAAAGTATGAGCAAAGCGCCAAGCTGCCACCTCTCTTTTTTTCCTTTTTTTTTCCCCGATGAAAAGCGTAGCATATTCTAATTTCTGATGTCACCAGTGCTCTACATTAAATCCCACTGAGGGGATGCCTTTTCTCATCTTCTAATGCTCTGGCAATGCCTACACTGATCCAGTTTGCTGAGGTGGTTTTGCACGGATGATCTGTACTCATACCAGTTTCGGAATAAGTCCTAAAAGAGAGTGGACTATTCTCTTGGAGACTGACAAATTACTAGGTCATGATTTCCAGACTAAAGTGATATATCAGAAGCGAATGGTGTTTCAAAGGAGACGTTTTTCAGCATTATCTTCATAGTTTGTTTCTTTGGGGAAGCAGAATATTAGTTTGTGTACAAGCCAAAATAACTCTTTGAAGCAAGATGAGGCAGTAGGTGCCAGAAAGGCCTTGTTCAGTTAATTGCAATTTATCTAAAAACACAATAATCTATTTGCAAATTTCCAAGTAAGATTTTATCCTTCACTTGAATTACCTCATCTGTTTAAGAAGGGTGTACTAGTTGGCTTTTATTCTTCCTAAATAACAATTATTTTTATTTTTGAGAAAATAATCTTTGTACAGCTAGGTTGCTGTTGCAGTGGACGCACTAGGAACACTGTTCCTACTCTGTGCCATGAAGACAAGGATATGCAAACCAATCTAATACCAAAAAGTGATTTTCTAGTCACTGTGCACATATTCTTGTAAATAGCCAGAGAATTCCATTGCTACAGGAGATTCTCGCAGAGCAAGTCTTATCTGACTTCTTTTTGATGTCTATGGTGAACAGATCAGTCTTGGGATGACTTCCTCTTCTAGGAGATAGCCTTTAGCATCTTGGCCTAAATCTCCCCTTTTGGTCTAAGCAGGGTGAAACGGCTCACACAATCTGCTGAGACTGGCGGATCACCAGAAGATGATCTTGCTCAGTTCAAAGTTTTTAAAGGTAAGTTGTTCTCCAAGAAGACAGAGTAGGACTTGACCACCTCCTTGCATGCTTAGAGCAATTGTGTCAGGTCTCTGTCATTGCGTGGCTAGTCATGTAAGACACAGGAATGGAAGTTGGTGAAGCCTGCATTGCTTTTACCCACAGGATATTGATGTGCAACATCCCTTTCTTTAAGGAGTATCGCCCTTGAGATGCCTGTCTACCAGGACATGCCCCATCCCAGAAGCGAAGCATCTGTCAAGACCCAACTGGATGGAGTACAGTATCGCAGAGGAGGCATCAGACTGATATTTCTAAATAGGGTGCAACTTTCTTCTGAAGGAGATACAGCCGTGGGAGGTGGTGGTGAAGAGGCTTAGTTTGAGAAGACTTAGAGGTCTTCAATATGAAGATGAACGGTTTTGAACAAAACCTATCACCCTGGAAAATGGCTTTATTCGTAGAGATTCTCTTAGATTTGTACAAATCAATAGCTAGAACAGTCTGCCATACAAAATTTTTAATGGAAATAACTGCAACATGAATATAGATAATTTTGCTAGCTAGCCTCTAAGTAAACAAAAATACATCAGCCATCTTTGTTCATTCACTCTATTTTTTACAGCTGTCCTAAGATTTAAAACTTGTCTTCAATTTAATTTATGGTATTAAGATTCAAGATGAATCTTAATACCATAAATTAAATTGAAGACAAGTTCAAGATTCAAGATTCAAGATGAATCTTAATACTGATTTCTACTGTGAAGCATTCTAGGGATCTGCAGCAAAGCACTACATTTCCGTTTCTCAATCAACAGCCTCTTATTTGATGCCATTTAAGAACCTGATGGCAACTTCCATCTTTGAAGCAGTTATTTGAACCTTATCATTGAGTGGGTGCATATACTGCACGCTACATGCAGTAAACATGTAAAAAGGAAGTAATTTAAATCCAATATCAATTGCCAATATGACACCTTCCCACTTTGCCTACCCCCAAAACGAGTTAAATTACAACATGAGTTGAACTACATCAACAGGTACAGAGTATGTTAACCCTGTGTGTCCAATTTTAGCCATAATTATACTAAGATCGATATGTAATATCTGAAGGTACTGTAATACTACTTGAAATAAAATTTGGCAGTCCTTTCTGGCATAAATTTAATGCATATGTTCTATTCCACCCTAACAAGTCGAGGGAGAAGTATAAATGTTTTTTATTTGAGAGACAGCTGAGGGAGAACTAACCAAACTGCAAAAGACATAAAAGTCAAATAATAACAAAAAGATCCTTTGAATCAATTGGTAAGATAAATATTAAGTCTTTGACAAAAGCCCTATCTAAACATATAATAGACAAAGTCAGAGTTACAGGAATCTAAAAATGTCTTTAAGAGCAGAACAAGCCAAGCAGATGCACCAGTAGTTTCTAAAAACAGCTGAAAAAGGAAATTACTGTACAGTTTCCAAAACATCACACATTGCTTAATTTTCTTAAGGAAAACAGACAAATAGCAGACCTCTTCCAAAAAAGGGTGACACAGTGGTCAGACTAAAGTCCCAAAGTCTTTCTCAGTTCTAACAAGTATCAGTTGCTTTAAATAAGTCATTCTCTTCTCACCACGATGGTCCATTTCACCCGAGTCTTTGTTTTCTGAGCCCATCTGCTTCAGACTTCTTTTCCAGCGAGATTTAGATGGATGCCCAAAGCTGACCTCCCAGAACAGTTACACGAACATTTGGACGTGAGTGGCTACTCTAACCATAATGCTGATATCCACAGACAGTTGGGTGAGGGATGTTTATAATTGAGGCTCATCTTTTTTTTGTTTGCTTGTGAGCAGTTTCTTTTATGTTCTGTTATTGAAGTGCATGTGTCAACTGACTTAAGAGGACAGCCTGGTAAATGAGATCTTTGATCTCAAGAGTTTATTTTATCTTTGCAGCAAGGAAAAGTGAATTGAGTTGGCTGGCAGAACTAAGACCTCTCTTGTCTCTGTTCTACAGCTGCTGCTGCATCCTTCTGGGGTCATCATAACTGCCACTTCCACTGCTAGATACTCTCTTTTGCCACAGAATTAAAAAACAGGCTTCTCCAACATCTCATCATAACCTGCAGTACAATGCTGAAAGCTTTACAACTCCTGGTTTATTATATGAACCATGCAGCGTGCTCAGACTGTTTTGCTTCAGCAGAAGGGATTTATTTGACAAACCACTGAGCTGTGATACAGCAAAGCTCTTTGAGCTACCCTGATACCTCATCAGAAAGTAAACTTCAATAGAATATTCACTGACTTTTTTTGGCGTAAGTGGTCTAGAAAGACTACTGCACGGAAGGCTGCAGACTAAAAAGAGGTACCTGCTCTGAGATGCTGAAAGGAGTATGTGCTCCATCGTTATCCTCCCATTATTTATGTTAATGTTCAGGGGCATTAGTGTTAGGGACTGTTGTGCTCTCTCCTCCACATACACAAAAAAAGTCACTAAGGGGCACAGTACCGATTTCCTTCCCGATTCAGATCACCAATATGATAGTGTCATCACGTTCTTGCCACCTGCGCTTCATTTAGTGTCCATATTTTCATTACAGCCAATGTTAGCTACTACAGAAATAATGTTCAGTGAAAACTGCTTTACATGTGTGTCCCTCCCCCTTTAGTTTGATGTAATTCTACTACTTATTTTTCCTTCTATACAACTAAAAGAAATGACGAACACATGAGAACTCTGCCATTTCATAGTAAGTAGATATCTGAAAAAAAATAGTAGTTTTTAATGGCCTCAAAGCATGTAGAATAGCCAGGCTTAGTCAAGATCTATAGCATTCACCATAAAGGTAGAAAAGCTTTCCATTAATATGTTTCAGAAAATAAAGTTTAAAACGTTATTTTTTAGAAATTCTATTGAATGCTTAAATACATTTATACACAGAGGAAAAACAATTCTGCACACAGAGTTTTCTTACTAGGGACTGCACCCATAGAGGTCAAAGTAGTGCTTTGGATCTTACTATCTTTTAGATCAGCCTGGCAGCCCGTGCAGGAGAATTAAAACAGTCTTACTTATTAGCATCATATAGTGCAAAGAGAAGCATCACATACCTGTACATAGAACTTGAAATTTGTGCTCCAGAACTAAACAGACAGTGAGATGCCATGCCTAGAAGATCACGTTTACTTCTTACACTCCTGGCATCTGAAAATGATGAAATTCTGAATTGACAAAAATCTTAGTTTCATTCTGTGGGCAGTAATGCTTCCAAGTTAACTGACTGTCAGCACAACGGGAACAAGGTAGCGACTTTCTCCCTTTCCAGTAAGCATGAATACTTACATTTTTTCTTTTGGATGGTTGTGATTCAGACAGAAGGAAGGCTAAGAAAGCATCTATGGGAACAGATCCCTTTTGCAGAACAAAGCCCAGATCTCTTTTCAGAAAACAGTCTCATCTCTGTGAAGGATCTTGAAAAGAAAGAGGTAGTTCTCTAGGAGACTCAGAGGACATAAATATCTGACTGGTAAAGAAAGAACATGGTCTCAATGCAGGATACAGGGAGATCAATAATTTTCCTTAGTTTAAGGAATTTGACTTATTTATGGGAAGAAATCAGGCCTAATGTACCTATTTCTAACTTTGCGAGCTCGTTACAGAATGCCAAGCTTAATGCTGATGAAGAGCGGCAGCATGGCAGATAGGCTGAACGAACCCAACTTGGCTTATTAAACCTTCTTCTTCCTACGGCACTAAACGGGAGCCTACCTTTGGAATTTAAGGAGGATTTTCTGTCTCTTTGTTGTGTAACAGACATTCTCTGGCTTCGAAAGGAAATCTGGTTCATCTGGTAGTGCCCTGTCATCAGTAGAAGAGTTGCAGTTACTTAAGGAGGGAAGGACTTACCCCTAGGGGTTGCACTTCGGGTTCCTCCCCACACTCACTAGGCTGAGCAGAGAAAACCCAAAGCAAGATGAATTATCATGTCATAACAAGAGGGTGGCGGTGCGGAGGAGAGGAGAGCGGTTTCTCAAGCACAAGTTTTATGCTATTGTTCAGAACAACCCACTCGTCTTGCCCAGGAGGCTGCTCTAGTGCTTTTTGTGAACATAACAGGTTCTCCAGCTAAAAATGCAATAAACTCTGTGTTATTTTGAGACACTGTAATTACCGCAGTGAATATGCTCTTTGCCTTTTTCCTTTATTTGCTCTAGGGTCAAAACCTCTCATCTGTGACCACACAAGTGTGTATTTGCCAGCTGCAGTACTGTAGTATCAGGGTTTGGATCATACTTTACAGAAAACATCAGAAACTGGCTCTGTAACCAGCTCCTTGACTGACCTGCCAGACACGGCATTGTCTGGTTCCACTTCTGAGTTTGTCACCAGGGAGTTGTCTGTAGGGACCAGCTCCCGATCAGCCTTCTGTCGGGTTGCTCTGGATGCAATTATTCTTTGATTTACCTTTGAACATGTGGGCTTTGCTCCCCTTTTTCTACGTTTAAAATTAGACTTTTCCAGAGCTTGTATTTACAACTTTTCCAGAGGAAATAAGAAGTGTCTTGTTACGTATGATTTATTAGAAAGTTCCATAAGGAAGCTATCACACAACGCAGACTACATCTCTTGCAAGGAAAACGTAGAGAGCTGCAAACGAAACTCACAATCTCCCATGAACCAAAGTAACTCTAAACTAACTATTTAATAAAGGAGTGCAGGCCTACTAATACGTCCACTAATGGCAGTGACAGAGCTCCCATTTACAGCACTTCACTGGCCCAGGATCACACCTCAGCCTTTCATTATTAGTTCTGGAGTTGACAACCTGTCTTAATTCTGACGTTAATGACATCAGCTATGAAATACCTTTCAGTTCTGTCTAAACAATTTACATACGTATGCATAACACAAAGCAAACAGTTCTATTCAAGTTCTCATTTTTATATACAGAATATACAGAAAGGACAGCCAGGGCGGTTTACTACTTTGATATCAATATTGATTATATTTTAATAGGTTTAAAACTTTTAAAAATTAACTATATTCCTTCATCGGTGGTCAGATGTTTGAATGACAATATATAGAACCATCCAGTATTTGTTGACAGTGACAGATACACTTATATTCACATATATTCTATGCAATAATCACTTAGTGTATGATGTTAAACATATCTTACACAAGCAATTCACATTTTTAGATGAGCTAAGACTCTTTGAAATCTTTAATTTTCTGGAGGTTTTGTGCCATCTTCATGTTATTAGTGGGCAAATAGTAATATCCATAAATCTTACTGATTTATAACAGTTTAAGTGTATTTTTTTCTTATCTCAGTAGGAATAAATTCACCTGTGCTGTCTGGATACCATTAGGCTTCAATCCACTTTTTATGGATGATGTCAAGCAAGGGAGAGCTTTGAGCCCCAGCCCTTGCTAAAGAGAGGGCAGTCAGGAGACATATTCCCAGTGCTCATTACTAGTACTCTTGCTAGGTGTAAATTTTACCCTTTATGGAGTATGGTTAAGGATGCAGCCAAACGTTTAACCTCCCGTCCATATTTCTCATCATAGGTGAATACAAACTCCTCTGCACCCTCCTTTGCCTCTTCTTTTCTTTTGAAAGGACAGCGTATTGGCTTATGAGTGTAACAGAGCGTGATTCTGACAAGATGTGATTATTTTAGATAAATAATCTATCTTTAAACAAAAAATGAATGCCAAAAAATTATACGCTAAATCAGCTAGCAAGTAAAGAACAAGTATAGTGAGTTTGTTGGCTCTGCAACAGTGTTTTGCAGTTCTGCTTCTAGACCAGCTGAGCTGCAGAAACATTTCAGATTCCAAAGGGACAACTTGAATGGAAACATGCTATTTGCAGGATGGTTAATATTTTAATGATTAAATATAAAACAGTCATGAAAATGAAATTTTGTGCTTCAGGTATGTGTTAACTAGAAAACTCAGCACACAAAACAGTTCTAAACAACTTGGTAAAATTAATTCTTCCTTCTAAGAGGTCCGAGTACTTGCCAGCTCACAGCCATACTATCCTCAGAGCAGTGTCATGGATGCCACCTAAACCACCGCAAGTCACCAACACAGCACACAGAACACATCAGATGAAAGCGATATATTTGATTAAAGGACCCTGATTTTTAAATCCGGTTTTTAAAGATTTCGAAACTGAATTTCCAAGTTCAAGCTCCCATGAAGTCTGAATGGTCACAGCTATAGTAAACAATACAGGTGAAGCCGAGCAATTACTCTCAAACATAAAAAATAACTCACTGTTATTCAGCATTTTTTTAATTGGAGTGCAGCACAGATACTTTCCCTGAAACAATAACTTCAAAACATTTATGAACATAGCTGTCAAAAATATTAAATACATACATTTAAAAAAATCTAAAACATGTATATTTAACAACCTGACATATTCACAATGTAATTTCTCCATCATTTACAGTATTTATCTCAAATACTGTAAGAGGACGCAAGTCTGAAAATACATGTATTTTAAGCTATCACAGAGCACAGAAAATATATGAAAATATCCACTAACATTTGGCACAATATAAATATTCTACCCCGAGAGAGAAAACAAGTGCAGTCTTTTGTGTGACACAGATCTTTATTCATCACAAATCATGATGTTACATCAGAGAGCTGTTGCTCATGCAACAGCAGCTCTGGTTTTAGTCGGGAAAAACACGCTTACGGCTTGTGAGCGGGGGACACAGTGGTCGGTGAGAATGCATGTTTAGGTACTTAGCCATTTAATTTAGCTGGATAAGAAACAATGTAATGTTTTCCTGTTGTTAAACATTGCCATCTGTATCTCTGGCACACAAATTAAAAAAAGAAGGGTGTGACCATTAAAAGTACGTGTCCTGAGATTTCCTTCTTCAGGGGGCAAAGAGGTTAAAATGGAAAAGCTGATCTATGTATAAATCAGGAACACATGTGGTAATGAGAACAAACAGCAGCCAACAGGCAGGCGGGGAGGACTTCTCCAGGCACAAAATGAGATGGACAAAAATACCATCTACTGGGAAGGGAGCAGAGCAACTGATTTTCACTTTGAAATTGGTAAGTTTAACCAATTCTATTAAGTCTTCATAATTGTTTAAGTATTCATAATTAACTCTGAGTTTTAAACCTTGGTTTAACTGGGAAGCTGTCTGTCCAGTAGTGCAAAGCAGCGTTGCTTTAGCATTAATACTGGTTTCTATATGTAGAAAATCAGAGGTGATCTTAAAGAAACACGTGTAACAGGATCTATGTGTTTAGTATCTGAGTGAAATAACAAAACAGTGCAGACGTGCGTAGACTTCATCTTAAAGTTATGAAATGTTTGTGTCTGCAGCCTACCTACTGGAAGCAGATACCAACAGCCAGTCTCCTACTCAGGCTGAAACAGTTTTGCTTGATTTCTTTGGAGATAAAAGGAATATTTAAGATAGTAAGTTACAGTTCACTTAAAGCTAAGAAATGTAACACAGTTGTGAATAATAATCCTTTTGATCCAATGCATCTGATATACCAGTGGCAGGCCCCCAGAATATTACATCGATTAAAATAAGTCTTTATCTTCACCTTAAGACTTGTTCCTTGACACAGACAGAAAAAATAAAGAAAACATTACAGATCACAAAGCACTGAATTTTCAAGTGTAAAGTCATACCAAAATCTTGATAAATTATCATTGATGTCGTAGGTGAGCAATCGGTCAGGAACGTCATTATGGGTGCCCTGTACTGCTAACACATGTGGTGCCAGGGCAAAGGGTACGTCACTCAGAAGATCTGACATGAAAGGGCTGCTTTCCAAATTTTGACTCCTTTCATTTCCCACCTCTGCACTTGATACAGTCAACTGCGATCGGTGCCCTGTATTTATCTAAAGAGAACAAAAGAACAGAGATTTAGACACTACAAATCAGGCAGCTAAGGCTTTGTACTTAGAACCATCATGACCCACTAATGAACAACAAAAAAAAAAAAATCAGTTTCAGAGTTTGGTTCAGGTAGATCTAAAATAGCAATTCTTAATACATGTCGATATAATTCTTTGGGTCAGGTTGACTTGAATTAAGGCTAAAACAACAATAGATTTTTTTGAATGGTTAGTGGGATTTCTCCACCTAATGTTACTCTCCATTTATGAAACTCATAAGGCTGGTGGGACTTTTTGTCATTATGTCCAGGCTTGTTTAGGGGAAATTACTTCATATAATTCCTTTCATAAACTGATGAAGCTCCATCTTTTGTTCCCCCTGTGCCTTTTCAGAAGTTGTCCAACAAAGGCATGACTTTGATGATTAAAAAACACTCCTGTCCCAGTTATTTGAAAGTATTACTGATGTCACTTTCCATTTTGAAATGGAATTGCATGACTGGCTGGTGAGGTCTATTATATATGGCAATATATGCATTGCTAAATACGTGCTTTATAGAAAACCACAGTTAACAAAACTTAAAAAAGACAACAAAAACCCCTGAACCAAAACCAACAATGAAAGAAAAAAACCCTGCCATAGAGAAGTAGTCAATATCATTTACAGAAAATGCCAGCAGATAGGATGCTGGACCCAACAGACTTGCAAGCTTTGATATTGGCTTACCAGTATGGCCTTATTAAGTGTCTATCTTAAAAATTCTACTGTTTTAAAAACAAAGAAAAGACTATTTGCCTCTAGAAATCAACTCTAACTTGTTTTACTATTTATAGCAATAAAATGCTATGCAAACTGATAGCTCTTACGTTATCTCTAAGAGTAAGATGTTTGTTATATGGATTTCTATTTTGTATAAGCACACATACAGAAATACACAGTATTTTGTTGAAAAGTGCTTAACAAGTCATGTCAGCGCCAAGAACATTAGACATGAATTTCTGATAGCAGTCCTGACTTCTTTCTTTCAACCCTCCATACTCAGCACACAGCCAGAAGAATCCAAAGCTTACACTGTTATTAGGGAAGGGAGAGCACTGAAAGCTTTAAACACTAATTTGGTGTTCAACTGATTATAAGAGTTAAATGGATCTAGTTGTACGGACGTCGCTTTCATCCTAAATTACTCCATGATTTTTAGGGGAGTTGCGCTGCTCAAGATCTGACCTGTGCTGGAGCTGAGTGTTACCGATCATGGTAGTTACAGAGAACCTGAGGTTGTGGCTGTTTGACAGAAGGACAGTTTGGGCGGTGGGGTGGCAGTGGGGTGGTTTGTTTTCTAGCCTGGGAGTATGTAACACAGCTAAGCATTTAGGCAGGTAAAAGGCACTCCATCTCCTTCTCAAAGGAAGGACTGGATGTGACTTGAATGCAACCTAAGCACTAGTCATTCCTTACACAACCCAACATTTCATCTATTAGGACAGATAAACAAACATTAAACCTTCTATTAAACTGTCAACAATGAAATAGATAATCTTGCCAATCTAAGTCAGTTCAGAGTCAGCACTTGTCTTAGGTGATGGAGGAAGCTCACTCCTACATAAGGTACTAGGACAGAAGGGATTAGTGGTGCTGCATGCTCTGAAATGGACCCTCATTTGGAAGCTTTTGTTTATACTCACGATGACTAGAAACCTTAAGCTTAAGGTTTCTTAAACCTAAAAGCTTAAGATAAACTTCCCAAGATCCGTTACTATTATGTCACAGGATAACAATGTAAAATTTCTTAAGGTTAAGAAGTTTTATTAAAAGGAATGAGTGCTAGATATAACTGCTAACCTTACCGGTTATGATCCAATACAAGAGAGGAGCGAATGAGCTCCGAAGGAGGCAAGTGAGGAAAGCACCTTCCTACTGAGCTGCTGGGATTCACTTCCCAGTACAAATCCTATTTGATTTTTCCCCCTCTCTTTCAGATCACCTTCTTGCTAATTGCTATAAAACACTTTATTTTATAGGTAACAAGAAGGAAAGAGTAGTCCCATCTTTGTCTATTCTTCTAGGCCACTTCAGAGCCTTCTGGAGATAGACAGGGTATGTCACTGGGTTTCTTCTGCTTTAAAAATATTCTCTAAGCTATTGTAATACGGACATGTCTGTACTACATAATTCCTATAGCCACAGTTTACAGATGCTTCTTCTTGTTCTTTATTTTCCCTAGCTTTCCTTTTCTCAGTTCTCTATTCTTATGAGTAGCTAACAGCTCTTCAGAAAGCTACATGCAACAGCAGAGGCAAGAGTTGATAAAGAAGATTTCTTTCAGCTTTCCTTACTGATTCTGGTATCTTTAGAAGGCAGGGAAAATAGGAAAGCTAGCAGAGAAGTCAGGAAGATAGCCTGCATAGTTCTCCTACTGCAGCTTTCCACGCTCTGAGCAAAAAACCACAGGCAATAGCACCGTAAGTCTGTAAGTTCAGGAAAAACCCTAAAACCTCTTGTACTTGTCTGTTCTAATCAGCACAGTTACCTTCAAGTCGAAGATCAGCAGCTCTCACTTTAAAAGGGATCTTAGCTTCTATAGCTGCGTATTGATAACACTTAGAGGGAAGTCGTCCTTGTCATGGCCAAATATGCTCAAGGTGTGCATTGTAACAAAATTCATAAACATCTGCTACAGATATATTCTATTGCTAAGAACACTGCCAAACACACATAACATTTATTTATGTTAATGATATTTATCTGGAAAAAAAACCCACAATACTTCAAATAAGTAATTAAATTTGTAGCTGCTGTAAACTTAAAAACTTCCCTTAATTTCTACTCTACACAAATTTTTTACTTTCTCTCTTGAAAGAAATAATCTGTGGAGCATTTACTGAGGTGCTGGTATTTGCTTGTATTACATCAGTCCCATATTCTGAAGGTGAGAGCAGAGCCAGAAAGCCCCAAATGAAAAACAGGAAAAGGTTACATTTAGGAATCAATTTAACAAGATCTTCAAAGACCCTTCTGCCTCCCCCCACTCCCACATTCCAGGGAAAAATGATCCCTCACTTGCTGTCCTGTTGCCATAGCTCAGATGATAATCAGAAATCCCTAGAATCTAATGTTTATTTTGTTTGGCAAATTATACTTTTATGAACACCTGTTTATATCTTAATTGTCCCACAAGCTGGATGAACTCAATTTACAATTAAAATTAGACTACCACATGGCAAAATGAACTTCAAAGAGTGAAAAAAAAAAGGCAGAGAGCACAAAGCATCTTGGATCTTCTTTTTTCCCCCCAGAAACCTTACATTTGTTAGAAGAGTGCCAAATGGGCAGCCCCAGAAATTAAAACCCTTTCTGCACACAGCAGATACTGTGTATTGACAATGATAGAGCAAGAACCAGCTTTTCTTACTCTCAACTCCCATGCCACGTTTCAAAGCAAGACTGCAGTCAGGAAGGATGAATTACACTAGAATTATTTTACTATTAAACATCATTTTACCATACTCAATCTCTGCATACTGTCAGTGAGGTTCTTAATAGTCTATATATTCTGGTACTATTCGAATAGTCAAAACAGTATCATAAAGCCTGAAATGGCTGGGAGCAACATAGTACAGGTAAGTCAGGAACAAAGAAAAGTGTCAGGTCAGTATAACAAACGCCATAATCTGATCTCAGATCCAATGGTCTTTGGGTCCCAGTCTACCAGCCCCTCATGAGAACGTCTTGGGTCCAGTATGACAAGATCAGTTTACAGCATAAATGAGAAAAAGACTGGAGGTTTCCTATTTCAGTTTTACACATAAACCACTACTGTCTCTCCCATGAAAATGGCCATTTTTCACTATCTTAAAATGTTCACATTCACTTTTTCATTTATAGCAAGTCACATTTCATGTTACCATTATTGGACGGACATCCCAACAAATTATGCAATGGGAAAAATACAAAACCTGGGGAGGATGATTCTTTAATGCAGTATGCAAAACCCAAACATGGTAGAAAAACGCTGGCCAAAATTAACCTGGAAAGTTAACTGAAGATAGGCTGCTGGAAAACTCTGTCACGTTTGCAGTTTAATTCCTTGAATATTGTGGAGCCTATCCCTTTATCTAGTACACAGTGTGTCATATGTGTTATGGCATATATTATATTATCTATTAGGTATCTACATACAAAGAAAAAAGTTCCTGTCCTGAACAATTCAGGTTGCAAGAAGTAATTTTTCAATTCTGCCTAGTGCAGTCATTACAGGCAATCATTGCCCTTGGCTATGCAGAACTGCTTCTGAGCACTCTTGCAGTGATATTTAGATATTGGCCTCATGTGCAACATCTTATCGAGCTAGACGTATTTTTGTGCTTCCAGATCATAAGGACATCCTTTAAATGGGCTAAGACATATTTCACTCATATGCTGGAGAATCCACATCAGTGAACAGACCTTGATGAAGCCAACCTGACCAGCAGGCTTTTATAGTGACTGTGGTAACATAATGAAGAGCTGGACCCTCTAGTAGAGAACATCTATCACCCATTGGTGCTGAGATTGCCCAAGCTGGTTACAATGCAAACACCAGCACAAAGCTATGTGATGCAATCAAAGTCAAGGTTATGAAATGGCTTATGTTTTCACGTGTGCATTCTTCAAGCATATATAGAACTGCAAGTCCTAGAGAATTTGATATCCCACATTAGTCACACTGGTTTCTAGTTAAATGCCTAACTTATTTATCCAGAACACAATCTATTCAGAGCATATTCTCTGGACATTAGCTAAACAAAGCACTGCCAAATGCTATGACACACAATCCTGCTATGAGAAATATTAATTGAATGCACTTAGAAGATCACCAAACAATTTACATTTCACCAAACACCAGGGAGTCAAAAAATCAGTTAAAATTACACAAGGTATGGTAATCAAATTTAATCAAATAAGCAAGGTGTTTTATTCATTCTTGGTTTGCAATCCAAATGAACAGGGATAAAAGAAACAGTATGTAAACATATATGGTAGCTGGCCACCAGATACTAATTGCACTCTGACTGCAAGGGTGTTACATGTTATTTCAAAACTAACAAAGTATAAAATTATCCTCTAAAGTAAATTCTTCCTTTTTGCTCTTTTTTTTTTTTTTAAATGTTTCTCAGCTGCCTTTAAAAACATCTAATTTGCTGCATCTCTGTGTGCTACTCATAAAGTCTGCCAAGAGTCTCGTAAGGAAGAAAAAATGCATAGTTTACAATGTACTGAGAAGCTGGATTTACAGGTCTCAGAAGGAGAATCAAAGATCAGTACTAGCATTATTATCATCCAAACTACTGAACAAGGTTTTCTAACAAAAAGGGATTCATTTAAAGAAATGTGTACTTTCTGTAAAAAAAAAAAAAGTTTTTTTCTTCCAGAAGCAGACCCATTTTCCTTAAAAAGACAGCCTTGAGAAACAAGCACTACATTCAGTCTTCCAGAATATTTAGCAAATATCTGGGAATATCATAATTATGACAGAGACCTACAACACTACTGGTGATATAGAAATATTATCTTTATTTCAGGCAATTTTGTGGTATTACAGCAAATAGCATATCATAATGTATCTCAGAATTTATTTAGCATTATGCAGTTATTTCTGATGTATCTAGAAATGGAAATTGTCTTAGGGGATTGTTCTTCCAACTGTGTTTCAATTGATACTTTTTAGGGTATTCACTGGGCCTTTTTAGAAAATTTGTAGGAATTCCAGAGTGAGCATCTCCATTGATGACAACGATTCACTTTTCAAATAAGAACAGTAATGGCAAAGAGGAACAGAGGGGAAAAGAAAAATTACTCACAAGGCGCTCTGAGTAAATACTTACTGAGAGTAAATTTTTGTATTCAAAAATTTAAGCTAGGAGAAAGGGATCAGTAAAACCTTGCTGGAGGGGGGAAAAGTGTACATGACGATAGTTTTTAAATGTCACAAAAAACCCAACCCAAAACATCAACAACAAAAACACCCCCACATCCAACACACCAATAAGTATGTGACCAATATCCTTACAGAACTGTAAGAAGGGAAGAAACCCACCCAGACAAGCACAATACAGATGCCCCTGAGATGGTTCAGAAAACCTCACGTGAATCATGAGAGCTGCTATTCTTTCGAGGCTCACTTAAAAGTTTAGTCAGCATCTCCTCCAGGGACTCAAGAAAAAAAGTTATTTTTATCTGGGAGAACAAAAGTAGATGGAAGTAGTAGTGCTGAGACCTTGCAGTAGCTTGTTGTCGTATCCAAATGGCTTCTGGTCGCTTTATTTCTTTCTTAACAGAAAAGCAGTGAATGGGATTGTAATACTAGCCTAAGACTGGTGTTGTCAGTGGCTGCAACAGGGCAGACTTCGACGCTGAAAGCTTCGGGCTAAGATCGAGTCCTTGGAGAGGCTTTTAGAAGCAACAATGGCTGTCAATGGAAATCAGCTTTCCCATTTGCTTTGGGCTCTTGCTTCCCAGCTTCTTACGACTCTCATTCTGTAACACAGCCGTGATTTGTCTTTCTTAAAGAGCTCCTGCTACCTGTACAAATTTTGTGTGATTAGTAGGCAGCATGTTTTTTCTCCATTTATCACTATTGCTGTTCAGAGTAAAACAGAACCAGATTTTAAAATAAGCATTTAAGTATATTTTTACTGATTTGTGACATACATTTTAGATATTTTTCTTTTTCATTTTCCACTTTAAAGCATGCTTTTCAGCCATTCCTTAGAATGGAACGGAATCAAGGTCAGGTTAATGTTGCTGAAATCTTAAATAAAAAAAATTCTAAAGAAACAGTGAAAAGTACCTGTGACATTCTACAGTTTTTCATTATTACAGCAAAGCTCCCCACAGCGTATCCTGGCCTGCAAAGAACAGTAGGGGAATCTTTGCTAAACCACACTTTCAGTATCAATAATGATGTACATTTGTGCATCCTTATTGGCATTAAAGCAATTAGAAAAGTGTAATTATTCAGAACTAGCTTTTTCTCTAACATAGGAACAATTCAATAGTTTAAATGCAGAATGAACTTTCTGTAATTAGTACATGCTCCTTGCTCTCTCAAAAAGCTAAAACTGTTAATCTCTGCAGAGGGGAAGAATTGTGAGGTCACCATTTGAACTCTGGATACTCTGAAAGTTCCATGGTTAAAGTGTGTTAGTTTAATTATCCTAGTAAATACTAGAGATGCGTGTGAGTGTTATTTATGAAACAGTTATAGAATGTAATTCTACCCAGAAAAGTATTCTTAAGTACCACAAAAGATTGCATATCTAGTGTCTAAACCAACTATCTCATTTGTTCATCCTAGAAGAAAAAAATTGGTTTTCTTCGTTAAGAATTTCGCAAACTCAAACCAGAACAAGAATAAGGTTCTGTTTTTACTCAATTCTCTATAATAACAATTGGGCACAGGAAATATTTGGAGGGGGGGTGGTGATAAATTTAGAAAATATATTGAACTTAATATAACTGAAATTGTATAATGACATTTTTATTCCTAATTCCTACTTTTATTCCTTTATTCCTAATTCCTATTATTTAATTATTTCATTCAATAATTGTTTAAAGACAGAGAACCATAACATCTGAAACGTGGGCATCTATAATGAGAAACTATAAAATTGTGAACAAACAGGGATAAGATGCAACATGAAGAAAGACTGCAGGACTAAGAGAAAGCAGAAATAAGAAGGAAGCAGAAAAGGATTCCAAATCTTTATTAAAAATGCTAAGTCTTAATTTCCCACCATAATGAAATGAATTATTCTCTTTCCTTCTATCCCAACCAATTTTAGCACTTTTGAATCTGATAACTGAAGAGCTGTATCAGCATTTATGCCCCCTCAGTAGCAGGGTTCCTGTTCTTGCTGCCTCCCTGTGCCTCTCTGGAGGCCCCTGAGCTTAGGGCACTGTCCTAACAGGTGAATTTTGGACGTTCCCCTCTGCAACATGAATTTTGTGATAAGAATTATCTTAGAAGAAAGAGATGTGGGTTCAAGTAAGGAACAGTTTATCTAGTTCCTCTGTTCCTTTGAAGTACTATGCAAGCTATTCATAGCAAAGATCTCATACATATAATAAGCAACGTGAACAATATTCAGCACGTTGTGCTTCAGCCAGTGCCAGGAAATGTTACTAACTAGGCCAGATCTTTTTTTTTCTTTTTCTGTAGCATGTATGCTGAAAGATTAAAAAGTTCATGAAAATTACCATAGTAAGTGAACTGCAAGCCAGAAGAACTGTAATTGAAAATGCAGGCAGCTCTAGACATCCAGCAGTGCACTCCACAGCCACAAATCAGAAGTGAAGGACAAGTCAATATATTGCAAAATGAATAGAGAAGTCTGATAAATGCTGATAATGGATTTGTTCTGTAACTTCAGTGTCATCCAAAAGCACAAAGTACTCACATTTATTTTGCTGATACCTTCATTCCTGATGTAATACAAAACTCAGATATTAACTATTAAAATTCAGTTATGTATTGAAGCAACTTTGAATCATGAATGAGTTCTTTGTATGTGGGGCAATAATTTTTAAATAACTAGGATGCAAATGTTACACACCCCCCTAGAAAATAGTCTTTTAACAGAGCTGGAATCAGGAGCAAGGGCTATACTTTAACTTTTCGATATAGCCAGAGAATATACTAAGAAATTAATTTTCTATAAAACTTTAATTGCATATTGAAATAAACAGTATTTAAATAATCCATTTTAATTTAGCAGCTACATTTGGTTGATGTAGTCAGTGACAACAAGATCTGAGTTTCTCTCTCCTGCTCCAAGTAAAGAAATATCCTGAAGACTTTTTGGGTAGCTGATGTCCTGAATAGGAGGAGCTTAGACAAACTGGGTCTCTGCCTCCATGTCTCTACCTCTTGTTCCCAGCCTCTGCTATTGTAGAAGTTCCAACATGGCAACCTGCTACAGTAGGAAAAAGATGACAGTTTCTCTGAGACGGTAGTTGTCCATGGAGCAGAACCTCTAAAAAAGAGGGATAATACTGCATTCTCTCATTATTCTACTAAGCGTATGAAAATCCAAGGACTTGAATGGGAAAGGAAGCTGTCTACTTAAGAAAAGAATTTAGACAATTAAACATAAAAGACTAGTAAGAAAATATTTAGCAAACATTGTTTCACAAAAAAAAAGTCAATAAATTTTTCAGCAAATTGGAACAACTGGGAAAAGCTGCGTAAATCAGAAGTTATTGTTTCGAGAAGAAAAGGAAATATCTCCTTGAGTAATTGAGGTAGTCAGCAACATCCGTGAAATGTCTCCCTAGAACGTTAATATCAGTGAGAGGAAAAAGACAGAGGAATAACAATTTCCATCTACAATAAGAGGAAAGGAAAAGGAAATTATCTTGGATTTGTTTTTCAGAAAAAAAGCTAATGAAGTAGACTGAACAGAAAAGAATTACTAGTCTGAACCCAGGTGAAGCTTCCTCCAGCGATACCTGTGAACAACATCCTCAGCCCTGCTTCCAGAAATTTTGTTAGGTAACTAAACCCCTGGATCTTCCTAATGGTTTCTCTCCTCAGTCTTGAAGAACATAAATGGATTCTCAGGCAGACGTGTGAATAAAAATTGCTGTACTAAGTGCTTTATTCTGAGGTTTTTATCGTGCTGCTTAAAATTCAAGCACGTGGCAAGACTAGCAATACGTCCTATTTACAAATTTAAAATATTCTAATGCCAAAAAAGTGAATTAGGCAAGTGTCTCCTAACACAACTTTCCACCTGCTCTCTCCATAGAGATTCAAGTCCATAAAAGAAAGGAAGGATGGATATTTGACTTGAATTTCCTCCATACACAGTGTGTAGCTGGAGCACTTGTCAACAGCACCTTCAGCAAACAGCTTACCAGGAGCCAGAGTCCGTAAAGCTTCAATCTACAAACAGTAACAAGACTGAGTTGTCCTCAGCACCTACTGCTTAGGCTTCTGAGATGCAGGAATAAAAGCACGATGACTCTTAAAGCAGTAAAGGACCAAATAATTAATTAAATAAATAATAGGAAACAAATATTGGTCGTCTCATTTAATCAAGGTGGCCTCTTTCAGCCTCCTGGTTCTCTATGGAAGGAAGATAATTGAACCACAATGAAAAGGAAGAAGGGTACTTTTTTGGCTTTTCAAATAGATTTGTTTTTATCAAGCAGGTCTACTAATTGCATTACAACACTAGAAAAGTATTCTTAAAATTTGTAATACTGTGGAAGCAAAGAGAAGAAATTTGCAAACAAATAATTTCTATTTTATCTTGTATTTTTAAAAAGTGCTTTAGAACAAAATTTGACTATGTGCTACCCAATGCACAGTCTTTCACAAGTCTGATATGACTGAGGAGTAGTGAAGTTTTGTGGATTTTTTTAAGGCAGAACTTACAGCAGTAGCACATTATGGTGAAAGGATCAAACCATACTGATGGAAAGTACAGAAAAACATATTCCTGTCTTATCAATATTAGCACTTTGGACTGAAACGAGACAGTTTTCATGTCATATTTCCTTTCCATTAAAACAGACTGCCCACTGCTGTCTGGTTTTTTTGGATTTTTTTCCCCTGAAAGTGGCAGTGAAACTAACCTAAAGACATTGTTACTTTCCTTACTTGGTGTTTACAGTAATTATTAATAAGCCACCCTATACTAGTCTTTCAGCCACCATTTTACGCTAATGCATCATGTTGTAAATATCACTGTACTATCAGGCTGTATTAGAGCACTCAGTCTCATCAAGTGATGTATGATCTACATTGCATTTTAGATCAATTTTAATATTTGGAAAGCCCAGAAGGGTTGCTCCCAGAGGCAGGATGACTGACCAATCAATTTGTTGACAGCAGCAAAGTGGACCAGCATTACTGGCTTTTAGTCCAACCTCATGTGTTTGGGCAAGAGATACAGGATAATCAGTACTGTTATCTGAGGGTTAAGCCAGTGAGAAGATCCCCAAATTAGGGAAAGGCTAAAAAATGCAATGGGAACATCTGGGCACCCCATTTGAGCATCTCCTGCTACAAATAACCATCCAATGTAACTGAATAAGCAGGCAATTAAGTCAAGCGTATAGTGAGTCTCTGCCCAAACTAAATAGGGAGGTATGCAAATTGTGCTTCTGGATACATGTGCCTTGGTCACTATTTGGAGTATATGTTCCTTTACTAAAGCCTCGCTCTCAAAATGAAGAGGCTGCCAATCAGGCCAATTCTACTATTTTATGAAGTTTTTACATGTGAGTATGTACATTGCTATTTATAGGCACTAAACGATGAAAATATACTATGCTAAATCTATCATGTGTGCTATTCTTTCCCCACAGGAGGTGGTTTTGTATTCTGTTGCTCAAGCCTTGCCAATCATACAGACCAACCACAGCACTGACTCGGGACTTCACAGGCAGGGCTGTGGGAAGAAGGGATGCTCCAATCCATTTGTTGTGTTTACACGTATTTGCTGGCCAGATAGAACATTCAAGTCCTATCTTAAAAGACTGTAAGGCTTCCTCAGTTCTTGTCGTAATGAAATCTCAACTGAAGTTAAACAAAGGGTTTAACAGTATTTGATACTTGCAAAGTGCTATAGAAAAACGCTTTGTAAGAGAGAGCTGCATTACTTTTTTGAAAATGAGCTGTTTTCTAAGTTCAGACAGGAAGTTGGTGACAACCATGTTAATTCACCTCTCTCAATTCCCACTCCAGTTCCCTATATCTAAAAACATAATACTTCCTTTTAAGAAAAGGACAATTGACATAGCATTCTTGATGTTACTATGATTACTAAGTATCTGAAATAACCCCAGCTGTGTATCATGTTACACAGATAAAAAGTCTAACTATTCACTTTTAGAATTGAGAAAAACTCTACAAGGTGATAGTCTTACAAGACACCCCCAGGTCTTACTGGTTGACTCTGGGCCAATAGATCACACAAATCAGAGTTTATAAAATGTTGTTTGTGAGACCATAGCAACTTATCCTTTGTGATGTGCAGAAGCATGTGTGTATGTACGTATACCTAATATTTATATTATATACTACGTATACCTAGTATATTTATATGTACATACACCCTCCCCTCCCCCCCCCGGTTGCCCAACTGTTGAGGGCAGTCAGAAGTCCACTAATCCATATGTTCTGGAGGTCTTCCTAATATGAAAAGAACTCTTAAATATTTTCGTCAATTATCAAACAGGTAGCAATATGAACATTACAATATAATGAAGCTTTATAAAGTAAACATGCTATTGCATAGTAATAGTTGTAATATGTAATAGTTGACTTTTTTTAGCCGACTGGGCTATTTACCTTTGTTCTCAGTAAGATCGCAACCATATACTGTGCCCTTCTTATCATATGGCAGCTCTACTTTGTACGCACTTTCGATCTGTGACTGCACACAGATCCACCAAAGAACTGTCAGCTATTTACTATACATGCAAAGGATGAAGGGAGCTAAGAAAGATGATGTCCATTGCAGCCGCCAACACTGAAAACTAGTCATCCTTCTTTAAAGGTAATGCTAAAACTTCACTTCCTATAGCTTATGATCATCCACAATAGTTGAGTAAAGCATAAGGTCTTTCTTCTGACGATACCAGCATTCAGAGAAAAGTACATGCTTGATGACCTGCTGCAGACTTATTCCAGTCCCTTCTAAGAGTGGATAATTTCATTAAGTGATTATTGCTTACATTCGCAATTAAGAAGAGAGAAAATATGGACCAACATGCTTTAAGGGTTTTAGAGGTGAAAAAGAAGATCTTGGAGTTAATATGACATATGACAAGCAATTAATCTAACCAGGCCATGACTAGAATTCTAGCTTATGAGAGCTAAAAAAAAAAAAAAAAAGCCAATCTAAGCAGCAACATTTTCTATAGACACTATATTTTGTCAAAATGAAGCAAACTAATCACAAACATTGGCCAATAATTTTGAAATACAAACCACCTTCTCTAAAGCAAATGTAGGGAACTTAAAATGATGCAGTAAATATAGCCCAGAACACCCTTCTTGAGATTTTAAATATGGGACCCTCTGAATCATAAACTAAGAGTTGGGTGACTGAACAGAGACATGGGCAGTAATAGCTCCTTTTCCAGTAAACTTGTAAAAATAATCCAGACAGCCAAGCTTTAGTGAAAACTGGGCA
This sequence comes from Mycteria americana, assembly GCF_035582795.1. NCBI lineage: Eukaryota > Metazoa > Chordata > Aves > Ciconiiformes > Ciconiidae > Mycteria > Mycteria americana. Next base: position 29,302,892 of record NC_134366.1, on the reverse strand, counting down.
ATAATAGGTCTGGAAGAACCAATTAATGTTAACTTTAAAAAAAAGGGGGGGGGGGGGGGGAGATAACATTAGCATTATTCATGCCCTAGAATTATATCTGGTGATGTGCTCAAAAGGATATCTTAAAAGTCTGTCAACTTCAGCAATACCTGCTAATTTCTCTAGATGACTAAAAAGAAAATCAAATTATTTTTTCCCCTACTCTGTGCACTCACAATTCCCATTCTCTCTTCCTTGACATTTTATATCTCATAGTATTTCTGTCTTTCCAGTTGACTCATATGACACCTAACCAGATGCCTAGGAAACTGTTATTTACATGTATTCAGAATCCTTACATAGCAGCTTTACAAAGGATCGATTTAATGAGGCTATTATCTGCCAATTCAGATATAAAAATATTTTTTCTAATCTATTTAGATACTTGCCCAAAACAGTGCACACCAGTATCTATATGCAGAAAACCATAGGTAATTTTAAATTTACTTCAGGAAACATGGGCTATCTGCTACGTTCTCAGTTTATAGTAGCAAATTATGAAAAGAAAGGGCACAAGAACCGTAACAGAACTATTGCAATTCATAAAGAAAACTATGTCCTATGATGATAAGTATCACAGCAAGGTATATAATTAAGAGTGGCTATAACAACAACATATAAATTAGATAATTATGGATTAAGCAATCCCTTGGGGGATTCTCTCTTGCCCTAGAAAAGGTTTAACAAGCTCCTTAGATAGAAGGCAATAGCTATTAAGTATTTGAGGGAGAAACAGGACTATAAAGAAAAACAAAAAAAAAAGAACACACAGCAAGAGAAAAATCTTAATTTACAATCTAAAGACAGCTCTCATTTTTGGTAGTTTATTTTAATACATTTAACTGGTACAGTTTTCACCCATTAAATCTGCTGACATCTGTTGGCTAAAGAGCACACGTCCGATTATCAAGAAGTGCAACATCAAATAAACACGAGCTGCTTCTTAAGGTGACAGACAGTAGGGAGATACAAAATACTGCAGCTATTACCAGAAATGTAATTTTTTTGTTGTTGTTTCTTACATCAATTTAATAATCCCAGGTGTCCTGGACACCAGACATACAATAATCTTCATAAATCCTAATTCACAGCCATACCATCTGTCAAAAATATTTTTTACGTCTCCTGGTAAGTATGCTACATAATTGCTGTCACAGTAGGACAAAAATACATTGTTGCACTAATTTCCTTTACCAGTGGAATAGCTCATTATCAAAAATAACCCCACCACATTACTAGGGTTTCTAGCACTCTTCATATATCAAAACTAACCTTTCCATTCTGTTATTTTCCATAACCTTAAATTCCCAGTGAAAGCAGATAAAGATTGAATTATCTGGAAATTGTACTATAATAATGGAAAACTCGCAAGCATGAAAAAATAAAACCGTACTATCTCTTTCTATTATGATGGTATTGCAGTTAAAATTAGAAGCTTTGTATTTTAGTGTCACAAAGAGACTAATTTAAGTTCTCAGCCCTGCAGAGCGCTAAGCGTTTTGGCCCCAGTCCAGAAGAGCACTTAAATGTGCGTATGACTTTTAGTTCACAAGCCTGAAGCAACTTCAGCGGGATCGTACATGCTTGATTAGGCCCAGAGCACTCATTACCTTGGCAGACAAGGCATCTCCCAAGGACTGACTCGGCATCAGGAGATGACCCTCCCAAACCTCCATCTGTACTCGTGGAGATGGAGAGGATACTCCACATGAGACTGTTCAAAGCAGGAGCTTCTGTTCCCACTCTGCAGAAACGAAACGTTTGGACTAAAGTTGGCCTTTGAGAACACCCTTCCTCAAGGAGTTTCTAAATATCTGCAGTTCCTCTAACATGCATGCAATATCAAAACCTCTTAAAATAACGCAGACTGCAGGTATTGCAGTTGTTACGAGAGGTTCTGTTACATGCTGCTAGTTGCTGCAAGATGATCTTGGTGTAAGCTTTTCTTTGTGCATTAGTTTAAATAAGTTGTGCAAGTTTATACAGAAGTATGTACTTGAGAATTCAGTAATTGTACAGAAAATGAATCCAATAGTACCTAAGTAAATGGGAAATTCCAAAGATGACGACAGTTACCAAAAAATACTCCAGGAGATACTTTCTTCAATCAAACTCAACCTCATTTCCCTTTTGAGTAAGGTTGTGACCCGTGAACAAAGTATTACTTCATTCCTCTTTAAATCACACTTCTAAAAGCACTTTCCATGTTCCACAAAGTCTACATCTATTAAATTGTAAAATAGATTATATTTTAAAATGAACGCAAGTTTCCAGCAATTGAAAGATGCAGTTGAAGAACTAAACGCTCTTCTGTTCAGCTCTGCATGACAAATACCTGATACTACTTTGCAGTCTAACAGATATCTTTTAACATACTGTACTATGTTTACGAAGTATTGTTGTTTTAAGGCTAACAAGTTTATTATTTCAATTAATGTTCTATTTCTCAATGACATAGTGAATATATAATACAATGCTTTTCCAATTTTGCTAAATTGGTAGATTTCTCCCACAAATTTATAAAAACATACTTACTCCTGCAAATAGGCATATTGCTTCCCTAATGGCCAGAATTATCCATTTCATTTCCATGATACTCAGTTACTCTATTTAATTTGAGAAATGGAGAACTCCTTCGAATAAATGTGAAGTCCAAACACCCAAATCCAGAGACTGGAATTGATAACTTAGGTAAATCTTTGTTTTATTTTCACTGTAATACCTGCTATTTTATTTTGAAAACTTTGTTTCTTTCCTCTAACTCATGAACACTTAAAATCTACACAAGTTCCTATTTTACTGAAATTCCACAGAATTGAACAAACCACTGCCACTACAATAACTAGCAGCACACAATACCTAGCAAGAACATCACATTAAAGGAAACTATGTCTGTGCAGTAGGCAATCACAACACCAATGCATTATACTGCCTCAAAACTGCAGGACTTCAGCTGCAAAACACCCTGGCTCAGATGTGCATGGATCCAGAAGCCAGACTAAAATTTTGCATTTAATTGTAACCAATTCAGACTGCCATGTTATCAGAAGGCAAACCACTCATTACTTATGATGAACTACAGATTTCTGTATCAGACACAGTTTTTAATTTGAAATTAAAAAAGGAGACTACAGATCACACACATATTGACCACTCTTAAAGATGCAACATTATCACACTCACCTCTGATATACCAAGGGACTTAGCAATAATAAATATTAAAATGGCATTGAGAAGAGAGAGACAGACAGATACATGGTTAGTTCTGAGGCTAGATATGAGAAAGAGAGAGAGAAAGTATAGGTTAAGCAAAAAAAAGCCCCAGAAAAGTACCAAAAGTCCAAGCAAAATGACTTACAGGTATCTTGTAAATATCTAAAACCATATGGCAATGGAAAACAGGCTCATACTCATTGCAAGAACATTTTCAGAGGAGGTAGAGAAGCAAATATGTGTACATCATATGCAGAAATATTCTGAAAAGCCCTCTTTGGTATACATGGATTAAATATTAAATAAACCAGATGAAGAAAAAGAAGTCCAGATTTACAGCCACACAGTACTGAAACAGAAAGCAAACATACAATAAAGACAGTCTATTATACTCGCACATTTACATGTTACTTATAATGGTAGCTGTGGAAATAAATGACTTATGTACATGTTTGACATTTTCCATCACTACTCACCACGCTTCTATGCAATTCATTAACATTCTAGCTACAGTTTCATGCTTGCACGTCTCAAGTATAAAAATACGATACTCAGCAATACCATACAGTCCAGCCTTCTTACTATTTCTTTTTCAAATAAGTATCAGTGGCCTTGATAATATTGCCATCTAATTACTAGCAATGCTTCTTTTATGATAGATGACAAAGAAGGCTGAGTAGGCACTCAGTCTACAGAAGATGTGAATGTGTTGAAACCTTCTCTTGCAGGACATTCATGCTTCTTAAATGAGCTGCTATGGAAGTTTCATTATGTGTGCATAAAGAAATAGTCTCCTACCTGTGGAGGCTGGTTGTACATTGGTCTGGTCTCCGGAAATGAAGTTTTATCCTTTGACTCTCTACTTTGATCATCAATTGTGTCACCTAACAAAATAAAAAAAAAAACCTATTAAATCACTGAAATCCTTCATATTTTACATGGAATAAGCAAAACTCTTGAGTCTTCCTAAAATCAAATTATACAATTCCCTGGGAAAGGGGGAACTCTGTTGCCACATTTATATTTTACACTTTTGAACATGAAGAAAAATTTTGAGAAGCAGTCTGCAAAACCCAGGAATACATCTGTGTCAATTAGTTAAAGGGAAAAATTCAGAGGAAAAAAAAAGAAAGAAAAAGAACAGGGCCCCTATTTTTGCACACTTTAGGACCATTAAGTTCTAACAATGCAAAGTGTCTAACAAAGGAGACATAGCAGTACAAGTATCTTGTGCAAAAGCGATACCAGGTGCACACATCCGTCACGTCCCAATCCCACATCAGGCTAGGAGAACATGTGCACCGTTACTCTATCCTCATTTGTAACCTCATTTCCATACAGAGGATATCTGTACATGAGTGCTGAAAGAGACACGCAATATACTGAGAGAAATTGCCTGGTTTTGACCATACCAGCACAATGACTACTTGGCAGGCTGGGCACTAACCTCCTCCCATTGCATAGACGTGGCTACCTCTGCCCAGGATTTTACTGGAGACATAACCCAGTTTATCCCAAAAGCTGCAGCTGGTACCAATCTAAGATGGGCAGATCACAGCAATAAACTAGAGACAGAGTATTTAAATTTAGTTTAAAGACAGAAGGTACATTATTAATTTTATTAAAAAGGTAGAGGTAGTAAAACAAAAAAAAGTAGCATTTCTCAGATATTGTAAAACAAATTATCCACCTAGCCTATCTTCTCCAATCATCTTTGTCGGTGGGAGGGTATACAAGAAGTTGGAAAGATTTTGTGGATTATCTCCTTCTGCTGTTAGTGCTACTCAGCAAAAAGTTTATAAGAAGAGACAACCTAAAAAGATGAAAGATTTAGTCACATAATTCTGGTTTTATTTTTACTTGAACTGATACTGCTTTCTGTAATGAAGTATTTTGAAAGTCTGTATCCTTAAAGAGTCCTGCAGCAACAATTCTAAATGAAAGTGTTCAAGTTATTGTAGTTTAACTCCTTTGCTAAGCCTGACTTTTTGGCTGTTCTGTTCCATTTTCTCCAGAGGTTTAGAGCCAATGCACCTGGGAGAAGCTGTTGGGAACAGCAGACAGCTTTTGTCCATGCCCAGTTAGCCTGGAAGCCAATGACACCCAGGTCCATGCATGCTTGCTCCACGCTGTCATCAGCCCCCAATGACTGACTGGTCAGGTCCCCCAGCTACAGTGCAATATTTGGTAAAGTATCTTATGAAAACACACAGTAATATTTAGTCATCAGGCATGCTTTTTAATACCCAAGTATTATTCCTAACAGTGTATTTTGAGAATCATCAATAAATTATCTTTGTTATGTCATTAATGCCTATTAATTCCATTAATGTCTACACTTTTCAAGATCTTTTCTGGAGTTGAAAAATGTTTCTCAGTAAACTAGTAATTCTCTACATAAAATACTCCAAAGCACTTGTATTCACACCATCTCTTAAAAAAAAAAAAGGGGAGGGGAGACCAAATGAGATGGGGAGTCAGTTCATCTTCAATTCCACCCCACAATACTGTGAAAAACAAAATTTGTAAGTGCCTATAAGATAATGAGGTAAGTAACAGCCATGAAAATAAATTATGTCAAACCACTAGTTTACATTTGTAAAGAAAAATTATTAGAGGTCTTGTAAACGCACTCGGCAGTGAAAGATTGCAAAATCCTGGGGAGGAGTGAAAATGGTTAACAGATATATGAAGAGCACAGTAAGACATATTTTTGGTACGTCTGCTGTGGATGACAGTGCAAACAAATTTAAATTGTACCAAATTTAGGCTAGATCAGTTTCTCCAGGAGTAAGGCTACTTAAGGACTTGAAACAACCTAAGGAAATGGTCTCTCTAAGTGGTCCATCTCCAAAAGATTTCAGAGGTAGGTTGAAGAAACATCTGTTGTGAATAGTTTCAGTCCTGCCAAGACAAGGAAGATGAATGGCCTTTTATGTTCCCTTCTAGTCCTACATTCCATGAAGGATGCAGGAGGAAAGACTCCACAGGATACCCCTCCCTAAAACCATGATTTGTCAAGGGAACTTATGCTGACTGCGTGGAGACTTGTGAAGATGCAAGCAGACTGCAGCAAGGTGGACAAAGACTCATCAAGTGTGTAAGGGAAGAGCTGCGTAACCAGTCACTAGCAAAGGGACAGCTAATTGAAGCCAGTGAGATGACTCATATTGGGTAAAGTTGGGTATATGCATAAATGTACTGAAAGAGAGTTACACAGGAGATTTAAGAAACACAGGAACCAACTTTTTACTCCTTGTCTTTACAGACCATTCCTGAGAAAGCACTAGAAAGTTTTTATATGCAAAAAACAAAAGACCAGATTCATGTGTGTTAATGCTATCCAGAATATACTTTTTTCCTGTGATTAGTTTTCCTTAAGATGAAAAGAAATCTTTGTTTGAAGCCAGGACCAAAAGGTCAAAAATGTAAAAATGTTCACAGGAAAGGAAGAGTAAGAACAGTTCATTTGGAGAGAAATGCAATTTTTTGACTTAGAACTTTGACATCCAACTCCCAGAGGTCATAAGTTCTTAAGGAGGCCAAAATGTAGCAATATCTATAGTGTTTCACAACTCAAATTGACTTTGTAAACTGAACTTTAATGCAGAGCTCTTCTTTGCTAAAAAAAACCAAAAAAACCCAAAAAAACCAAAAACCAAAAAAAACAAAACCAAACCAAAACCAACCAAAACGAAAAAACAAATGGGAAAACCCCAACATCTTGCTAAATTTTCAGGCATATGGTCCTGCAAGGATAAGCCATGAATCTTTGTATAGACTATTATTTGAGGTAATGGAGTTAAAACAGTTATAGGCAGCTGCACACCAAGCTGCCCAAGATGTCCACTAGGATAGAAGAGTTTCCCAGAGAAATCAGTATTTTCGGTGTACTACTTTCACCAGTTCCTATCTCAAATATCCAAACAGATTACTCATCCTTATTTCTACTAGCCCAAATAATGAATTAACTCTCACATACCTCCCCAGCTCCACCAGTTCCCAACCTTATCAAGCTTTCCATAGCTGACCCATCCTGTTTAGCCACCCCCAAATTTTTTTGTTCAGCTTGCCTTGGTTTCCCATTGACCTCAATTCTAATCTCTTCCCTTAACTGGAAGTTGTAGTTTCTCTTCCGTCTTCAGGCTCAGTCTTTCAAATGCTTCCCTCTGATCGGGCTTTTCCTCTTCTCCACTGCAACCCTGCAATCTCCCCATCTACCTACATGTTAGGAAAGTGGATGAAGGTAAACACCGAATAGACAGACATCCAATGACAGCACAGACCTTTGGGAGCAGGAACTTATGTGGGTTCTTTTGAGCACTTCACACATTCTGGTTGATAGTTGTTGACTGGGAAAAAAAAAACCAAAACCACTACTCTTCCCCACCAAAGACCCCAGAAAAAAATCCCAAACCCAAACAATTCCCCTTATACAATCCCGATGGAAATAGGTATTTAATTACAATTTTGCCAAACTAAGCAACTGAAATCTGGCTCTGAAAAAATCACAAAACACATGACCTTAGTAGGCAGAGCTACCAACTCGCCACCACCACTCCCTGAAAAAGTCTTTCATCAGAACTGAACTGCAAATATGTTCATAGATAAGGCCAGAGGGACCACTGTAATCATCTAGCCTAACTTCCTGTATAAATATAGGCCATAAGATTTCTTGAATTAATTTGTCTGAACTAGAGCAAGTTTAAAGCTGTATTTTAATTAGGAGATAACAGACAAAATTATTCATTTTACAAAACAATTAGATTCTGGCTAATATATCCCTTGGTTTAAAAGCATTATGCAAAGTTTTAGTCATAAAACTCCTATTAAAAAAAAAAAAGTCACGTATCTAAAAATGTCATATACTATTTAGACACTATAATAATTAGAAATGAAGGATGCTCCATGCAGTGTAATATGGTTTAAACATCAGCAGCATAATCTGTGATATGCAGGACATCACTGGGAAAATTTATCAGGAGAAAAAATCATGCTTATTGCTGTTAAATATTCCCTTACTTATCAATGGAAAAATATTTTCAAGTTTGAAAAAAGAGCAGTAGACATATTTATCCTACTGTCCAGATGAGCCCATATTTCAAATCCTCAGTCTTGGGAGGCTGTTTTTAAGTTATATTAAGCCTCTTCCAGGCCCAAACGAATGGTGACACACTCAAAGGTCATACATACATTTCTCCTTTCACTGAGCTGGTGCTGGAGTTGCACCAACATTCTCTGAGTTCCATTGGTATCTTCTTTTTCCAAGAACTGCAGCCAGGTGTTGCACAGGAAACAAATACCCAGTCCAGTCTTCAGTTTGTACTATGTATGTCCCACCTCAGACCTCAGAATTTTTGGTTTCTTCAGAAATCTGCATTCAGCTGCCTATCTGGACCTCAGCAAACTCTCGTATAGAAAGGTTCAACCACAAGTTTGGCTTCTAGTCAACAAGGAAGTGGGGTTTCTATTTATACTCTTTCCTCTTCCAGCATTTTGTTATCCTCAAGCTGTGTAGTCTCTTGATCAACAGATAGCATTTAAAAGCCTATCCCAACCTTGGTTTAAGATACTAAAACCAATTGTAAATATATTTTAGAGTCTTCTGTAACTTAGATTACCATTTGTCCTGGTCTGTGCAAGAATCTTGTGAGGCAGTGAAGTACGTGCAACACAGCAAGCAGTAACTAGCTACCAAATACATGGATTTTCAAATGTCACCTTCAGCGTCGAAAGACAGACAGCTATTTTCCATTATACTTTAGTTAGTTGCTTAACTCTTTGTTGCCTGTCATTATCTTCTTTATCCTGCATAGAAATGGCAAGAACAAAGAGTATTCTGGCTTCTACTTAGAAGCAAAAAGACAAAAAGTTTTAAGAGAGGATTAGTAGGACTTGAAAACAGAAGACTGTCAGATGCTGACTCTGTGGAAGCATCAAGGTTTTATTGCAGTTTCTTGCCCCTCTTTCTTACTCATAAATCTTCCCCTCTCTCCCTGAGATAAGGAAGAAAGGCAGGCCAGACACACCAATTTTAAGTCACCCTGCTCCAGAATAAACTAACAGAACTTCAGGCTTCAGTCCATTGACAGTGGCAGCGCTTTCAATCTAGGGAGGTATTGAAGAAGTACTGTAATTCCCTCTCCCCTCTGAACATCTGAGTCTCAGGACTCCCTACAATCTCATTTCTGTGTAAAGGGATAGCAGCACTTTTCTGAGTCCTGCTCTTCTCTCAGCCTCATTTAAATAGCCTCCAGTTCCTTCAGCAGGGAGGAAATGTGCTTCTGCTCAGTATCTCCCCAGCCCTGCTTGTTTCTCCAGCACTCACTGCCAGGGTCTCACAGCTTCCATTTGCTTCCAGCACCACTGCAAGCTCATTAGTAAAAAGTTCTTTTCCTTTCTTTGTGCATACAGACGGGCAATCAGCAATGGATGTCAAGTGGCTGCTGTTCTCCTCACTGCCATTTCCATCCTCAAGCCTCATCTCAGTCACCCTGGTTCCTTTCAAGAAGAGTCCATAGCTACATTTAGTACTAAAGAAGAGTGCTGAGCTGCCAATCCAGAATATCAGTAAAATATGTTTACCAGCCCCTTCCTGCCCAACAAGTGAGCTGGGGACTCCAGTGAGGCCGTACCAGGGAACACTGATGGCAGTATCCGGAACACAAAATTGTGCTGGTTTTATGGGATCAGGACAATTAAGAGAAAACAGAGGGAAGACCTTTAGAAATCTTTGCTAATGAGCATAGAATCACAGAACTGTTTGGGTTGAAAAGGACCTTTAAAGATTATCTAGTCCACCCCCCTCCCCGAATGTACTGTACACAATTATAGCAAAATATAATAAACTGTAAGTGATTTGACACTTCCCATTGGTGATTAACAGACCGCTCAATGATCCATTTGAATCAAATAAGGCAATGGCCAGGTACTGTCCTCTTCAATGAGAGAGATGGGACATTGACAGATATGTGGTTCTTCTATTTTCTTAAAGTGGGACTACCATTCTGTCTAGCATTAGTGCTATAAAACCTACACATTAATCCTCATTAGCTTCCATGTGCACATGGCCAAGACATAATAGCCTTATAAGAATATGTATAGTTGGCAAAACAATGAAGTCATCCTAGTTTCAGGTCACCTCATCCTGGTTTCATATTAAAGCTTTTTGTTATCAACAGCAGTTTCATTTCAACAAGCTAATAATACCCCCTAAAAATCCAATATATCAGCAAAAAGATTCTCCACAGCTGCAGCTTTCAGCAAAACAAGAGTTTAAGAGTTTACGCTGCATAAGGGTGAATGAGAAGGAAGTCTGTGTAAACCCATGCTAAGGCAGAGGTCTGTGTTAACCTAAGCAGGCACATGCTAAGTCTCTGGCAGCCATATATTGAGTTTCAACAGTGTTTTTATAGCTGGGTATTAAGGGGTCCTACAAATAAATCTTTGACCAAGAGTAAAACTTACCAGTATCTTCTCCAATTATCCTGATGAACCATGAGAAAAAGCTATATAATCCTTGCAGAATAAGAACCCTGAAAGACTGATTTCTTCAAACTTGTAAAAGGGAGGCGGGGAAACTGTAACAAGGTAAACATTATCCTGAATGTTTTTGCATTTACAGACATGAAACAACAAGGTTCAGTCCTTTCCCAGTTAAGAGGGACAGCAAATCCAATTACAGCACATGCCACTGAAGATTATGGAAGCGGCACTCCAAATTGGCACCCAGTTTCATTTTGGTATCCTATTCTTCTGCAAGTGATCTTAATGTAGACCCTCCTTTTCCTAAACAATTGTGTCAGGGTCTTCTCAACCCACATGCCACTATCAAGATCACTGCAAAACCAAAAATTAAAAACTCCCCTACAGAAACTTTTTTCCCCCCAAATGAAAACTTCTAGGAAGACGGCAATAGAAAAATGAGAGGATTAGAGGCTCCTGTAGAGTTTCAGTATCTCAGATCTACATAAGTTTGCAAAAAGCTTTTTATTTCTGTGCTTTTCTTTATTTGCAACTTCTTAAAAGTTTGACTTCTTTCAAAGCTTTCCTGGATCCTAAAACAAAGAACCCTTAGAGTTTAAATCCAACTCCATCTCCAAGCACTTCACTGAGGCTAAATCATTCCCACTCCGCCACCTCCCATTTATATGGCTTTCTTTTAAGAGGTGGCCAACTCTTTCAGAGAGATGATGAATCAAAAGCCAAAGATTCATAGCAAAATTTTGGTTGGAAGGAATCCCTGGAGGTCACACTAGTCCAACCTCCAGTTCAGCGCAGGGCTAACTTCGAAGTTAAACTACGTTCCTCAGGTGCTTGTCCAGCTGAATTCTGAAAGTCTCCAAAGATGGAGATTCCACAGCCTCTCTCAGCTATATCGATCCCTCTACTATTTGTTACCTCCAGGTCCACAGTCATGTTCAAAGAAAGCTGTAGAATTCATTTTTCCATGAGTCAGGATCCCCTATGATTAAGTTTTATTTTACTTTGGTTTTAACTTACAATACTTCCATGTTAAACATAAAGAAATGCTGAGGTTCAATCTCATTCTGTTTTACTGGTGCGACACATCCATGCAAGTATTTTCCCCTCCATTATATGCTCACACCAGCCTTTCTAAGTAGCCCACAAAAACACTGAACCCTCTCCCCACAGCATATCTTTCAGTAGATCTCACTTTTCCATTTTGCTGTTAGGAAATCCCATTCTAGAGTTCATTACCCTAGATGCTGCCACACCTTTCTTGTCTAGTTTTGCTATCAGAATGAGCAGGCGATATGATTTATCAGCTGCTCAATACATCCTTAGTACTGAAGCAACCAACATAGTACAGATCCAAGTAAGGGCTTATGACATGTTCAATAATTTTAATCTCAAAACAATAAGTGTCTTTACCTCTTCAGTTCTTGATGAGTGGTAAAAGGCTTTGGGGAAACATTAGTAACAACAACAAACTCAGGTGAAGACAAGAGTACAGCTCACACAGGGTACTGCTGGCGAGCAACTTTTCTTGTCACTAGCTCAACTAACCTATAAAACCTATCTCAGATTACAGGTTCAGGTGTTGTTCAAAAGGTAAATATTTATTATAACATTCAACTTTTCACTATGAAATCAAGATTATTTCACTATCCTCATTTAACTATGAGATTAGGACTCCCCTCCTCTTGTTTTATTCATGGTGTGGTTCTAAAGGCAATCCTGGCCAGAATGAAAACAGCACACTGAAGCCCACTTTGACGAGGGCAGAGATGTTCCTAGCATTTAAAAATCTGCAGTGTGGTCTGCCTGCTCAGTCTCTCGGTTACACTGTGTAACTTGCATGTCACTAGGTCCAGCATGCATTAAAATTATTTGCCTGTCAATAACTGAGGTGCTGATAGCCTAATATTTGCATATGAAGCTTGCTACATAAATGCAAATTATGTTAGAAAACAAATAATGCAAATTGAAGCTGGTTTCCTAAGGAATTAGATTTACATGACCAACCTTCTGTCCCTGATAATGCAGGAAAACATTGTCAAATGTGGTTGAAACCGGCACAGAGATAGAAGACTTGAAGATGTTTACAGAATATAATCATCTGCAGCTGGGTAGTAAAAAGAGACTAGCAGTAATGACCCTGCTGAAGGAAAAACCCATTGCTCTCTGTTCTTCTTGGCCTGCGAGCAGGCCAGTTGGTAAATATTGCTGTGGTTGGTCACTAGGAATGAAGGCAAGGGATGCCACTAGAATAATGCAGGGAAATAGCCAAGGCTCTTGTAGCAGCGTAGAAGGACTAGGAGATCCTCAAAGAGGTCCTTGAGAAACTGAAGTTCATCATTTCTCCTATTCCAGGGAACACCGTGTTTTATTCTATCTTGATAGCATTTCAGGTATGTTTACACAAGAAATAATTTTTACATAATGAAGAAGAGAGGAAAACCCCACAGAAAAATTTGTAAATCAATCACTCGGTCTACCCATATTAGGGTCACTTACACCTTTGTGCTACTAACTGCTGTGGCATGCACTGTGATGAGCAGATGATCATATGCAACTTCATCCCAATAACTAGCCTTCATGTGTGGGCAGCTGCCTACAACATTCATGTTAGTTATTAAGAACTTTTTTTTTCACATCTTCTAGAAACTCTGAAAGTACCAGAAAGCTGAGTTAATCCTTTGTAGGAGAAGAATTAATGCATAGGACAGAACACTCATTTAAGGTAACTTTTATGCAACATAATTATAAGACATCTTCTGCAAAGTATTCATCATTTCCTACTTAAAGTGCTATCATCCTCTCAGAGGCATGGAAGCCCCCACTCAATTCTGAAACAAAGTTAAGCAGAATTAATTTAAAACATAAACACCACACACAAAGTTATATAGATACACTGATACACAGCTTATATGTGTCTGTGTGACATACAGGCACCAATACACATGATGCAGAAAATTAAATCATAATATCTAAGCTTCTGTCAGACACACTTTAGACGAGGCTTACAAATACTCTGGCTCAAAAAGCCCCCCTCCCCACATTTTTCTGAAAGTTTTTCTAAACAGCAGCCTGGCAATCTTATGTCACTGTGACAATGTATATAATGTCAATTCTGAGTGTAAAACCTTATGTTACATCCACCGCTGTTTTTGCATTTCTGGCACATGTTTGCAGAGTTTTTCTGAACACAGCATATTTTGTTTTCATCTAAAAAGAAGTATAAACTCTCTGCATTTTGTACAGTAACAAGTACAAGTTTATAAACATACGTAAAATTGTTACACAAAGGTTCTGAATATATATTTTAAAAAAGGGAACTTAGATCCAAAAGCAATCTTAACAAATTATTCAATAGAACAAACAAAATATCTCTGCCTCCATAGCTCCTTGAAATATTACTTTTGGTTTACATTGTTAATTCCATTGTATTACTACCACCTTCTGTTGTACGTCAGTCTTAGGAAGGGGATGTAAAACCAACAAACAAACAAACAAAACAGGTTAAGAAGTAGGCAGTCTCCTCACAAAAATAAAACATAAATCAATTTAACCTGTCCTCAGAAATGGCAAAAACCAGCACAGTAGCTAATCTTTGGATCAGCCCTCTCTCATGACTAACTAGCTCCACACAGATGATTAAAAGACTACATAATTTTATTTATTTATTTATTTATTAGAGCACATAGGTCAATAATGTGGATTAACTAGGATTAAAGTGTTATTTTCCGATTACTTTTGTGCTTTAAGCTGGTTTAGTATTTCTAGGAATTTTATTTTAAAGTCAGCTTTGCAGAAGAAACTACACTATGGAACTTCTTATTTACTTTTGACTTGCGTGCTAACAAGATGGAAATGTTCACCTCAACATGTTATCGCTAGACTGCTTGATTTTAAAGGCAATGAGATAAATAGCATTAAATATTCACACAGTTTTAGTATTTCTGGCTTTAGTACATTAAAACCTTTCTACCCATTGTTTGGACCTTCAATTGCATTTTCACATTACACAAATGTAGTAGTGGAGATTTGTTAGGAAAAAAATTGAAGTATCAGCACAGAAAAGCACTAGCAGAATTATTTAAAATCATCCAAAGAGGAGGGCAGGAGTTATTTTTGTGGGGAGAAGGGACGAATGAAAATTTCTGATCAGAGAAATCTAGTTCACAAAGTCTAAAAAAACTCTACCACATTAAAATACCCATTTACAAAGATACAAGGGCAACAGATCAAAAAGTCTAGTTGGTATGTTTTTGGTTGCATCTTTTAATGAAATTTCCAAACATTTGCATGTACACCAAAAAGTGACATTAACACTGCCCACAAAGCAAAGAGAAAAAAAAAATTGTGCAGTACTTGAATAATTTGTTAAAAAAATCTGCCAGGACTTTGTACCATATTCTTATCATTCATAGAGAAAACTAAGAAAGGTCACAGCTGGTTGTAACTTTTATCATCAGCTGTTAATGGTGTGGAACTGTCTGAGGGCTACAATCATTTATGCCAAGTTATGCCTACACTGTACATCAGTCCCTTCCCTAAACTCTGCGCAGAAATGGCATTTTCCAGCTGAAACCAAAACATTTCAATTTGTCAAAAAAACCAACAACAAAACATCCACGTAGGATCACGCCAGCTTCAAGAGCACAAAGGCAGACAGGCAGTTTTCAAAAAAGCATTTCTGGTTTCCTGAGATGGCAACCACCCACTTCCCTAGAGGCCTCGGGGAGCCGGCGGGGTGAGCTGCAGTGGGTTTCAAACTCTGCAGCCAGGGCTTCCAGTGAACTCCAGGCTTACGGGCACTCAAGATCCATGGCAATGTGTCAGCTACATTAACAGGGGATACCAGATCTTCCAAGAAAAACTTCCTGATGTTCAAAGATGAAGGACCACTCTCTGGCTCAGGCTTTCAAGCTTGCAAAGTTCAGCAGACCAGAAGTAGCAGAATTCAGGAAGGTTTCTGAATTCCCCAAAATCCAGTGGGCAGATTGTCCCAGAGGCTGAAGTACAAAATTTTACAGATCCTGTGGCTCCTTACCCACCTGCTCAACATCAAGTTCCCAGACAGTTCCCTGCACATGTAATTCTTCTGCAGAATTTTCATGCAGTAACACAATTAGAATAGAGTAAGTATCTGTTTCAAAACACAACACACTGAAAACAGACAAGGCCACCCTATGAAAACAAACCGTGCGCATCTGGTAACTCCCTTCTGGCTACTATTTGAAGAACTGTCAGTCAACCTGTAGTGTGAACACTATTACCTAAGGGTGAGTTTTCACAACACGGCTGAGTCAGGCTAACAGCTCGGTGCTGCCAAAAGGAGCAGTCCTGCCTCTCCCCCCAGCCCCGGTGCTCCTACTGTTTCCTTTGTGGTGGCTCCCAGAGTCTCCTGAGGTCTTGTGAGCCACCTGAGCTTACTGAACTGGTTAAACAAGATAAATACATACTCCCTTTCTTGCTGGGTTAGTTTACTGCCAGTTTAGTGAGCTAAATCAGAGATGTCAAATGAGCCGGCAGAGCTGGCACAAGGATGATGGAAAGTAATCCTGCTTCCAGGAGCAAGAAGCAGGATGACCACTTCTTCAGACAGTTAAGTGGCTCAGCTGTCCTACGGAAACATACCCTATCACAGCACCAGTCTTGCTTTCCATCGTGAAAAAACAGAAGGCAGTATTTCAGATCTAAATATAGTCTCCACTCTAGACATTATACAAATCAACATGGTAAGTTTCAAAGGTGTGATAGCACTCACATATCAAAAACATGATGAAATTCTTAAGCATATCAAAAACCCCAAACAATTTATTGTATTAGGAAATGCTCCTTTTTGTTATTATCAGTTCTTTCATACAGTAGGCTGTACGAAACTAGAGATTAATACCTACTTTTAGTTTTCTTCCTTTTCTTCCTAAGGGGTGAACAGTGCAACGAGTTTTCTGTCTTTTGCTTTCTCCTCATGAGAAACTTGTTTTCACTTTTACTTTGGCAGCCCCAAAGAATCAGACAAGTGAACACCCACTACACAAAGCTGAACTGCTGTGTTCAAGGAGCCATCTCCGGAAGCAAACAGCATCAGTCTGGATGACAGCTCTTTCAGGACTTCCATAAACTGGCTTTAAGAATTACTGGGAGCAAAGTAATTTTATGAAAAATCTGAAATCTACTTGGTCAATGGAAAGAATCCATCCAAGTATTTAATTTCTTGCAGGTATAGCAGTAAAAAAAGTAAGTAAGGTCATGCAATTTTTATAAGTTCTGTTTAAGATGCACTTACATGAACCCTGAACATGAGGAATTCTGTGAAGATTATATTCTTTCCCATTTCTAGCCATACTCCTTACCACCTCTGTTTTAAACTCAGTACTCAGAGAAAAGCACAGACCAACAATGTCACCCTGCTGTCTCCCTATAAAACAAGTCAACGAACCAACCCATCCTATGCACAAAAGGCTGTGTTACCAGATACCTATTCAACTGGTTGAAAATTGGCAGATGAAATTCTAGGTCACAAAGACCTGAACTCCTGTATCTGATAGGCAGCCACTACAGTAGATTAATGATTTTCACAAAACAAGAGAGAATTCAGTTTCCATGATGCAGTTACTGCTTTATGTGTGCTCTACTCAAGAACGTGTCCTATATTCAGAACCTGAAATCCTCACACTGTGATCTGCCCACAATCATTATGCAGCCTGATGTGCAGAAAAACTGGAAGGAAAAAAAAATCCAGGGCCATGTACACAAAATGACACTCTTTTCTTCCCCAAAGACACTGCCTCTGTCTGGAAGACAACTGATTTGATATCTCCTTTGAGACGAGGCGAGGACCACAGGCTTAGTGCTTAGAGGTTTACACACACAAGCACTGCAGCGGGACAGATACTGCACATGGTTGCTGTCAGATCAACTCAATCCTGCCAAAATGGGTGGACCCATCTTTCCTCTCGGCTCTGAGCTGTTTGCTTTTCCCCTCATCCGTTCTGAGGCTAGCCTGGCTCCTCAGGGTGTCCACTCAGCTCTCTAATCCAGAACTGTTTCAGCTGGCTGAATTTGCTCTCACCTTAGTAAGCAGACCTGGCTCCCTATCAGGTATCTGAATAGTACTGTGTGATGAGATACTAAGAGGCAATCGAGCAGCTCACCAATGCCCAAGGATGCGTTTCCATTCATACCTCCCATTTCTGTCTTCCCTCTTACCTTACCTGGCTCCATCACTCAACCCCTTTGAACCAATTCACCTTACTAGAACCGCACAACAAAAACGCAAAGAAAGTTCACAAAATTGCAGAAAATTAAATGGCTAGAGTGTACAGTCTGAAGCAGGATGAAGGAACTGGCCCTCCCTCACAGGGACAAAAGATCAGCCCAGCTACATATGGAGCTAGTCTAAGACAGGGTGATTTTCTCAACAGAGCAACTATTTCTGCGTGCAGTACGATCAATTGTCTTTAATCGTTGCCTGGATAAAAGTGACATGGTGTGAGACCACACGAGCTGATATAATCGCTCACTGCCACTAAGGAGGGGAATTCCTCTTGCCCCCACTCGAAGGCCCTGCCCTTGCACTGACTCTGACAAACATCTGACTTCCCACTTATTAACCCATCTTTTTCTGGGAATTCTCCTGATTCACAAAGTCCAGAAAACACCAGAGCTGGGGGAAACTAAGATTCACTGAAGTGGAGGAAAATAGCACCTTTGCTTTTGGGTGGCAGCAAGCTGATAAAATCAGATTATCCTCTCTCGCAAAACTGCTACTGGCCAAACAACTCTTAGATGAATAAGATCAGACATGGGAGAAGACAGCATACAGGATTTTGCCTTTGAGATATCCCACACTACTTAACTTTAAAGCTTTTGTGGCTAGAAAAAATTCCTTTTCTTTACTGTCCTGCCCCAAAGGGATTAATTAGGAACAAAGGCCTCAAAACCAACCAGTCTCAAAACTGTCTAAGCAACTTCGAGGTTAGAAGACTGTGCCTGTTGTGAGTTTATTAAAACATAGGTGTGGTGTACAAATGCAGAGAATGTTTTGGGGCTAATTTATTGGGAAAGGGGAACAGCTGCAACATAGACCCCTAAGTTAGGAGACTAGGCTCCCCACACAGCTATTGTTAACAGGCTTCCCCAAAAGGTGCCCAAGAAGCACCAACGTTAAACACCTGCTCTGTATGCAGGGAAGCATCTTTCCATCCAGTGACTAAATTGGAAGAATTGCTCCCAAATGGAGACACCTGAAGTCAAACACTCCTATAAGCGACCTAATCCATGATTTCTACACCATTCTCCAACATGAAGGGTAGACCAAACCTAGACAGCTGTTCTGAAAGGTTGCGATCAGAAGAAAAGCTCTGATACAGCAAGAAGAGTTTTAGGTATGGGATGTGAGCACACCTCTAAGAGCATCCCAGCAACTGAAGAGATTTGGGGAGGAAGGAAATGCTCTGGCACAAGAGACACTCCAACATCCCTCTAGTTACCTGAGGTCCATCCCATATTGCAGCCACCCTGCACATGTTTTCTTTTAGGCATCAGTGCAGGTGAAATGATGCCTGCAGTGAAGGAATGAGGTGGGAACAGGTGTCTCTGCCTTAATCTTGGGAAGATCCAAGCCAGAAGCACCAGGGGACAGGAGTCAAAGCTTCACCTGAACTTCAGTGCATATGTTGCATGAAGGTGTATGAGAGGGTTTCTGAGTTTGCTGTGCTTGAATTTGTTTCTAAATTAATAAAAAACATTGTAAAAAGTAACTGGACCATAAGTGTGTTCTGAAGCATGATTTCCTTCTCCCCATCTGCTTCTTTAATCAATTTACAAGTTATAGGTGCAATCAAAAGTAATGAAAATACAATACATCTTAGAATTAGTGTCTATTAGTGTCCCAGAATCCCCAATGAAAAGCTCAGGACAGACCACAGAAACATTACCGCTGTATTAATACCCAATCAAACCTTTTCAAAACTTTGTCACAAGAGGTCTCAGATTTAAGAAAGGGGCTCTCAGTTGCACACATGCAAATGGCAACTTTCTTTCACCATCTTACTTCTAATGCATAGGTGTCAGGTGAGTATATCCAAAGCTCAAATCCCCAGCAGTACATCAGAGAATGGAGTTCAGAAAACAACCTGACCACCTTTTGATCTACCACGTGTGAGCTTAAAATATCCTAGCCCTACCAACACTCTCAGTGTTCCCAGGGGTCCAGCAGGAAAACAGGATTATTTTCTTATCTCAACCCATATGGCATGGATTTATTTACCTGTATTAACCTGAGACCAGGCTGTTCTCATCTGAGGTCTGCACTACCTACCATCCTCCTAGCTTGCTTCCCACAAAACTAAGTGTCATTTGTGCTAATCGGTGCTAAGTGAACCAGAAAGGAGAGAACGGCAGGGATCCAGCTGACTCATTAATACCAGTGTAACGGATTAACCCTTTTACATTGTCTTCCCACCCCCCCCAATTAGTCAGCATCAAAGAGGTTTGAGACTGCACACATCAGAAACATAAAATGGGACAAAGTGTTTTCAAACAAAGGAGAACATCTAGGAGCAACACCATATTCTGCCACAAGGACTGTTATCTTCATATTACTTGGGAATAGTATTTTTTTAAAAGTTAAGCTAAACCTTATTTAAAAGGCAGCAAGAGAGTGGAACAGCCTGTCTGGAGAGAGCGAAACATTCTGATCTGTATAATTAATCCATAACAAACTTCTCATGTATATTAAGACTGTGTAGTTCAGCATGAAATATACAACTAGCCACTCCAAGTTCAAAATAGTTATTAACTGTGACTATAAAATTACTACAAAATGTTAAAACTCAACCTTTCTTTGTTTTGTTTTGTTGTTTTTTTAACATATGGGCAGCACTTTCTGATTTGTGATGCGAAACAAGATATTTTTGGTTTAGTCAAACACTGCTATTTAGAAAAATCCCTTCTAAAACAAACTGTCAGTCTGAGGTTTTACATTATATGAGACAGAGCGCTCATTTCCCCAACACTTACCTGCTTTAAAAAGTTCTTCTAAATGTGTAACTGCCATAACTGCCACCAAAGATTAATGACTCCTCTCAGTGCCTCTGGTAGCCTTCTATTCCATTTGATAAAATACAAGCGTCTTTATTTCTTAAAATAAGCCTCTGTATGAACATGTGACGTATATACCTACATTCAGACAAACAACGCATCCCAGACAATTTAAGAAAGAGACCTCAACTATATTTGTAATAATGTTTTTGGAAAAGTGGGGCATTTCCCATTATGCAGTTATGTACACACTTCACCAAAACTGGGATTATTGCACTGAATAATTTGAATGCTAACGCTGAAGACTTAAACCCTGTTTTATACAATATATGTAAGAACATCTCTATACATAAAATGTTTTGACGTGTAGTAAATTCTTGCCTGTATAAATGTTTTTCACCCTTTTAAAAATTCAGTTACAGTGTAGTGAATATTCTGCTTTTGAGACATCCATCCAGCATTTATATTTGCTTCACATAGTCTGTCTCAATTATACTACAGCTGTCTCACAGCGCATAGCTGGCCATCTTCATCATGAACAACCACCGCAGAATCCGAAGTTCTTGATTAAAAAGCAAATGGTTTTGTGAGCCAAGCTAAAACTACCGCAGCTGCTCCATTTCACAAACCAAGTGCCATTCAGCTGGGAAGAATGGCACCGACTCTGAATTGTTCTTCCTGAGAGTTTTCACAATAAAAACAAACCACACTACTTCCAAATTTGCAAAGATTTTTTTTAAAAAAAGTCTTCACTATTCTGGAAACAAGTGTTTTCTTTTTACTCCAAGCTTTTGATTTCTACGTCAGTGTTCCTCTATGAATAAAAAACCAAAACCAAAACCAACCCCTCCCCCAAGCACACACACACCACACAGGTTCCTGTAGATACTTTTAATGACCATCTACAGTAAGTTTGCAGATGTATTAAATAGGAACTGCAATGCTTAACTTTAAAAAAAAAACAAACAAACAACAAACCAAGATACTGCTAATCACCTGATCACTACCGAAGCTGTTAATTATCATACTCAGTGACAGGGTAACTAATGGAAAAATAATAAATAATTAACATTTATTATTATTGACAAACATTAACATAATTATAAAAAAATTATAATTTCCTTCATCAAGACAAAATACCAATCAACTCCTGACCACTTGCTCTCCAGGAACATACATTTCTCTACAACATATGAAATAAAACAATCTCACTACGGTGAAGGTGCAGCAAATTAAGTCATAATATGTAATTTGGATAAAAGTCATGTTTAATACAACTTGCAATGCACAACTTTTGTATGTGTCGCCTCATTTTTTTAGGTAACCACAACAAAATCTAAGTGTTCGTAATAATAAAAAACATAAGACACCCAAAACATACCCACAAAAATGCTGGAAGAGAATTTTTTTCTACTTTGTTGAAACTGATTTCATTACAATATCAGAACCAAAACCATTACATGTGTTTCCTACAGTATCCTAATAACACTTTCTTGGTGGTCAGGCTAGCACGTGCCCAGGAAACACTTTACAGCTAAGTTAACTTTTACACTTCAAAAACAGTGAATGGTTATTCAGATTTTTGGTTTTTAGTTATTTGGCTACATTAAATTTATTTAATGTTTTAGCCAGAAATACATTGCATGTAGCTGAAAACACTTCCCATTTTATTCAAATGAAAATATTCAGGAGTTTTCCCTAAGCTAATGTTGACTGATGCAAAAATGAGAATCAACTCCTTCAAGGTGTTTAAATTCACTCATTTCCCAGTAATGAAAAAAAAAAGCTGAGCTGCATTAAGGATTTTTCTTTAAAATATTGTCTATAGCTTCCCTAACACCATTTCATTTATTTTGCCTTTATCCCTATTGTACTTGAGCTAGATTAGAAACACCAGGTTAAGTATAGACTAGACATTACACAAGGCTTCAGAATATTACAACTTTTAGCATGTAAAAAGAGGAAAAACCAAAAACTTAAGTCTACTTTACTTTTCATTCCACCTTTAGGAGTTGGAAAAGGTTTGATTTTGTATTGTCAATTAATAAGGACTGGTTTTAGGCTACATGTATCACTGCAGCATTTTAGAATTGTTACAAGCAGATTTTACGTATTTGTTGCTTTTTAATGTAGTCTGAAAGTAATAACTACGATAACAAACTAACAACACAATATCTTTTGAGTATTTCTTTAAAAAAAAACTCAGTAGTTTAAGAACTAGTTGGTGGATTTGGCTTCACAAGTCAACACACTCCATATGAAAAGGTTAACACATTTGTAAATTGTTTTTAAAGGGTTTTTTTAGTCTGTTCTGCAAACAAAAGAGACACTGTGAAAGATGAAGAGAAAGTGAATGTTTATCTGCAAATGATAATTTCCAATTTTAATGGAAACACTACTTTCACTTTGAAAACCTTATATTTCATAGTACAGAACTGATTTGTTTGGGGCTTGGTTTTTTGTTTGTTTTTTTGGTTTTTCTATAGACAAGTTCTGACCCTAAGAAAAATAAGAATTTATAACGGTCTTCCCACAGCTCCTGTCACAAAGTTATTGTGCCACTTCCAGGCTGTTTTGTTTTTTTAAAGCCTTTGAGGCAGTTAAATTCAGCACAATGTTTGAACTTCTTGAAGCAAAACTACTAGTTTCATTTTAGAAGTTACTCCTTAGTAACAGTCAGACTGTATGTTCACTTCAGTAAGATTGTATATAAGATAGCATACGTACTGAAAATTCATACTCCTAGGAGCAAAAGTTAACGATTTGAATCTACATTTGATTTTTACTCTAGTATACACATTTATCCAAAGGAAGAATCCTGCCCTACTTCTGATTTTCAATTCTGTTACTTGAGAAGACAGGGAAGACGCAGGCTGTCTGGAGGCCACGCAAAGTGGCAAGGAGAAGACTTCAATTCATTTTGGCACCCACCAAATCCTGGTCAATGGACCTGATGTGCTGGTGTTCCCCAGCTTTTCTTCTAATATGAAAATGTTTCTGAAATTCAGGTATTTGGAATATTACATGCACTTCTCCAAACACTGTAACCCAGCCAAGAGATAGTGTTTAAAATTTTCCTCAAACTACAGTTTCAGCAATTTTCAGGCAAGATTAAGAATGAGAAAAGCAAACCAAAAGAATGAGAAAAGCAAACATTGCATTCAACACAATGCACACAACAGTCCCTCTTTCAGTCTGGTCTTCTAAGAGGAACAAGTGACTCATTTCAACCAAACGACACAAGGATATAAGTCTCAAAAATTATTACATCTTCACAGATTTCATGAACAAGGCAGCTGTGCAGACAGAAATTAAGCTTCCAACTGCAGAAAAACCTTCAACCAGATTTTGCAATAAATCACGAGAAAAATTCCTAGGAGCCACGACTACAATAATTCCAGCCCTCCCAGAAACAGCAGTGTAATTCTCACTCTCAATAACTTTTTTGTGTGTGTGTGTTTTCAGGATAACTGACATAGAAGGAGCAGGGCGGGGGGGGAAGAAGGAGGGAATGAGTGGACCTACATATTGAGCCTGTATTCACTTTGTTTTTTTAGTTTCTTCAACAAGTCATCTGTCATTGTACTAGATTTCCTAATAATACCTACTTGGAAAAGTTCTAGGATCCTTGTCTCCTCCAAGCCCTCCAGTGTTTTTATAAGGAGGCAAAGTTACTTACTTGCTGGCTGTTCCCCTGTTTTGAATCCTTATTTTCAATCACAGATGGGTCTAGGCCTTCTATCAGCAGGAAAATGTCTCTCTTGAAATCATTAGGGGAGAGGGAGCAGGGGAGAAAATCATTACAAGTTTTTAATGAAAAACCCATTTGATGTCTGTGTGCATATCACATGTCACCATTTTCTTATGGCAATTGAATATTTCTAGATGGGGAGAATGAGAAACTTAAAAGAAAGTCTGATCTGTAATAATCTAATAAATGTTTCATCATAGTCCGGAGGTTTTGAATTAAAAGAAATGCAGAATCGGCTTTAGGATGCATATTAAAGAAAGTTGTTTTAACCATAACAGAGTATTATGAAAGTCCTTTTGTAGTTTTTACTTTTGATAATACTTTCCAATTCCCTCAGATGGAAGACCTGCTACTACAGCAATGTTAGTAAGATAAATCAGGTGACATTCCTTAAGGGCTCAAAAGAAAGCTAGTAAGGAGCATGTAAACGGAAGTCAAAAATCAAAGTAAGACCTCAAAATTTTTTGAAGCAACTTTTTCAAACATATATTCTTCATACATAGCTGCTTCAAAAGGAAGCTAAGCATAGACATTTAGATATGTAAAATAAAAACTAACCACAATCAATATACTTTCACGAACACCAAAATGCACTATGCATATACAGCAGTCATTGTGTTAGTCTTTTAGCAGGTCTGAAAGTTTGTACTGGTTGTCACAAGGCTATAAAATATCTTTTCTGAAATCCCAACTATTTAAGATTGACAGGGATTTTGTGACAAAGTGCAAGGCACAACCTGCGAAGTCTAGATCAAAAATAAGATCAGAATCAGAAATAAGCAGACCTAACAGTATTTCAAGGGGCAAGAGGGAGTATTTGGATTCAATTCCCACTTGGATAAAATACCTTGGCAGTAATGGAATCAACTGGATACTACCATAACCTTTGTTAGGAAGTAAATCTTGATAAATGTTTTAAACAAGCTAGATACGTTGTCATTTACTATGAAAAGCAGTAAAATCCCAAGCATTTCCCTCCCACTTACTATTACTATATTTTAAGATTGAGTTCTGACTGAAATAATCCAGGATTAAAACCATTTAAATCACATGAAGCCTTTGTTCCCAATCATCTGCGCTTCCATTAATTTGAAAGTGGCAGTGCTGATACTGATATTTGAGAGAGCATAATACCACCAGATTCAAAAGCTACAACGTTTTCCATTACAAAAAAACCCTTATAAAAGTCCTTTTCAGTGTGGACAGCTGAAAGAAAGAGATAATTTCAAGAGGCAATAGATTAGCTTCAGTACTACCACACTAATATTATCAATAAATGGATATACATGGCAAAGCAACACCAGTTTCTTCTCACTGCAATGGAACATTTTCCATACTGCATAATGTTTATCCTCTCCTTCCCTTATTATTGATCTCCTACCAGGGACTGCAACATTCAGGACATAGGGGAGCAACTTCGAGCAATGGGTGAGTAGAAAGTCAGGATGTGTTTTATAGCTTGCATTTTTTATTGCTAATGGTAAGGTGATAGAGTTTTTATTTTTTTCCGCACAGCATTTACTGACACAAGTCTGTTCTGAAAAGGTAAGTAAGTCTAGAAATAGGCACTGCGAGTGGCAAGCTAAAGAGCTGGAAGACAAGACTGAGAAGCTGGCATACAGGGCAGCAGAGGAAAGCAAGAGCACAGTGCCTTTGTAATATAGCTTGTGTGCAAAGACTTTGGTCTATGTTATGCAAGTCACCATCCTGGACAGGTTTCCACTTTAAAATTTCACAAAGACACTCATCACCCAGTTTGCACAGTGACCTCCTTTCTCCAGCATTAGATTGGTGGCCAAATAGCTTCTGCACACTTTCGTTCACACTTCTCACTAAATTGCACTGTTTCAGAGAACTGGCAAGGGCTGATTTTACCACTTGCACCTTGTAAAGATTAGAGAAGTGAAGTAACTAGTACACAGAATCAGCAAAACACTGTCTGCAAGCTCCCATTTAACTAATAAAACATTTATTTAGTGATCAATTTATGTTTTGAGTCTCTTCAGTCTAATGAAGCACTGCAAACATGAAGCTACTGGTTTTGAAAGGACTAAATGTTTGGAAAAGTATTTATTTATTTATTTATGTTACAGCACAAAAATGTATGATATTGCTGCTTGGGCCCATGTAAAAGTTAAGGCAAATGGGAATCAACATTTGGGAAGACCATGTTCTTTTGGACTATCAGACACTGCTTAAATCAGCTTCTCTTGATGGCAGTATTTGTCTTTGAGGGCTATTGTTCGTAGAACAAAAAGGCCAGCGCTTCATTCAATACCTTTCGTCTTATTTTGCTCTTAATGAAGCTCTTCTATGCATTTTTGTCTCCCAGTTATGCCACTTCCTTTCTACATTCTCGTTACTACTCTCCATCTTTGCTCAAATATTTGTTCAACAGCAGCAGAACATCTTTGCATTTTTACTGCAACTCAAAACACACGACCTCTGAATGGTATCCCAAGCAGATTTTACAGAGTATTTACCTGAAGTAACATGATTCTGTTTCTTATAAATTATGTACCATGCAGTCATTCCTACTCTGTAGTTTTAAGACAGCTAAGCCAAGGTAAGACCTCACTAAAGGAGCTGGTCCTTCACACTGTCTCTGCTGTTCATCTGACGCTTCGGCAAGACAGTTCAGTTTATTAAGCAGGCAGGAAACCCCAAAGCCTATGTGTGTGTGGGGGTGACTTGTTTTTCACCAGCTTAGTGAAATGAATCAAATCATCAAGAAATCAGACAAGTGGCTAGACTGACTCAGGTGCAGGGGAGAAGCCAGCCCCTTTTGGTGACAGTGATCTGGTTAAATGAACTCATCAGTCTTATCTGCACCTTAAGTGGAAGCCTCTTGGGCAAAGCCCCACGAGATTATACTCCCATTATTCATAAATTCTCTCTCCTCTTCTTTTAAACAGAAGGATGTTAGAAGAATGGCACTTGAAGCTAGTACTAGGCTATGCCTCAGAAAGGGGATGCATGTGAATACTTACAGACATTTATTGCAGATCAACAAAAAAATCAGCAATTCACTGAGCTCTAAAATGTCATCACTTATCACACATAATGCAACACTATTTATTGCACAAAGTTTTAATATGCAAATATACCAATCAAAAAGCACCATGTCTTTGGCACTGGAAGTCAGCCATTTTATATTAAATATTTGTGATGGGCATCTCCAGCATCATATATGAAGGGTTGTTTTCAAATCCTTCCTCTTGCTTTGAAATTATCCCTAAGTAGAATGTCTCTTTAAAATTCTTTGCAGCAGAAGCTGCTGGCATTTTAAAGTTGCAATGGCAGAGTAGTATCCCCACAGAGAAAAAAAATCTATTAGAGCTCTGCTGAAAATGAAGTAGGGGAATTTAAAAAAAAAAAAAAAAAAAAATCACTTTATGCATGTCCAATAGAATCCAAATTACTTTTTTAAATTGCAGCCTGGGATTCAGTACAAAATGTCACATTGTGCATACCCTAAATTTCATTTGCATTTGACTCCATAATTCCTTAAGATATCAGTACATTTTCAACCTCTTACTACCAAGTATTTTGGGGCATTCACAATTTCGAAGATGTTGCCACTGCTCCCCAATATTACACTTAAAGTACTTCTACAGTGGACAAATGTCTTAAAACATTGCAGAAGAAAAATACAGTTGTAAACATGCAAACCAAAGGCAAACCAGTAAAGTTAAACATTAACTGTTGGACAAGGTTTGTATGCACATATCTGACTGCAGCACTAGTAGATCAAGCATATTACACTCTGTGTATGACTGTTGGACTAGATTGCCGTGACTAATGAATACTGTGTTGCTGCATTGGCTCAGAAGCAGATACAAAAAACATCGAAAAAACCAGCAACTCAGACATATTTATTTTACTTTTTTTGTGCTCTGAGGAGGATCACTTTACTTAATTTCCAGCAAGTCCATATTCTTGTTGGCAACATTCCGCTGTGGGTAAAACAGGCAATGCAGAGTCAAGTTGTTCTCCCCCCCTCTCCCTGTTCCCTCCTTATCCACTGTTTCTGGAATCGATTTACATTAGCTTTCATTTCTCTATTTTAAATGAGGCCCAATATTTTTTCTTTCTTTTTTTTTCTTGTTGGGTGGGGAAAGAGAAGAGGGAAGGATTTGTGGTTTTTTTCCCAAATAACCAGAGGAGTAATACCAAGTTACGTATGCTTTGTAACAGGACTTTAAAAATACTAAGTAAACAAGAGTAAAAAGCAGCACCATCAAAACCCATGGTATCACTAGCCAACTTAGCACACTTATTAAAAGTCTACTGAATATCTATTTGGCATCAGCCTTTCTCAAAATAACCCCAATTCAAAAAATTGCTAAGCAGATCCCCACATGCTCTAGGGAACTAAATGGAAAGTTGTATCCTTCCTAACAGCCCTGACATGTGATGTTCAGAAAAGCTGTGGAGAAGTAAGCCAGAAATTCCAGATAACAGAACATTTCCAGATAATGTTATTTCTTCCCTTAATTGTGTTACCCTTAAAATATCCTTGTATCCTCTCATGGGGTTTGATCCTGGTCCTATGAAAAGTAATTAACTTTAGTGATGCAAGATGAAGCCTACTATAGGAGGAGAAAGGTTCTGCTGTCTATGTACTGAAAATAAGCTTCTCAAAGGTATCCACATGATCCAACACAAGGAATTCAATGAAGGTACCTAACTTGGAGCCTAGTGAGTTTACATGGTCACCAAAGCTTTCTGGGGGCAATTCAAGGTATTTAAGTAGAAGTGCTAAATGTTTTATCATAAGATTTTTCTTTATTACAAGAGCCTGAGGTCTTGATTTGTTTACAACTGCTTTCTTTCTGCATCTAAACACAATGCTGCTTTGCCTCTCTGTTTATCCAACTTAGATCACTTCCATTATTTTGGTACTGAGGAAAAGGAAGGGAAGAAACATTAATCATATCCTTAGTAGCTAACTTTGAAGGGATAATCTGAGTTTTTTTACAGTTAGTTTGAATAATGATGGCTATGCCTAGGTTATCAAGCCTACAATTACATTGTACATGTTATTTACCACAACATACATAACTAGCTGTGCTTTGTGTATGTCCTTGTTTTATATAAATGAGCATCATTAATATACTATTTAAAAAAAAAATCTATCAATTATTAAAATGTACAGAGACAGATTTCTTTGCAAAGAAATATGAAGTCAGTCCCTTCTTGTTTTTTATTTCATGACTTATGATCTATTAATTGTCTCAGTTTTGTGATTCTTTGTATAGTCTTTTATGCTGTAGAGACAGATGATGTTTCTTTGTTAAATGCTTTGCTGTTTCCCGTTGTGAGAAATTAATTGACTGTTACTATTCAAGTCCTAACAAACAGCATTTCTACTGTCCTTTGCTAATTATGCCATGCCTGCGTTTTACATAGCATTTCACACTACATTTGTTTTTCTACTTTATATTTTAGGGCAGCTTATTTGTAAGAATGTGCATTTATGTTCATATTATCTTGACCTAACAGACCAGATCTGATTGCTTTTTAAACGTATGCGAATAATTGGCTTTGAAACAACACACAAATACAAGTGCTGCATTTAGTGTGAATGCAAGAAAAGTTAAATTGGGCTGGCACTTTAAATAAGCTCAACTTGCCAGTTTAAGTGCATGTTTTGCTTTGGGCCCAGTAACAATACAATGGACCTATCTTTGGGATAACAACAATTGTGTCTACTTATCTCACTGAAAAACAAGCCTAACCTTCTGGAGAACCCAAATACTAGATTGTGTTAAATGTAAAATGGTGGTCAAGAAAGAGTAAAGGGGGAAATATCCAAGACGACCTCTTAATATTCCACAAATGCTCTCTGACAACTACCAGAATAAAATAAATGTCTGTCAGTTAGAGTATGGAGAACTAACAAGCGACTTTTAAAAATAACTGTAGAGGTGGTTTGTTGTAGTTGTAAAGGTCTAAGAACTCAGGCAGGACAAAGTCTATAAGCAAAGGTAATATATCTTCTTAGATCAACTAGAGTAGACAGAAATATTGGGCTTTGGGTCACAGAAGTCCTTTAAGCCTAAAACCAGAGCAATTAAGCTTTGAAAATGGAATATGAGTGCAAAATGACTGGAGTTGACTACAGGTTTGCACATAGTTTGTAAGTAGTATCTGTTATTTTCTCTGACAAGCATTAAAAATCATGGCCTCAAGAAAGATCTTTGTTTTACAGCAATTCTAAATCCCCATCCCCTACTAACCTCTCCCTCCCACAAAAATCTGGGTCCCTATCACCCTTCATCCCACCCCCACTAGCTCTTCTTCTCCTTTCAAAAGCATCAACGCTCTTCCCAGGATGGTTTAGTTTACCTATATTTTGAGCAACTGTCTCAGATGTTATCTGGCTGAGGAGCAGCAGCAGCAGCTTTCATTTTCACACCTGAAGAAGGGCTGGTGTCTCCAAAAAGCTAGTCTAGTTTGTCTAACGATACTTATGGTTAATAGGAGATATTACCTCCGCCTATAAAAGTTGTCCTGCCTAAAGGCATTTTACCAAATGAACATACAAAGTATGTAAAATAAAACCTAAATGAATAAAAAAATAATTCTGAAAGACAAACTCTATACCAGTTACTAAGAGATCAGGTTACCTCAGAGTTACAACTGTTCAACATTTCCTTTGAGAAGCAGAGGAGAAATACAGAAGCTTTCAATATAACATGTAAGTATGTTCTCATATACTGTGGTTTAGGGAGAGAAAATCTGAACTAACAATTCAAAGATTAATCTGCTTTTGAAACACGAGGCAAATTCAATTAAATTTCTGCAATTTTAAGTTCAAAGACATTAGAGCGAAGGATCCATAACACAAGGCAAAGATCATTCTTAAGCACAGAAAGCGAAGTACAGTCACATCTTAAACATTTCTATTTTAAAATAGCCTGTTGTCATTAATTAGAGCCGTTAATATGATGTGTATGGATAAACAGTTAACACAGTGTAATCAAGCCTTAACTTCTGCATTTCCTGAGTTTGGTTCTCGGTTCCATAACTGACACCATCTGGCCAAAGCCTCAAATATAGTCTTGTACGTTATCGCAGTAAGGATATCTGACACCAGTTGGAGCTGCTTGAGCAGCTCCCATCCCCACAGCTGCTGGTCACCAACCCTGCAGACCAGTCAGCAGAATAAACCATACTGACATTCTTCATCTCTTTTCAAAGCAAAATGTTAGGCTTATTTGCCCTAAAAAATACTGTGACTATGACTTGGAGAAAAATTAATAACAATTAGTGTAACTAATTGAGTTTCCTGTACTTTAAAAGGCAGTAATGGCCTTAATGTAACGGCTGATTAAAAAAAATCCTTCACAGGTAACAATTCAGTCCAAAAAGCCAGTAAAGCCAGTATTCGAAGCTCAAGCGTATGCTAGTCTGGGGCAGGATAATCCAAAGCCCATGCAAGGGACAGATCTCAAACCTTCTGCTGAGATGACAGTCAGGGTGAGAAAAATGGTTTTAAATCCGTGATGGCTGGCAACTCACTGCATCAGTTAATACAGTAACTCTACAATTAAAAAGTCTCTGTGTAATGCACAAAAATCTGTAGTCACCACTAGTCTCTACAAATTGTCCCTATGCATGGCGTGGGCATCATTTTAGCTACAACCATGAAGATTTGCTCCAGATAACTCAATTACCAAATTATTGCTGATGCCAAAATCATTCTGAGCTCCTTTTCTGACTATACCTTACTGCCACCCTTTCCACATTAGCTCCTTACTCTGAATAAGCCTTCAGCATTTGTACTGCTGCTATTTTTTTCCAATGTATCCATGAATATAACATCAGCTGGTTTCTCTGATAAACTCCCAGATGCCATCAGCCATGCGTGGGAAAAATTACAAATCAAAATTCATAAGAGTTTAAGGCAATTCCCAAAATTCTTCTCCCTGGAACATGTACACCAGGTTGCCATTTAGCAACAACCACCCCAACTTTATTTTTAAAAAAAGAAAAAACCCACCACAATCTTTCATATTTTTCTTGATTTGTGCAACTTTTATCTATCTTTCAGATGACAAAGTCTTGGGACAGGGACTTTTTGTGATATGCACACACTTTCCATGACACTGCATCATAAAGTTGGCTACTAGACAAAACAAAGTTATTACCAAACAGGAGTTACTACTATGCAACAATTTTGTTTAAATCAGAAGTGAAATATAGCTTTTATTACAAAGACTAAAGGGATGGGATGAAAAAGAGAGTAAGTGACTGCAGCTGCAATTTTCTGAAAGCTATGTACAACTTTTTTTATTCCATCCCTAAAGTGAAAAATGTCTTGCTTTGGCCTTTAGCATGTCCATGTCCAAAGGAGAAATTAAGCCAGTTTATTACCTTGTATTTCTCTCTAATGGACTGTTTCTTTTCAAGCTATAGTCCCTGTACTAACACAATAAAATCCACCCTCACCCCCAAAAAAAAGTGTTTTGCTTCAGCAAGGACTTCAGAACTAGAAGCTCAGAAAATAATCCAATGTCCCTTCCTCTAATGACTAGCCAGCAGGAGTGTTCAGGCACAGTGTAATCACTCCTCCACTATACCCAGCAGTATTGCATTAAACTATATTTTAGTTGATCTACTTCTTGGAGTCATTTATTACATTCCGAGTTCTGTGGATAGTGATAGGGCCATAAATGAAGCTATAAAAAACAAACTCTTATCAGCCGGACATCTATTTCTATTACATGAAAGTTTGGTAAATACGAAGATTTATTACTTGAGCAATGTTCTATAAGAACATTGTTTATACAGTAAAGTGGAGGTGATTTTTCTTTTATACTGTAGTTTCCTTCATTTGCTACTTGCACACTGTTTGAAAGTTGAACTGGTTACAGATTTCTAATGTATATGTATTTCTCAAAGTGAGATTTAATTCTTGGCAAACTAATATAGTCTCTTAAAGCATGTCTGATCAAGATTGAAACTCTGGTGTCAGTATCTGCATGGTTTTTTTAGGTTAGTGAGCAGTGACAATAGATGAGAAATTCTATCTGCCATGCACCTAGTCCCACGCTCTGTCAACAGAGCTTTGTGAATGCTGGTATTTCATATATAGGACTACATCGAAGCCCAAAGCTTTATATTGGTCCATTAAAACTGTACATTCTATATGTGTCAAATAGATATTAAAACCACCAAATCTGCTTTTTCAGTTTTAAGGACTAAATTATTTTTGCTCTGTGTTTAACAGAACTTTCAGGTAAAAACAGATTTTTAAATAATGTGTCATTTAACAGGAAGTTGCAATCAACTAAGTAGACAAATCAGACAGTATTTTTCTTTTTAAAACCTCCCAAAATATTGATTCTATATTCTTCAAAACATCCCTACTATCACTGTAAACAGAGGTATAATACCATGGGTATGAAAAGTGTATGAAAGAATCTGCTCCATTTGTGGGATTTTAAGCAAAGCTGCAAAGTATAAATATATGATTAAAAACTGTTTTGAAGAAACATGCACAAAGCTGATTCCATGCATTAAGTTTTATAAGTAGAAAATTAAAATGGTAGTGAAATAACTCCGCTAGTACAACAGAGCAGCAACTCTTTTATAGCTGAGATAGGAAGGGCCCTCCCACATACATACATACTTACTTTAATCTTACATCTGCGCTAACTTTAGTTACCTTGAAATATATTCTACAGTACTGAAGCATGGTGTAAGGAAGTAGTTAGTTTTACTACGGTTTTCCTACATATAGCTCCCTAATTTTGCAAGACTTTCTATGAAGCAGTAAGTCCTGGTTTTAAACTGTTAAGTGTAACTGCCTGAAATCTTTACAGTAAACCAGCTTCAGAAAAAAAAAGAGTTCTGAAGGTTAAGGATGTACTAATCTTTACCCAGTTTGGTGATACTCTATTGCAACAATAAGACAAGAAGGAAAAAAAAAAAAAAGATACTGCATGAAAAAGTCATACACAAATGGACAAAGTGAACCACAAATGAATGACTCAGGACTTTTCAGTCGGTATGATTTTTTTAATGGAAGAAAATCTCTGGTTTCATACCAAGAATCTTGCAGCTGCTTAAAATATATGCCTTACTAAGAAGCAAAGGTTCATATTTGCCTTAAACTGTGCAAAGGTTCATATTTGCCTTAAACTTTGCACCTACAGAAAATTCTGATCAAGCCTTCGATGGACTCAAAAACCCCTCAGAGATGTGCATACAGATGTGTCATGGACTCCACCTCCTCACTGATTTAACCTGATGGATCTAGCTGTGTAATACAAAAACAAGGAAACTGAGTAAGAGCAGCAAGCCAGACCATTAAGGGAGTTAACTACTGAATAACTATGTTAGTGGAATCAGTACAGTAATGATACACTAACTTAAACTGATTTTTCATTTATGTTAAATATATTGTCCACTTAATTCTAAGATATATTTCTAATTACTTTTTTCTATGTTGAGTTTCAAAAGCAACCAGTTTTCAGAAAAAGAACTACAATTAAAAACAAGCCTCCCTTGCACCGCCTACATACATTTTCTGATTCACACTTGTGAAAAACAGCAACATTTACTATGAAAATTCAGACAATTGTACTAATCATTTTACAAGAAGCACTAGATTTTCCTCCTTGCACGTTTATTTGCAAAAATGTAGGAAGTACACATATGCTCTACAGGTTTACCTTGAGGGCTGGTTTCACAATCAATTTAACCAACATTACGTGCAAGCTGCAGCTGAAATTGGCTGTGGTGTCACCCCCTCTCTCTTCACCCGCATCCCCATCCCAGCCAGACTGCATCATCGCCTTCAGGCCAGACTCTCAGCATGTACCTGATTAGTCGATCAGTTCTCTGATCCAACTTGTGTGCAGCCACACCAGCAATGTTGGCACATGAAATGTATGTGGCTGCCACTTTTCAGGGGATACAGATATAGGCGTGCAAAAAGCAACCATGGAACCATGGACTAACAAAAACTATCTGCCAGCTTATCCCAAAATAGCATGCAAGACAGCAAATGTTGTGGATAATAGCAAATGCTATATATAAATTTATATAAATTGCCATATATGCTATTCAGCAAATGACATAGAGAGTATTTAAAGAAAATCAATATATCAGCCCTACAATCCTTTTACAGAAAGTTTAACATTGCATGCACAAAAATCTTAAAAAACACACGTCTTAGGACAGGTCTCTCTCTTGTTTGCTTCATTTGAAATTAATTAGCTGAAGTCTAAATTCTAGATGTCGTCTTCTCATGAAGTACCAAAAGTGTCCTTTATCAGCACAGTTCAATGAAAATTCCTGTCTAGTCTATTACAGAGTCTGTACGGGGTCACTGAAACTATCCACGTTACTGCCAATATAAGTGTTGATCCTTTACTGCAAAAAAAATGCCCTGTGGCTGAGTCCTGATATATTCAGACAACAGACAGCTACTAAGTTTAATATTATACAGAGATTCAGACTTCAATAAATTGGTAAGACAGAAATCAGAATTTTCGACATTCAATTACTCGTTTTCAAGAGTACACCCCATGGATGTATGATTAAAAGCCAAAATAGATCTTAATCATATAGCAACACACTACAGTGACTCATTGAATACAAATGTCAACAAGAGATCTCAGTAAAGTTAGTTTATTTTTAGTATGTTATTCAGGAGCAGCTGAACACAAAAGTGAAAGAACAAGATCAAGGATGAGGTTCTTTGCTAGCTAAACATGCTTATCACAGGATGTAATGGAAAACTAACGTGGTTTACCATATAAATTTACAATTAAAAACCCAAAACATAAACCTCACTAATCAGGATAAAAGTCTAAGAGGGAAGCAATTAGTGGTAAGAGCCTGGATTCCCCCATACCTTCCAAATTGATAAATGTGGTCCTTAATATCAAACAAACAGTAAAGAATCAGACAAGATCTTTAGCAAACACAGACTGAACTATTACTGTACAACCATTCACTAGAGCAGATTTGTGCTATTTGTGAAAGAACGTATCTCTTGAACAAAGAAAAAACAAATTCAACCCCAAAAAAGAGTCTTTCAAAATATTCCACATCTGCAATTTTAGTGGCTCTCCTAAAATCAGCAGCTGGCCAGAAATACCATGGGAAAAATCAAATATAAGTATACCTGACAACTATTTACGACATGTTGTATACAACTTTAACTATTTTACCTTTAAAGTTGACATCTACAGGACTCTCCAGTTAATGGAAAACTTCTCATAAGACTTCTACATCAAGCCCTGCCGACCTGGCTAATTTTGCTATGTTATGTTAAACACAAAGGGGGGGGCAAAAACACTGTCCTCCCTCCAACTTGAATTTTTTTTTTGTCTTCTAATATGAAACTACCAATATGAAGTAGTAGTTTCAGCTACTAACAGCTACTAATATGAAACACTTTAAGACCAAGATAAAATGGAAATTACTGTAGTCTTAATGTTAACAGTGATTAAAATAAATCTTTAAAGAACGTGACAGCACCTATGGCTAAATATTCTTAGGTATCCCCAATCAGCTTGTATTTTGAACACCATAGACACATCTGTAAAAACCTAGCACAGTTGCATCCTGGTATCAGAATCACAAAGCAGGAGAAGCCCAGTCTTTTCAACTTCTCTCAGTCAAGAAAGTTTCCACTTTTTAAGGAAGTGCTAAACATATCCTTGAGGAGAAGTCAACAATTTATTTTATTGGCAAGTCTGAACATCCTCAGATGTTAATTTCCATTCTATTCTGGACAATCTATTTATCTGAAGAGTGGGCCAGAACTGTTAAAATCATTACTATAAAACCAGCAGATTTCAGGTAAACAAATATGAAGAACAGGAAAAGATATGCAGATACACTTCTGTGCAAGATAATATAGCGTGCCTGGATAATGTGCACAATCTACCATTAAAAATAGAGATCTAAAATGAGGTAGAATCTACATATAAGTATTTTTTCCCATTTCTTCTGTTTACTAATGCATAGAAAAAGAAATGGTATGTGCTAAAAATCAAATGATCTGTCTCTGATCACTTGATCAATGACAAGATGCAGTATAAAACAAACAAAAAACCCCTCAAAAAGCACAACTCTGCTATCAGTTTCTAAAGATGGGACACATAACTGAAGGAAGAAAGTTTATCATGACATGCTTTTTAAGAATGATAAACTGTTAAAATTGTTTGAGTTAAAGACTAAGCTTTAAGGAAAGCTCCCAATTTCAATTAAAATGCTTGACTACAAATAGTCACTCCTCGGAAAATTATACCAGTTGACAAGAGATTTAAGTGAACTTACTATTAAACTAACAGGTTTGGAACAAGACTGATGCCCAAAAAAGGCATTTAATAGGACTTCCTTTTCTTGAACATGCTCAAAAGATTGTAAGACATATGACCTTTAGTTCAAATATAGCCTCCCTGTGTTACATTTTACTGGACTGGCACTAAAGAAAGTTACGGTATAAATTCTGTAGCAGCCACTATTCATAAATTAAGTTGTTTTTTAAGTTCTATTGGTCTCTTGAACCTAAAGAACCATCTCATCTCAACAGTCTTTTAAACCACCTCGTTTCCAGACAGGAACAAGTAACACACTTGCCCTTGAGACCGAAGGTGTGCCTATATAGCTATATGCTGACAGACGAGCTGAGCTCCTTTGCCAACCCTTCTACACTGGCAGAAGTCAAGGCAGCTCCAGCCTAGACAATGTAGCTCCATTACTATGTCACTAGTGTCAAAGTAATCAAAGCTTTGCTCTCAGCAGGTCATCAGCTCAGGCACAGTTCAACACTGCTGCATTTTAGAAAGTACAGAAGTCCCATGTCCAGACAGCCTGCCGAATTCAGGCAAAATGAACTGGAATCTGTCTGGACTCATCCATACAGACAAACCCAGACACACTGAAGATACAACTTTAAGTTAAATCAGTTGCAAAAGCCACAGGCCACCCAGGTAGAAAGGTTTAAGAAAATCCACAGCAGTATCACTACCATTCTCTTTCCTACAAGGTTGTACTAGGGCAAAGGTATAGCAGCAAAAAGTTAAAAATACAGTGATGGCCTTGCTCTTTGTTCAAGAGTACAAGAAACAATCCACCACTCCACATCTTGATTCTGACACACAGGGGTGGCAACAAGGCATTGTACTTTCAGATGCAAAAAGGCTGGCCTAGCCAAACCCTCTGCTGATATGCTGCTCTTCCTGCAAACTTTGGTGTTCATCTCCCCCTGGTGGACTATGTACAGAGAGGGGAAGCTTTGCTCCACCTAGAACAGCTCCACCTAGAAAGTCCCCCTGTACAATCAACACAACTCCATTCACCTTCCAGTTATTAGGAAATCCTCACCTCAGATGCACCAACAGGCAAAACCAGCAAGACCATCTAGAGTAAGTGGATTCTGAGACACCAGTGTGGCCAGCATGTGGCCAAATGGGCAGGTGTAGCTCTCTTGCTCTGGAAACCACTGTACTGAACACTTAGAAAAAAACAGTATTTTAATACCTATACACAGATTCCTCTGCACTTACCTGCTGGGACACTGAAAGACAGAAATAGAGTTCAGTTTGTACTTGGACAGTATTGAATGGAACAACATATGAAAGAATATACGTAATTAGTATAGACTTACCATATGAAATCTGGATCATACAGACCCAGAATTCCTAACAGACTTTCCTACATTCTTTGGAAGATGCCAAAATACCATACTACTACCACTGTCCAAATGCCCCAGAACACTTCACCAACTGAAGTGCATAATGACAGTGAAAGACAAGTCAATGAACCTTTCTTGGCTGATACTAGTATTAAGCTTTGGTCAGCAGAGCCAACAGAAGTTCTCTACGCCAGATCTACACTCAACTTCTAGACCTACTCAACACAATCCATCTCATGAATTGTTGCAGCTCCTTCAATTTCATACTGAGCATTTCTTTGTATTACTTTGCCTCCAAATTCTGTCCAAAGATTTCAGGAATTGGCAATTTTTTGGCATTTGCTCTGCCCTAACTCAGCTATTTCCAAAATCTACTTTCAAAGTGTGGGTGGCACATTTCAAAGTCTCAACTGCAGGTACATTTTAATTTACAGCAGAAATAGTTACATGCTTCTATTCTGTATTTTCTAGGCCACCAAAATTTAGCAATGTTTACACACTAGAAGGACATATAGCAACATAGACAATGTAGATTGATGAATTCCTTCAATATCAAACCAGATCTGCCAACTACACTGTTTCATTTTCACAAGTCACCATGGTGAATAGATAAACTAAAAGAGATGTCTCCTCCCCAGTCTGAGTTAGTACAAGCTAAAACTTGCCACTGTAAACTTTCAGGGTGACAACTGCTCTGTTGAGCACTTGGGAATTCTTAAGTACTTACATTTTACTAAAAATAAACTTGAAGGTACTATCTATAGGCAATATTAAAACACTTTATCTCAATGTGTTAAGTACACAAAACTGTTTAACTTCCTAAAAACTTCATTTAATCATATAAACACTTTGCAATTCTTAGCGAAAGCTAACTTGGTCAACATGGAGGAAGGAGAAAAAAGAAGATTCTGCATATAGAGCAGAAATACAGATGATGACTACTTTTTTTGGAGACTTAAAAGATTTTTTTGCAGCCTTATAAAATGTTCTAACTTTACCTGAGTCAGCTGATAATCAGCCATCTTTCGTACTAGCACTGGAATAAGTTTTCCAACCTTCTTCAACCCGAATTCACTGTGGGACACAGCACATGTACTTAATTCAATGTGAAAAACCTGCTTTCACTCCACTTGTGAAAAAGTTCTAATTTAAAAAACACGTTTTCTTAAATGTATCAAGGTACTGTAGTAAGCGCCTTAAACATACGGTAAAACTACCTAAACTACATTTGAAAACAACCTGGAATCTACCAGCTTAAACAACAGATTTGCAATGGCTATGCAGATGCATCTGCATACATACACGCATTACATCAGTATTTTCTCCAACAATGTCAATCGATTTAGGGATCTACTTTCTTTGGATGATGCTTGGCTTTAATAGTTAGGTGACTCTAAAGCTATCAAGCAATACCTCTGTAGACTTGACTCCCTTCTTCCACTACATATCACGCTTCATCCATCTGTTCTCAAACACCTTCAGCACAATTCCAGGTGGCAACTTGTGTTCTCAGGAACAAAGCAGTGGCATCCTGCTCCCAATTTATGGCACTCCTAAAAACCCATGCCTTCCCCCCCCCCTTTTTTTTTTTTAATGTTTCTCTCGTATACTTGCCCTTCCTCCCTTTTAAAGGACTCAATTTGAGATATCAAACCACCCAGGTATCTAGCTAGCATAGAGATTTGCAAAAGCAAGCAACTTTCTTTTATGGAAAGATGCATCTGTGAAACATCATTGGCTTATCATACTCTTAAGTCAGCTTCTGGCATATGGTTGCTCTCAGACAGGTTGCCTATAGTTGCTTCTACCCAAATGAGTGAGCTCACCAGCGACAGGCTTTGAACTCACCTAATAAGATGCTTTTAGGGACAGCAAAGTTCAGAGCTTTATTTCTGCAGAGAGTCACCCTGATCAATCTACATTCCAGCACATTTACTTCATTGCATACTCCCTTGTTCCGTTGTTCTTGATATCTTGCACACATTCTCATCTACTTTGAATTTGGGGATTGCAGCAAGTTTTGTAACAGAAAGGCACACCTCTTAGTATCATCTTTTATATGCCTAGATGGCTTGTCATCTTCCCCTGGTATGGGCACAAATGATGGAAAACTTACTTGCCATGTAGAACGGTGAGATTCAAGTCCCTGGGAACAATCAGTCCTAATGTTTTTCTCAACTGAAACATAGCTTTTTGCAGCTCTCCTGAAAGTTGCTTTCTTAGTAAGGTAAGTCAAATATAGACTTTCCTAGCTTTTCTTAAAACAAACAAACAAACAAAACCCAAACAAACAACAACAAAAACCAACCAAACAAAAACCCAACAAAACCCAAACCCACCAAACTTACATTTGTGGTAAAAACCATCAGAGTTTAGGCAATTATGTGCATAGAATTTTATTCTGCCTGACACAGATATTAGGAAATGGGAAGATAAGCACTCTGCATACCGACAGACTGTGCTGAGACATGCACGCTCCAATACTTTTCCTTCAAGGAATTTCTCAACTGTCTCCCACCCTATGGTGTGAAAGCACTAATGAAATTATTCCAAAGGACAAAAATAGTATCAATTAAAAAAACAAAGCAAAAGAATTAGTATCAATCCAGTGTCACAATACTTCAATTGTTTTTGTGGAACAAGCTAAGCTACAGCTACTTGAGTTTTTGCAAATGTAAAACTAATCTACCAAGTCTTGTATACATAAACGATACTGTTATACCAATAAAAGAATACATTGCTGAACCACCCAATTTTGAAAGCAAAAATAACAGCAACTCGGCATGAAAATCTCAGAGTTTTCCCCTTTTCAATAAAGTTTTATGTAATGGTTACAACAAAGGAAAAGATTTTAAAAAGGTTGAAAAACATTTCTAAAAGAAAAAGTTAGTTTAGAATAACACCCTTTCACAGGTAAGGGGTAAAAAAACCCCTAGTGTTTTTAACGCTTCAAGCAGTACACAGCTAACACGTCTTTAAAAATAAAAGGCTTTTGCAGTTCGATGGCCTGTGTGTTTTCCTTTGTTATTAATTAATAACTTTTGTGATCATTGGCCTATGTCAATTAAGCTTCAGCCAAGTCCCTAAAACAGAGCTGCTAAAGCAGATCAGCACAACGAAGGTTATATGGCTGCGAGCAGCCTCTCGAGTCAGTTGTCACCCACCAGCAGCCCAAAGCCAAGTGCTCCATTAGGCTTATCTGAGGGTGGCTACCATCCCATGTGCTGGCTACGTGACTTTGGACCAGCACACCAGCTAGTCTCGGAAGTGCCATTCCTTGCCAAGCCATTAAAGGAGAGATTTGTGGGGAGAAGGGATGGGGCTGAAGGAGGGTAAGGGAAGAGGGCTAAGGCAGTAAAGAGCACACACAGCTAAGAGCAGTAAAGCCATAGGAGAGCAAGCTGCATGGGAGTTTGCTCGTAATGGAACGATGAGTTCTTCTGAAAGGTGCATATTATTGCAACCTGCACTTACCTGACTCACAAAATGCATGATTTTCATACCTAGCTAGAAGCGGGCAAGTCACACTAGTTTAGCAGATGATGATACACTTAGACAGCATAACTATCCTATTGAAAATTTCAACTTTTTCACCTATAAAAGAATATTAAGTTAGAAATACTGTAAAATTATTTTTATCTAATTAGCTTCCACTAGAAGGAAAAAAAAAAAAAGAGGACTGAAATCTATATTTTTTCTTTTTAATGCAGAAATGTACTATTAGTTCCCAAAATAACTTTTTATGTTTTTAGGACAAGAATATATTGCATTCTTGCTTTCATCACTATTATCTGCAATAATTAAATTCTTTACCTCCCTAAAAAACAATGAGCAAAACATGCCCAATATTTTTTGATAAGACGGGCTCTATTTTACTGTTATTTTTATCAAGTATGGGCACCACTCTGTGTTGTAACTTTGGATTTTTAAAATAAAAATATAACACTCAACTTTTATTACATCATACAGATTTTTGAAGAGTCGGTAAGGCATATGACAAAAATAAATGTGGAGAGGAAATGAAGGTATTTTCTAGAACTATTTATAGTAATCCAGTCATGCTGAACTGATTGTATTTCCTCCTATATTGAAACACACAGACAGCTGCGTACAAAATAGATGTCATCAACTTTCAACTTACATTCAATGCAAAAAATAACAAGTAAACATACTTGTAAGTAGACTAACACTGCTTTCAGTTTACACAGGGAAAGAAAACTTTACTGTGGCCAAATCTTGAAACCAACCATTTGTATAGATAATCATATATCTTGTGAAATATATTCACAAACAAGAACTCCTAAAGATTAGGCTCATTTTCTTAAGAACTAAATTTTCACATTGGTACAGTATTTTAATGAAGGCACTTATACACAAGTAAATTGTTGGCAACATGAAGTTAGTTGTTTTTTTTTTTTAATTAAAAGAACCTGTAAAGCGTAATTATAACCTGAAGTTTCCCCCAAGTGTCTGGAAACTGGCCAAGAGCTATTGGTTTCTGTAAGATACAAGTCTTATGAACAACAGAAGCTGCGTTCTGAACAGGGATAGCTAATACTTTGCATCATGTCTTTGGTAAGTTATGCTTTTTCTATCTGTCTACTTCTTCACTTCAAAATTTGTTAGCTTTGGGGTCAAAAGGGCACTCTAATTTACATGGACAAACGAACCTACTGGACAGGCCACCTGAAATCAGTTAGTTCAAAGGTAAATTAAAGACATATTTGGTCCCTCTCACATTTCCCCTCATGTTCTAAGGCATTCACAGAGGATTTAGTTGCAGTGGTTCCATCATACGCAATGTTTAATGTCCTGAAATTCCCCTTTGTCAAGAGGGCATGATCATGGAAGATACTAAAACACCTGAAATGAAGAAGAATACCAGAATACAAGAATTAAATGGTGTTACAAGACTGGACCAGATATTCAACCTTTTTCATCCTTTTGCTACTTTGCCTACCTGTTATTTGGCTGTTTGACGATCGCCACTGGAAGATCTCACAGGAACAAGGCAAGAACCATGGAGCTCTGCTTCACTTGATTAACTCCACATTTAGCTTTGAATCTTTTCAACTTTAATACTATAATTAATTTATCTCCAGTGCACACACTTATTTTAATTGAGGCTATTCCTTTAATTCACCATTCAGAAAATAATTCATTGGCAATAGAAAAGCATAGAAAAGCAAATAGAAAAGTAAATAGAAAAGCAAAAGGCTTGCTAGAAATACTTTTTTCAGAAGCAGGTGGTGCATATGCAGCAAAGTTTTACCAGTGTTCCATAAGGATCAACTCCATAGTCTAGTATTTCCTCTACATTGTGTAAGCAGGGGAAAAAAGGCAACAATTGATCATCCCACGCTAAAATAGGGACAGAACTTAAGGGGGAAAAAAGGTAACCAGACACTCAGTTTACAATAAACTAAATATAACAAAGCCTCCCCCATCCACAATGCTGCTTATTCAAACTGTATTTATTTGATCTATCTACATCAAAGTTAACATCAAGATC
Organism: Mycteria americana; assembly: GCF_035582795.1. NCBI lineage: Eukaryota > Metazoa > Chordata > Aves > Ciconiiformes > Ciconiidae > Mycteria > Mycteria americana. The sequence continues at coordinate 29,258,195 of NC_134366.1, read as the reverse complement.
TAAAACATCCAAACGCTTCCACCATGACTATAGCATGCATTATGCTCACTGGCAAGAGAACCTCAACAGTTTTACCGACAAAAATAATTGTACATAAATCCACCTTGGGAAATTAGGAAGGCCACAGACATGACCCCAAATAAACACATCCCTAAGGTTTCAAAGGAATCTACAAACCGTTCCTGAGCTTCTTCACCATATCTCTTAGAAGAGTCCATCATGCTTTGCTTCAGGGTGTATAGTAATATGTACAAATAAGATGTTTCCATCGAAGAACAAAAATTACTTTGTATTAGTACCAAACTAGAACGTCAGGAGCATAAGAATATAGAAAGCTCTTTCTTTGGAATCTTTTTGCCCATCAAGTGTACAAGCCGAGACTCTTCTATCTGTCTTTCATTAATAAATACATCAGAAGCTAGGAATGTCTAAAAGTAGACAGAATTTTAACAACTGGCAATAGCAAATGCACTTCAGGATATTTCTGCCTCTGCTTGACCAGCATTTCAGCATGTTTCTAAAGCAGTGAGGGTCACATTACTTATCCTGATTACCTGCACATTGTACTTCACAACTAGGTTTCATACACATCATTCAACTTCTAATTCAGAGTATGAATTCCCAGCTAGAAGTGGTGTTGTTTTGGAGGGAAGAAAGAAGGACAAGGACCATGTTACATTATGTTCTGACCTTCAGATGATTTCTGGAGGCAGTTTATATGGCATTGATCTATTTAGTTATCTTAAAGAATACAGTCAAAATCCTGACCTCTCAAAAAGTGTCTGCTTTTTTCATTTCGACACCAATTCTGTCCTTTTGGGCAGTCTGACAGTAACAAAAAGCATCCCAGACATACTCGCAGAGTAAAACTGAAAGCAAAAGTCAAACAACATCCCCATAGTATACCAGCTACGATCTTCTGCTTGCAGCATGTCAGCATAGCGCATGGTTCAATCCTCTCAAAAAGGGCAGAATATACTGGACTCCTGAAACACTACATCAGTATACTGGTCCTTAACCCTCCAGGTATCACATCAAGGCACTTATGCTACTTTAAGTCACACAGACAGACAACAAAATTATTGGTTGCTCTCCAGTTGGCAAAGGTAACGGAGGGTATACATAAGGAAAGTCATCAGTACTAGAATGGTAAGAGAAGTTTTAAAGCAAGAGCCTCTGAGAGTATTTTCATTTGCACCCCATGTTAAGCCTGATCTCCAGAGTCAAGATCAAAAGTGCCTAGACATGTTCTCACCAGAAACGTCTTAACTTCATAATTCATTCTCTGCACAAGAGGTTCATTGACTTTAGGTACAGAATGTAAGCAAACAGATGGCTTATGCTGCCAGGAATGTGCTGAAGACTTAAAGAAATACAAACCCAGAGGATTCAGAAGTTTCACTGGACCCAAGGGAGATGGCAGAAAAAAGAGAGAAGGGAAGTAGTAGACAAGACCACTTACACATATCACACCTTCTGAAATAAGAACACAAAAGAGCAACACAGACATCCTTCGCTTTCCATCTGATTTATCAAATAGAAGTTATAAAAGAAAGCACTTTTTGTTCAAGAGTAGCTGTTAAGAAGGTCAGTGTGTAAGACATGCAGCTGAAAGATACCTGCTGACATTAGGCAGGTATGAGCCTGTATTGCTTAACCAGTAAAAGATATGACAAGAACATTGAGGGGGGAGGAGGGTCTTTCAAAAAGAAAAAATGCTTTACCTTTTTGTTTTAAAACAGAAGACTGCAAAAACCCCCAAACACTGCAAGATAAATTAGCTCGGGGTATAAGGATAAAGAGCGGACCAATACTATTGCACTATGGCCCTAATCAACTTTAAACCGACTTCCATAGCAGTACTGTGTGCTTCAGGTTTAAAAAAGCAATATGCAGGAGAATAAAATTTATAAAACATTTTATAATCTGAAGTTCTCAATAACTTCTCATAATCAAACCTGGAATCAGAATGAGCCAGATAGCTTTTACTATTATTTTACATAGAAAAAGATCCCATTTCTTTTACAGCCAGCATTGTCAGCCCTAGCCCCCTGGGGGGGCTGGGGGCCCGTGCCTGCCGGATTGCTAAGCCAGCAGAAGGAGCACGCACAAACAAAACGCACCCTCTTCCGCCGAACAGCTGTGCCCACGACACACCTCCCCACAACCAAGTAGAGCTTTTTTTAATCAACTTTTGATGGATAATGAATGCATTCGCGGCTGTGACAAGTTGCGTATCACCCAAAAGTATGATCCTCAATTATTTTTCTTAGACTTGCCGCCCTTCTTTCTTCTAATAGTTTCTTAATACTCCTAAAGAGGTAATTTAGTCTAATAGCAAAGACTCACAACTATATAATTTGACTGCTGTTTAATGCTATTTAAAATGAAAAGCATATTGTAACAAACCACGACTCATTATCTTCACACAGTACACATATTTTGCTATCAACAAGATCAGAATGGGTATGATGCCTGGAAAGGCATAGTCGAAACAATAATCTAAAAAAGAAGCTGTCTCAGAAGCCACAAAATGCATTAGGGATCTAAATTCATTAGCTGTCGCTTCTGCACATGAACACAAGCATCCTGGATCTGATCGGGAGGCAGCTTAACGCCTGCCCCCCTCGCCTCCCCCACAGCATGCTCCAGGCATAACGGGCACCTTTTCCCTGTAAATGGAAACAGGGGAAGCCAGAGCAGATCCTGCTTTTCCCCTCACCTTCTAACTGGCCCACTCAAGAAGCAATGGACCCGAGATCTGAGCCCTGTAGTCTGAAGGTATTCAAGGTCCTGCCTCCCAAAGGGAACCCTCCCAGTCAGCTACACTTCAATTTGCTTGGGGCACCTTTCTCCCCTTCCTTTTGAAGCTGGTCCTGGTTCACCCAAAAAGGAAAGGTTGCCAGGGACAGAGGTAAAACAAATCAGAAAGAGTCTGAGCCTGATGCCTAAGAGTTGGCAACACACTCTTGTCTCTTCACGCTGTTTTTTTGCTTGTGGGTTTGTTTGTTGGTTTTTTTTTTTTAACCTTTAGTCACTTCAGTTTAAGAAAAAAAAGCACAAACCTGGAACAGGCACAGGCTAGGGAGACCAGTATTCCAGTGTCCTTACTCCCAGGTCACTGCAGTTCAATAATTAATGCAGTATCAGAGAAGCTCCTACACCTTGCATTATTGAGGTAGAACCACTGTGCAGCCAATATAACCAGTGGAGGTCCTCCCAACTGGACTATTTTAGACTTCGATGCTACAAGATGTGCATCTGACTGCACTAAGCCTATGCAGAACTAGATTTGAGGTCTCCCACTTCTCGGATGAATGCTTGAATAAGCACAAGTACACACCAAACATATTTCAAGAAGAACATGCTGTAACTTCAGCTTTTGGTTTTGAATCAAGTGGACAGACGTGCTTGATGTACGGTGCCTTGATTCAAACACTCCAGCTCCAGAGCATACCAAGAATTCAAGCTTACTGCCGGTCTCTGCTTTTGCCAGTGGGTCATTTTAGGCAAATATGCTCAAAACACATTTTGTAAACTGAATTTCAGACATGTTTAATTCTATTTCTTGGTTCACTCTTTTCTATTTTTTTTAAATACGATGCACAAGTTGGAAACGACCTCTGGTTCACTCAGTGATAGAGTAGGAGTAAATTTTCATAAGAGTTGGTATATCCAGCTGAAGTTTATATTCAACTGGAGTCAGTACATTAAATTTTGTTTAAATCTAAGGAAAGCTCTTTGTGCATCTCTTTATAACAGTGTTGACATAACTTGTGGGTTAGTAAAAGAAAACAGTTCTAGCAAAAAAACCCCTCCCCCCTAATTCTCTCTCCTAATGAAGGGTGCAATGGTATGTCTATTTAATATTCATGTTTTAAAGATAATATTGGCTGCTTTCTGCTATAATAGCTTTGCTAATGCTTTTGTAAATCAAATCTTCCTTAGTCATAGTCTTCCTCTTCTGCAAGGCCTAAGGATGAAATCATTCAGAAGAAATTACACAGGCAAGTTCCCACTGAAAAAATAAAATGGCAAAGAAATAGCCATAAAGTCCCATTGCCTCCCTCTTAAAAAACTGAAGTTTTATACAAACTGAAAGATGGATAAAAATTAATCTTGTGAGTTTTAAGTTGTTCCTCTCCCTTATTCACCCTGGAATAGGAAAACTATGAGCTTAAACTCCTGAACAACTGCAGTATATTGCTGGTCTAGACAGGTCTCAGCAGAAAGAGGTTTAGAATGATGCAGTCTAACAGCAATTTTTTTTTTTTTTTCCCCCAGAAAAGGTCTGCGACTTTGTATCATTTTAAGGAAGCTTGTCCATTTTAACTGAAAAAAATGAGTATATTTTACATGTTTAATGGCAGTCACATGCTCAAAGACCTCATCATTAATCTGGGGGTAATTGAAAGAGATAAAAAAAAAAAAAACACAAAAAAACCACCAAAACAAATGAACCTCACAATTAACAACTTAATACTTGCCAATTGTGACAGCTCTCTCTACAGTTTGTACTTGCATTCTTATAGACAAAATATAAAATCCATATTCACCTAATCCATATTCCCCTAAATTCACCTAGATACCCTGACAAAAACAAGAAGGAAATGAAGAGACTGTATACATCTGCTGAGTGTATTTGAAGTCCCACATTTATCTCAACTGCTGGGAGGGGGAAAGTAAGAGAAACACTTGCACTGTATCAATATTCCTGAGTTAAACTCAACTTAAGCTTTTGAATGATTTTCTGTCCATTATCATTTTTGCCCCATACACAGTTTTTGTAGCAAATAACCACACGTAAATTGAGGAAACAATATACAGAATTAAGACAGTGATTATATCCTGTGATGTACATGGTTAACTGTAATAACAGCAAAGTGTGCACTAATTGTTAAAGAAACAAACTGCTCAAATGAAGCAGCCCACTACTTCTAGGAGGTCTTTGCATTCCTCTTTATTTTTCACTGTCATGTAGAAGGACATCCCCATAACAATAGAAATAGCACTAGAATAATTTACTAAAAGATATAAAAAGCACAAAGTGAAATGATCGTGGCCACAAAAAATGATTACTGTGTAATTTCCCCAGCAAGCCATGGTCAATGCTGTGAGCAAATGCTTATTTTTGACTGAAGGAAGAGAGAATAATTTCAGAACTGACTCCATGCAGCCCTCATTTGTGGGGGAAAAGCAGCATGAAAAAGCTCAAGATCATTCAGCTATGTGAGCAGAGATCAGAAAGCACATTACATTTTTGGCAACCACCAAAGATGTGTTATGGGAGAAGCAGATGAAATAACACTGAAGTACAAAACAATTGACCGGATAAATCACCTATATCCTTTAACTTCTTTGGCCCTTACTGAAAGGTACTTAACCTAGTATATCAAGAAAGAGCAGCTAAAGAAAAAACACCTTTATGCACAAGGTGACAAGCCATCGTTCATTTTATAAAGAAAAGCCTTACACTTGTTACTATTTCATATTGAGGCCTACGACACAATTGACTTGAAAAACTTGTGAAACACAGAACATAACCTTCTTGAGTTTCTTTATACTACCTAATTAAAAATAAACAAGGCAATGTATCTTTGGCAAAGTAATTTTTCTTCTTCCACTGAAAAAATGTACAAAGCCACTTATTTGCCAGAGATAGGGAGGGGTGTGTGTAAAATCAGCTCAACATAACATTTCCTTCAGAGAAAATTAACATTGATTAACATCTGTAGAAGTCTGAATGACTCTATCCAGACAGGCAGTGATTGCATGGGCTAATGACTGGGGCTCTCTTTGCAAAGAATGATCTTCTAACTATGCTGTAAATTGCTGAAAGAAGGACTTCAACCTGAATTTATCACTTGCCAGAATAGCAGCTTGCACTCCTGCAACACATTTTCCACCTCTTGTTTTTCAGTTAGCCCCAGCTGTAAGTTCACCTTCTATAGGAAAATCAGACTTGGGCTAAAAATATATTATCATATCTTGAACAATTTTCTTTGCATCATAAAGCAAAGAAGCTTTTAATTCTAAAAGAGATTTAATGACCAGCATATTCTGGGAAACAAAGTTTACAACCAGCACTTGAAAATCCCTACTTTTGCACTACATTTTGCTATTTTTACTCTGTTTTACAATAAGCAGTCAGTATTTTCCTTTCTTATATTCCAACTGAAAATTACTTTAAGAATGCTATATGGACCAATAGGCTAAGGCCCTACTACTAGAGAGTAAACTACTATGTATAGGAGTAAAATTGTCAGAATCCAGGTGTCAAAAGCGATTACCCTACTATAAGAAAAGGTTAAGAACACGATGTCAACTATGTAAATATATCATTGCAGAATAGTCATGTCCAAGAAATGCCTTCATCTTTTCTGAGGATAAATTTCTAGCAAAAAAGGATTTTCTTACATCAGCATATTCTACTTCCATCACTATTTGCAAGAGTTAAAATCAGTAGGACCAAACCTCTCAGGAGCGGTTTGGAGACCTGGACATGTAGAAAGTGACTATTATACATCAAGTCAGAAGGCAGTTAATACGAAAAACAGGAATGCAACTCCAACCAATATTTTCTTAGAGGGCTGGCAGCAAACTGTCAGATGCATGTGTGACCTCAAAACAACCTTTTGCCAGATGCCTCTTTAACCTCTTACAATTACATCAACTTTTAAAATGACTGGTACATTTTACCATTTTCCTCCTTTGGTTATGCAAATTAAGAAGATGTGCTTAAAACACAGATTGAAAATGTTTGGTTCCATGCATTTTTGTCTACCCTAAAGCCCCAAAATAAAGCTCTCTAACACAGCAGCACATACTTCTTTTTTCTCCCCAAAATAAAAACTGCTGTAGAAGTTAAATAAGAAGACTTCATCTTCTCTTTTCTACTCCCTTGAGTCAGTGTTCAAAATCAGGTAACTTTTTGAGATAGCTGTGAGTTAAGGGGCCAAGGCAATATTCAGCCAAAGCAATCAATAAATCACATTTAATAATATTTACCATTTTTAAGTAAATAACTTTTTTTTTTCATAAAAAGTATGTTATACATCTTATGTTGCAATCAACAGAAGCCAACACAATGATTCATATTATTCAGATTCAAAAATGGCCTATATGCTAACATTTAAAGAAGGGCATTTCTGCAAATTTAAAAATAATCAAATTTATAGCATGCAAGCATCATGAACATGTTTCAGGGGCTCAAGCCTTAGAAAGAAAAAAATAAAAAAAGAAATGTTACGGAATGAAAAGTAAGTAGGTCATGTATACTAAAGTGCTAAAAATACTAACATCTGATTTGTGGCTGAGAGAACTATTTTTAAAATCTAGAGGTGTACAAGTAAATTAAGAACTGCATGCTTCTTTGTCAACAAAAAAATGCTTTGATGAGGCATTAAAAAGAACGATTCCCTGTGCTGTACAGAATCCAAGAAAAAAAAAATTTCCTTTAAGAAATATACCTCCTTATACAGCAAAACAATGAATTTCAGTTGTTCTGTAACCCAGTTCCTTTAATCTGCATAAGAGATGCTGACTGAGTTCACTCAACCAAATCACTACTGGCTTTCAGAATACAATCAACACATGCTTTTCAACAGTATTAATATAGCATGAAGCTTGTGCTCCTAATTATTCATGTTTTTGCATTCTGTTTTTTCCCCCTGCTGTAAAATATGCAAATTTACTTCTTTGTGTTATTTAGGTCCCACATGGGCCTCAACAGATCTGTTTGGAAGGAATTACAAGCCAACATCTAGATACATGCTGTCAACATTTCAAGCTTCATTATTTTTATTAGGTTGGAATGCCATTATAGATTTGATATTAGGCTTTAAAAAGCTTTTTATAAATCTGTTGAAAACCTACAGTCTAATAAAATGGTGTACTGATAATTACTACTACTCCACTTTGTGTGTGTGTGCATGAAAGGGAGAGAGAAAAGCCCTACAACTCTTGAATACAAGAGAAATCCCCATCTAGCGGTACTATTGAAAAACGCAGTTTGTTTTTGTGCAAAATTAGTACCCAAGAGGATTAGTTTGACTTCATTACTGAATGAAGGGTAGCCATTACCTCCTTATGCAACTAAGGATTGGTAACAGGAGAGGACCGTTTCTTCTGAATTCCTTCTCCTCCCTTTTTAGTCGACTCTGACTGTAAAATTCAATGCCCAAATGAGCTACTAACGATTTTTAAGTATAAAACCCATAAAGCAGCACTTCAAGAAACAGGTCACTTAATACAGTAACTTCTTGGTGTGCATCGAAAGTGGTCACTTACAGCGGCACAGGCTGACACGTATAAAGTATTCTTTAGATAAAAATATTTAAAGATTTCCCCAAATCTCAGATTATTATAAAGTTAGAATTAAATATTTTTAAACTTAAACAACGTAATGAAATAGTAGCTTGGTTATTCGAAAACTGCAAGGTTGGAAATAACTACACAAGCACTTGCTGTTATATAAAAAATATATAATATAAGTCCATTGATGCAGAAAGTGAAAGGACATTGAGACACTGCTTTTTTCCAACTGGCACAAAGCCTTGTGCATTTCTTTAATGTAATAGTATATTTTAAAACACTGCAGCAGCCCAGCCTTCCTTACTAGCACCACTAAAAGCTCCTTAAATATTAATGAAAAAACAATGTAGAGATTCACAGGAATCTACTACACATTACTACTGACTACTAGAAAACAAACAGCTGCAGCAACGCTAAGATTTTACAAACGTCTTGATGCACTTAATCTTCGAGGTGTGTACACAGAAGGAAGAAACCAAAAAACTATTTGAATTGCAGTAATAAACTAGATGGGGGTACTCCTTTGACTGGGGAGAATCAGTATATTAAATTTCCCTTTCATAACAGACTCAATCCTCAAGATTTTAAAATTGCACATTTCTCTCAGAAGCAAACATTTAAGGAGTTCTTCAAAATATATGTAGAGATCTGTATTACTAAGATCAATATGGAAACAATAAATATGCAATTTAGCCAATTCTTCCTTCCACAATAAAAAGTACCCCAAAAACTACCTGCATGCAGGATAGATTCATGGCAAAACAGAAATGGGGAGTTGAAGGGGAACAAGTATATGTAAAATTGGTCTTCAGAAAAAGTCAAGATTTCCAGAACTAAAGACTGACTTGTGTTGATCATTCTACTTTTTTACATCTTCAGTACAGAAGACATCCTGATTTGTTAAGGATGTTCTTTTGCAATATAACTGCACTTAACAAAGGGAAACATTGAGTTGGCTCAATGTTTGAATGGCTATGAAAAGTATGTAAATCATACTTTTCATAGTCTCACAGCTGCGTGAGGATGCTCCTGCCTACAGATGAGGATGATCCTGTACGATGGAATTAAAACAGTGAATTAACTCAGTGATATATATATGGAATACATCACAGGAAGGTTCAAGTACCTCATTTAAGATAAAAACAAAGTTCAAATACCTTGCAGAGATTAGCTTAAAATAGTAAGTCATACCTGACTACCAAAATTCTTGAGATGAGAATATCTGCTATGATCCATCATAATTTATCAAACTCATTGTGTACTCTTTTTGCATCCCATTATGTTCCTGACTTTGTCACAGCATGTAGTAGTAATGAATTCTACAATACCTTGCTTCTTGCAAAAAAATTCCTGAACTTTCCACCTTTCATCTAATACCAGTTCTCTTCTACTTTCTTAATAAGAAAGAAATATTTGCCTTATAATGTATGTCATCTCACAGGATGAAAAACAGTAGTTCCCACCTCCTTTTCTGTGAGGTTTTAGATGTTGGTGCAAACCTGACCACATTTGTTCTGTAGAGCTCCTTCTCTTCAGACATCAGCATTGAAACAGAAAGTACACAGTTAATTCGACAGATCCAAGACTCACTTAAATATCACAAGTCCTTCTCCTTATTGGAAGAGATTTCAAAACAATTTCTTATGTCTATGACTATTTATGTTCTCTTGAGAGGAAACATAACAGGCAAAAATCATGCTTGCTCCAATAGCGAGAAGCATAACAAATAGGTGTTAATCCAAAATTTGCTTACTAGTTCTAGATGGTCTCCAAGGATCTAGGAAAGCACAGCAGGGAAAAGGGAGGTTTACAGAGCAGGAGTATATCTGCATTATAAAATTCCTGCCAACCTTATCACTGTGGCCACAGCCTCCCTGCGTCTGTGACAGTCACTCCACTCTGAGGAGAATCCCATGCCTGTCCATTTTTCTTTGGGTACTTACTCTTGAAACTTTGAAAAACTCTACAGCAGAATTGCTGAATCTCAGAAAACAACCTTCAGGTGACAGTTAAGTGCTCCCTATGAGTCAATAACAATACCCGGTACCACCTGTTAGAGATCTGCACCTGAGGCTAAAAGCAGAGCTCTGAAATAATAGCCATTGGTCAATATTGAAAATCCATGTTAATTTACATCTAAAAAAATGAAACAGGAAGCTGTCCTAAATTCAAGGAAGAAACAGAAGTTAAATACATTTACAAATCAGGTTTATCAGCACCACCAACTGAGCTGCTTCTCCAAGCCATTTACTCCATTCCAATTTAAGACATAAAAAGATCCCTGAGAGAAAACAAAACAAAAACCAACAACTCTTAAATCCATTAAACAGATTGGTCTTTAAAACACAAGTTAAAAGTAAACAAAGCAGACTTGAACTCAGGCATAGTCAAAAGCTCCTCAGAGAACCGTGCTGTGCCCAGACGCTAGTGAGAGACAACACAACCATCCTGGCTGTTCCACCCTGAGTGCACCACTGGGCTCAGCAGCCCCGTCCCCCGCGCTGGGGGTTTGGCTGTCCATGCCCATGGCCAGCACTGACACAGTGCAGCCTGAGCATGTCCATTCAGGGTCCAAGCAAAGACCTGTGGGAGAAGCCTCATCTCAGGTTCTTGGTCCTTGCCCAAGCCACCCTGCAGGAATGCCTGTGCCTGCCCATGCACCTTGATGACCCCAACTTCTGACCTGACTTCCCAGCCTGACCTGAGATCTGCCTCATCTCTGCGGACTTGTCCAGCAATCGCTGGACTCTCGGCTGACCCTGATCACTGTCACCAGACCTGCTCTGTTGTCCTTGCTCGGGTAGCGTGGGACCGCACCCCTCGTTGGTGAGGTCTCTGCCCAAGCCCCTGCCCTCTTGGCACCCTCGCTCGGCTGCAGGCTCACCTCCCTGGTTGGAGCCACCAGCACTTGCTGCTCCCTCACACTGGCTTACTTCGAATTGTGGCTGCAGTTAAACCCTAAACTGCTTAATTTTAATCAAACTAAGCAAGAGTCCGATTCTGAGACAGAACATATAATCTGACTAGAGATACACAGATGCTTCTTGGCTTCTAATATAGAAAGACTTTGGGGATAACACTAGAAGGAAGGAACCTGAAAAAAACAGTCCTCTAACAACTGCAATAAGATATGCTTTTCCCACAACTCTAATCATAAAGCTAGAAGCCTCAACTTTGAGCTTTCTTGTTTTGTAAGGACACAACTTCTCCTTGCTCACAATATGAGAGGAAAACAAGAAACTACATTTTCAATGCTCTTGTGTAAGAGTTCATACCTATGTAAATAATACTTCAGCTATTTAGTCCAAATGATGAGACTAGGAACATGAACTCCTTCAAGAAAAGTAAGAATTCTGAACAATTTTTATCATGGCTTCTCTTAACATTTAATTTGGTCTAAGCATCTCAAAGAAAGGCTTACATTTCAAAGATGGTAAGAATCACTTTATACAGAAGCACCACTTACCCACAATAACAAATCCATCTGCTTCTCTCTCTGGCACTGTAACTTTCTTTGAATCTTGACTTTTTCGGAAGAAGCTGAACATAGCCTCTTTTTTTTTATTTCTAAGCCGTTATCTAAAATGAAGACAAAACATATTAAATAAATATAACAGAATTTACCATACGAAGTTCATACCATGCCAAAGGCCATATACATGATATTACAGCTTAATCTTTATTACCAGATTTGAAATATCAGGCATTTGTATGTCAGACAGATTACCTTGTTGATGTAGCAACTGACGTCAATAGGCAAAAAGAGAGTGAAGTATAAAAGGCGTTTCTATAAAGTTATGAATGGAGTGGAACCATTAAAAAAAAAACTTCAGCCTTTCTAAAGGAACGTGGAAAAAGGAAACTCCCTTCAGCATTTATCCAGCACGTTTCCATATTTTTCTGCTACTTCTAATTGTTGTTACACAAACTTTCTCATCAGAATTAGTTCTAAAGCATCTAAACTTTGGAGCCCAAAACATGATCTTATAGAAAATGCAGCTTTATAATGCAGGAATACTTGAATGAAGCAAATTGCACTAGAGATTTTCAGTCTTAAGTGTCTGTGCATCAATTAAAAAGACCAAGCCACCCATCCCTATAATATCAGCATACTGTTTTCATTTTTCCAGTTTGCAATCTTAGAGACAGCTTAACACTTGAGTGTATTTGATTAACAGTTACTGATTCCCTTAAAAGAAACTGCAATAAAATCATCTGTTGCAAATTTTTTATAACAACAGTTCATTAAAAGAATCTTCCAAAGCTGCTAAGAACTCTTGAGTTCACAACAGCTACAACAAAACAAGGAAACCAGTGGGATAACAACATTAACTGCAAAAGATTATGCTCAGTATCTCTTCTCTCTCAAGACTGGAAGATTACATAGAAGCAATCCTGAATAGCTTAAAAAGAACAAATTCATACTAAAAACCCCACAAGCATTAGCCAAAAGATAGGCAGTTGGGCCAGCTTTTACAAAATGAAGTCCTATGAACCACCCCATAAACATGGATACATCATGAAACATTCTTCTAAGCAAATTCTCTAATTGTTATTAAGATGAGCCTCAAGGAAGTTTCTCTTCTTCCAAGAAAAGTCATAAGAAAAGCTTCATAAGGAAGCGTCACTCTTGTGAAGAACAACCACCAGAACTATACAAAGCATGTATTCACAGGTTCAGCTTATTGAGAGGACTACCAATGTACCACCACCTACTTTCTATTTTCTACCTAACTGGCACCACTGAATGCAGCAACTGAGAGCCTCCCCAGCCTCCTCCCGCAACAGCAGCTCCATCCATAGCGCTGGGACATTGAGAAAAGGAAAGAGGCACCGCAGCAGCAGTCACCCCTTGAAGGTGTGCTTGCCTCCAGTCCCCGAGGGCTGAACTCGGGTCACTAGACAACGCCAACCTATGGAGCAGGCTGTGGTCTGGCTGAAACACGCTGTGTGCCAAACGCAGAGAGGAAGGTTTAAAGAAAGGTACTTGAAGCTCTTCTATACTAAAATACCAATATGAAACTGGGAAAAGTGCATTAATGTAATTTCAAGTTTGAAGTAGAATTTGAGGAGCAGAAGCCTGATTTACTTTGCACATACCAACACTTAAAGGAGAAGGGACTGACAAACCGATAGCAACATCTAATATATACCTCCAACAGAGGAAAGGAGTCCAGTCTAAAGAAAAGAGGTATACAGTGCCAAGTTTCAATAACATTATTTCACGCTAACTTTAACAAAGAAGAATCTTTAGAAGGTGGGAAAGCGAGAAGAGTGCCTCCATGTAGTGTTTGGATTTAAAAAAAAATAAAGGAAAGAAAAATAAAAAGCCTGGATTAACTATTTGCCAGAATTCCTTACTTCCCACCCAAATATTCATGGTACCACAAGCAAGACTTTTTTTGCCCTAGCCAGTGACCTGTAGCAATTAACTGCACAATCAGCACTGACTATTCACCAATATAAACTGCCTCACACTCTGCTGTTACAAGCAATAGCAGACACTTCCATACTCCAGATCACAGAAAGTCCTATGTGAAGTGTAAGCACTGGCTTTCAGGAACAGTATATAAATAGAACATGGCAAAAGCAGCAACGATTCGAACTGTGGCCTGATACCTGAGACTTAAAGACTGAATACCCCTCAGGCTGGCCAGCTACTGCTTGCTCATGCTGATGCAGTGCTATTTCTAGCAACCAAATAAGCTACACTGATGTACACAAGAACAGAACAAACCATCCAATTCCAGGTGCGCAGTAATTAAAAAAAATTTTACTTATCTGTACTTTATTCCTTTTTGATTGTTTTCCTACTGTACCACGTGAAATACTGATATTTCCAGTTCTGCGGAGATTACACAGTAGAAACTCCTAATTATCTCATTTATTCCTTACCTTCCCCCACACCCAGGCTCAACACATGGCGCCAGCAGCATATTCCTTTTTCAGCCCTCAGGGAATAAGTCTTCTCCTGCTACCAATTAGGGTTGTCAGTCCCATAGCTCAAGTGGTAAAAACCTGTGCTGTAATGGTCAAGAGTCAGGTTTCTGCTCCGATGATGTATGAAGGAGAGGCAGTTGTGGAACAGTTTAAAATGCAATTTTACCTTCATCCTAAGTGTGCAAAAACAAGAAGCAAAATCAACTTGATGTGTAAAATCTTACAGATAGCTTTGGTAAAGGCTCAGATTCCAGTCAGCCACTTCAGGTGCCAGAGCTCCAGTTGCTCCAATCACATTTTTTTCTCTTTGAGATCTGCATTATTGTACAGTTTTCATCTCTATCACAGTCTTCCCCTTCCCTTCATTCTTGCACAAAGAAAAGCATCTTAATCAGTATATGCGTGGCACAAAAGAGTTGTATAGGAAACCATGCATTTGTTGTCTTTTAAATCCTGCATATTTAACATACCTAAACTTCACTGCTTAAAGGACAACAGACATTTCAATTCAGAGTAAATTAACAATCAGTACAATTTGATCTAGCCAAATTAATGTTACAAGCACTTTCACATACTAGATTTTTTCCTTTTGTTGACAGAAGGCAGCCTGAGTATCCCAATTTTTTCTAAAACCCACAAAATTAATCTTATCTACATACATGAGGGTTGATCGTTACTTTGTAGTTTTCAGTTTCTGAAGTAGCTTTCACTTAATTCCACTGCGAGCAGTATTTCTCAAACAGAAAGCAAAACAAAAAAAACCCACACATCCTTTTGCTTGAAGCAGAAAAACAAAAAAAGCTAACAAAAGTACACCCTAAGCTCAGGCCTCAAGTTCTTACACTATTAAAACCACTGGTCCAGCAGTAAGAAAATAGCATATGTTGTATTTTGTGATTGTGAATGTTGGGGACGTGGTAAGGAATCCACATATTAAAAAGACTAACGTGCTTAGTGAGTCTGTTTCCTTCTCTAGACGTTCACCACTTAGAAACAACACTTCTGCTTGTACATCTCAGGTCTGCATAACTGATGTGGAGGAAGGAGCTCGCCAACTACTACTTGCAGTATTTCAGTACCTTTGCTGAACACAATATTAAGTTTAAACTAAATAACAAAGAACAACTAATGAAATAGAAGGGGGGCACAAAAACAAAAAGTAGAACTGTATACAGTATGGCATAGGTAAAGGAAAAGCTGTAGGCAGGCAATGCTGAGACATTTGTGATATTTGCTCTCTGAAGAATTTTATCAACTGTGGTACTTCAAAAGTAAACACAATTCTCTCCAGCAACGGGAAATGCAACCACTAGATTTCTTGAATTACATGTTAAAAACAGAACAAAGCCCCTGCCCAACAAAGAAACACAAAGTTGAATGGAAACACTCATGCTCTTGAAGATAAGAACACAGTTTAAGCACTTGCAGAATCAGGCTGGAGTTTTACTACTTGTAGATAAGATGAGGTTTCAGTTAAGAAAGCTGAGAACAACCAGTTTCCGCACAAGTTTCATTTCAGAGTAAAAACTGAATTTGAAGTTTGTGGACCTGGATGCATGGTCACACAGACTAGAGAAAAAAGCACTCTGTTTTTTTTTTTTTTAAAAGCTGTCAGCACAAAATCACAGAAAATACACCCGCCATTCAGAGATAGTACCACATTCCTGCAGTAATTTCTCCTATATAGCATAGCACTTTTCCCTTCCAGATGGGATTAATTTTATTTCTATAGGAGACCTGAAATTGAATTCACTGCCTAAAGATAAAAATCTCCCTTGGTAGGAATATGCAATTCCCTTCTCCTCATGTTTCCCCCTCACCAAAAAGTGAACACAATTTTTTCTTTCTCCAATCTCAATCGCTGATAGTTAAGAATAATGCTTTTGGCACCGCTTCAGTCATTAGCAAGTAATAAACTGTGAACTACAACAATTCTGTGAGGCTGCAAAAAATATTTTGTCTTTCTCTGAGGCTCTGAGAACATACATGAGATTGGACAAAGATGAGTTACAGAGCTGCACAAAGGGGTTAATTTATTCCTCCTGCATTTTGTCAGTCTCCTTTGACAAGAAGTATGGGTGACCTTTGAGCCAAATCCAATAAAATTTTTCTATACAATGAAGATCCTAGCATATTTAGCATTACTTTTCAGCTTTTTCCTGCATGCTCACAAGTGACAGGAGGAGAAAGGTCATTTAATATTAAAAACACCAAAGATGACGACTAAGATAAAGGGAGGATGCCCAAGAATACAGCAAAGCAGAACTGCAGTGGCAGTGCCAGTAATTACATAAATGATGAAATGAGGTCAGAACAAGATACAAAACTGACCTTAAAGAAAGAACCAGAATAATTTCACATCTAGCAGTTTAAGCTATATAATCTATGGAAGAAGAAAACAGAGAGCATCAGAGCAATTCTCCCTTCCATATTAGCATCTGCTGTGATTCACCAATGAAGTAGCAATCAGAAAAAGAGCAAGATGTTTACAGCCCTGTACAGCCCTGCTTTTGACATGAAAACAAGCAGTTTAAGAGTCAAGAACATGCATGTCGAAAAGATTTCTCTGTGACACCAAAGAACAGTTTAAAAGCTTTTGACCTAGTGTAAGTTACTATGTGAAGAAGAAAAAAAACCCCGACATATCATTTCATTTATCTGGCATTAACATTAGTCATATTCTTTTAGTTTGTGCTTCTTGAAACAGAAGAAAGGAAAGTAAGTGTCAAGAGAAACGCAAATACAAAAAAGGATATACACGTAACAAAACACTAACAAAGACATTTTTTAGTGTTTTTTACATAAAATGTCAATATTTATTTTTAAAGTTTTCATAAAATTTAAGGGAAGCAGAAATACCAAGAACTATGCAACCCAAATTACTGTAGTATAAAAACACTCGAAGATACTGAATCATAGAAAAATCAACCACAATCCAGTCAGACAATAAAAGCATAGGTGACAAAGGCAAAGCCAGGAGTGAAGTAAAAATACTCAAACCAATGTCAATATTCATAACCCTGAAGAAGACAGAAAACGCTAAAATAGAAAGCTAGGTGTTTATTAGATACGATACTCAATAGGTTGAAACCTACTTCTTTCCCTGCAAAAGGTTCTCTTTTGACTGCAAAACTCAACAGCTGCTAAGCATGATACAGACATATATTTGTAAGAATTTCTACAACGTGGTTTTCTAACAGCTGACCCTTCAAACATGGCAGACAAATAGCCCTGGATGAGCCACTTTGCAGCAGCCTGCTGCATCTTGCTCCAACTGCTACATTTATGAGATTTCTCCTTTAAAATCTCTGAAGATATGCTAAGGAGATGAGGATATTCTCTTGCAAATAAACTACTGAAAAGGTGAATGGCATAGTGACACTGAGGAGATGACAACCAGCTACACCCCATCAAAGATATAACCCCACAGCACTCCCCTTCCCGGCCACATGCTGGTTCTGCACAGCTTCTGGCAGTAGCTTGCTTCCTTGGCAAGCTTGTTCAGCTTGCTGAGCCATCACACTAACCCAGCCAACTAACAAAAACCACTTTGTGCTGGTTAGCAAGCTGAACT
This sequence comes from Mycteria americana, assembly GCF_035582795.1. NCBI lineage: Eukaryota > Metazoa > Chordata > Aves > Ciconiiformes > Ciconiidae > Mycteria > Mycteria americana. The sequence continues at coordinate 29,240,368 of NC_134366.1, read as the reverse complement.
AACCCACGACTGGTTAGAAGAGTCAGCCGGCACATAGGCGGTGTTAGGATCGCCCTTTTAAGCTGGAGCAGAGTTAGATTTTCTCAAGTATTTCCTGAAACACCGGTCCTGGAAATGGAAAGGAAATCACAGAACCACAGAATGGCTGAGGTTGGAAGGGACCTCCAGAGGTCACCTTTTCCAACCCCCTGCTTAAGCAGGGCCTCCCAGAGCTGGTTGCCCAGGACCATCTCCAGACAGCTGTTGAGTATCTCCAAGGATGGAGACTCAACAACCTCCCTGGGCAACCTGTGCCAGTGCTCGGTCACTCTCACAGCAAAAAAAAGTGTTCCCTGATGTTCAGGGGGAACATCCTCTGTTTCAATTTGTGCCCATTGTCTCTGGTCCTGTCACTGAGCACCACTGAAAAGAGCCTGGCTCCGTCCTCTTTGCACCCTCCTTTCAGGTATTTATATGCATTAATAAGATTCCCTTGAGCCTTCTCTTCTCCAGGCTAAACAGTCCCAGCTCTCTCAGTCTTTCCTCATATGTAAGATGCTCCAGTCCCTTAATCATCATTGTGGCCCTTCACTGGACTCTCCAGTATGTCCTTGTCTCTCTTGTACCCATAACTTGGACACAGCACTCCAGGTGTGGCCTCACCTGTGCTGAGTAGAGAGGAAGGATCACCTCCCTCCACCCGCTCGCAATGCTATGTCTAATGCAGCCCAGGATACTATTAGCTGCCTTTGCCACAAGGGCAATTGGGAGGAACCTCTCCACATGAGGGACAGTTGGGGAAAACACACGGAAAAAGGCAAGACACTTGGTGAGAGTGCCACATCCAGATTCTAGCTCTGTCTTACATCCATCAATTGCTCTAACCCTGGGGATCAAGTGTAAGCTTTTTAATGGTGAAATGAAATGAAATGAAATGAAATGAAATGAAATGAAATGAAATGAATAGAACAGAATAGTTCAGTTGGAAGGGACCTACAACAATCACCTAGTCCAACTGCCTGACCCCTTCAGGGCTGACCAAGTTAAAGCATGTTATTAAGGGCATTGTCCAAATGCCTCTTAAACACTGACAGGCTTGGGGCATCGACCACCTCTGTGGGAAGCCTGTTCCAGTGTTTGACCACCCTCTCAGTAAAGAAATGCTTCCTAATGTCAAGTCTGAACCTCCCCTGGCACAGCTTTGAACCATTCCCACGTGTCCTGTCGCTGGATACCAGGGAGAAGAGATCAGCACCTCCCTCTCCACTTCCCCTCCTCGGGAAGCTGTGGAGAGCAATGAGGTCGCCCCTCAGCCTCCTTCTCTCCAAACTAGACAAGCCCAAAGTCCTTAGCAGCTCCTCCCAGGACATTCCTTCCAGCCCTTTCACCAGCTCTGATGCTATCCTCTGGATGTAATCGCAGTGTACAGAACTGCATACAATACTCAAGGTGAGGCCGCACCAACACTGAATACAGTGGGATGATCACCTCTTTTGACCGGCTGGTTATGCTGTGTTTGATGCACCCCAGGATGCGGTTTGCCCTCTTGGCTGCCAGGGCACACTGCTGACTCATATTGAGCCTGCTGTCGACCAGCACCCCCAGATCCCTTTCTGCAAGGCTGCTCTCCAGCCACTCCTCTCCCAGTTTATACTTCTGTCTATGGAAATGCGTGGGTATCGCAGCTGCAACATTTTAAATATCATCTACGGCCTGTAAAACAAGCGAGGGTTAACAGACCAGTGATGGGAGTGCTAGGCTTGGGCAGCCGTGACCTGAGGGGAGCCAGTATCTAAAGGGAAGATGGCAGTTAGGGGAGGGAAAATAAGGGTAATTGAAGAGAAAAGGATTAAATGACAAAATATACATCGGATAGGACTGGAAGGGGCCGGCCGGGCCGCGGCGGGGAGGCCGGCGGGGGGCTGAGCCTCGGGGAGGCCGGGTCCCCCGGCCTCCCCGAGGCTCAGCCCCCCGCCGGCCTCCCCGCCGCGGCGACACCCGCCCCACTGTCACCCACCGGCCGGGCCGCCCGATGCCGCCACCGCCGCCGCTCACCAACCGCCACCTCCGCTTCCGGATCGCGTCAGGCGAAGGGGAAGTTCCGCCCCGACGCTCCCCCCGCCCCCTGTTGCCAGGGGTAACGGCGCCCCTCCCCTCCGCAAAGGGCGGGAAATCCCGCCGAGATGGGGGACATCCATGAGGTGCCGCGGCGGCGCATCGCTACCGGCCACCTGGCGCAGTACATCGGGCAGCCCGTCTGCTTCGTGGGCCGCGTCGAGAAGGTCCGTGATCTGCTCGGTGGTCGGCTGTTACCCTTTGGGCCGCGCCGCGGGGCCTCGGGGTGGGTAGCTGCCCTGTCGCCCTGGGTAGGGCCTTGTCCCGGGGTGCGCTCCGGGCGCCGGCCCTGTCGCGGGCGGGGACCCCGTGTGGGGAGGCTGTCGCCTTGCCTGGTGCAGCTCGTCGCGGCTAGGCCTGAGGGAGGCCGGCGGCTCCAGTTAGCCCGGGGGCCGGGCGGGAGGCGGCCGTAACGGTCGGATCCCGCGGAGAAAGGCCTGCTGCGCAGTTCTGGTTGAGGCGGCTAAACCTGTAACGCTTACAGCTGCCTTTTGAGCGCACAGGCCTAATGTCTTTTGTAGATTCATCCTACTGGGAAGCTTTTCGTGCTTTCAGATGGAGAAGGAAAACACACGACTGTGGAGCTGAGCGAACCTGTAAGTTAAGGAATACTTTGGAAGTACTTGATGTTGCCTCTTGTGGATACTGGAGGTTTTGTCCTTTCTGAAACCTGTGCCTGCCTTGCGTGTATTGAGTTTTTAGTAAGGGAAAAGAATAATCCTCGGTTTCTCCATTTTCCACCTATGTTTTATTGCCTCTGCTCCTTACATCTGCCGGCTAACTTGCAGTCTTCATGTTCATGAACTGCCTTAGTCTTCATCAGTTTTCAGCTGGTGTTAAGAGAGAACTCCTTCCTTGTCAGGTGCATCCCTGTCTGGCTGCTTTGTCTTATTTATTCGTTTACAGTGTAATATATTCCACTACATGTATTAGCTTTATTTTAATTGCACTTTTTCTTCCCTTTTTCTTATTGCCTTTATATGCCAAACAGAATATTTTGTGAAGATAATCCAAAAAATCTGAGAATATGGTATTCTCAAGAGTTTTTTGAGTTGACATTTCTATATTGTCTTAGAACACTTGTCATAGCATTCCAGTAAACTTCATATTTAGCTTGAAGCACTCTTTCTTAAAAAAATAAAAAATCAAGCAATTAATGCAATGGGTATAAGATATGCTTATAACTACTGCACAAAAATATTGCTTCATTTGTTATCACGTACCACACGTACCACTAAAGGAATAACACCCTGGCATTCTCTTCTGTCTTTAAGTATTTTTTTTTGCTCTAGCAAATGTAATTAAAGGATTCTTTGCGTTGTGATGGCAAATGCTCTAGCTTAACTGAGCACGTGTGTAGTCTTTACATCTTTTTCTCCGACTGAGTTGTTAAACACTGAGAAATCTTGCCATTTCCATGTGAAATAATTGCACATGGTACTCTAACTTTCAAGACAGGAGTCTCTCCTTGTTGATGAAAAGCAGTTTGATCTGGCAAAGAGTTTTGTCTTATAAATGTGAAGCTTGCTGACTTCATCTTCAAACTGCAAGAAAATGTCTTTCCTACAAGTTCTGCCTGTCTCTTAACTCTTTTTTGAGTTCATTAAAAGATTTCCTGCCTTGGGCTGTAAAACTTCAGATGTCAGAATCTGACCAACAATTCCACAACTTTCCATAACAGAGTAAATGGTTGAATTTCATAAATGCATAGCTGCAATGTTGGGCACTTCACAGTCTGTGTTCCACTGCTGTAGGAGGAACTGGTGTGTGCAGAAAAAACATCCCAGGTTCATCTCTCTGGTTTGCCTAATGTCAATGGAGGAACTTCTAGATTTGCTAATCAAAATGCTTTCTAACTTTTTTCCCCTTTAATAGATTCTTTTGTTTGTGTGTGTGTGTAGTTCCTCCTTTCAACAGAGAAACCCAAAATTATGGGGAGGGGAGGGAATCTATTGCTGTGTTCCAGGAGACTTACTAGAAAATTAAAAGCAAGAGTTAGATATTGGAAGAACATGACTGAAATAGTACCACACTCTTAAAATTAGTACCTTAAAAAAGAAAGAAAACATGTTCAAGCTATATGATTTTGGAGTAACATAAAATTTTTAGCCTTTTTTTTTTTTCCCTTGTTCAACCAAAGGCTTGTTATTGTCAATGTCTTTGTATTCTGAACACTTACTGACAGATTACTTAAGAAATAATTTCCAGTTATACCTCCTGAATCTGGAATACTGAAACTGCTCTCTGGCATGTGTGATACCTCCTTAGGTCTTACAGAGTTCTAGGGTTACAGAGTTCAGAGTTCTAGAGTTACAGAGTTCTAGTAAAACCAATTTACTCAGGTTTGAATGCAATGCATTAAAATCTGGATTCTTCTGCTCTCTGTGTCCTAGCTTAGTCTCTGTTCAGTGATTAAATGACACAGTTTTGTATACTTATAAACTGGTATCTTCCCTCTGATTCTTCTTTGTATTTTTTTGTGTCAGTACCAAATTGGCTGTTACAAAATCTGTAAATCTGTAAGTGGTTCAAGGCTTTTGTGGGTTTTTTTGGGAGGGGGACGGGGCTGTTCAGTAGTACCGTAGTTGGACATGGAACAGAATCTGTCATGAGCAAACTGTCAGCTGTGGGGAGCTCCTAGCTTAAGTGCTGTGCAGTAGAGACAGCAGCTGATTTAGTGATACTAATTTCATATTTGGTATGTTTTCTAGCTAGGTGAAGAGATCTCAGGAGTTCTTGAAGTAGTGGGAAGAGTAACAAACCAGGCAACCATAATGTGCACGTCATATGTCCAGTTCAGAGAAGATAAAAGTCCATTTGGTAAGTAAGAATATACATTATGACAAATTCATTTTGGGTTCTGAACTCTTCTGCAATAAGTAAGAAAGGAGAGCCTGATGATCTTTTCTTATGGACAAGATCTTTCTTCAAGCTGCCAGATACGGAGTAGAATGTAGAAAAGGAGAGTGGCATGGGAAAAATTCTGTACAAAATATACTGTTGTACTGTCAAACTGTAGGGACTGATTGGAAGCTGGAGCCAGTCTAGATCATTGCCATGGTCTGATCATTCTCCCACTCCTGACTGTGTGGTTCTTGCCTTGCACTGGACCTCATGTGATTGTGCAGCTAGCAGGCCTAAAAATAACCCTCCAGAAAGCAAGCAATGAGAGCCTTGGGAAAACTGGGGAGGATGGGGGAGACTGGGAATGCTGAGCTATACTGCTTTAAAATAAGCAGTGCTTTAATGCTGTCATTTGCTTATGGGGAATTTAGCTTATGCATGATAACCATTTTCTTTGCTCTCTTTCAGATCTGCAACTCTACAATGAAGCACTAAAAATTATTCATGAATTCCCTGAATACTTCCCATTCGGTACTGGGAGGAACAATTGATTTTTCTTAGCATATATTCAGAGCTTCAGCGGGGACAACAGTACCGTAGCTTTCTTGCCTGACAGCATGATAACAGTTGCATTTATTTCTGACAAATATACTGAAAAGATGCTGTTACATGTGCCATGTATTGCCAGTGAAGAACATTTTCTTTGAAAGTGTATTTATTCAGCAAGAAAGAGAACACTTCTGTGGATATCTCACTGTCTGTATATACTTAACCCTTTTGCATCCAGGAGTGTTCTCTTGCAGGATTGGACTTGCTAGAAACTGAAGTTTTGTAGGCATCTTTTTGTTGTTGGTGGTAGAGGATCTAGGATACTTTACAGGAAACTTAGATTGAAGACATTTGGTGGGGTTTTAATGTAAAGATTTTTTTATTTCATTTGCTTTGATACAAATTTATTGAACATGGGGAGGCATTTTGCATCTTGAAAATGGTCTCTTCTCCAATAAAAAAGATCTGACTACATGTAACTATTCGTGTCAGTATTACATGTTAGAGTGCTGTTTTCAGTGATACATGGTGACTCCCGTTCTATTTCACCTGACACAGGTAATTTTAACAAAGTGGAGTACAAGGTACTTGCCTTTTGCACTGACGTTAAACACTTGGAAGATGTCTAGTTAGGCTTGGGGATTTCAAGTGCAGTTGACTTCCCATCACAACCTTCATTCTTGGTGGGAGTCTAAGCAGAAGTACCAGATTCAGCCAGCTTGTCATGATGACTTTAACCATATAAAGTTCCACACAGTTCCCAATTCTGTTACTATCCAGGCTACTTACAGCATGTAGCAGAATTCTTACGTCTCTTGAAGTAACACAATCAAAGTAAAATCTAACTTTGGAAATATTCTCTGTGAATTAATAAATAAAATATTTTGAAGTATTTTAAATAAACCTGAGCCATGTTCATTAACCTTTCATACAAACAGGTTTCAGGTTTAATAGCTAGATTTAGTGCCTTATGAAGATTGCTATGTTTGTGCTTACTTATAGACATCTCCGTTTTCAGTCAAGGAATTTATGTTTTAAAGACTTCTTATTTATCAAAGTAACTACAAACTGGACGGACGATTAAGTTAACAGGTGATCTATTTTTTCCCCTCTCTACTTAGAAGATAGACAATGGCAAATTTACTGTCACGGGGAAGGAGGAGGAGGACTTCTGAAGCAGGAGTCAGTATCTTACAGCAAACAAGAAGATGAGGTCCATGGGGCATGATAACCACGCTCTGTCCTGTAGTGCTATCACCACTATATTTTGGTGCTCAGTAGACTAAAATGTCATTCTTAATAACTGCATGCATTTTTTCCTAGCATTTAAAAGTCTTTTGTACTACTCTAGAAAACTGGTATTTTGTGCATGTACATATATTCTGTAAGATGTTTTGCACAGTTAGTTACTAAGACTCTCCAGGCCTAATAAAATAGTCTACCACTAGATGGCTATAGCACTTTACCCCATACAGAGACCATCCTTTGATACATGGTCTTACGTATAGGTGTTTGAACGCATCTGAGTGGTAAATGCTACAGTTTCCCTTTGTCAGTCACGATGACTCTTGTTCATCCGGTCCTGCAGTGATGATACCTGGCTAGGCAGGCAGTATACAATGAAAAGTTTCCACTATGTGCTTTTCATTCATCTGCTTCTCTATAGACTATCAATGTTTGTGAATAAATAAATGGCATACCCTGGCTATATGGCCCTACTAACAACATATTCCTAGAAATGCAAGGAACTGTAAAATATTCTTGATATTAAAGTAATGCTCAGGTCATATATGCATTTACCCAGATAGCAATGTGGGAAACAGCCAGCCATTCCAGATACCCAAGGGAAATGAACAACTATGGGGCCTGCTAACCATCAGTTAGGACTGCACCAAGATGAAGGTGCGAGAAACTGCCAGACCTTGTAGATAACAAAATGGGAAATACTGGCTTTGTGCATCGCTGACCAAAGGGGAGTCACCAGGGCAGCTGTATCATAAACACCAAAGAGGGATGTCACCAAAACCAGGGCCAGTAATGGAAGGTGTGAACAGGAGCTGGTGCCTCCTTTGGGAGGACATGAGGGTGGTAAAGGGTGGGAACCTGGGAGAGGAAAGAGGGGCATGAAGTGAGTGATGTAATCGGGGCTGACAGGGAGAGGTCCCTGTCATTTGGAGCAGGACAGTGAGCCTTTGCTCCCACCACACTTGGGACTGACTTCTGGGACCTGGCACCTTTTTCCCTGCCCTTGCTATGGGAATTCTTGGAGCAGCCTTCCTAATATTGGCATGGGGGACACTCACGTTGCCACCTCCTCCTGTAACGTCTGGCATAGTTGGCAGGATCCTGATCTCAGTAAACGTAACTGGAAAAAACAAATCTAGTATAGAAGGGGTGTCTGCCAGAGGCACAGGGAAGCACAGACTGGGCAAGGTAGCTGTTGGAAAGGCAGAGGGGATAGAGCAGGTCCCAAAGTGGGCTTCCTTGGCTGCAGTGGAGGTTAGGCTTTAGCAGAAGCTGGTTACTAAGCACTTCAAAAACAAGAGGCAGCTAAAGGCTGCCTGCAGGGGCTGCTACGTGGTCCAGTCTTCATGAAATACTGTTTTGAAGTTGGAGAGCTACGTTTCAAGAAATAATTTTTAAACCATCAGTCTGTTTTAGCTGTCCAGCAGGCTAAACTGCAAATAAAAATTATGAAACAGACATGATGGAGAGTCTTATTTAGGGAACCTACACACGGGATGAAAGAATCTCTGCACTTTGGGAGGGCAATGGCACAGCTGCATCCCACCGGCCCTTGTGGGAGTCACAAGACTGCCACTGTAACGAGGGCCATGCTGCAATCCAGGTGCCCCCATTTTCCCCAGCCAAACCTCTCCTTGGCGTGTCTGGTGGACATGGAAATCATCACTCTGTGGTTAAGAGTCACTCCTGCTCAAAGCCCCATAGCAGTGGGGCAGAAGGACTCCCAGGTAAGGAAGCTGGGAGCAGCCCTCCTTGTGGGCCAGCAAGCTACTGTGACTTTCCTCTCTGCTCTGACAGCCCAGAAGGGGAATGGTTTTATGTCCCAGTTGGTTAAGGTACAGAAAGCAGTCCGAGAGTCTGAAATGGAGGAACAGACCAACATTTGGCAAATTCTCTTGGGGAAATTCAGTTCAAGTGGGGATGCCGAGGGAGGCCACCAGAACAGAGCAGCTGTGCAGTGAAGTACCATGCAGGAACCTACAGCTGCACACTGGAGGCGGGGAGAAGCCTTGTCAGGGTTGTCACTGCAGACTTGTCTGGCAATCGCTGGACTCTCAGCTGACCCTGGTCACCATCACCAGACCTGCTCTGCTGTCCTTGCTCAGGCATGGACACGTGCACAACTCACGTTGTGCTCATGTGCAAGCAGCCTGTGCATACGATGAGAAAGCGCTTGTGCTTAATCAGGGGAGGGAGGCAAGGCTGGAGCATATAATGAAATGAAAATAATGAAACATAATCAGCATGAACCATGGGGTCAAAACATTTTAGCATGCAAGGCCACCTTCATCTAGTTAACTCTATCAGAGTGAGTTGAGCAGGTATCAGAAAAAAGTAAATGTAAAAGTAACTGCAGCTAATAAAATGTCTGTAGCTATACGTTTTGTTAGAAGACAACAAATCACCCCCAAAATCACAGCTTTATTAATTTAAAAGCAAAACAAGGAAAAAATCTGATCATTAAAAAACATACACCTCTTACTTCGTAAATTTTGCAAATAGTGTAATTACTGGCCTGAAAGCCTGATTACCAATTAAAACAGCCAAAACGGATGGTTATACTGTGCCAGAATATGCACACATTCATAATCCAAAACATTTCAAAGACGTGCTGAGTGTCAAAGTAAGCATCTAATTTAATGAAATGATAGAATTTGACACAAACAGGTATAGTCAAGTCAAAAACGTTATAAATGAGATTTCTTTACATAAGAAAATGAGACATTTTAAGTTAGTAGTTGCACTCACCTGGACATGGAATTTATCAGGAAAATTTACTAAATGTTGTTACTACATAGGAATAAAAACATATCCTTGACACTTACAAATCCTCATTTCCATAAAGCAGAAGTTTTATTGCCTGTATTTATATAAATAGGGTATCATACATTAAACCCCAGTTTACATTTATAAATGGAGAACATTTTGAAGAGCTCTTCAACAGCAACATGAAGTGTGCAAAAATACTGGAAAGAGAAATAAATATTCTAACAAGAAAAAAAGTAACTGCTCTCCCATGCCCACAAATATCAAGTACCTCTTAGATTTTTAAGTTAAAAAAGATCTTTGTCAATTAGGCAAGAATTTTAGATCAGAGTAAATGTAGCAGATGTATTACATTAATGCTAAATCAGAAAATATAACCCAAAGTCCTGAATGTAATCATGTACATCTACAGAAAATGCTTCCACATCCTACCTTGTTGCAACTACACTAGAGCACTTAGAACTAGTGGTATATTACAATATATTCTCTTTTAAAACACCAATTTTCACAGTCCTGGCAATACGGTACCAGTTTATTGCTTCCATTCCATTTAGTATTTCATAGCACACAAGTGTTAAGTAACTTATATACTGTTTCTACTAGTAAATAAACACACACCAAGTAAACTGATGTTATTATCACATACCTTAAAACAGGTTGGTTTTTTTTCCCTAATTTGTGTGAATTTTGTTGCCTACAAAATCAAGGACAACAATACCGATTAGCTCCTAGCACAATATTAACAAAATATCATTGACTGTCTCTCACGTTAATAAATAATCTTAATTCCAGCTGGTAACATATCTAGAACTACTTCTGGTCAATGACCTAAAATTGTGCAGCCTTTTGGGAGCAGATTGGTGTCTGCTAATGACCAGAAGCAGGATTTATATAGGTTGATTTCACACTTCCCAGCACATTTCAGAAACGCAGGGAAATGCTGATTATCCAAAAGTCTTCAAATATTTTTGTAGTCAAAACTCAGCGTGTAGTTTAAAACTTAAATATTTACAAGTCTCCAGTCCTTGAGATTTCAGATCTTCACAGTACTACATTAAAAATTAATCAAGTGAAACTTCCTACAGTTTACCTGCACTCTGCACTGAAACAGACACGTGACTTTTCAGGGAACTCTTCTCTAGGATATAGACATGGCTAGGAGACAAAACCCCCAAATTCTTAACATTAAAATTCACATCAGCTAGATATGTAGGTAAATTGAATAAAAACTTGAATTGCAAAAATATTGCTTTACTATTAACAAAACTTGGGAACAGAGAGAAATGGATTTTTCTTTAAAATAAAACTCTTTAGGATACAATTAACAGTGGCACTTTGAATGAACTTGCAAGGAAACGATTGTTGCATACAAGAAAGTGTGATCAAACAATGAACAGAAGAATCCACAGCATCACTTTGCGATCTTCTGAAGAACATTTTTCAGGTGTTTATTTTGAAGGCCCACTTTCACAACATATAAACACTTCTTTGTTTGGAAAACAAATAAAAGGGCCGATCAGCCTGAAAACTTTATTAAAAGTTCTTTGGATTTTAGCAAATCCAAAGAATCCACAATTCCAGGAGTGCTTTTGAACTGACCTGCTTCAATCCTCTGAACAAGGACCACATACTATACCCAGAGGCTCCTTTCAGGAATACCTGTTTCTGCCAAGCACAATCATACACACATCATTTTACTAATCTGATAGCAATTTATTTTTTCACAGTCAGTAAGTCACAAATGACTTTTGTCTAAAATATATGCTTGGACTATGATGGACAACCATTAGAGCGCCCCACATTTTCAAACAATATTTATGCCTGGACAGTCTCTGCTGGAATGAGATTCCCTGTTGTATCCAGCTGCATACACTTACAAGAGCAGGCAGAAACTGGGCACTCAGTATGGTCCCTAGAGAGCAACGACAGAAAAAAGAAAAAACAGGTAAAATAAAACTAACAAGAATTTTGTCATCTATACATTTAAGTATCTGCAGGCACATACTATTCTGAGATACTATCTCAGAAAAACTCAGCATCATAGGTAAGTTTTGCATATGTTCTAAACCCGAAAAAACATTATAATGATAGACACAGCAAAGGGGGCATGTCCTACTCAGTGCAGCATACACACGTGAAATAAGAAAGATTTTAACATCCGCTTACCTGAACCAGCTAAGCATATGCCCAGCATGTCCACCATGCCTACAGTTGTGACACCAAGTAAACCAGTTGTTGAACTGGGCTAATTTCTTGTCCTTGCTAAGATCCACTTTTTCATCTGACTTGGATCCTCCTGTGCAGAGGCAAACCCACCCCCAGAAATACGCTTGTAAATCATTATGCTTCATTTATATTTCAGTCCCAGTAACACTACTAGAATAAATTTGAAATTAGGAACATTATGTGAAGGAGTGGCCTGATTTTAAAAGACAAGTCAGTAAAATTATTAAGAACTGGTGGAATGCCAAAACAAGACATATATTGCTGAGCTGTTGTTTCACATCTTATGGACATGCTAAACTTGCCTATCAGACAAATTTTACAGACAGAATCTCTTTTCAACAATTATTTATGTTTCAGTGATTGATTTATGTTCCAGTGAATTATAGGCCTGTTGTACTGCATATGAAATGTTCTGCTTTAGCAAAATCAACAAAATCTAAGTTATTAATTGGAACAATTACAATATAGAAGTCATAACACAGATCAGTGAAAGAATGAGAAGAGATATATAAATAGATGACAACTGCACAGCTGCTTATGGCTCTATAACAAGACTGACCTAAAAATATGGACAAAATCCGTTTTGTTTAGACCTTGTATAATGCTGAGCCCAAGACATTTAGAACCAAAAGATTCTAGTCATAATATTTCTTAGCTGTGACAGCATGACCCACACATTCTTTCATACTTAGTGACAGAAAGTATACCACATTAAATTTATTCTCTCCTCCTCTTCTAGCTAAAAATAAATTAATTTACATTCCAAGATTTCTGTAGCATCCCTACAATTAATCTCAAGAAAACACACTTCCCATTTCTTACAGTTTTAAAGCTCATAATACTGACCATGACAATACTTGAATCTTTTCATCTGTCTAACCATGGAATTTCACTGACAGTCTCACTGGGAAAACTGTCAGAACCAAGTAACTGTGCATACTGTCTGACACCAAAGAACTGAGACATAGGTTTCATCATAAAATCAGACGGAATGTAAACAAGTTTTCAATTATGGTCTTCCTCCCTCAAAATGATGAGTATTAATATTTACAGTATGAGTACAAATAGCAAGAAAAAGGTGCAACAGAAGATCTTCCAAGAGGAACTGCTAATTAGGCCTCTAGCCAGTACTCTAGCTGAAAAACTAAAACCCACTGTGTCATACCTGGACAGCTGGAAACTGGTGTTCCCATATTTATCAAGCAAAGTGCACAGCGAGGAAGGGGTTTACGGCAACCAGGACAGCTTGTAACTTTTGACTTAGTTGGTGAACCGCTAACTCCGTATTGGCTAAAACCTCGCCCTTGATGAGGAATAGCTGAACAGCTGTAAGAGATTGATTTTCCACAGAAATTGCAACTCACAAACACCTAAAGAGAACAAAAGCCCATTAATTTTTTTGGTTTGGTTCCACTTTTGCTACACCTACAAGTGAATTCGTTCAGGCTAGCAAACACTTATTTACCAGATATTCTACAGAGTGTCCTGGAAAGCCAAGGCTACTTGTGAAGGAGTTTCTAACATCTTGGCATATGGATGTGGCACACAGTCCTGAGAAATAGGCCTTAATGGTGCTCCCTTACCTCGAAAGCACATAAAAACATGCACAATTGCTAAAACTTGGAAAGGTATTATTTAATATAATAAAAAGGTGCATCTGCAGTAATGAAAGAAATTAAGTTTACCCTACTAACTGTATAATTAAATCTGGTCTCTCCCTCCTTATAGTCAGATGACCCACTCCAGAGTCCCCAACATGAGGATATTCCTAATTATCTGCATACCTTATGCCACAAGTTGTGACTTGATACCAAGGAGCACATACTTTAAACTCCTTAGGGGCTATTTATGTTGATCACATAAGGAAGGAGCAGTAAACTCAACTCCCTCCCACTTGGAGCAGTACAGATGCAGATCTCCTTAAACAGCTCTGACAGATACATCAATTCAAAAATAGCATTCCTTAGAAACCCTTGGGCCCTAAGGCTTGTAATGCACACACTTAGCAGACATGAGGGAGTGAAACGTGCTGTGGTAAGACCATGTTGGCTAAAAATGCCACCAGATGTTAAGTAGATAGCATTTGGACAGGGTGTTAATTTTTGGTTTAACTTCTGTTCAGAACTGATAATGAAAGTTGCTGCTGTTCACTTTTAGTTTAAGGTTCAAGGACTTCAAAATAGCTTTGAGGTTCGCTTCAATTAAAACAGAGCCAATTTGAACTGGTTCTTGGTTCAATTCCCTGGTTTCAGCATCATCCTCACCCTGATGCTGAGTTCAGCTGGATGATATGTCTCTGATTTTGTTTTTCAACATGGGAGGAAGAAAAAACAGTTTCCCCAGAAAAACTGTTGAAAAGGTACAGTTTCTGAAAGACAACCTGTTATTCAAAAGAAAAAGGTTTAAGAAAATTTAAAAAAAAAGAACACAAATAAAATGGTAGGGAACTGATTTCCTAGATTAGATATGAAGAAATGTAGATTTGTTTACCATATTTCTGCACTCTCTATCAAAACAGTTATCAAGTCCTTTCTGAAAAAATATTTTTAAAACAACACAGCTACATTTTTAGGGCAGCTTTAGTTGAAGTCTTTCTTTTGCACATGAATTCTCATGAAAGCCAAGGTGCATCCAGCAACTTTTTTCTACAGAAGTAACACGCCACCTTCCTTTCTGGACTAGTCATACTTCATGCAAGAATTACATTTACCTGGGCTAAAGGTTTTGAACTGGGATCTAGCTTACTCCTATGGATATCAAATTCTGCACGTTTATGCCAAAATCTCCAAGCATCTAAAAGATTCCTGTAGTTCTCAATCCAGTACTGAACCCTCTCATCCTTAAGTACATCCGATGGAGAACCCTAAAGCAGGCAGGAAAAAATGTCAGACACACACTGAAGATACACAATATAAATTATGCACTTTTTCAAAAGGCTTTACAAAGCATACTACAAGATATGAGAAATAATACAGTGTAATTTGTCTATAAAAAATTAATTTCCTGTTAAACTGTAATGCAAGTTTGATAAAAATTTTCTTCAGTCTGTCTCTCTGGTTGAAAATACTTGTGCTGCCACATCCTCCTAAAAACTCGTGTCTGTCAGATGAAGGATTATGAAATTTGGTCACATATCACAGTCTATATCATTGTTATGATTACATATGCAGTTAAACACAGTTCTGGCAATAGCTGCAACTGTGTAAGGGCCAAGACAAGTCCATCATAAAAAAAACAAACCCAATGCCTACAGACAAACAAAAAACCTCACCTCAATTCTCTACCAAAATCCCGGAAGCAAAAAAAATAATGAACCTGTCAGGAAAACACCAGCAATAAGCCAAGGAATGGGTATTCCCAGTTCAGCTAGTGAAAAGGACTGTTTTCTTTTTGCCTTTTTCCCCTACTATCTCCTCAAGCTATCTCAGACAGAGGGAGTGAAGATACATGTTTATAGTTAACATTGAGTGTTTCAGCTGATTCCACAAAACAGGCATGATACGTATCGTCCCAATTTATTATAGAAAATACTTTTTAGGTCACAAGATTCAGTACTATACTGCTAAAGAAACTATGTTTAGTTCTCCTCTATAAAGATTTATTTTCGAGTGAAACACTAACCTGTAGCATGCAATAGCTTGCTGTCTGGACATCTCCAGTTCTGTCAACATAACTTTCCATCAAGTCAACTCCATCTTTTGTCAGCCCTGTTAACAGTATTCCCTCCAAATTCCCAGCATCTTTCATTTCATTCGTCAGCTTTTCAATAAACCTGTTCAGCTATAAAAAAAATTTACTTAACTTTTGCCATCTGTTCATCCCTTCCTAACTCATTTATGTTGGCGTATCACAAAACTTTTCATGATTTGAATAGCTTTCTTTAAGAGTGTCTGCTGCTAACAGATTATGCTGCTTGCTGGATGTTACGCAGAAAAAGTTATA
This sequence comes from Mycteria americana, assembly GCF_035582795.1. NCBI lineage: Eukaryota > Metazoa > Chordata > Aves > Ciconiiformes > Ciconiidae > Mycteria > Mycteria americana. The sequence continues at coordinate 29,224,702 of NC_134366.1, read as the reverse complement.
TGGCTATATCCACTATATTGCAAGAATTCAAGTATTTATCAACAAACTTTAAGCCTCCTGATAGGAAGTGCAAAGAGAGAGGTTACATATTCTTTAAATACTTCAGTCAATTTAAAATAAAACATTCCTGCTGTAAAACCAAGCCTTAATTCAAAAGAACGTAAATATCTGGAAATAAATACTGAATAAGTACAAATACTCTCCAGTAAAACAGACATACAGGTAATGCAATAGCATTTAACAGACTAGCATGTCATGAGTACTAATAAAAAAACCAACCAAACAAATAGAAACCCAAAAATCAAGCTGAAGGTACAAAATGAAGACCAGGTTAGACCATACCTTATATCCTACTGTGATGAGAAAAAACAAATCACTCATGACTCATTGCTTCCACTGCTCACCCCTCCACCCCAGAGTTTCTTCTGCTTCTACATAAAGCCCAGCGTAACAGTTTGCTTAAATGTGCAACCGCAAACTTACCTGAGCATCATTGAGGAACTTGCAAGCAAATGCCACTCTGTCTCGTACAGCTACGTTATTTTCATACTTTGGAGAGAAAAATGGGAATACTACCATCACATGCAAGTTTCCACTTTTTCAGTACATTGTTTGTAAAAGTCAGAACATTTGCACTATTGTATAACTAATACTATGAAATTGATTACGTACAAGGAAAACATCACATCAGATCAATCGTTTATACTCAGATACAGGTATCACAGCAAGACTGCGGCTATTGAAACAATCTACTCAAATGGCAGGAATGGCTGGTACAACACATCCTACATGGTTTATGAAACTCTAGAAAAAGAAACCTTGCAAGTCATGTAGAGCTGGGCTTAGTGCCTCTAGCACATATAGCCAAGAGTCTCACCAAGTCACCAAGTCAAGGGGGAAGAAAAACAAACCAACCTTCATTTACCATATTTACAAAATAACTAGCCTAACCACTCAATTTCTTCCTAAAATCACAACTAAAAGTTAATAAACAAAACAAACAAACCCCCCACCACCAAAAACTAACTCCAAACACCCAGAACATGGATTTCTCACAAGTGTATTGGCACTCAAGGTGCAGCAATGCAATTATATTTACTTTCTGCTTTTTAATCCTTCTACTAGATGAGACCAAAAAAATCCTTGACTAGATTCATTCTGGTACTTAGCTGTGCCCATATTTTTCCTTCCTGATATTCTCAGAATAGAAATTGTGATTGGCACTGCTAAAACAAGGAGATGTGCTTGGCAAAATCTTTTTCATGCAAACTTCAACAGGTCTCACTGGAGTAAAAATTAAAATTAAAAAAGAACACCTTATGATCTGTCAGTTTCCAATTCATCAATAAAAAACAACTGTAAAATTATTACCTAACATCCAGAGAACAAGAACATTCTCTCTTGAAGAGAGAAAAAAAGACTCAGGTTTCTCTTCTCTGGGATTATTATCTTTTTTTTTTTTAAATACCCTAAAAGCATCATATTATGACAACTTTGTTTTCAACAGATTTAGGCCAATTACCCTGTTGCATTACAGGAGTCCTTCCTTGGGCTAAATAATTCCTACTGAATCAAGTATTTCTGTTGTTCTCTAACCAAGGATCAAGTATGCTACTACTCCAAAGGCTTGAAGTATCTCATAATTAAAGATTTAGTTTGCTCTTCACAAGGCAATTTTACACCAATTTCAGAAAATGTGAAACTATTCTGTTTACTGTTTCAACACAGTGAAATTAATTTAACAAGTAAACAAGGAAAAATAAAATACAATTCAAATATAGCTTGATGAAAGTTCTGCAAACTCCCCTGCACTTACTCTGTTTTGTGCATTTCCATTATTAACCTCTCTCCCCTTTTTTCCTCCTGCTTAAATTATTTTGATAATGTATATCTAGTGGTTTAATAACTCCATGCTAAAAAAAATTTCCCCTAAAAAATGTGTGAACTGTATGGAATATTTTGGCTGCTTATGCGTGCTTTGTTCACTAACATAACATTCGCTAATACGAGATGTCTGTTTAGCAGAAAAAATGTTATCTGCCAGCATCAGGAGAAAATAATACATTCTAATCTGATTAATTCATGAAGTATATAGCACTTCCCCTACATACGTGTGTGTGTGTGTATATATATATATACATATGCACCTATTACTTAAAGGCATTTTAACATAACAGAAATTTACTCACCAAAACACCATCATATGAACCTGACTCACTTGTGAGGAAAGCAAACATAGCACATAAGTAGGGATTGTTCAACTGCAGTCTTAGAGTACTGCACATTTCTCTCCAAAGTGAGTTCTTCTCATCTGTGTAGCCTGATAGAGCCATTGCTACTACATTAAGGTTCAGATCACCTGATTTATTAAAAACAATCAGTGAAACAATATTCAAGTTAAGGACTTGAAAAAAATCCAATTAAAACTGTAATTGAAAGCATCAGTTTGAAACAGAATGTTTTGTCAGGATGCAAGACAAAATGCAGTAGAATTAACACTAGCTAAAATAAATATGCATACATTAGCATTCATTAGTTTCTGCTTTAAAGGCCTCTGTTCAGGTAGGTTAACAGCTCTAAAAGTCACAAGCCCACATGCATGACAGCCTGAGTTATACTTTAAGCAACATCACACTGGTTCTGGTATTTTGAAATAGCTTTGAACTGCTAAATGTGTTTCTATCACTATCATAAAAGATTGTCATTACCATAATTCATATCCACAAGAAGCAAAAAGATAGGATTGTATATATAGCCATCACTTAACAGACCTAGCTGGAGGATGACAATTGCATATAGCAGCTTCAGGTTAACAACTTTCCTAAAACATTAAATCTATTTCATCTAAATATTCATTCTGTTAGAAAGTTCAATTTTATTTTTTAATTTGAAGATATCATGTCTCCGCTCTGAACCTTCCCTATAGAAAGCACACACACACTTCCCCCCACCAAAAAGGGGCTATATTAAAGAACCTTAACAGCTCCCTCCGTGTCTTACCTACCCACTTCAGGGGGAAGATAGTCTTTTAAATTTAATAAGAGAACACAAATGCAAATCAGAGTTGTAGGAGGAATACTGGCAAGAAAACAGAACAAAAATACCTCAATCTCCTGGCTCCAGTATCTTAACTTTTCCCTCATACATTGCAACTCTTACCAAATATTACCCCAAAACAAATGTTTTCTGCAGACCCTAAATATTACATTTCAGTTATTCCACAGCCATTGCACTGGTGGAAAGCTGGATACAGCCCAAGGGAAGCAGATATACATGATATCTAGCCAAGATGCAATTCCATTAAAATAAAAGAATCCCACTAGTTCTGAGTGTAACACTTTCTGAGGTATGTATCAATAGGAAATTCTGAAACATACAATCTATTTTAACTAGACGTTAAAGCATACGACAGTCTGAGGAGTGAACGATCAGGATTTGTCAGATTCTCAGGCTCCAATACAACCACTTCAAGTAACTATTTTATAAGACAACAGGCATCTTTTCCATACTACCTTCCCTAATTCTGTTTACAGAAAAGAATCTGCTAAGGTGATATAATGCCAAAATAAAAGATACCAAACACAATACGCACCTTTTCCCGAGGAAGCCCCTTTATTTAGAATTTGTATTGCTCGCCGTATGTCCAAGTTGAAAAGTGCTACAGCAGCAGCTCGCTCCCAGTCTCCTTCCTGTTCCAATGAATTTAAAAAAGGTTCCACATCTAAGTCTGTTCCCTTCTTTATCCATCCACAGAGCTGCAAAGCCAAGGATCTCTCCTCACTCAGATACTGAATAATATCTGCCTGTCTATCAGATCCACTCCTGCTGTGCCTGAGGTTCTCTGTTGTTCCTAGAAATGGGAAATAAGTTAAATTATGCTTAAATCACAATTTAAATTGCAACTGCAATGCAACGCTTTGATTTAAATCATAAAGCAGAGTACAAAAGCTGAGTAACATATTTTAGTACTGTCCTGGTTTCGGCTGGGATAGAGTTAATTTTCTTCCTAGTACCTGGCATAGTGCTGTGTTTTGGATTTAGCATGAGAATAATGCTGATAACACACTGATGTTTTAGTTGATCCTAAGTAGTGCTTACACTAGTCAAGGACTTTTCAGCTTCTCATGGCCTGCCAGCAAGAAGCTGGGAGGGGGCACAGCCAGGACAGCTGACCCCAACTGGCCAAAGGGCTATTCCATACCATATGGCGTCATGCTCAGTATAGAAACTGGGGGAGTTGGCCAGGGGGCAGTGATCACTGCTTGGGGACAGGCTGGGCATCGGTCAGTGGGTGGTGAGCAATTGCATTGTGCATCACTTGTTTTGTATATTCTTTCATCATTATTTATTATTATTGTTTTCCCTTCCTTTTCTGTCCTATTAACCTATCTTTATCTCAACCCACAAATTTTACTTCCCCCCCCTGCCCCCCCGATTCTCTCCCCCATCCCACTGGGGGAGGGAGTGAGCGAACGGCTCTGTGGCGTTTAGCTGCCTGCTGGGTTAAACCACAAGTACTTTAAAATAACATCACTAAAAACTCCACGGTGAGGAGCAGCATCAACAAAATTATTTTGATCTGCTAAAAATCATACGTCTAAACTTGACACATATTCCCCACTAAGTCTTTTTTCTTTCCTCTACCTCCTAAGATTTTGGAGGTTCTTGTTACAGTTGACAGGAATTATCAGTATGTTCAATCTGAAAATACATAATCCACAGTCAAGCACCTGCTCTACCAGTTCTCTTCTTCTTAGCAAGCATCAACGTGCTAGAAGCTTTCCCACCACTGAAGAGTTATTTTTTGCTCCAAGGAGCATAAATATTAATGACACATAATGAATAGAGAAGGAAAGATTCAAATAAGAGATTATAGTAATAAAAACTTCACTGAGCATATGATACATAATGTGATGCACCAGGGGTGCTTACCGCATCAGAACAAGACAGCTTATTAAACATAGTTATACAAATGTACTTAGTACATTAGCAGTGACTACAGCAAAGTCAGCTTCCTAGAACAACACCCCTATGTGGAACTTCGAAAAATATCATTGTTATGTGGGGAGCAAGAATTTTCAGCGCCATAGTCAAAACCCAAATGTTTGAAATAGTTCAGCTGAAGATTTACCTGTGAAGATACTTTGGTTTTGTGATTACTGACTTTCCAAGAACACTGAAAATTCTGGAAATTACTGTAATATAAACTGTTAACTTACATATATTAAAACACAGAAATACTTTGTTTCCATATTTTTAAACAGCCTCTTTCAACAACTTTTAAAGACAAACCCATGAGTGCATCATTCTGTAAACATACCACAATAGAACTTATCAAAGTTGGAACATTCTTACCCAAAGATGACTTCACAATTGATTTAATGCCAGCATAAACTAAGGGACCTTTGTTTCCTGTAAGTTTTTGATCCATATCTTCAGTATACTGCTTCATAAGTATTTTCATGTATAGGAAGCTTAATTTTTCCCAAGTGTTTGAAAAACTTTTTTTTTTTTTAATTTAAAGTCACATCCTATTAACACATGCAAAGTATTTACAGGATGTTGCATTACATTTAAAGATTTTCATGCATTTCATATAACTGGTTTACATATAAAGGTATATTACTTCTTTAGGATATAAACTACAGTAAAATAAAGGATATAATGCAGAGTGTACCAAAGCGACTTCAGCTGAGGATCTTCATTTCCAGCTAGGAGGTGATTTCTCCAGACTTGTTCAGTATCAAGACCATACCTTGACAGAGCTCTGAGCCGCATTTTGGTTGCTATGTCTTTTTCCAAGGAACTAGCCTTTCCTTCTTCTGTACACTCATATAAATGTCGTCCACAAGCCCACATTAAGGATGTCACTGGACTCCATGCAAGAGAAATTCTTTCAAAAACTGTGAAGTCAGACATAGTCCTGTTGGGAGTCACTACCACCATTCGATTTTGACTTGTGGGATGCCAGGCAAATGAAGCAATGTAGTTTTCACATGGTTGGACACTTCTTTCAATTATTGTTGGCTCAGTTTCATCTCCAATAGGGGTGGGAGTATGCTGCATGTCATACAGTCTAATGATATTACTATCCCTTGTTAAAGTAGCTAACAGTCCAGTTCTTGTTGGACACCACGCGACTTTTGTTAAGGGTTTAGGTTGCTCTGTCAAAGTCAAAACAGGCTTTTCAAACTTTCTTAAATCCCATATGGCAACCTGACCTTCATAGAAGGAAGCTACACGATCGTGGAAATAGGGATCAACAGTCACTCCTTGGACAGCCTTGGTGTTTACAAATATTTTTTGGCTTGTGTTCCTCAGATCAAAGATAGCCAGATTTCGATGCATTCCAGCTAAAAGCAGCTTCTGATCCCGTGGAAGCCAACAGAGAGAGAGACAAGCATCGTTCTGTCCCAATTCATATAGTGGCTTTGTTACTACCAGTCCTGCTTCCGGATCTCCTGCCGAAAGTCTTACTTTCTCTGTAGCAACTGCAGTCTCTGGGGCATATTTGCTACTGATATCCCAAATCAATACTGAAAAGTCAGCTCGATGTTTATCTAACCCGGCAGCAAGCCAATTACTATCTAGTGGGTTCCACGCAAGGGTATTGCATTGCCGTGCGTGTTTGGGAACAAACTCTTTACCTATCAAATCTTTAGATTTTGAGTTGTGATCTTGACCGAGGCTAGTAAGTACCACTCGACCATTGGCCTGACCAACAGCAAGGAGACATTCTGGATCATACTTTGGATACCAAGCCACACATTTCATATACGGTGTATCTGAATTTATTGACAATAGCGTAGCTGTAGTTTCTTCCGATAACCGCAAGGACCCTGCCTTGAGTTCTGAACTTACAGCAGAGTCAATGTGATAAAGGCTCAATTCCGAATCACATACAACAAATCTGTCAACGTGGTGCGGGGCCCACAGAATATCAGGTTTGGAGCCACTCATGTTTAGGATAAGTTTACACACAATTTAAGCTCTTGTAAGAAGATTCAGGTGATATCCATGCATATGGAAGCTGTTGAGAAAATAATTTTTAGGAATGTTATCAAAACCCAAATTCCTTTGTAATCTGAGATCATCTTTAAACAAACAAAAATATGGTTCTGAACGACTTTTAGCCCAAGCATTTAACATTTCAGGCCAAACCTTAAGCATTCACTGCATTACATCACTTTCCCCACAGCACACTTTGTTTTTACTGGTATATACCTACTGAGATAGAACCAACATAGCCATCTACAAACTAATGACAGGATTTGCTGTGTTTACAAACTCCACAACAGTATTAAGGGAGAAGGGATTAACTGAGATGTGATGTGGCATGATATGTGGGTGTGCTGCTGGTAAAGAGCCACTCCCTAAAACACATAGAAGAAAATTTTCCTGCCTAATTGAAGTGCACTAATTGACAAAAAATAGAGTCTGTCTGTTTTGTCTGAAGCCTGCTCCATAGCCTAGAAAGGCTTGCCCTCTTTGAAGATTTCTACAGAAATACAATTTTCCACTCCTCACCTTATTCTAATGCTCCTAATCCCACCTTCTGCCCCAACATTACCGTGTCTTTGTTCGTATTTGGCCTAGTCGCATTCATAAATGTACGTTACTGTGAAACTGCGTTTACACTTTCAGTATTCGCAACCCCAGAATCATTACACGTGCCTATATACAAAAAGACCCCACAGATCCTATAAACGTCTTTTATAATGGAGAAAGGGACATACGAGATTGGGAAGCATGAAAAGGGAGCGCTATTTACTTCTCCCGGGCCTCCTTTGTGTGTCTGCTCGTTACCCCCAGCCCAGCTCCTACGTGCTCCGGGGCGGGGGGGCGCAGGGTCCCCTGGCCGCAGCTCGGCCCGTCTCGCCGCTCCCCGCCCGGGGGCTGCGCGACGCGGTAGCCGCGGAACGAGGAGGCCGCCGAGGCCCGCCGGGACCCCGCGGCGGCGGGAACGGACCGGAGCGCGGAAGACCGCTACCCTCCCACCCTTCCCGGGCGCGGCAGCTGCTCACCCACCCCGCGAGGCCCTCCGACACCACCGCCGCCGCCGCCGCCGCCGCCGCCGCCGCCGGGGGGGGGAGCGGGGGAGGGGGGCGACCCGCCGCCAGCCGGCCCCACCGTCCGAGGAGGAAGAACGGGAAGCGCACGAGGGTTTCCGGTTGCGGGGGCAGAGGGGAAGGAAAAACTGCGGCACTTCCGGCGTTCGGGGAAAGAAAAGCTGCTGCACTTCCGGCGCGCGGGGCGGCAGGGAAGGTAAGCGCCAGCCCGCACAGAGCGCCTTCCGCCCGACGCAGCCGTGATCCCACTTCCGGTCGTAGGCCGCCCTTCTTTCATTGGTCCGTGGGAGCCCCTGACGCCACGCCTGGCGCCTGCGCGGCGGGGTCCGGCGGCAGCCCTCAGCCGGGCGCCTCGGCCTAGGGCGCCGCTGGCGGCGGCGGGCGGAGCTGCGCGGCTGCGCAGTACACCGCGGTCGGCCCGCGTAACCCCGGGGTGGGTTGGGGTGGCTCGATTAAAGTTGAAAATCTGGGGTTGTAATCGAAGATACGGGAATTCGTGGGGTGAATGAGCACGGGTCACACCGGGAACCAGCGACAGAGCCGGGGAAGGGTGGCTGGACGGCCGCTCTGTTCTTATTTGTTGAAATACTCTCACTGCTTGACGTAACATTGTTCAATGTCAATGTTGGGTTAGTGTTGATAAGGGTTAGTGTTGATAAGCGTTAGTGTTCAACTAACTTTAGCTGCATAGTTTAAAGCAATATTACTCAGTTTTCCCTATAGTGGACAGTGTCAATTCTATGATACTATGCAAAATTAGTATTTTTAGCAAAACCAAATTTTTTCTAAGAAAAAACATTTGTTGTTCTTACTAATTATGAAAGAAGAACATTAAGGATTTGGGAGATTTAAGATCTGCCATGAAAGGGATTAACAAGAGAGACAAAGGAGTCAGCATTTCCTTGCAGAAATGAAGCTGTTACTGCAATGTTCAATCTGTATACTTTAAAATGTTAGCTAGTCTTCCAGTTGAAGTCACAACTGACTTCTATTAAACTGATTTTTTAAGGTCAAAGCAGGCCAGATTGAATTACCTTTTTATTTTAAGTATGTACTAGTTATTTTGATTATTGCTTCTATAATCTCTTTATTTCAAGCCTTGCATTAATGCTGCGTAATGTTACAGCCTACATTCTGTTTATGTTTGACAGACTTCTCATACCAAACAAAACAACTACTGAAAAGTAAAAGCAGATAAATATTCTACTAAAACAGAGGATTGATCCAATAATTTACTGTAACAGCAAGTAGTGGGAATGAATTACTAATGGGCATATAAATCATAGAATCATAGAAAAGTTTGGGTTGGAAGGGACCTTTAAAGGTCATCTAGTCCAACCCTCAATGAACATATATAAATGAGTAAATGAATATGCCATGCAATAAATAAGATAACAATTTATATTAATGTATTTATAGACAATTGCATATTAGTAAATTCCATTACTTCATAAAGAAAAATAAATGCCCCATAAAAGAGCAATGATTTGGAATACTTTTTCAGTTTTTGAGTTGTAAGAGACTTTTATATAAGATGGTGATTTTTACATGTCCCTTAGGTATTAACTTCATAGGGTAGAATTTATTATTTAAATGAAACAGAAAAGCTGTTAAAATAGCTGGTCATATTTTCAATTAGTGGTCAGCTCAAAACTATAATGCCGGAAAACCAGGTATTAAACAGGTAAGCATGCCTACACTAACCCATGTACATTTGTTTGTCTTTCCTCTTAAGCAAATTAGCTGATCTCAGACCTTTAAAACAGGGAGACATCTGAATTGGAGCATGCCGTTTCTGGCGTGCCTGGGTTCGTGGTCAATTCTTTCCAAACCTGTATGGTTAGGTCATCAATTTTGCTTTGACAAAGCAAAAATTTGCTTTGCTTATCTTTTTCATTTTTGGATTTGTGACTTCTAATGCTTCTGTGTAGTGATGTACTTTTGTATGGTTTGTCCTGTTGTCAGACCTGCTGTTTGTTTAACAGAGGAAGGGATGATAAGCATTTTCATGTAATTCACAGAAGATCAGAAATTAGTTTTTTAACATCATGTTTGAAAAGTCAGGTGAAATAGGTACACATTAATAACTTTGGGACCCAGCCCACACAGTTGCAGAGAACTTGCAATGGGAGTAAGGTACACTTATGAGAACGTTTTTGTACTTGAGTGAAATTTCTGAAATATGGGTTAGTTTCTCAGTGAAATATGGCCTGGTATCACAGAATCATAGAATGTCTGGGGTTGGAAGGCACCTCTGGAGATTATCTAGTTCAACTCTTCTGCACAAGGCAGGGTCAGCTAGAGCAGGTTACTCAGGGTCTTGCCCAGTCGGCTTTTGAGTATCTCCAAGAAAGGAGGCTCCACATCCTCTCTAGGCAACCTGTTCCAGTATTTGATCACACTCACAGTAATAAAGTTCTCTTCCTATTTATAAATTACCTGAAAAAAGATACTTCTTTGGTCCTATGTGATTAGGATTTCAGAACCTGCTTTTCTGCAAGCTATGGAGATGTGTGCTTTTACCTTTTCTCCTTTATTTGTTATTAACTCTCTTTAAAATTGTCTGAAATAGAAATTATAAGCTGAAGTACCAATTGGACAATTTCAGGTTCTCTCTGAATAAATTCCTTCTTCAGATTTTTAATGGTTTCTTTGGCACTGTTAGAGTCAGGATCTTAGTTCCTTATTTTAGCTGCCTCATATTTCTTTCTTTTCTCAGAAAACAAAGGGAACGCATAGTCTTTGGCTTCCTTATTAAATATTTTCCTACTTTCTCTTTTGAATTACAGTAAATAATTTTTGATGGTCTTTCCAATGTTTTTATAGCTTTGCAAAACTTTTAAAAGAAAACATATGATAAACCATTGTTCTTCTATCCTTCCAATAATCTCCCTGTATTCAGTGCCTTTAGTTTAAAAACATGTGGATGGACTGGCTTTTTCCATTTGTATTATCCAAGAAACTACATTTCATGTGTTATATATTCACAAGGTTTATTAATTTAAGCCACAAATGTGGTCTAGTGGTACAACAATTAGTTGGCTTAGATTTCATTCTAATATTCCTTCCATTTTAAAAGCATTTTTCTGCATAAAACCAGCGTTTTTTTCTTTAAGAATAGTAATCTTTAGGAACTCAACAATTGTTTTGATAAATAAATTAGGCCAAAATGTGTGGAAAAATTAAGAGTTATTCAAATAGAGTAGTCTATCATATATCAAAGGCAAAATTGGCAGTCTGTATTTTCATGCTTATCTGTTTAATTTTTCATCATTCCACTTCCTCTGCTACTGTTTAAGTGGGACATAGTGACTTTTTCACATCTGTTTCCAATAATCACGTGCTGGTTCTTTTTATAACAAAGATGAACTTCAGTTTGTGTGTTCCTGACATTTTTCCATAGGAAAGTATGGGACATGAGTTTAGTTAGTACTTGCAATAATCACATAACCTAACTTTGATTTTAATAGGAAGTTCTTTAGGTACTAGTGAATCAGCAGCTTAAATATCTGTCATCTTACTCATTTCTTGAGTCCCAATAATGGTCCAAATACACTACTAACATATGCACAAACTACAGAAGAGTTGTTTCCTGTGTTTCTGGTACAAGAAAGATTGAGAGAAATTTAAAAATGAAAAATTGTATTTTGAACCAGTAAATGCTGTTACTCTAATGACAGGTACCAAGCAAGTTTAATGGAAACACAAGAGCTATTTGGTGTTTAAGAATGCAAAAGAACTTCGCCTTCTCGGAGACCACTGTGTCACAGTTACTAGATCACATGAACTGTTGGGACATACACGTTTTATAACTGATCATTCTACCATACTCAGAAATTATATTTCCTATGTTGACCTCAAAATAAATGCTGGAACAGTATTTGGTTAGTGACGCTGCATATTTATCAAAAGCTTCTGAGCCTTTTAAACTCTTGGATCTTTGCTTATGTTTTCCACACTGTGATTTTCCACTTTTAGTTTTCCTGTAGCTATCTCTACATTTGCGCCTTTGTCCAATAGCAGCATTTTTATTTATAAATAATGCAGAATATTTGTTTAGTTTTGAGGTTCTACTTAGATGGTTATTAATCTCTTCATCACCATTGTATAATAACTGCTTTTTATATTTCCCTGTTCCTTGTGATTGATATGGCTAAATAAACTTACACATAACAAAAATATAAATCATTAAGGATTTAATTAAGCTTGACTTTTGGCAAGTCTCATTTTAATCATAAATTTTCTGGCCTCTCAGACATTGCTTACGCTTCTGATCAATGCCTTTTATATTCTTTGTAAGATCTGCTTAATTCTAATACCATATGTGAGAATTGCTTTCATGCAGTTGTGTCTCAAACTATTTTCAGCAATTTCTCCTCATGGATGAGGTCTAAATTTACATTTTTTGTAACTCTGACTGCAGAATATTCCAAGTTTGCTCTATGTACAAGCCTATGAGTTCTTTTAAGAATTTTTAATCATGTAGGGACTTTGTGCAGTGGAAGCTCCATTTTGAGCTTCTTTTGTTCTGTAAAGATCTCTTAAGATTGATAAGAGATCAAGGTATACCAAGGTTAGTTAATGGGGTTTGATATATTAATTGGAAATAGTTTTTTCCCTATGACTTTGTTATGCTTTTCCATATTTGATTCCTGGAACGCTGGCTTTTCTTTTAGTTTATGTCCAACTCTGAGACTTATTGTATTTGTGTCATGTCTGGCCAAGGGGGACTAGCCAAATTAGCCAAATCCTTTCAGGAATACGCAAACAGAACACCTAAATACTGCTGGAGTTTTGCATGTTGCAACGCAATGTAAACACTGACTTTTAAAGACGTGGCAATTTCAAATTAAGTTATGTAAGTCTACTGCTGTTCTTCCTTTACAGAAAAAAAAAAAAAGTAGTCTGACATTGCTGTCATTCACATTACTTCTGTTTTGGATTATGATTACTTAAACTTGCAAAAGCTGTTGTTTGATGGAGCCTAGCAGACTGTTTCAGATGTGCTGTTGTAGTCCTCCATGCCATGATGCATACCCGATAGTACTGGTTTATCTGATTTTAAGTGAGAGAAAGTATTAATTACATATGGAGCTTGAAGCTGGGGTTCAAACTTCTCTCAGTCTATGTAGAATGTATGTCCTTTTAAAAATATGCCAAATTATACGGATTCAACAGTATGATTGCAAAAGTTGTAGGTACAGATTGCAAGACTATTTCCCCTAGGTTTTAGTATTTCTACTGAAAATTCTTTCATTTGTACAGATCATACTTTCATTCTTTATATATGTTGTGATTATCACTTAATTTTGTACGATTTCATAATAAAATCCTAATGCAAGTTACTGTATTAAAATGTCATATATTTTCAGGGTGAAGAAGGTTCTGAGGGTCCAGTAGGTCCAGTTGGCCTGCTAGGTCTTTCACCTTGGGCATTTATTAACTGAGGCCTTCAAAATAATAAGCCTTTTGAGTAAGGAAGGTGACTGTTTTTAGATGGCAGAGCATCCTATGCCACTGCATAGGGTTGCATAAGAATAAAAGAACCTCTCAACTTCACTTGTTCCATTAGTATCAGTTGTTGTTGCTGTCCTTGTATTCACTGAGATGCATAGAAATGTGAGCACGAGGAATTGAAATAAAGACAGCAAGACTTTCACAGGCACATTTATTTCCTTTTGAAGGTAATTACTTCATTTTATTAATTGAAAAACTAATCTATGAAAGTTTTGAAATTAATCTCCTACCTTATCTTTTTAGGGTATCCAGGGTCCTGAAAGGAATACCTGGACCAAAGGGATTCCAAGGTTTGGGTGTTCAAGGTCCAAAGGTAACCTGTGAACAAAAAGCATGATTTTAAAAGGACAGAGCAAGGGATATATGTGACTGAGGACAAGCCTTTTTATACATTTAAAGCTCCTGTTCTTCTAGAGAAACTCATGAAAGAAAAGGTAACTCTTCAGTTTGGATCCCTATCAGTGTCTGACTGTTACAGAGAGAACTCCTCTTGAACTATATCATACATTATGATAAGCAACCTTGGTCACTAGGTGCTTACAAAAATAAATTGAAGTTTAGAGGCTTTACCAACGGTTATTTAAAGGATTTGAAGATGAAATATGCTGTATTCTAACAAGGTTCCTTATTGCTGAGCCTGACCAAAGCACTTTTTCAAACGGATAATTTTTTGTAGCCACAAAGTAGCTACACAACAGATGATGTGATTGCCACACATAAAAACTTTGAGCATCTTTGCTTTAAGCTGTCAGTGAAGTCAAATATTTTACAAAAATTGTTCTAAATTCAAATTTTTGGTTGTTTTGGTTTTTTGGGGTGGGTTTTTTTTTTTTTTTTGGGACAACAAGGTGAGCCTGGTCCAAAAAGGGATTGTGGAATTTCAGGAACCAGACTGCCAGGAAGCAAAGTTAGTCTGTTTTGGAATGGTTACTGTTTTAATCCTTGCTCTGTTTCCTTACAATTGTAAGTAATAATTTACCTTAAGACTAATGCGGAACACTTCTAAGGCCAGTATTACATGTGTTCCTCCGTGACACAAGACAACTGTCATTTGAATTCTCTGACAACCCGGAACTTCAGCAGATAGTACTGCCTTGCTGACACATTCACTGGTTACTTTCAGCTTTCATTGACTGTAGTGCTCAGAAGATCCATGTGTCAGGTACTGGCGCTCCCAGTCTGGGTGTCTAAAAGAGAGGAATTTGTGAAATGAGTATTTTAGTTTCTCAGGATCAGATAGGATCTAAGGATTAAACCCAGTTCTTCCAGGAGATAGCCTGCCTCCTTGAAGTATTGTATCTTAGTCTTTTAATATCTTAGTCTTTAGCTTCCACCTTCTATTACAAGGGGACAAATGTTTTGCCCAGAAAGTAGCCTCATTTACTAGCTGTGTCCTGATTAAATGCTGAATGAGTCACCCAGTATGAAATACTGTCATTATGCATTATCATGTAGATACACCAGAGGGCAGGATTTAGGTAGCATAAATGTCTTTATAGCTTACATAAATTGAATTCAGCAACTAAATGATCCTTTTGATACATTTGTTGCAATCTGATTTTTAAAAGGCATATAATCATGGCTTTACTTACATAGTGTATGAATAACAATGGTACCAAATTAAGATATATCTAGTATTAGCAACAATGGTTTTTTAAAAGCTGTTTAAAATATTTACTTAAAATTGCATCCATTAGCTATGTCTCCTAACTGGAAAAAAATCTACCATTGTTTATAGTAACTATTGTCATTCTTACTGAGTGAATAGCATACTGGGGAAAAAAAAGTAAATTTAGGGCAGTCAGTTTTGGTTAATATAATCAACCAAACTGATCCACAGTGTAAGCCCTTTGACATACTACATTCATGTACTATAGAATAGCCACCTTCTTTCGTAGTTTTATCTCTAGATCTCTATCATATTCGCATTCTGTTGTGGCTTTCCAAGCTGCAGAATCATAATTTACTTTGTCTGTCTTCATACAGAAGCTCTCTCTTAGCTTTTTCAGTTCTCTCTGTTTCTTTTTATGTCTTCTTTACCATTTTTGAGTTGCAGTAACAAGAATAGTAGGAAGTATTTCAAGAAGGGTGGGTATTGTACCAGGAAAGAAAGCTGATGCGAGATTTTTTCCAACAGAAGAGGTGGCTTAGCATGAATGCAGGAACTAAAGGCTTTTTAACTCGAAACTCAATAGCAACGTAAGATGAGTTTTACAGATAAAACTTTGTATTGCAGACCAGAGCTTTAGTATGGTCATGTAATGAGTGCATTTAGACAGATTCAATAGTCCTGGGAGCTAGATGTACTGAGCATCTGGTTCAGAGCATGTGGTTCAGAGTGGCCATTGAAACACTGCTGTACTAAACAGCTTAGCAAGAAGTAGGAGTAGTGTTAAAAACAATGCTGTAAATCTGGAGGCATTACTTCCATCAGATTTGATTTCTAAGTGAATATAAAGCTATGAAACTATATACTGGCAAGACTAGTGAAAAAATAAAGCTCTGATTTGTAAATCTACAATCCTGTAACAGAACTGTCAAGATCCTTATTGTACTTCCAAAGCACAGTAACTAGTGAAGAAGAGCTTAGGGTGTTTCCAGAGACCAATTGCACACAACATGTAACAGATCTACAGATTTTCTAGCCAGACAACCAAACTTGACTCCATTGCTATCTGAATGGTGGATGTTCAGTATTCTGTTCACTCAATTCTGTTTTGGCGCATAGTGCAGATAAACCTTCATGACTGCTGGAAAAAACATTCTTCCATAGCTGACTGTCTGTTTCTGGATGGATAGGCTGTTTAGAAGTCTTGATCTAAGCATGCATAAGGCTAAGAATAAGTATGTAAACAGTATGAGTGATCCATGTGACTAATGTCTTACTAATGAAATGTTTAATCATCACCATTGTGTCTGATCAAACAGATGCTGGATGTTGCCAGTAATTATTTATATATAGCACTAACAGATATTTAGTGTAAAAGATTGTATTCCATTGAAACTCTTCAGTCTCAGTTTGTGTAATGAAGGCAAGATTTATTTAATGAAAACAATTAACCTCAATGGAGGTGACACATGCTCATCTGTCATCTGACAGGAGATGAGCTAGAGGTTTCTCGGAAGGAGGCCTATCAGGAGCAGGCTGCAGCTGCTGGGACTGCTAATCCTTGCCTGGTTGCACTGGGAAAAGAGTGTGAGCGGTGGTGGCATGTATGATTTTTTTCTGGTAGCAGCATGTTCCTCTAGTACATTTCATGTTAACAGAGCATACACAGATTGACAATTCTGTGTAGGAATGGTACTATGTACAATCATTTGGCAGATGTACAGCTCTCCCATGCAACCAGATTAGCATTATCTCCATCTTTGCTAAGAGTGAAGACCTCACCGAGTTACTTAGCATGTGTTGTCTCACCCTTTAAATAAGTTAAAGTTACATGCTGTCATACTTGTGGCTCACAGCACACATGAATAGATTAAGGGTGTTTGCAAAGGTGTGATTTCTAGCTGAATGTATTTTAAAAAGGGATCTACCCTTGGAGAAGCAGAAAGTGGGTACTTAAGGAAGTGTTTGGTCTAGCAATAGAGGAGACCTTGCTCCCAGGCTAGATGAAGGGTGCTTCTACTAACCTGAATGAAGGCAGAGACTTTTTTATGCTCACTGGTCAGTCATGCCCTATTCTTTTTCCCCCTATTCTTTCCCCTTCACCAAAATTCTAATGAAATCAGGAAATGTACTCTGCTTGCTTAAAAGCTCAATGTACTCTGCTTACTTAAAAGCTCCTAGTTAGCATATTCCATTGCTGTTGTTTAAACACCAAATGAAAAGCAAAGCAGGCATGGTTTCTGTACAGTTTTGTACAAGGGAACTGAAAAGAGACAGGAAAGTGTGATTATCTACACCATATTATAATGGCAATGGTTTGTGAAACACCACTTGCTTCAGTGTCTGTGGCCAGGGAGATCAAACATTGCGATAACTGTCCAATTTAGGAGAAACTGTATCCTATAAGACATTCAACTACATCGCTATTAGGGTCTGTAACTGTACCAAAAATAAAAAATGAGGATTTGATTAGTGAATTTTAAGTAATTCGTTCTTCTTCCTTGTAGTTTTTCATACTGCAGAATTTGAAGGTAATCTGAATTTTAGAATGTACTCTTAGTGGATTGCTTCTTTGCCTCCCTGCTCATAACTGTTTTAACTTCCTTCAAGAAGAATATAACATTTGTATCCAGATTTATGAAATGTGCCTTCCAGTACAGCAAGTTGTTTGATAAACAATGAAACTAACACTGGTTTTCTTTGGGTCCTACATCCCCTACACTCCCAGCCATACAACAGTAACTTCAGATTTCTTAGTGGTTCTATTTATTGCAATGCACCCAGGTACTCCTCCAGTGCTTGGAGTCCTCTTGCAGTACTTCTGCTCCCTTCGCACACTACTTAAGTTTCTTGTCTTCATTCCCCTTCCCTGTCCTCACTGCTCCTACCACCCCTACCAGCCACCCTCGTCTTTTCCCTCTGTTCTGGTAAGAGTTAGCAAATGATGTGTCTGGTTTGCAGCCTTGGGCTCTGATTGCCAACTTCGTGAGTTCATCTGGACTGAGCAGCTGGTGGAGGAAACTCAAGTAAGGGCAGACTTCTCTTTGCCATGTGCGTGTGTCGGGGTGGTGGTGGTAGATGCCACCAAGTGCTGCATTTGCTACACGGCTCCTGTTTCTTATTAAAGGTGCACAAACTTAGTGTCTCTGTTTTAAATCCAGTAGAAAGTAGTCAAAGAACTCAAAGGCTGACCGCATGAAATTCACTTAGGTTAGAAAAGAGGCTCTCAGGATTCTGCAGGAGGGAAAATAAGTTTTCCCCATCTTGTTTAGTCTGCTGTAGGGAAAATATACCCTATTAATTTTAACAGATTTGGTTTTATATGGGTGTAGTAGATAGACTGCTGCAGGCATAGTTCAGTGGATTTATAATGACAGAAGGCCAGTGTTTGCTACTTGTGTACTTATAGAAGCCCTTCTTGTTGCCTTAGGCTTAGAGAATCACTAAATGGCTTTAATTTTCCATTTTGCATTTTTAACTTAACATATGAAACAACATTACTGTTAATCTTTCGATTTATAGTAATTCGTTTTTCTGTTTCTCTATTTTCCCTATAATAAAATCTGGATCATAGCAAATCATCAGCCTTGTTAATGAAATTTCTTGATCAGGAGACCGGGAATTCTCTGAGAGCAAGTATTTGGATTCTACCATGTTGTGCTCTAACAGCTTTCTAAAGGGCATGCTTGCCCTTTGAAGATCTATGAAAGATCTATGCTTGACACAGAGTGAACAGATGTGCTTTAGCATTTTTTGGAAAGCTGAATGCCTTCAAGAAAGATATATCAATGGCAATTGATAAGCATGGTATTCACTGTATTTCTACTAAATAACCTGATTAAATCTGCAATATCAAAATCAAAGCTGAGAAATTCTGTATTCTATGCCTTTTCCGTTTCATCTTTAAGATGCACTCTTCCTACAAAGCTAAAAAGGCAGAAATTACTTACAGAGAATGCAGAGCCTCAACTTTCATATTTTTTTGGTAAGACAACAATTCCTAAGCTTTGCCCACTACTTGCCATGCTGAAAGTGTCTTCTGGGTAATGAGAGGTATTCATTTCACCATGAAACTTCCATCAGGTGCTGGAGCAAAAAAAGCACACACAGTCTTTGGGTTTAGAAACACAAAAAAGCAATGAACAGACAACATTACTGTCCTATAGAATGAGATACTGAGTCTGGTTTTGGTGTATACGTTTAAAAGTAGTGTCCCAGACATAAGCTGCCAAGGTGATCTCAAGTCTAGAAAATCTGTCTTGAGAAAAGTTAAAGGGTGCAACTTACATGGCATTTAGGCAGATTTTTTTTAAAGCTATTCAGTACAGTTGGATTGTTAATAAACAACTGTTTATACATTTTCAATCCTATGTTTTTGATGAAAGATTGGACCTCTACCGAAAAATCTGCTTCAGTCAAAACCATCTTTTTATGACATGTTTTTGAAATGCCCAAATTATTCATAATTTTTTTTAATCTATAACTGAAACATTACAATGCTTAATCACACAGCAGTCCAGGGACACGATTCATCCCAGCGATGAAGCCGAGGTGCTCCCTTCTGCATCACCATGCAAAGGAGCTCTCCATTCTGTCCTGCCACCAAGGCGCAGAGGGATGTCTTGCCTGGTGGGCAATGCCTGTCCAGAGTCTCGGCACTGACCTTCTGCCGGGCATCTGCACAAAACTCCCTCAAGGCATGTCATGATTCCTTGAGACTTATCATTGGCATACTTTCTCTCACCCCGATTTTTTACTTAACACTGTGACAATGCAATTCTACTCTGAAGCCTGCCATTAGGTAGAGCAAGTATAATTTGCATGCAGCATGCTGAGAGCTACCTAAATGACAGCCCCCTTTTAGATATCCTGTCTGTGTCTGACCCCTCAGAGGATTTAAAGAGCAGAAAGAATTTCTGAGGAAAACAGCTCAGGAAGACTTTTTTTTTTTAAGTTGTCTTTTATTACTGTAATTGCTAATGCAATTACCACCTTTGAGACATGCTCATGGTCCTGGCAGACTCACAAACCATTGGGTCAGAATTCAGTTCTAGCCTACAAATGATAATGTAGTAATCTCACATCTCTGATCTAGGCAGTGCTGCAACATTAACGTGGACAAGCTGAAGAGCCATGGCTGGCAAAGTGATGGGTATAGATGCAGATTGTCTAGAAGTGAGTTTTTAAATGTAAAAGTTCAGTTATTTAAAATGGGAAAACACTCATGCTTGCAGACTGACACTGTCCCTTTAATAAAACAGCTTGGTCTTCCACTCAGCCCTGGCTAAGTGCCTGACTATCTTCATTTAAATTTTGGCCAACTAAACAGCAATAATGGACCATAAAGGATCTAGATGCAAGGTAGAGTCATTTACAAGTGGATAGGCTATTTATTTACAGATTGCTTTATTTTTGTAAGCAAAACATATTTTCCAGTATGACCTGCTGGACATACTTTCTACACTGACAGCTTATTCAATCCACAATTTCCTTTTTGAATGCCTTTGAAGGTAAGAGACTTAGTTATTTCCTTTCTGTTTTTAGAGGACTGCACTTATGGTTTCTGTATATGTACTGCTTGATGGACTTGAAAAGAGGATTTAGGAAGGATATTTAAATTTAATATATAGTCTTTGTTATTAATGGTATTTCAAATGAATTATTGTAAATTACAGGCATTTTTTGTGAGTCAGTTTTAATGGAGTTCAGTTTTCTCTAGAAATATGTTGAATCACTGACTTAAATGTTGTAACGTTCATTTTATTAGTGTATATTGTGATTATAATAGAATATTGTCTTTATGGAAAATATTGCACACATTCTGTTACAGCCATGTAACGTTAATAATATATTCATGTATTGAATCTCATTATTAAGGCATTGTTTCTTAGAAGAATAAGTTGTTCATACTGATGCTCCAGACCTAGGTACTATATCTGCATCCCAAAACACCCAGATCTTTGTTTATTCCTAACAGTTAGGGAATTCTAGAAACAAACTACATTCTCTGTTTTCTATAATATTTCTGCTAATTTAATATAATTAGTTTAATAGCAAAGTATGTTAATAGCAATATGCATTAGTAACAGTTTCTTTTACCCTTCTTTGTTAGATGTTCAAATGAAAGCTAAAGATAGCACTGGCTTTTTTTAAGAAAGAAAAGGTGTTTGTTCTACCCATATTTCTTCTCTAATCAACCGTGTTCTAATTTAGATGTGAGCTACAGTTGGGATTGTACTGGCTGCTATGCTTAAATTGCCTACCCAGTGACTTTTTAGAATTGTTTTTTATATGTTGTCTCTAGAATTGTGCTTCCCACAAATGTGTATTCTGTGTGTAAAGTATCTGTGTTTATTTATTTGCATCTATTAATGAAGTATTCACGGGTGGTTTATTACTTTTAACAGGAAGGAAACATTGTCTAATTTGGGATCAAAGTCACTATGTGGAAAAAACATTTTTTCTTTTGCTTTTTACTTCTGGCTGTGACAACAAACCAGATAGTATATGGGCAAAACAGAAAGAAAGGAAAGAATTCTTATTCTCTTGGGCAAAAAGATGAAGGTAAAGCCATTTTCTTAAAATTTCTGATTGACGATGTTGTATGTCTCCACATATTTCAGGATAATTAGCTAGTAATTGACAACTTATATATGCATTTATGAAATGTGATTTATTTTGATTATCAGGCCTGGAAAATACTGTGGTGACATTTACTTGGTCATGGACTCCAGTTTGATCTGTGATTTTCATTGACATGCATATCTCTTTTAAGATAAATGATAAGGAGCCTAATTTTTAGTTTGAAATTGAATGTGGAAAATTTTGTATACAAAATTAATTAAGATGCTAAAACAATCCCATCAAGACCCTAATTTGAAAGTTGTTGTCTGTAGACTATATTTAATAATACTGGTATGAATTAAAGTAGCTTAAATTTAGTTACTTGACTTCAGTAGAATTTTTTGGCATTTACAGTGACATTTATCCTTAGAATTTTTACTGGAAAGACAGAGGAATTTGTGGGGAAATTATTTGAGGATTGGGATTGTTGCAGAGAATTATCTGAAATCTGTTGTGCAGGTATGCCCATCATTCATCAATTTAACTTTCTTGTTCCATTACAGGTGATATGTGTCTCATTGATATAGTCTTTATCTTGGACAGTTCAGAAAGTGCCAAAAATAAGTTTTTTGATTTACAGAAGAATTTTGTTCAAAACTTAACTGACAGCATTTTCCAGATGAAACCAGTTAAGTCTCAGAAGTATAATGTCAAACTAGCAAGTATGCAGTTCAGCAGCACAGTCAGCATTGATCATCCCTTTACAGCCTGGAAAAATGTGCAGAATTTTAAAGAGAAAATCAAGTCTCTGGGCTTTATTGGCCACGGCACCTACTCCTATTATGCAATTTCCAATGCCACTCAGCTGTTTAAAACTGAAGGTCGTAAGAGAAGTGTGAAAGTGGCTTTTTTGATGACTGATGGTGTGGATCATCCAAACAGCCCTAATGTCCAGGGCATAGCCACAGCAGCTAGAAGTCTTGGAATACGTTTTTTTACCATTGGCCTTTCTAAGAAAAAAGTTCAAGAAGAAAAATTGCGTGTGATATCTGGTGATTCATCCGCTAAACATGTCTTATGCCTGGATGATCAGAATCTGATAGTTGATGTAGCGTTGGAACTGGTAAGTAATGCTGAGGTTAATCTTGTCATGCATCTATCCATGGCAGATTTAATTTAATTTTGATGGGCAAGTCCTGAAGGCAATGCAGAGGGTTTTGTGGTGCATGTCTCTGCTACATCAGGAGTCAGGACAGAAGGAGCTTCCTCCTCCCAGCCGCTCTCCAAGGAGTTGTGTGCTTGGACAATAATAGCTCAGGTGCACTGATCACTGATGGAGGGACAGGGTATTTCCCAGCACACAGAGTATGTCTATGAGCATATGATAGTTCTTTAGAAGGTAACTTGTTCTCATGCATAAAGCTGATAAAATCACTGAGTCCTTCCCCTGTATATTATGTCAGTAGGGCCTTCCATAGTAAGGCCTTTCATTAGGAAGTCTTTTCATACTCCCCTTGTTAGCACTGTTCCCTAATATAGGCTACTTAGCTGTCCCATTACATCTCATTTGTTTTCTGATCATTATGGGTCACATGAAGTAACCCCCTATTCCTACCAGAGAACCCTTTTCCATACGAGTAGTTCCACAGACTGGTTCTTACCACTGTAAGGAAGAGATGAAGGTATTCACATTCTTTACCATTCACCTTGGAAATTCTGTAAACCAGAGAGGAAAAATGGTTAAATTAGTACTCTGTTAAATTAAATCTATATTAAAGTAATATTTTTCTTTTCTTTTCAGGAAGCCTTGCTCCAGAAGCAGGTAGGGTTTTTGAGTTTTGTGTGTTTTGATTACTCTTGTTCATACTAGATCTCCTGGTGTCCGCTTCTTCTATAATGCAACAATACTCCAGGATTAATCAACCTTCCTTCCCTGAGTAAAGTTTCCGACCATGGTTGCTTTTATTTTAGCTTTCATCCATTTCTTCCATCCCTTCTCCTGAGAAATCTACAGCTTCTGTTCATTAGTGAGTAGTATCAACAGTAAGGCATAAAGAACTCTTCCTACCAGAGTGGAAAAGGACTAGTACAATACATGCAAGTTCATTAGTTGTCTCATTAGAAAACAATAGCAATGTCAAAATGGTCCAAAAATTATGTAAGGTTTCACGGTACTATATGCTATGTATATGCTACCTTAATTGTTTGTAGTTACAGTAGTAACACATTTATTTGTTTTTGTTATAAATAGATCCAGCAACTGATTTTGATTGGGCTATACAAAAGTGTAATGTTGATTGTTTAAGAGATATATATATTAGAAGATCATTTATTTCCTGTTATTCCACTTTTATATTCTCTAGTCTGTGGCTAGGCAAAAACAGAGTTTTTGCTTTAAAAATTTGAAATAATACATCTGAAGAATGTTCTCCTTAATGCTTCTATTAATCTTGTAGTGTATGTGGAAGAACTGTGGGTGTGAAAAGGGAGTAAAAGGAGACAAAGGTGATTCTGTAAGTATGCATTCATTTGAAAATCCTCCAGAATTTGCATTTCAGTCATTGAGATCAATGTTGCACATTATCTGAAAAAAATCTATCCATAATCACATACTATCTTGGAAATATATTTATATTATTGCCTAATAAAACACTGTGGATGAATAGGTACATGAATTTGAAGCCCAAATCAAGAAGTTATTCTTGAATCTTGCGACGAGGATGGAAAGGTCCATTAGACACAGGTTTACTTCCACCAGCAGCTTCTATTTGTGTAAGGGATAAAAGTTCAAAAGATTGAGGGTGATGGCATATATGAAGAAAGGTCTAAAACTCTACCTCCAACACTCTCGTTTCTGTTGTGACACTTCAACACATAACTGTTTCTTGGCTCTGGTAAAGAAGAGAGAAGTGGGAGTTCAGACAGTGTGTGACGTCTCTGATCCCTTTTGTACATTTAATAGCTCCCCCAGAGACAGCCAAGGTACATACAGAGTTTTTTGCCTTTCTCTCTAGACACTAAGCAGCTGGTCAACTCTATGTGTAGCAGGTTATGACAGCAGGGCCTATCATCCAGTCCCTTGGCTCTGGATAATGTGCATCTGGACCTAAAACCCCTGCTTCCAATTTAAAATTTCAGATCCAAGAATTTTAAGTTATTCTATCCAAAATTATTAGATGCAACCTATTATGTATGTATTTTTTATATATATGCACATATACACCAAGCTTTCTAGTCCCCACCTTCATGATCCTCCTAACAGGAATAATGGTGTAGTAATTTTTTTATTTTGGGGCTGATGAATATTGACACTAAGTTGTTCTGTGCATGGGGTTTTTTTAAGCACAGAAGATTAGATAGTGGTGGGTAACTCTGAAAAATGGGGAGGAGGAACTGTGTATGTTTTCTGTGACACCTTCCTCGTTTGATTTTCAAATGCTCTGTAGAAAATGTATTTATCGTTGAATCATATGATTAAAAAAAATCATAGGTACCTTATAATACCAGATTTTTTTTAGCTAAGTGAAAGTAGTGTCACACGTGTAGTGTGGGTTTCTACCTAGCTTATTCCAGAATGATTTTGGCCTGCCCCCAAGATACAGTCTTAGAGAAACTGGAGAATTTTATCCTCACAATGGTAATAACATTTTCCTGCTTTATTTTAGGGCAGTGCTGGTAGCAGAGGGGAAAAAGGTGAGCCAGGACCAAAAGGAAACAAGGTAAAGTGAATTTTAAAAAATAAAGCAAATTTCTATCTAGTTTTATTCAAACCATAGAAGTGAATATAGCAAAGGAAAAGTATGTTAAAATATGATTTAAAAGACTGACTTTTGCTATGAGAGGTTTATAGTTAGCTGCTTTAGAAGTGAGAGAGAAAAATTTGAAACTAAACTGCTACCAAGTTAACACTGCCTATCATTCCAGTTTTTCTCTGACAGCAGAGGTCTCTGAATCTAGCTGAAGGCTCTCCGAGCTCCACAGAGCTTTCTAACAGTACACAAATCTCTTGAGCAGAGCAACTTGCTCTGATGAGTTAAGATGTCAGTCATCTAATAGCAGTAGTTGAGTTTTCTATGATTAACATAGAAAGGAGTTGCGTGTCCTTGATTGTGGGAGGAAAAGGCATGGATGTTCGGAAACAGGAAAAGCAACTTCTGCTCCTTAAACAGTGTTCTTGGTTTTAGTGTAATAGTGATAAATAAAAGAGCAATACATATTTCAGTTGTATTCCTTTGCTTCCAATAGGGAGATGCTCAAAAAGGAGATCATGGAGAAAAAGGTGAAGAGGTAGGAGACTACTACAGTGCTAACTCATATTTGGTCTTTTCAGATTATCTTCCAGATCCTGATTCACAGTTTAGTTCCACTGAACTGAAAATGTGTTTTCCATTTTTCACACATCTACTTTATTCAATTATTAAGAGCACCTAAACTAAGTTCTGGTTTAGAGAAGTATCTACACTGAAAGAAACAGTCTAACCATGTGCTTAAGTACAGAGATGGGATGCTACTGGCAAAAGGAACTTTTGAAGCTATGTGATTTTGTATTGACTTGCATTAGACTTATCCCAAAGATAGAATTGAAAATGTCATCACTAAAAACATCTAGATAGTCCTCCAATGGCTTCTGACATCTGATATTTCTCAGCTTGAATTCTTGTTGATTCACAGTAGAAAGGTTAACGCTACTCCATGCATAAGATAATTCAGTTTAAAAGTCCCATTTAAATGGTAGTGTATATCTGCTAAGAGGCTGGCAAACTGAGTGGCATATTTACAGCTAATGTTATGAGGAAGAAATACACATCTAAATTTGCAGAGAATTATATATTAAATGATTCCAGGGAGATATTTTATTGTTGTGAATAGTTAAACTTAGGAAACATAATTCTTTACTGGGTTTTTTTCCTACTTAAATTAGCAGTATGTTACGCCTTTGCTTTCTCTTTTATGATTTTTTTCCCTTTTTTTTTTTAATTTTTGAATAGGGAGCTCCTGGCTACAAGGGAGACAAGGTAAGATTTTTATAGAATAGAAGTAGTCTGAAAATAGATTGTCACTTGCTGACAGTGTATGTGAAGGAATGGGGAAGAGCCTGTCTTGTCTTTTTGTCATGAGAGCTCCTAATGCAATCCCTAGAAGTAAATTCGTCATTTATGTAAATGTTTGCAGACTGGCTTGTTGGAATTAAAAAAAAATAATCAGAAAATGTAATCTAAATACAAAAATTAAAATGTCAAAGATCAGAAATAAAGCTTCTGGAACGAAAAAGAAAGTTGAGGGTTGAATAAGAGGTTAAGTAGAAAGAATGTGAAATTGTTTACTCCAAACACAAATAGATGTGGCAATCATTAGCTTTCAAAAAACTTACCACAAGGAAGTTTACTTTTAAGCTAGTTATAACTTGCAAGGGCTAATGCTTGATCAAAAAAAATCTCAAGATAGGCTCTCCAAGAAGCTAAAAAAATTATACACTTCAATGACTTGCAAGATTCTAGAGCCAAAATTTACGTTGCAAACTGGACCATCATAGCCAGAACAGAAACAGAGATAATCCCATTTTGACTTTGCTTGGTTTGGACACTTATCTCTCTACATTGTTAATAAAAGCAGTGCCTCTCTGAATCTTTGAATCTATTAGAAAAATGCTTCAGTCAATTTTATAGAAACATTTCATGGAAATGGGAAAAGTAGACTCATATGTCTACTTTTCATGTGTCTATTGATTTGTTAAATCATCAGTGGAACACATTAGTAATTCTCTTTCTTAATTCCATTTGTACAATCTCAAACTGTTATTCAGGAAAATCTCAGACACCACAGTAATGAAATCAGAATATAGAGGGGATCTCTGGAGGCAGCACAGTGAGGTGGAAAAATACAGCAAAACTTATTACACTTTAAAGGTATTATCCTCCATGTAGGATAGAAATTTTGTAGGCATTCTCAGAGAGAAAAAGTATCTATCTTGAGTAGAGCAGACCATATCTTCTACAGACCATATCTAATGATGCCACTCTCAGGTCCTCAGAATCTACTAAACCTCTTGTACTACTGAACTGCTTGCACAGTCTTTAAGGCATGTGGTGTAATCAAAACATCTTGTTCAGCTATTAACCTTTTGATTTTTTATAAAGGGTGAAAGAGGAGAATGTGGATCCCCAGGAATAAAAGGGGAAAGAGTAAGTATAATTTTTATTTGAACTGTTTCACGTTGATGAAGATACTAGAAAATCATGTAACATATTCATAAACATAGCTTGTAAAGATTATTGTAAATTTGGAACATCTTATAATTCCCTGGTAGTAGAGATGCATTCATAGTAGAAATAAGATTCGTCGAGACTGAACCCACAGTTCACCATATTCTTTTTTTCCATTTTGCAGAAGAAATGTAGTCACTTACCTAAAAAAAAAGCTGTCCTGACCAATGCCAAGCTCTGCTTACAAAGGACTGTGAGCGTGTTACAGAGTTCACCAGATTTTTTTCCTTAAAATGTTAATTTTAATTCAAGTGTATAAAGTTATATTACAATAGAAGCCTGAACAACCTGAACAACTTTCAGGTCTACCAGCCCACCTGTGCTGATATGCATTCACACTTCTATCTAGTCCTCCTCTTCTTGTAAGCTGAAGTGCAGAAGTGATACAAGTGAATATAAATTTTTCCTGGTTTTTACACTCTGAAAGATGGAAGGATAATGTACTCCTGAGTGAGATAATCATGCATCTTGAGTTCATGTAAGCAGGTTTGTATGAGTACTACAAACCACTGATTTATAGTTAGAGTTGTTAAGTACTACCAACTAGATTGCAGCTGATTGTTTTATTAAAGCACATTTCTTCAGTTTTAACATCCATATTATGCTTACCTTTATCAAAGACCAGCTTGAAAAGTTTGTGGTTCCTGGAACCTGTTACTTGATGATGAATTTCAGGTAGGAATTAGGAAATATTCAAAGCAGTGGTATTTGTTGCAAAGGAAAAAGGGCATTATACATAATAAAAACCTAAAGGCTGAGAATGTCTTGTGAGATGCTGGAGTTCAAAATGGCAGCAAGTGAGTCAGAAAAGGCTGAAATATCAGTGAAAAAGGAGAAAGAGTTGCATGTTTCAGGGGAATAAAGAAAGATCATAACTTCTTTATCCAGGCAATATGTGAGAAATAGCACAAGGTTATGTGAAATGTCTACTAAGATAAAAGGAAGCTGTTCAGAAGCTGGCAAAGAACATAATCAAAGCAGCCAAGAAATCTGGATGTAGCAAACATATGCCAGGACTGCCGGAAATTTGCTGGTTTAATTTCTGTTGAGGACAGTGATGAAAAAAAAGTTTGACATCTGCAGAGGATCAGAGATTATCATGGATTATGGACTTCAAGAAATTAGTGGACAAGTGAAAATTACAGTCACTTCCAGAATTCCCAGCTTCACATTTACAAATGCAGAAGATAGAACAAAGTGAATTTTTTTTTTTTAATGAAATTAGTCTGTGCTGGACAAAATCATCAGAAACAGAACATACGTAGCCAAATGTATGAGAAGTAAATTTCTTATTCCAAGGTGGATCTTTAACTGCAGTGATGGCTATTGAAGCATAATTGGCAGTAGTGTTGTCTGATTTGAAAATGTTGCATTTTTCCCTCGCTGCTTTCCAATCTCACTAATCAGACTGAGTCCAGCAGAGGTTTTGATGCTGTGAATCTGAGTTTCTTCAAAAGCTGTTCAGGCGTGAAATTCAGACAGCTTGTGTTCAGCTTTGAAATCAAAACTGACTCCAGTCATATGTGTGTATTCTACCAAAAGTAGCTATCATCGCATCAGCATATTCCGTTGCTTGTGTAGTTTTGTAAATGGGCTAGAACTGAGTGGGGTTATCTTCTTTCTCTGCTGGCTGATGTTTGGCATGGGAGCAAATGCCAGGGAGTAGAGAATTGTTAGAAAATTCTGAATCTGAATCTGCAGGGGAAGACAGTCGATGGGGTGTGGCTGTGTAGGTATCACTGCTAAATTCGTCAAGGCTATTAGAAGTTCAAAATGTGACACATGCCTCGAAAAATGCAGCAGTCTGCCGGTGCCTCTGCGTGTGGAGATGTTGCTAATTAAAAGAGAAGAAAGAGAAAGAAAAGACCAGTAAACTATTTGGTGAAAGCTATTTTTGCTTTAGAAATAAATTACAACTGAGTATTGAGTCAACTGGAAGTGAAATGCCGTAGAATATGCATTCTGGTGACTGAAGAATAAACAGTGCAGCAGAAAGATTTGTGAATCTACAGTGGTGGTAACTGGTAAGAACTCATTAAATGGAGAAATGATAGCTGACAGCTAATGGAATAAAAAAATATGGCGTTTTACTTTTTTGGGATGCATTTTTTAATGGTTTTTGCAAACTATTAGTGTGATTCTGCCATGCTACTGATCAGTAGTTTGAGTTAGTGAGACAAAGTTACCTGAAGTTATTCTGGTACAAGCACTGAAGCATTTTTTTAAGAA
Organism: Mycteria americana; assembly: GCF_035582795.1. NCBI lineage: Eukaryota > Metazoa > Chordata > Aves > Ciconiiformes > Ciconiidae > Mycteria > Mycteria americana. Next base: position 29,194,451 of record NC_134366.1, on the reverse strand, counting down.
TTCTGTATCTAATATACTTCTAGAAATTGAATTTAAAGACCTGTGGCAAATAACAACTAGTTAATCAAATAGCTCAGATGTTAAGTAGCCACCCACAGTGTTTATTGTATATGAAAAGTATTTTAACTAAATATTGAGGATGGAATGTAACAGGCAATTACTGCATACAGAATGAGAATGGCAGTACTCTGGAGAGAGAAGACACTTCCTAGAAAATGCTTGAACAGAGCTATGAGCCGTTACATGTACACTGCGGTTTTCAATACTTTAAAGCAGATAATTCCAACTTCCTATTAATCTGATAATTGAATCTTATTTTTCCTCAGGGTTTGGAAGGTCCTTTTGGCCCTAGGGGACCTCGGGGACCTCAGGTAAGGGAACTAAAAGCTACCAAATAAAAAGAAAACACATTATATTCTGTAAGGTTCTTCTACATACAACCCGTCAACTCTGTGGAGAGCAGCACATTTGGTGCATGAGGCACCAAGACAGCAGAGTCTGGCAAATCTTTGTCTTTTGGAAGTAATTTTCAAAGAAAAAATCTTGGTTGCTGCTGCTGCTTAAAGCTACTCAGAGGTGTGTGGCCCACCTGGGCTCTCCAACTGCAGAGCTCTCCTCTTACCCTTAGAGTATAATCATGCCCTATCATACCCCTACTTGTTAAATTCCTCTTAGATTACATGGCAGCATCCACCTGTAACTTGGAAAGCTGTACACAGTCCTCCTGAAATATAAAGCAGCCAGAGAGACTGAAATTTGTTAGAGAGACTAAAATCTGCAGTAATTATTTAAAAACCTGAGAAATGAGTCAGAGAAAGTCTCAGTGTTATTAGGAGCAGAGATTGTTACCACTCTCAGATCAGTGATCAGTTATTTGTTATCTGTGCAGAAGTCCAGATCATCCTCTTCTCCTTTGCAGTTGCTGAAGAGGGTTATTGCTGTTTTTGTGTTTCTTACAACCTGTGTAATTTCCATTAAAAAATTGGTACTAGGCATATAAGAAGAGCTGCTGTATGGAGTAGAGATCTCAAGAAATTATGCCAGTCTCCTAGTAGATCCATAGGTGATGTGGAATGATGTGGCCAGCACTTGCCCACTCACTTCTCTGCTGAGCCTGTTTCTGGGTTATATGAAAGAAAACATAATGGGGACATAACAGGGTAACAGAAATTTATTACATGGTATTAAGATGTGAACATTTATTCCTAAATGCCATTTTCAATGTTTCTAAATTACATTTTTCTGCTTTCCTTTTGCTTGGCAATGGATGTGCAATAATGCTACAAATTTATTAATTTATTATTTTATGCTCTAGTGATTGTGTCTGGTAAGCAATTAGTAAAGATGTGATCTGTGCCCCAAAAGATGACACTTCTTTGTTCTTGTTTATTAAAAAATAGAAACACATGGATTCTAAGAGATTTTTGGCCAATTTTGACAGGAATTAGTGAGACAAATCAGATCACCAACATTTCCCTACATAAATTCAACTCACCATGCAGTATATGTTCAGTTTTGCACACTCTGTAAAATACCAGCTGCTGTTGCAAGTCAAGCCATCTCTAAATTCTTGTACAATGACATAACCTCATTATTTTAAGGCAAAATCTTTTTTTTTCTTTTCATATACAGCATAACTGCAATTACTCCTGCATTATCCCAGTTTTGAGCTTACTGTTACATATCATCATACAATACAATGGTCTAGGTTCAGTTTAGGTTTGAAAGGCTCATTAAAAAAAAAAAATCCTAACTGCTGGAGAACAGAAACAGATGAATGTATCGCTATACAAGAGGACTAATCAATGGTTATAAGGATTTATTGTAATTCTGAGCTATGAGAACTAAGAATTACCAACGAAACTACAACCCGCTTAATGACTAAAAGGAAGATAGCATGCAGTGAGCTTGAGAATGATTTGTCTTAACTTACGTATTTATATTAACATTATATTTTGTATTTCTATTAGCACATCCTGCCTCAAGCACATGGCCATTTTACTGCTGGGACGTTTGTCCATCTCACATCATGATCGTAATTTTTTCCTTGGGAAGAATAGCTTATAAAAATGTGACTTTTCAAAGTCTCTTTTGGAAATGCTTTTCAAGTACTAAGAGATTTTAAAGAAATATTGTGTTTCTTTATATGAGACAGAGATACTACGAGAATAAAGTAGAGTTTGCTTCTTTTGAAACAAACAAAACTGCAAGATTCCTTTTAGTAAATAGTACTCAAAATAGTACTCTAGATAGTAATAGTACTCAATAGTACTAATATTATATATACTCAATAGTATATTATATACTCAATAGTACTAATTTAGTACAATATTATATACTCAATAGTACTAGTACAATAAGAGTACATATTATAGTACAGTAGTACATATAATAGTATAATACATATAGTACAATAGTACATATAATAGTACATATAATATTACAATAATACTAGTACAATAGTACTAGTACAATAATACTACTAGTAGTATTATTGTACTAATAATAGTATAATATTATATACTCAACAGTACTAATTTGAGTACTAATAGTACTCAAAATAGTACTCTCAAACTGTGAGCTTATGCACAATACAGCACTTGGGACATCACTGTACTCTTACGAGACAGTTATTCCCTAGTTTGTAAAGTTATGATTTGAGCATAATTTGGAACACTAACTATCTTCATTTCATTCACTGTTTTCCCCCCAATATTTGATTTGTGGTCGTATAACTGTTACTTAGGTGTGTGACTGCATTTTTACATGCTTCGTACAAAAGCTGCAAAAGAAAAGGAGAGAATAGTAAATATTTTTATGACTGCAAATCCATGGGAGATACAAAATCACAGATATTCCAAAATTTTCATATCTGTTTGTGAGCCAAAATGCAGTATTTTGGAGGATTTACTATAGCTATTAATGATGGTAGCTGAAAGGGATTATTTTTGTTTCTTTTGGGATATATGTTTCCTGTAGTTTATCATATTTAAAAAAGGGAATGAACACACTCTGAGGACATTTTTGTGTCAGCAATGAAACCAATACATTGAGGTTTGGGCCAGTTTGTGTCTTTTTATAAGCATAAAATTATGCATATTTGACCCAGCATTTTTACTACAATAAACTGTAATTTTGTGGTATTATTCTTTTTGATAGCTCATTACTTTTTTTTTCTCCAGTCACTTAAAAAACCTCATGAGGCTTCCACTTCATTTTGATTATCAGCTCTGTTAGTGGTAGTTGCAACAAAGTTGATCAATCTGACCCAACTGGGCAGCCCAGCAGATGCCAGTGGGATGTTCACTAACTCAAGTCGGTGAACTGGAGGGTTCCAGTAAGAGTTAAAGCTTTAACATTGGACTTGGATGTAATCTATTCATCCTGTGATCTTATTGCTCTTCATAATTATCAGACCTACTTTTTTCTAGCTATTGTACCAGCCACTGTATTGATGAAGGGACCTCCTCAAATGTCATCACTCCAGACAGAGTACCTTACCTACCTCTCTTCCAAAGAGCCATTAAGTATTGCCTTGTGTGAGGGGGCACAATTGTTGTAGTAATGTCAGGGAATTAAAATTAATCTCAGTTCATCATCAGAGAGAGATGTAGAGGAAGTGATTTCTTACAAACAGAGCTAAATAGGACATGACAGCTTAGTTTATTTGCTTGGGCAGAAGAGAGAATATGAAAATATGGCAAAGTCAGGAGCCAGATGAGAAAGGGATGGAAAGCTTCAGATAAAACAGATGCAATTCACATGGAGTAGTAAGATATCCTTTCTGCCAGCACTGGTTATTGAATATTAACAATATTCAATGTGTTGGGCACATCACAGGATATGATGCAGAAAACTCTTGTCCTTTAAGAGCTTAGCATTGTGCTACATTTTACTGTGCCCTGTTCAGGCCAAATTCAAAAGAAACTTTACATGCATCTTCAAAGGCAACTCATTCTGTACTTCGACTTTTGTGTAGGGTATCAGTGGACCTCCAGGTGAGCCAGGCCCGAAAGGCATTCAAGGAAGCAAGGTAAGATGTAGTTGTGTATGTGTAGATGTTATTTATATAGGGAGAGAAGATGCAGAAACCCTGTGTAGAATCTTTATGCTCAACTATCCTTTTTCCTCAGTAGTTTTTTGTTAGCGGTGTCCTTTGCACAGCAATAATGTACACCATCTGCTTGGTACACCGTAGTGTCATCATGTTATGAAGGCTTTGTATTGTTGGCACATACAGCCAGTTCTCCACTTGGGTCTCCAAGAGCATTTTGTAAGGCCACAATAGGGAGCTACCAAGGACCTGCCTAGAGCCACAGCACTTAGGTTGGAATTTAAATCACCTGAATATGTGTATTGGCTTCTGCCATCACTTTGGAGGTTTTTTCTAAAATATTTTTTACTAAAATGCCTGGTGTTTAAAGATTTTAAGTAATTCTAGATGTTGGTTATAAAATCTTTAGATTGAGTATTTAAAGTCATTTTTAATTGCTTGTATACTGTAAAAACTCTAGACAACTTTGAAAATTATAGAGGTGTAAGATTTGATGACAATTAATGCCTTAGTTATATTTAAAATAGATCATTTAGAGTTAATGACTACAGCTTGTCAAGCAAAATCAGTTAGATAAAGTATCTGATTAATTTAAGCAGTTTTCTGGTTTGCAAACCTTTGGGAAATTGCTTTATGTGAATACAGTTGTCTTGCCCATGCGACAGCTGTTAACATCATTGTTCGGTACAGAAAGATATTTCATGTATCAATTTGAAAATGTAGGGTCTAATGACAAAGACTTTCTACCACAGGATTATTGATAGCCTGGTTAATACAATGCCATACGTAAGTTATACAAGGCAACTAAATTCACCCAAAGCAGTTTGCCAAAGATGCAATATTTAAACACTCATGTTTTGTTTCTTAGGCAACAATTTCATTTGAAGATTCACAGAAATAAATTTAGATATGGGAAACATTTATGGTTAAAAGTTGGGAATACTGGCATCCATCATGATTTTCCTTGATGACAAATGCTTTTTCATACTTTTTATTTCTTCATCGTCTCAACAAAATGCTCGATTAGGAAAGCTGCTACAGAATATTTCAGAAGTGGGGAAAGAAAGAGGATGATGGGTCTGAAAGAAGGTATTCATACATGTGATGGAAAAGTCATGCCCCTCTTTAACTTCAGCACAGCAAATGACAGTAATTTTTTTATCTGTCATTTCACACTGATGAGTCCAAGCCAGTACTAACAGATACTTTTATTATACACTAAACCATATTTGTTGAATGTTGTTTGTCCTCCTGTCAGTCTCTTCACACACTTTCATGTCTGTAAAATACATGCAGCGCTCTCTAGAATTCATCTACCTGGTTATAATATTTATGGTCTCTTGTTATACTTCAGCTGCAGATTTTCAGTATGAGTAAGAAAGGAAGTTCCCTCTTTTTTCAGCTTCCAACTCTGCAACCTGCTGTTTAAAGTCTATAGTTGAGGTTTTTCCAGGCTCAGACATTTATCGTAATAAAAATATTGCCAGACAAGTTTAATTAATACACTTAGGTACTTATACTCAAAGAGTATAGCAGAAACATATGTATGTTTAGAGGTTATCTCTTGTCCATACCTAGCACCAAAGCTAACCTTTGGCATTTTGGAGCTTATTTGAGATGAGTGAAAAATTTTTTAATGATCAGTACAGATAATCAGTGGTTGTTTACAACTTAATAAACACCCATTCAGCTAGTAAAGGCCAAGGCCTTTTTTGGTTCAGACACATACCAGTCCTTCCAATATCTTTGGTCCTTACAGAAGGATTATTCAATTGCTCTTTTAAAATTAGTTTTCATGACGCATAATACAATATCTCTGAAAAGTGGCAGTTATTTATAACTGCCTTGGATAAAATAAATAAGTCTATTCTTAGTGCAGTTCCTTATGCCCGTGGCCTTTCCATGCTAATACTTCTGCTTTTTGAGCTGAACTAGTGACTTCACCCCAGTTTAGCAGAGCTAAAGGCAGTTACATGGCATTAGTATTGATGCGACAAAACGCATAACACCGCTGCTGAGCACTTTTATTCATTGTTAGTGGGCCATGCTGCGGTTTGAAAGAGGAGATTCAGTTCCTCAAAATATAAACTCTGGATCAAGCTCAGCCTACAGATGTTTTGGGTCTCGTTTGTGAAGTCTACAGTTCACTCATATATCTGGCCAGCTCAGTGCATCCCACACCTCTGTAAGGCAGTGCCGTACCCATTCTCTTGCTTTGCAGTGCCAGGTGGCAGACACAGCTGGGGACAGTGTCATCTGTGTGCTGTCTGGATGCCACTGGCTCTGGCAGCCACCAGCAGGAAAGGGTTGCTGGCATTGCAGCTTCAACTAATTTAATTTGGCTTGTCTGAAGCAAGGTAGCATGGAGTCCAGAAACATTGTCCAAGAAATCACTTAAAAGAACTTTTCATAGCTTACTTCTTCTGTTATTCATATGCATTTTCTTATTCTCCCTTAAGCTGCTGGCTAATCTATCAGTGTGAAGTCTTACTGGCTGCGCAATACTCTACTTCCATCCCTTTTCATGACATTGACGTATCATATTGCCAGTAATGAGTTGAATCTCTCTCAAAGTCCCACTGCCTGCATTGACCGGCTTTCCACTAACTACAACAGGAACTCAGCCAACCTGTTTCCATGTAGATGGCTAAGTTTAGGAGTGATCGTATGGAGATGAATCACATCCTTAACCTCTTAAAGTCTTTCTGATGCACTTCACAATCAGTCCTTATCTTAGTAATCTCTTTAAACACAAGCAAACTTCGTCACTTTACTTTCACTCTGTTTTCAAGTCATGTATGAATATGTCGAACAACCTGTATCCTGCACAGAATGCAGCTCAGCGTGGCATTAGCTAAAACCAATTTTTGCTATTAAGCAAACTTTAAAGAAAGTTTTCTCTATTTGCATTTCTGCAAAGTTATAACATCTCAAAAACATCTAAATCATTTTATTACCATATATACAAACTTTCTCCATAAAGAGCTGAGGCATTTAAAATGACAAATTTGAACTCCGCTTCTATAAAAATAAAAATACATGTTAACTCATCTTATATTAATTTACCTGACTAAATATAATTCCATTTAACCAAATGCTGAATTTGCATGTTAACAGTAAACCTACAACACAGTATAAAACATAATAACATTAGGAGAAAAACATTAGAGAGTAATAGGACATTTCACTCAAACACAGTTAGGAGTTGGGAACTGGCTATTTTCACTGTGTATCTCCTGTCTTCTGAAGCAGTCATCTTGGTCCTGTTCCCCAAGCTTTGCCATTCAATAGCAATGAAAAACAGGAAAAATGCAAATATTCTAACACAAAAGGACTTCATGCATCTTGGTTTCCTCTCTAAAAAGGAAACAGAATCACCATGATTTTTCTGGAAAACAGAGTTCTAAGAATGAATGTAATACCTTTTATTTTGGTCAAGCAAACTTCTCAGCCCTAAGGTTCTGCTGCTTACATTTTTGCAAAGCTGAAGTACCTCATTGGGGTCAACAATGAAAAATGTGCACATCCACTTTCCCCTAGTATTCTTGGTGTTAGATAAAAAATGAATTTTCAACATGCATATGTCTGTTAATTTACTCAAGATAGCAGGCATTATTTTGTCTGTTTTCATTAATTTGTTATAAAATGCTTAAGTAATATTTTTTTTTAAAAAACCCACAACATATACTATACAATGACATCAGTAAGGTTCCATAAGAGCGTTTATATTCAAGGTAATTTTGAAAATGTGTTTGTTAGTGAGTGGAATAATATGAATATTATAATATTAATAATATATTTTAATATGACAATATATTTGTATATTATTCAAATATAATAATATTTGCCAGTTTCAATGGACGATTTATAAACAGAGTTATATGGTTACAGATTATAAAATTGGGGGATAAAATCAGGAAGTGGGCATGAGCTGTGTTCCACTCATAAAGAAGTGATGAACAAGAAGTACATATGGTTATCATTGCAGAAGTGACATCGGGTTTGTTTGTTTAAACTCTTAAACCAGCTACTAGAAATAAAGTACGCATTTCTGGAAATCCTGATATTTTCATGGAAAAACTGAAAACAACACATTCTTAAAAGCCACTGCTATAGTAAGAGCCTCTCTGGAAAATTTCATATGCATAGTAAGAGTCTCAATTAGAGTCTAAAGTTATATGAACGGATGTGTCTTCAGACTTTTAAGGAAACAGTTAAGTTTGAATGTGGGTATTCAAAGCAGTTATTCCTGTAAAAACATCTTGGGATAACCCTGTGAAAAATCCATCATGGCATATCTCCCTGAAAATGTGTCCCATTGCATATTTCCCTGAAAATGTGTCCCAGAATGAACTGCTACGGGATGCTGCTTCTTCTCTGATGACTTACAAATTCTTTCCTTACTTATGTGGCAAGTTAACGTCTTTCCCAGGAGACTGAAAAATCAAATTTCCCTGTACAGAAGTATAGTTCCTAGGTACCTCAGCTAGCTTAGAAATACAAAATATCAATAATATATGTTAAAATATCTATATCTACTTGCATTGTTGTTGCCAATGTTTACTTTAAAGACAAAATCATTATATTTGAAAGATTATTTTTTACTATAGCTTAATCATTATCACGTTACAGACTGAAATACAGAGTCTTTGTGTTCCTTACAGTATGTATGTGCTGTCTTAAAAGTAAAGAAATTATTTATATCGGCACTAACTGGTACTTATCATAACATAACAAACTATTGGGGGGGGGGGGGGCGGGGAGGTAGACTGTTAAGTATGTTCCAAGCTTAAAATGGTACAGTTTTAATATGTAAAAATATTAAGCTCAGATCAAGTGTAATTTTCATTCCCATTGCTCTAGCTGATATTAGATGCCACCTGAAGGAAAATCCCAATAGGGAGAGAAAAAAGAATTTGAGCAGAGTGCTAGACAAAGAAAGTAATTACAAATAAGCTACTTTGAAAAGCAGACTTTTCCTTCTACGTGTAGAGATAATGATATTATTGCCGGCACTTTATGGTTTTAATAAATTCCACATTACCTATAGCACCAACACCATAGAAGGCTTGCTAATAGCCATATGAAGTTTGAAATATACAGTCTTTAAAATAGATTGAATAGTTAAAAGTTTCCAAGTTTTGCATGTTGTCTGGTAGAAGGTGGGGTTTCTTTCTCCATTAATATTCAGGCATCCTCTGCTGTCAGTGAGAAAGTATTCAACAGAACAAAATTTTCATACTACCCTACGTACCTTTTATGATAAAGGCTGTTTACGCTGCCTACACCAGTACCTACTAGTACAGCTGCTGAGAGGCAGATTACATGACACCAGTCATTGGAAAGAAAACTATGTAATGTTTTTATCATGGTTAAAAAAAGAGCTTTTGGAAAAACATTAAGTTCAGTAGGACTCCCATGTGCATTCAAGGCAGCGCATATATTAGCATAGCTCTATCACGTGGGTGAACTTGCAAAGGAGCGAATGATTTGCGATAGGAAGCGTCGCTCAGAGTTACTGTCCTTGGGAAGTTCTGTCAGGGGCTGTCAGAAATAGATACGAAACACGATGTCCGTTTGGACGACCGGACAAAAAATTTGGAAGATGCTTTCCAAACACAACAAAGGGGTTGTTTTATTGTTTCAGCTGAGAGATGAGCCTGTATTTATGAAATGTTGTTTTTCAGAATGGAACAAGTTCCTACACAATTTCAGAGGTTTAGTTTTGACAAATGGAGCCAACATGCTTAGTGGTGTTTGCTGTGCCCAGAGTAGCCTACTTACACATAGTGGTGCTGCATGCTGCTGAATTATTATATTTTTTATCTGATAGATTTTTTAAAATATACTTTCAACTTTGCATATCTTTTGCATTCATTTTGTGGGGTGTGCTAGTACATCATGGCACAATAGAGACCCCAGGCTGCCTTCTCCATGAACGAAATGAGGACTGTGAATTTGAACAACTAATACTCAGCATACTGCCTGGCCTTACAGCAGCCTGTGCCCATTTCTTTCTCACTGAGGCACATCTTCCTTGAAGTGGGGAAGTCCATCCCTAACTAGACTGTCTCCAGGCCCTGAAGCTACATGGAACTGTATCTGTTAATGTTGCTTGTCAAGGGGAGAGCTATTGAAGTAAGAGTTGATGGTGAGGTAAGGGATCATATAGGCTGAAAGGCAAAGCTTCTTGGGCACCAGGCTGGTGTGCTTGGCTTAACGTTCTTCCCAAACCCATGCTTTGTACATCTTGACCAGCTTTGCAAGAAGCACAACTGTGGGTAAAAGTGACAGAAGTATCTCTGTCTTTGAGGGCGTGTCTATGCATGGAAATTTGCTTGCAAAACGTCCTACTGAAACCTTTATACAACAGTTTTACTTATATAGCTCCCATGGGGATGATTTTGCCCTGAAAGCGGAGCACACTATGGGGCTGGGTGTGTGTAATTACAGCACTGTGGCTCTGCTGATACCATTCTGCCAATGCACTTCCACATACTGATGCACAGTCAGAAGTTGAACTTCTGTTGATGCTTAGATACTTGTGACCTGTTGGCATGAATGAAATTTAGAAGCCTAAATTACGACCGTTCAAAATGGAATGCCATTTGTAAGTCACTAAAACCCTTCTGAAAACGTGCTTTTAGTATATATTATTTTCTAAGGAAATAGTATAAAACATTTCCTTACATATTTCCCCTACTTCTTGTCTAAACAGAATCAGCCCCAAAAGCCCTGAAATTCAGCTAACTGTTGGCTTAAGGGACAACAGTACTTAAACCAGAGAATTTGTAAAGAGAATTAAAGAGGAGACAAGTACAAGCTTTGGTTGTATTATTCTTGGCCTTCCCTAAATTTCCTGCTGATGGGAAGCACTTAATAAAAATGATTTTTGATCAGCTGATTTTAAAAGGACAGTTTGTTCAATGCCAAATTAATCCCATGGAGGAACTGGAAGTCTAGAAGATGCGACATTTGAGGGATTTTTGTTGATTTTACTGTTTGATCAGTTTCAAAACAAACACAGGAGGCAAAAAACAGCTATGAACAAAAAGGGTCAATTTCTAATTGGCTTTATATCAGTAAAAATTGCATCATTTACATTAATCTGGATACACTTCAACCAAGTTGTGACTCTGGTCCAAAGGCTTCATGAAAATATTATTAGGAAACCCAAACAATAAGGTCTACCTAGGAATACAGTAAACTTCTTTCACAGAATCACAGAATGGTTTGGGTTGGAAGAGACCTTAAAGATCATCTAGTTCCAACCCCCCTATATTCCGTATTTTGGCAACAGCTACATGCACAGAATCCATATTAAAGCAATGTCAGTGTTGCTAATACCTTGTCAGTGTGCTGTGTGGAGATACATGTGCTATTCTGCTGAGTTATACCAGCTTTCTCTGATTTTTCTCTGCCTTTTAAGACTTATCTCCTATTGATGCTGTATTAATTTACTAGATTATGAAGGTGTGCTATAAAATCTTGTATTTTGAATAAGCATTAAATTTCACAGCTGCTCTTCAAATTATCATATTGTCCTGTAATGGAATTAATTTAAGACTGGGCATCAAGTCCCACTTATTCCAGGTTTAAAGCTGCACTAGTAGCACTCCAAGTGCATAGTTATCAGAAATGAAGCTTCAAGGATAATGTCTTTATTTACTTTCACTGTATATTCCCATTCCTGTATCTTAGCTTCATTCTTTGGCAGATTACAAACTGGTAGATTTCCGGAGAAATATCTGGCTTTGAAGTCTTTGAAGTCATTTTTTATACGACTCCATTGACCTCTCAAGTGCAAAAATCTCATTGAAAGGTTTCAGAACTCAGCATATAAAATTTATCAGTAGATACAGAATTTCAACCCCCCAAATACGAATACCTCCCCAAAAAATAAACACATTTTGATAAAAAGCCTTTTTAATAATCATGTGGCTATTTTGGCTTTGTTAGAAACATATTGAACACGCAAGAGAATTAGGAGCTGCAGTCCTAGCTGCAGTAGGATGGCAGTAGGAACAGCAGTCATGATATGCAGTTGTTGCTATGGGAGGAACCTTGAGTGCAATGTTTAAAGCATAAACACTGCTTAATTTCCAAATGCACCTCTTTCTAGCAAGAAAAAAGCTGAGGAAGCACCGAATTATTGGATAAAGTCAGGACCAAAGATATGACAAGGAATAAATATATTTTTTATCTTTCCTCATGCTTATGAAAGAATGGCTTTATAACATTATTATCTATCCCAGCAACTTGTATGGCCAGGATATTGACCCTGCTCTTAATCTAAACATTTATCTTTAAGACAGGTTTTTTGGTTTTCTTTGTTTTGTTTTGGTTTGGTTTGTTTTTTTTTACTTTAAAAACATATTTCTAAATGAGGGTGTGGAAAGGCACTCTGGCGGAATTTGGTTAAGGTTCCATTTGCATTAATAGTTTCTTTCCATTTTTTTTCCTTTAGGGAGAGCAAGGGCCTTTAGGTCCCTATGGTCCTCCAGGACTCCCTGGTGTTGGACAGCCAGGACCCAAGGTAACTCTCAGTAATATGTCTGTTAAAGGGCTAACAGTGGGCAGTCATTTTTTGGATGAAAGTTCTCACCTGCTGTTTTATCAAACTCAAACTCTTATCATCTAAATGTAAAACTGATACAATATTGACAGGTTTTTGTATTTGCATGGGATGGGAATAACAGACATGCCTTTCCAGCAACTCTTAAGTTTTTATTATGATCCCATTGCTAGAATAGAAGTCAGAAATAATGCCATTTAAATGGGGGTTAAATATGCGAGATCATTTTCAAGCACTAGCAGGTGCTTGCACTAATGAGTAGAACAGACTTCAAGGCATAGAAATACATCTCAGTCACTGTGATACACAGTCAAGTGACAGATTTGCCTTGTTATTTCTTCACTAGGGAACAGATATTCTTATAGGTTATAAAATTCTCTCTCTCATGCAGCATTTAATTCCTCCATCTTATTTTAGTGCAAAAGACTAGAAGGTGGATTCCAGTCTTGCTAATTTGGAAAAGTCATGTCTGCCTATGCTGGCCAGCCAAATCTCCTTTTGGAAAACTGCAAAAGCATCCATATAGGAAACATGACTACTTAGTTTATGAGAGTTTTGTCAGAGACCTACAGCTCACACTCAAACAAGGAATCTAAATTGGGTGGAACTAGATCTCACCCTAGTTCTTCTGGGTCCTAAGTCTTTGGTGTTGCTTTATGCAATTTTTTCCCCTATTTTTTGGAGCCAAGTGCCAGTGTCTAAAATAGCTGCACTTTTTTTGCTTTTACTGCTCTAATTTGTACATTCATTGAACTCCTGCATATTTTCTGTGCAGTGGGGCAGACCCCGAAACATAGAGGGCGTTTATATAGCTCAGAAACTAGTAATTTGCCATGTAAACGGAACAACACTGGGTCATTCCAGAAGGGTAAATAGTTTATGGAGAAGGAATGTCTCCCAGTCTCTGTACTACTCTGGGGAGAGATACAAATCCTCTGTGCTCTTATCCTTGAAGCACATAGTCCTCAGTAAACTGGAGGAATTGTGAAGATTATGGCACCTTATAAATAGAAGATACAGAAGCTATGCAGTTCCTGGAGTTCCCATGCAATCCCATATTCCACTGAAGCAGGCTTCAATTCAAGTGCCTAGATAGAGGCTACGGCGAGGATCCCTCACACCTGAGCATTCCTGCTTCATGGCTGGGTTGTACTGCAACCAAATTTAGCCTGACTTCGCTCCCTCATCCCTGTCATCTCTCAGGTCCTGCACTTTTAAGCAGTTACCCCTATGCAAAGTGATAACACCCCTTTGCTGTTGGCATGAGGGCTGGAATGCAATCTAATCTAGTGCTGCAAATGTTAATCGAAAGGTACTTTCAAATGTTTCTGAATTGTTATTTATGCTTTTTTTTACATCAGGAGATGTTACACATTTGATTTCAGACCTTTCTGGTGTCATCAATAAGCCATCTATATGTAAATGTTATCCTTTTCAGAAGCATCGAGTTGAATTAGGACTGAACTTTCTAATATTCTTTTTCACAAGGGTGCTCCGGGTCAAGAAGGTAAAATTGGATTCCCAGGGCCTCCTGGAATTGGTGAGCCAGGATTACCTGTAAGTCAATGATATATGCATTGGAAGTGGAAATATAATAAAATAACTCTTAGTGAGTTTAATTGATTAACAGCAGCTATATTGGCTACTGATTCCATAAACCAACTTGTACCTAGTCTGGAGCAGCAGAAGTGTGTTTAGCTATGCCAGCCCAGTATTGCGGCAGTAATTGCATGTGGCTTGCCCAAGTAGGAGAATAAAGCCACGTCCAAACAAGTTTTGGGGAAATAAAAAATTGCTTGGTCCATGTGAGCAGGATTGCAGTATTCAGTTTTCAGAAAGACATGGAGTTGGGTATAAATAGCTGTACCCCTACTTGTTTTGAGTTGAGGATAATCTTTAAAAATTGTCTAAAATCAAATTCTAAGCCGATTAAAATCCAAGAGCTGAGACATTCCTCAACTCCTGTGTGTAATTTGGATTGCATCAAAAGCAAAGATCCAAATTATAGGCTTTTAATTATACCTTCATCTTCTGAATTACAGAACTTTAGCAAGCTTTTTGTAACTTTGGGTTAGTGTTCACTGGCTGCTTTTTCTTCCTGAAATGTATAAAATGTATGGTTTTCTTGTGTATTTCATTAAAAATCTCAAAGAGATTGTTAATTAAGAAGTCACGAACGTGGATGGGTGTTAGATTCATTCTAATAGTATTTTTGAAAGTAATTTTGTGGTTGTAAAAGACTGTTTTTCTCACAAAAAATGTAGAAACTTTTTGCTTAATCAAGATCATCCTTAAAAACTCTTTATTAGGTTTGAATAATGAAAGATAGCTGAATTTTGTGGAACTATAGGAAGTATTACAAAAATAATTATTTTTGTACTCATTTAAAACAAAATTGGCATTTTCTAATTTTGTATGTTTAACCTGCCATTTTGTATGAAAAAAACTGTGTTGAAATTAATGATTCATTATAAAAATAATGAAATTATGTGAAATTATAGGGAATAAATTTAACAGTGTTAAATGTATTTATTATAAATTAATCTACAGGTTCATTTGAGTTTTAAGGGTACAATCTTTAGACATTAATTATGTAATTCACACCATTTCAGCATTAGCTTATTCTATCTAAATCTTCCAATTAAGGGTTGCTACATTTCATTTTAATTGCCTGGGCTCAGCCAGCTGTTATGGAAACATTTTTCCTTACCAGTGTCATAAGAGTGGCAAGAACCTATACTAGCAAGTTAGACAAAATGTCAATAAAAAATGGAATTGCTGGTATAGTTTGAATGTTTTTTCTTTTCGTACAGGGACCACGTGGCCCTGATGGTCTGCCAGGTGAGAAAGGTCTACCAGGAGAGGGCATTCAAGGCCAAAAGGTAGTTTTATGGAAATATTTTTTTTAACATTGTGGGCCAAATTTGCAGTAGTGTCTGTTATTTAAGATCACTGATCATTCCACTGGTATAAAATGTCAGCTGACAGATCTTGGTCTTCTGAATCCCTGTGCTCTCTGAATATCCCTCTGAGTCCAGAAACTCTGTGAAGATAATTACAAAAAAGTTGTACAGTCCCTCTAACAGTAGTAAGTTAATGATTCTCTTATTTATGTGTTTAATAAGGTACTTTATTGTGGTAGCATTAATGAGATAAATTGTCTTCTGAAAGACTACTTAGCTATTTATGTTCTGTATTGGGAGAAAACATTCAGGAACTGTTTTCATTCTGTCTTACCATTTTGGGAAACTAAAAGATGGGTCGTATGAGTCTCTATGGTCAGTTACCTCATTAAGGGCACTTGCTAGGTTAATATATGTGAACATTCCTTTTTTTAAACGTAAGTACAAACAAGCAAAGATTTATGATTAAATCACAACTGGGCTTCCCATCAAAATGTGTCCCTCCTTTTAGTGGCTTCAAGATTCTCTAGAGCCTTGAACTACTAAGCAAAGAAGATTTTTCTTCCTTTTATGGGAAAGATGTTAGTCATGTCCTTGCACCAAGTTCTGAACTGCTCTCTCTGACTAATGAACATATTATCACGTTTTCAAAATGTAGCTTCCTTCTTCCTAGTATTTAATTTTCTCCTTTTGAAGTCTTGTGTTCAACAACACAATGAATGCAGATGAAGCATGTTATGAATTGTAACTGAATCGCTTTTCTGTAATAGTGATAATTCCATTGACTATTTTTCTTTTTTTTTTTGTGAAGGAATACTTTTTTCCTCGTTATCCACATTGTGATGACGAGTTTGTCTAGGATGGTGTTCTTTATGAATTCCCAAGTACAGTTACAAAACTGTCACATATTTCTAGGGTGAAAAAGGCTCTGAAGGCGTAGCTGGTCCTCCTGGACTGCCAGGTCAACAAATCAAAGGTGACAAGGTGAGGCACAGAGTGTTTTTCTAATCGTATCTATAGTTAATTATATTTATAGTTACATTAATGATGAATTATTCACAAAATATCACAACAATAAAAAGGTATGTTTTACCTGGAATCTGAGGAACTATGCTAAGCCCTTCCATGGAACTCCATAGGCTGCACTCATCTATACAAGTAGCTGAGCCTGTTAATTTTAACTGGGAGCACTAAGGACTGTATTCTATGCAGCTGGGAGTATGAGGGAAGAAATGGACTTTTTTCCTCCTAAATTTATTTCAGAAATACTGTATTTAAAATATTTTAAATTGCATTTACATATTTAAAAAAATGTAAAAAACTCTTTGAGTCGTCTAATCTAATGGGCCTGGAACAGGCAAAGGGATACTCTGGCTTTTGAAATTTGTTAGCTTTTTGGTGCCCAGTCCCCCAAAGAGGGATCCAGAACAATTTTAATTCCCTTGGCCTGATGAGATTCCAGCCTGTATCTTGTGTATCCCCGGAGTGGCTGATGCAACGTGCCCAGATGTCCTATAGAGCAGAGGCAGTGATTCCAGATCTTCTTTCTCGTGATTTAGTGCCATAGCCCTCCTCCTACTCCCTGTTGTTTTCCTTCCCTCCTGTGCCCACGACTCCTGCTCTCCTCGTTGCCCCACACTCAGCTTCAGTGAGAGGAGAGGACAGCACTCCCATCCAGAATCGTTGACAGCTTAGTCAGGAGGGGGTGCTTCGCAGATGTGGGAAGTTTAACTTGAACTTACTCATCTCAGTGTCCAGTCAAATGGCTCTCCAAAATCTTCAGAGCAACATAGGTGGTGCGGTGTGGTCTGATTTGGCCTGTCTGTGAGAGATATGCTTGGTGAGCACCTGCCAGTCCATCTTGCTAGAGACCTTAGTTAGACGATTCGTTATCTGCGCAGGAATGAGTCATCTTATTCCCATGTCTGTATAGGAGAAATGCAGAAATGGCCAGGACAGTAAGCGTTTGGGTCCATTTCAGTAAATAAGTGTTTCTGGCATAAGTGAAACTATTTTTTGTTTTCTAGGGACTGGTGTCACACATCCTTGACACCTTCATGGGTCTGTGCCACTTCCAATACCCACATGGCCTCCCCGTATTCCTCTGTTCCCATAATTCCCTCTGCCATAGTTCCTCTATTCCCTCCCCAAGTGCTGTACAATACCATCACAATACCACGTGACAAAGATTTTTCAGAAATACTCTCTAGCTGCTCTGTTTACACTTGCAAGTTTTTCTTCTGAGTGTTGTGCAAGAAATTGTGTATATTTCCATACAAGAAAATCTTTAAAATTAATGTCAGTATGTAAAGATAAGCTATGGATCCTTGTGATAGTAAAGTTACGGATGTGATCATCTAAAGTTATAAATGAGAGTTTGTAGGTAGGAAGGGGTATTATTTTTATTAGATCAATTGCCATAGGCAGACTTTCAGGTATTCCAAACACATTTAACTGAAATAGAAGCAGCAAACTTCAAGATAGTACAGCTTGGGGACAGTTGCTCTGTGTTTAGTTTAAATATGTTAATCAGCTAGCATGAACTATTGCAATTTAGCTCTTGGGAATATTTTTTGTATAGGGTGAACAAGGCCAAGTAGGACCACAGGGCCCAGCAGGACCACCAGGAATAGGCAATCCAGGAAGCCAGGTAAGTCTACATTTTGGACATGTAATGAGTGTTTGCATGTAGATTTTCTTTTATACTTTATCAGAACTCGAATTTTGATGTGAAGACATTAAAAATCTCACAGTGATTTTTCATTTTAAAAAGTGTCAAATTAGTCTTTAGGCAAAGCTTGTAAATATAAGTGATTCCAACTGATTTGAATGGTCTTAGAATTAAGCAAACAGAAATTTAGTCTAATCTGCATAATGATTTGCATGGGAGATAAATCAGATGCATTGATTGGATGACGACGTAGAGAAGAGTTTCACAAGGTAACAATCCACCACTTCTGAATTTTAACCCTTTGAAGCTTGAACACAGCCTTTAACAGTTGGACACAGAAAAACTGAAACATCTCAAAAGATCTTTTGGTTTTTTGGTTTTTTTGTGTTCATGCTTCCACCATACCATACCAATGAATCAGGGCTTAGATGCATATACTGAGACACTTCCCATTTGTTTTCTCCCTAAACAGTAATTGTCATTACACTTGGGTACGTCAGTGAAATCCACACGATAGTGACAAAGGAAAATAAATAAAATAAAGATCTCAGAACTAAGCCTGAGGACAGCAAATTGTTTTCTTTTAAAGATAAGATAAAATCATTATTAGCTGAAAGATGAACATGTAGTGAATTTCAGATGTGGAAGAGTGTAATGCACTAACTCATTTATTTTGCTTTGTAGGGTATACAGGGTCCACAAGGAAATCCGGGGGCAAAAGGATCTAAAGGTTTTGGTCTGCCAGGTCCAAAGGTAATGATTCAGACACTATTTTTTAAAAATAGCATCAGCAGGAAACAACAAGCAGCATATCTTTTCCAGGCTTTTCAAGCGTGTGTTTGATGAGATGAAAATATAACTCTTCATTGGAGATAACAATTAACTTTTGAATCTTTGAGGGAAAACCACCCATGTTATCAAGGTGTTCCCCACATGGAGCATATGGCTTCTGCTTAGCATCAGCTCTTAGCCTTTGTGAATGTGGATTTTAGGTTCTAAATTAATACAGATTTATAAACAAAGTATCTTTCAGACATGTTTATATCAAATGAGTTTGGTGCCACATACACATTGTGTTCAAGTAAAGCATTTTACCAAACAACTTTGCTGTAAACCAGCGATTGTTTTGAGACTTAAGGCTAGTCCCACCACACCTGAAGCCTGTCCTTCAGCCTTCCATGGTCATCATGAGAAAGAACCAAAACCAAAGATAGAAGCCTTAGGAGAGAAAAAGAGCTTAAGTGTACTTAGTAGCTGACACTGCACCACAGAAGGAGGGAAAGTAGGAAGAGAACAGGAAAGTGGGGTAAACAATTACTGCTGTTAAAGCCCAAGCCTCTAGCAATACAGTGTCAGGTGAGCACTGTAAGAGGAGCAAAAGGGAATTGCTGAAATAATAAGGAGAGCAAGTGGAATGAGCTGATGAACTGTAAAGCAGAAGTGTGCTTTGTAATCACCTTGATTTACAAAAGGAAGACATTAGTCACTGTAGCAAAAGCAGGGAGAAATACAATCATTTTCTTCTGGGCATTACTTTGGCATGTAAGTAGCAGTTACAGCAGCAGTGTTTAATATTAATGTAGGGAAAAATAGGTAGCTGTGAAACATGTTATGTATGAGGACAGTTTTCCTAGTGTGAAAAACTATTTTAAAGAGCAAAACTGAAAAAAGGAATTACTATTTCTTTAATTGTTTTAGAACTACTGGAAGGAAGAATCTTGAGGATAAAACTTTCTCTTAAACAAAAGTTCTGATCTTTCTTTATTTGGACTCACTTTTCATTCAGTGACCAAAGAGTTTTTGATATCGTGGTATAAAGTAAAAAATAAAATGTATTAAAACAAAAAGGAGAAAGTTGGAATGATTCATTTAGACTTTCTGCCCACTGCAAGGTTAAATAAAATAGATGCAGTCCTACAAGTTACTGGGGTTTTTAAAGAACAGAATTTTCCCGTTGAAAACTGCTTGGTTGAAAACTTGACCACTTAGAATCATAGAATTATAGAATATGTTAAGTTGGAAGGGACCCATACGGATCATCAAGTCCACTTCTATGTGTAGAGCAGTTAGTGAAATAGTGCAACTAATGAATGAAGCTAAATTGTGTTCCTCTGTTAAACAAAAGACTTTTTGTTACTAGGGTCAACCAGGTGAACCTGGACAAAAAGGAGAACCAGGACTTCCAGGAATTGGCGTACGAGGACTTAAAGTAAGCCTATTTTTATTTTTAACTGCTCCTTACAGGGTCTTCTAATTCTTTCACTAGTTGCTGATAAACTAAGTAGAAGATTTTTTGGTGTAAACTGACTATGATCAAAATAAGAAGGAATTTCAGTGACAGATATTCACTTAACTTCACAGTTTTAGCTTTTAAACTCAAAATGCTGCACTAGAGCTCCCACCCTCTCTCCTAAAATCATTACTGCAGCCATAACTGGAATGGAGTTTTCCCCCATCTTTTCTGAGCTAGTGAGGTATTTCCAAGGCCTGTTAGAGATGTTACTACCTCTGTTCCTCTGCAATGATTTGGAAAAAAAACAGTCTGTGTGACAGCAGTGGTCATACTGCCTACATGTTAGAAGAGTTATTAAACGCTTAAAGCTTTGACTTCAGCTGTCATTTTGAAGACTGTATACCATGTCCTTAATGATTTAAGTAGGGCTTCCAAAGTCTTGGGTAAGATGACATAGACATCTTGGCTTTGGTGATTTTTCCCAAGATCATGGAAGAAGCGCTTGGCAGGACTAGTTCCTATGGATAGTTTCAATTCTTTGTGGCAAGTCTTAAAAGTAATGCCTAGACCAGTTTGTACAACCACCGAGGTGTTAGTCTTCAGTTAACAACTCCATTTAGGCATTTTTAGCTGACCATTCCTTAAGTCCCAGATGTTTGACTTTGCAAGTAAATTACATTTGTATCATATTATTCTTGTGCACAGAATAACAAACAGCATTCAATCATGTTTTTACTCACTGAATAAATGTAAATTTATTTAATACAAAAGATTTAAGAAGTAGGTGGGGAGCTTGGAAAGAAACTTAAAATAATTATTTTAGATTGTATGAGTAGAAAAAATTACTGGCTTTATAGAATATTTAACTTACTGGGAATAACAACCTTTATTTGAGCAAATGTATTTCAGTAATTAATATTTTAACACACTGTTAGATCCATTTTACAGAATAAAGAATTTATGGAAGTATGTAGATATAATTATTTAATTTTTTTTAAGGGAGATATAGGTCTATCAGGACTCCCAGGGGAGAAAGGGGCACAGGGAGATCCTGGGAAGTCAGGGAAAAAGGTAAGAAAATACATTTTACCACATGTAAAAGGTGTAGATGAAAGAAGAACAAACCATTATTTGCAGGTCCTCAATGGCAAGGAGTTCATCCTGGAGGAGGGCATGTGCCAATACTTTTGCCAGGGAAAAGGGACTAAGCTAGTTGAGATGTTTCTAACAAACTTTGCTAACAGTGGCTACCATCTGAATCTGCAACTGATTTAGCTGCCCTGCCTTTTGTGGGCTATTGACTACTGTTAAATTTCATTATCTTCTTGGAGAACAGATAGCTTGTGTCTTTAGCCTGTTCCTTACAGCCTGTTCAGATTTTTCCTGACACCAAGAAGTCACACTCAAATTGATGTGACTTAGAGCATCTAGCAGGGTGGTGAGCTGTGGCTGAAACCTGTCAGCCTGGTACAGAAACCGTCACAAACAGCTGAAACCAGGACTGCTTGTTTCCAAAGGAAATTCTGAGATTTTAAGAGAAACTGCCACCTTGGGAAAAAGAAGCATAAATTCAAAATGTTGGAAAGGAATTTAGAGGGGTGCAAAGCAGAGTGCCCCAAATAGTCAATTTAGAGTAAGTTAAATGGAGGCTTTTAATTTTACTCTTTCCAAATAGAATGAGCTCCTGAGTGAGCAAAACTCAGTGCTTTGGCTGATTGTTGAATTGCTGCTGAGAATCCAGGCACCTCCAAACTCTGCTACTGTGCAGCTCTTAAATGAGGGTAGCAGCTGGCCCACGTGTAGAATTGATGAACTGAACATGATTCAAAGTAAGCAAATCAGCATTTTTTGACTGCAGGTCTTTAATCAGAAAATATCTGAATAGCTGTAGTAAACATCTATTAAGAATGCAGCTTCACATTTTTTTCATCTACAAGGGCCGTGCAAATACCAGTTTGACAAGCTACAGCCTGAGGCAGTAAGCCTTCCACCGTGGAAAAATATGTAGCATTTCTGTTGCTACTTAATTATTTTTTTTAAATTTCAAATTGCCCACTATACAAGAGCTCAAAAATGAAGAACCCAGTGTATCAGAAGTGAAACATCAGAATTAAGAGTAAATGTTGGGTTAAAGTTACAGGTGGCTTTCATATTTGGGAATGCTGGATTTTTTTTCTCTTATTGCCTTTATTCTGATGATCAACTTGGTGCTGTCATCTTCACTGTAGTAATTAATTATAAGTGAAAATATTAGTACTGAGCAGCTACGTTGGATATTGAGGACAGTGCAAAGAACGGCTTGATGCCTACAGTGAGTAGCACGGTGATATTACGGCATTTATTTGCAGGTGTGAAGCTATCTCACAGAACTGGGATCTAGACTGATGCCTATCAACAGCAGGCTCTGTAATGCTACTTCCATCAACAGCTCAAATCAGAAATGGATTTTTAAACTTCATTTTAACCTGCTTTTCACTTTCTGAATTACCTACAGGCATTCTGATATGCTAATCTGACTTATATTATGCATAAATATTTTGTAAATAATGTTCCTTAATAGAATGTTTTATGTGGATTATTTGTGAATTATTTGAAGTAATGTTTCTGACACA